>NC_080836.1:81136992-81761992 GCF_030435755.1 Ochotona princeps
CTGTGCCAATCTTACTCGAGCTCCGCGTATTGGTCAGCTCCAGGGTGAGATCATCCCAACTTCCTTCTACCATCAAGGCCGGGTGATTGACTGCAGGTAACATGTTAAACTTTGGAAAACCTAAGGAGGCATGAGCATTTCAAACCTCAGAACATCAGACTGAAAAGTGAAAACTCAAAGATTTTTTTTCAGTTCTTACAAAAGGGAAGTTTGTTTAGATGTTAGGACATGGATTTCATGTTGAGAGTTAAAATACAAAGTTGAATTATCAGTTTGAAAATTATTTTTGCTCATAATTTTACTTGTTAGTTATAGTGAGGTTTTTTTTTAAAGATTTATTTATTTTTATTAGAAAGGCAGATATACAGAGAGGAGGAGAAACAGAGAGGAAGATCTTCCATCCAATGATTCACTCTCCAAGCGGCCGCAATGGCTGGAGCTGAGCCAATCCGAAGCCAGGAGCCACAAACTTCCTCCGGATCTCCCACATGGGTGCAGGGTCCCAAGGCTTTGGGCCGTCCTCAGCTGCATCCCAGGCCACAGGCACGGAGCTGGGTGGGAAGTGGGTCTGCCAGGATTAGAACCAGCGCCCATATGGGATCCTGGCATGTTCTTGGCGAGACTTTAACCACTATGCTATCGCACTGGGCCCAGTGAGTCATTTTTTTAATCATCATCCTAAAAGTAGAATTGTGATATTCATCACTGTGATTAATGTTTTAACACTGAAATACATCATTGTTTGAATAGTTTTTTTTAATTTTATGACCAAAAAAAGGAGTTAAAGCTATACTTTCTATATTATGTATCTAGTTTAAAATACTGCTTAACAAAACATCTAATTACATTTTGAAAATAGTAAAATATTATTTATTGTTATAAGCAGATGTTTGATATCTGATTGTATGCGAGTACAAGGCACATGGATGTGTGGCCTGTTATTTATTAATTATTAGCCAGGGACTCTTGTTTCCAAAAAGTGTTCCCTTCAAAAAAGTCATAATTCTAAGATTGGCTCAAACACTTAGGAAATTTTCCCTATAGCACTGGTTTCTGTGTCCGTAAATTTATTTTTAGTACCCCTAGAATACCACAGCTTCATCTTGTTTGAGTAAACATATTTGGAATGATCCAAATGTGAGTTTGAATACATTTTAGGACTAATTCTGTTGTAGTCAAATGTTTGCCATTTTTTCTGAATTTTGAATGGCTTTAAAGGGATTTTGAAGAGAAAGTAGGACAATAAATTCTTCTGCAAATAAATTTGTGGTTTTCAGATTTAGTTACTTCCACGTATGTAGGCTTTCCTTGGATGTGTACATTTTCACATCTTTAGGTACAACATTATTATTTTATGTTGTTATTTTATTATAACCTAAATTGGCGTATGTGTGAAATATGCAGCAAGATAATTATAATTACAGTATTGACTGTCATTCAAGTTCAAGTTGTTTCTAACTTTCAGATTTTAGAAGTAACTATCAATACAGGTGAAATGCTTTAGTTTTTTTTTTTTTTTTTTTTGGTTGTCAATAGTCAGATCCTCTGGAGTAATAATACCAATTTTCAAAAATATTTCCACTTTCTATTTTTACTCAACATTTTGCTTCTCTGTAGCATGCCACATCTGAAAGCCTTAACGAGCTAATGATATATTTTCTTCTTTTGTTGTTGTGCCAACACATATACCCTAATATACCCTAGTCTTATTGTTGGGTTGTGGAAACAAATGAAGGTTTAGAATATTTATTTAAAGATATATTTATCTTTATTGGAAAGGCCGATTTACAAAGAGAAGTAGAGACAGGGAGAAAGATCTTCTGTTTACTGGTTTACTCTTTAAGTGGCTGTAATGGCCGGAACTGAGCTGATCCAAAGCCAGGAGCCAAGAGCCTCCTCTGGGTTTCCCACATGGGTTCAGGGTCCCAAGGCTTTGGGCCATCCTCTACTGCTTTCCCAGGCTGCAAGCCAGGAGTGGGATGGGAAGTGGAGCAGCTGGGACATGAACTGGCATCCATATGGGTTTCTGGTGTGTGCAAGGCAAGGATCTAGCTACTGAGCCATCACACTGGTCCCTAGAATATTTTTCTTATAAATAATGCTTTCCTGATGATGTGCAGCGTAATAATTACAGGAAAGGTAGTTACTTTTTCATGCTCATCAACAAGAGGAAAAGGGAAAGAGTGGGAACATGCTGGGAGTAACTCAGGTTGACTGCCTCTTCATTTCCTGGAAGACAAGCTGCATGCATGTGGATGGTTTGTTTCTAAGTGTTGTGCTAATGATTATGTTGATATCTTCCTTTCTTTAGTGGTGCTCATGTAGTTTTAGATGATGATACAGATGTGGGCTACGTAGAAGATGGAACACCATGTGGCCCCTCCATGATGTGCTTAGATCGGAAGTGCCTACAGATTCAAGCCCTCAATATGAGCAGCTGTCCTCTTGATTCCAAGGGTAAAGTCTGTTCAGGCCATGGGGTGAGTAGATACCTATGTTCTAGCTGGAAGCATCCTCAGAGTTCACAGTTGATAGATTTCCAGTTTCTTTCTCCTCTCATGATTATTGCCAATATTTTTGTGCTGATTTTAACACATATTAGGATCTTTCTCTGCTAATAAACTGTTAATTTTAAAGTTTTTTCTTGTAATATTGGCTATTCCTATTCACCACTTTCTCAACATAACTTGATATTAGTATCATTCAGGCATCTCCACAGAAACAAAACCAGTGCGAAATAGTTATCTGCCAAATCAATGCAGTTTTCTCAGAAATTGGCTCATGTGACTGTAGAGACTGGGAAGTCCCACACTTGCCATCTCTATGATGGAGGAAGTAGGAATCCTGTGCTGTCATTCAGTGTGAGACCAAAGGCAGAACTGGTAGAACTGCTGGGGCTGGAACAACCTGAATCCTCAGCTAGAGAAGATGCTATGAGTGTTGCAGCCCCAGCAGTGAGGCAGGGTGAACAAGAAGGTGGACTCCTTGCTCCTTCAGGCCCTTCGTGGTTGGGATGATGCCTCCTCGCATTGCAGATAGCCATGCACCTATATACTTTATAGAGTCCACGGATGCAAATGCTCATTTCATCTAGAGATGTCCTCAGAGACGCACTTGAATACAATGTTTAATTGGACAACCCATGGCTCCATTGGTTTGACACATAAAATTAACCATCACAGCATCAAAAAACTGAAAGAAAATTGATGTGACTCCTAAAAGTGCTGTAGACCCCATGTGAGGATTCTTTACAATTCAAAACAGCCATCCAGTAATTCACTTTCAGCTGCTCAGTGAGCCTGTTTTTTATCTATGAGTATGATATGAGATCACCCTGAACTAGGTGTTGGGCGAATGATGTGAATCACAGGGTTGAAGTCATACAGTTATGCTTGGACCATTGTCAACCAAAAAAATCTATGCCTGTTCTCTCCTGCATATCTCTTCAATTCTGAGAGCAAAATGTTTGAACAGGTTGTCCTAACTTTTGCAAACCTAGACTTCATATCCAAAAATGAATTTTAATAATAAATGTTTAATAGATTAGGATCAGCAAAAGAAAGGTTTTTCAAACATTCATGTAGACAAGAAAGAGAAAAAAGAGACTTGAAGAAACAGTAACCATCAAAATGGGAGATGCTAAAACGAAAACAAAATTATTGCAAATTAGATTGATAGGTACATGATAGAAAAAGGTGGAAAGATCCAAGAAGCTGTGCCAACTACTGTCTAAGGTGTGAGGTTTGGTTGAATTATAGACTTATAGGAAATAAAACCTACTGTCATAAATTTGGGAGCTGAAGAATCATGGGTTTGAATCCTGATTCTGCTCCTTGCAGTCCAAGGGACTTTTGGTAAAGTCTGTTTGTCTTTAGAAATATTAAATATTAAATATTAAATGTACCTGGATCTTAGTAATTTTTGCATTAAAGCAAAATCACTGGGTAACCTTTTCAGTTATTTCAGCTGTTGCTGTAGGAACATAAAACTTAATGGTATAAATGGATCCTTATTTCTTTCCTACTACTCTCACTTTTTAATCTTTGTTTAAAAAATTATTTGTTTGAAAGAGTTACACACACACACACATACACACACACACGGAAAGAGAAAGACAGAAAGAAACAGAGAGATCATGACCTCATCACTTTTTCATCTTGATAAAAAAGAGTTTGAAACCAGCCTTTTTAATGATAATCATGATATTATAACTTCACAGACCAAAAAGCTTACAAGTTTGATTTTTATCATCTCTAATCATCTAGCTCTGGGATTATTTCACAGAGGAACAAGGGTTTAAACTCCATGTCTACTTTTCAAATAACTATTTAAGATTCAAGTTCATTCCAGCCTACAGCCTGGAACCCAAGGGTAGAGAGAGGAGGCACAGATTCCCCTGGATTCTTCCTTCCAGTTGGAAAAAAGAGCAACTCAGGACCCGGTAGTGAAGGTGGGAGAGTTGCTACTTGGCAGGGAAAGTGCCACCAAATGAGTTGGTTAAGGATGTGGTGAAGGAATGCAGTGTATTGCTGACTTAGGTATCCTTTCTTAATGCTTCTTGGGCCCAGAGTCTTTTACCTCTGGCAATGACCTGTGCAGTTGTTGAATTAAGCCTGTATTCTTTTGAAGTATGTTTCTATAAACTGCTGCTTCTGAAAAAACTATCTTGTCAGACATTTGTATTCAATAATGTCAATGTGTATCATTCAAATTTGATTTTAAGATATCTTGTTGATATTTATTTTTTGTATAATTAGTAAAATATCATTCAGCAATATGATCTGTACATTGTTTTCCCATGTCTAGTATGTAAAACCATAGGAAACTTCAAAAGCTACCAATGGTTTTCTGTTTCCCCCTTGCTCCTGTGTGACTTGCATTTCTCACTGTGATTCTGCAAAGCTCAGTGCAACAGCCCATCTCTGCTCTTGTTTTCCTGATAGGTGTGTAGTAATGAAGCCACCTGCATCTGCGATTTCACCTGGGCAGGAACAGACTGCAGTATCCGGGATCCGGTTAGGAACTTGCCCCCGCCAAAGGATGAAGGACCCAAGGGTTTGTGTGATTTCAGTTTCCATTCATTTCAAACTGAGCTCATTATCACTTTCCCAGTACAGTGATATTACTCTCTCATGGATTTCGTAGGAGACACATTAGAATTTCTGTCGTGCCATTAAAACCTATGATTCATGTTACTGCAGAATTGAGGATTCTGTGCATGTTATAGTTAAGAAAATGTGTTTGAATGCCCTCCTAGCTAGAACTGAGATTAGGAAGAAGTAAATATGCAGATTTCTATTAGTTCTAGTTTCCTTTCTTTAAAAAAAAACAACTCTTTTTTTTCCATAATCACACATTATTTATAGTTTTTCTAAGCCATGTTAATTCTCTATTAGTAACAGAATCTTTTTGGCTTACATGAAACTCTCATCATTTCTATTTGAATCCCTCCAGAGGAAAGTCATAGCCTTCTTCCATGTTCTTTTTAAACACTCCTATAATTAAGAAGGAGTTGCAGTACTCACAGGCCGTAAATTCTTCAAAGAAGACCTTGTGTTTAATCACTGGTTGAGGATCGGAGAAGTTAAAGTTGTCACTTAGGAGTTTCAGTGACTTCCAGTTTTAGAGTTCAGAATGCTCTGTCCCTGGTGGCACGTGATGTATGTGGCCCTCCAGGTGATGAGAGCTGGGGCTGGGGCCAGGACTCTGATTCCAGAGTCACACTTCTGTCCATTGTATCACGTTATAATACAGTCAATGCTGTCATGAATAGGGTCATCAATTCCTCATTTTTCTCTGTTTTCTACCCCTGATATTATTCTTAAAAATCTGGAAAAGTCATTCATGGCAATTATGCTTACTCTAATATTTCTGGTATTGTACCTGAGAAACCAAGGAATACTAGAAACAAGTTCAAGATACAATAATTTTGATGCATGTCCACTTCTTCATGGTACTGCTAAGTTATCTTTTTTTTTTATAAATAACTACAATGTTTTTCATCTACAGGTAGGAGAATACATTCAGAAATAGTATAATTTTAAACTGCTTACTTTGCAGGAAGACTCTTTTAAACTGCACTCTGGTGTAGTTCATATGGGAAAATATTGCTCCAAAAGCAGACGAGTTCCGTAGTCCTCAGTTCCTGAAGAGCGTTGGGGTGATTCAGTTGCATGTGAATTGTTTGGTAATAGTGGATGTGCTAAATTACATTTTGTGCATTTGTTTTATATGCCCACGAGTTTAAAATTGCATAAGACTCATAATCATCCTCTCACAGTCTATTTCTGATCTGTTTCTAAAAGGGAACTTATTACACCTTTACATTTAGTCTTTTGTTACTTAAAACTGGAACAAAAAAATTCTTGACTCCAGCTGTAGTGGTTCGATATAGACTCTGACAAGAGGTTCACTTTTCCTCACATCTTTCCTTAGCATGTCTGTGATATTCTTAAAGATCTACAGAATATTTCCTCATGCGAGATTTAATGCTCCCTGTGCAAAGGGCTCAGCAGACACAGAAGCAGAGCCACGTTTGCTTACACTCTGTTGTTTTAATCCAGGTAGGGTAGGGGATGATTGTTTGTGGCTAACTAGTGTTCATTTCTTCACTCACCTGTCCCCAGATTTGGAGACATAAACATCTATTTCTGAGAGAAGTTAGCCTTTTTTTTTTTTGTTTTGATTTTTCCTCATGAATGTTTTGATATTTGTATTATCTTTTAAAAAATAACCTCTTGGATCATTCAAGTAATAATACATTTAACAGAAAACTTTGGAAGTACAAAAAAAGATTAAAAAAAATAAAATCACCTTTAATTCGTTGACATAATTAAGAACAATCAATATAAGCACTCTTATATGTTACTATCCTTTGTTTTCTCTTTTCATTGTTAATGAAGACAATGGAATTATTATAATTATTAGTTGGTTCTGAAACTGTTAAAATTCTTGTTACTCTCCAGTAATTTTAATTATGTTGAAGATAGCTCATTGATATAAGTGAAGATCAAATATTTCTTTAAATTATTGTATCCAGGAAAGCACTTTTAAAACAACTAAAAACTCTATCCACAAGTTAATTTATAGGTTTTAATCTCGATAGAATTTAATATTTAGTAAAATGGGAAACAAAAAGCCACACATTTTCATCTTTTGTTATAGGTTTTGTAATTTTATTCTGATATTTAGTTAAAAGAGAGAATTTATATACTTTATATTTATTTTCATTCATTTGGTAAATATTTGATGGCTGTATACCTTTTTTTAAAAGATTTATCTGTTTATTTATTTGAAAGACAGAGAGAAGGAGAGACGGAAAGGGGTCTTCTGTCCACTGGTTCACACCTCAATGGCCACAGTGGCTCCAGGAGCCAGGAGCAAGGAGCTTCTTCTGGGTCTCCCACGTGGTTGTAGGGGCCAATGCACGTGGGCCATCCTCCACAGCTTTCCCAGCACATTATCAGGGAACTGTATCGGAAGTAGAGCAGTGAGGACTCAAACTGGAACCCATATGGATTTTCAGCACCATAGCGGTACCTTAACCTGTTATGCCACAGCACTGACCCCCTGACTGCCCACTTTTTAAAAGGATATATCCCTGCTACATAGTCAGTACTGTATGCAAAATATGTCTCTTTCTTTTGGGAATATGTAAAGAAAAGTAAATGTTCCATTAGTACTAATTTTTGGTTTATCCATATCCATTTGCCTTATTGCCTGGCTGAAAAGCAACAGGTAATTAATTCAATGTATTGGATGAATTATTGCATTCTTAGCTATAGGTTTAGCAGTGTAAGGTACCGATGTTTTCATAACTACACATTGGACTTTCTTTCTTTTTTTTTTTTTAAAGATTTATTCATTTTATTACAGCCAGATATACAGAAAGGAGGAGAGACAGAGAGGAAGATCTTCCGTCCGATGATTCACTCCCCAAGTGAGCCGCAACGGGCTGGTGCACGCCGATCCGAAGCCGGGAACCAGGAACCTCTTCCGGGTCTCCCACGCGGGTGCAGTGTCCCAAGGCATTGGGCCGTCCTCAACTGCTTTCCCAGGCCACAAGCAGGGAGCTGGATGGGAAGTGGAGCTGCCGGGATTAGAACCGGCGCCCATATGGGATCCCGGGGCGTTCAAGGTGAGGACTTTAGCCACTAGGCCACGCCGCCGGGCCCGGACCTTCTTTGTTGTGATGCACTTAGTTTGGTTAGCACCTGCCATATCAAACACAGTGTTTTGGACTTCACCAAATATTTCACATTTGTGCTGAGCAGCACTCACATTTGTAGATGAAGGCTTTCTGTGTAGATAGAATGAGAAGGTATTGAAAAATAATAGTTTGATTTACTTTTAGCATATTTCTTGATGTGGACAGAAAATTTGAAGGATATTAATAAAAATGTTTGCCTTTTAAAACAAAGATTTGCTTATTTATTTATTTGAATGTCAGAGTTATAGAGACAGAGAGGAGCTTTCCCCTGCTGGTTCACTCCCTAAATGGCTTCAATGGCCAAACCAGGCCAGCTGGATTCAGAAGCCTGGGACTCCATCTGGATCTGACATGGGATGCAGGGGCTCAGACTTTTGGGCCATCTGCTGCTGCCGCTTTGCAGGTTGCATTAGCAAGAAGCTGAGTGGAGAGTGGAGCAGCTGAAACTCAAAACAGTGCTCATGTGGGATGCTGATGTTGTATGCAGTGGCTTAACCTGCTATACCCACGGTGGCTGCAAATATATACCTTTTTGAAATCACGAGCCTGGGTATAAAAGACAGCTTATACGCAATTGCTGCCCTTTGTGTCAAGACCAAATTAGTACACATAAAGGTTAATTCTGTACTTGTGTAGCCATTGATTTGCGAATGTATCGATTTGAGAAGGTAGGAAACGAACCTAGGTGTTTGTGTATTGCTTTGTTTTAACTGTAAATTCTTGGAACAAAAAAAAAATACAGCTTCTCCATCTGGGCAGTGAATCAAAGCATTTGTGATTTATTGCCAGGGCAATTGTCTCTTTCACTTGCTACAATTATCAACTAGTATAAGGATGCTACACAGTTCATTCCAACATCTCAAATCAAAATTATTCAAAGGCAAGAAATTGAAGCTTTCTCTGGTACACTATTTTTCCTCCATTTTAATTATTTCACATGGGAAAACCCTTCTTGTTCCTGTCCTCTCAGTTTGTTTCCGTTAAAGTCACTGAAGGACATATTTGGTTTGTTCTTCAAAGATGGGGTTTTATTACCTCTACTTAAAGGACCTAGATTCCAGGCCCAGTGTGGTGGCCTAGCGGCTAAAGTCCTTGCCTTGAAAGCACGGGGATCCCATATGGGTGCCGATTTTAATCCCGGCAGCTCCACTTCCCATCCAGCTCCCTGCTTTTGGCCCGAGAAAGCAGTCGAGGATGGCCCAAAGCCTTGGGACCCTACACCCGCATGGGAGACCCGGAGGAAGTTCCTGACTCCTGGCTTCGGATCGGTGCAACTCTGGCCGTTGGGAACACTTGGGGAGTGAGTCATTGAACGGAGGATCCTTCTCTCAGTATATCTGACTTTGCAATAAAAATAAATCTTTATAAAAAAAGACCTAGATTCCTTTATATAATAGGGAGGTCTATGTCAAACACCTTTAAATTTTGCCAAATTGTAGACACCTCTGCCTGGTGTTTGTTATGGAATACAATGCAGGCTTTTCAGTCATGGAAAGTGGGACGAGAAGAAACTTGCTCTTGCCAAATGCTCCCAGTGATGTGTCTGGACCAAGGAAATTCTTGGGAAATTTGTCAGACCCTGTCAACATGGCCATCATCACAACACGAGGTGGAAAGCAACTTCTCAGCAATTCGGTGCAGGCTAATTTTTCTGGAACTGAGAGAACTAAGTTAGTTGTAAGGGTTAACAGTCACTTAATGGGAGATCCAGGAATAAAATGTAGTCACCGGGTCCTGAGCCCCCTGTTTCTGAACTCCATGATTTAAATCTGAAGAGTTAGTGATTCTGCCAGTGCTAATAGCTCAGTACTGAGGAAGAAACAACAGCCAAGTGATAACTAAGCTTATTAGCCAACCCATTTTTTTACTTTTTGGTCTTATGTGTTTATAAAAGAGGGAAGTATTGTATTACTAGCATGTAGAATGTCACAGAAAGAATTATTTACTGAGTATATTTATGTTCTGCATCTATTATTTTGGTGATTTTTTTGTGTGTAGCTGTCTTTTGATGTTCAGATGATTAGTTTTAAGGCATCATGGTTATCTTGTATGACTATGTTCTTGTATAATTACGTTCACCTGGGGCTTTACATCAATCACTTAAAGATTTAGCCTATCTAAAAAAATTTTAGTATTTATGAATTTATCTTGTGTAAGTTCTGAATAACTCTGATATTTTCATTGAGTTCATAAACTGAAATAATGTTTCTATACAAAATAATTGATTTTGCAACTTTTTAAAGGATTTTGGTAATTTATCTGAAAGATGAACTTAATTTTTTTCTTTTATGAAAAAGAATAAAGAGATTTGATAGAGTATTTAACATGTTGAAATATGGAGGCAGATTTCTATTTGTAATATCAAATTTTACTTTGAAATATAAAGAATTTTGTACTTATTTCCAATCATAATGATAAAAATAATTTAGGGAAATAGTACATCCCTGCTGACTGCACTTTTACCACATGGATGCAACAATGTACCTTCCTGTGTCAATGTATGAGACAAGACAAAAAGCAATCTCAAAGAAGGCAAAATTGTGATATGTGTGTTGCATGTGACTTGTCTAGGGAAGTCTGCATATAAAATAGAAAACCTTAGGAAAAAATAGTACTCTGTGTCTTGTTATTTAAAATTCTGCCTTTTAGCTTAAATGGTCCAAGATAGCAGAGACCATGACTAAAAAGAATAAACCAACAAACAACAGAAATAAATATGAAAAGTAGGCAATAATCGGGTTCCACAAATTCATTATTATGAAAGTATGTTGTCCAGGAGCAAAGTGAAGTTCCTGTTACAAACACTGTGTTAACAGCTAGAAGCTTTAACAATGTCATGCTCATTGATAGGATAATATGTATATGTTTTTGAATAGTTACACACATACACACACATTCATGCTTCCATATAATTGTGTGCCCAACATGCTTCTTTGAAGAAAAACAAGTGCCTGGTTGATAATGAGAGAATGAATGAAGATATTTTCCACAGTAAATAAATGGGTCTAAGAGTAAAGCTGGATTTTAATCTCTCAGCGTTCCAAGAGAAACTTTCTCCATCAGATAATTCCTCTGAACTCTGAGAGGCATCTACAATGGCCATTCTCAAACATGTCCCTTGTAAAAATCCACCCACGTCTGAGTCAGTCAGTTAATTCAGGTCAGAATGAGAAGGAGTTGAGTCTTGAGGAGACAACCGTGCCAGGTTTCATAACAGAGACTGGAACAGAGCCTCCTAATGCTTTCTGTATTCCAAACCAGGAGTGGGAGGGAGGGAGAACAAGAAGTATCTTTCCCTCCTTTCTTTGTGTTAACAGTACCTGTCAGGTAAGGGTTTAGAGATCTTTATTCTTGCTTAGTGGAGAGTATAGACTATATTGCTTCTGTTGAATACATATTTGAAACAAATGCATGAATTTCTTGTTCCTCTGGTTGAGTTTTTAACACTTGCCAGATATTTTGCCTAATTCTCTTGTTTCTGCCATAAGAAATTGAATTGTAGCAAATGCAAAAGCATTTAAAATTGTTATTCATCCTTCAAACAGTTATAATCTTAAAAATAACAAATATTTACTTAGGTCACATTTTGGGATAGTGTATATAAATAAATAAATAAATATGCTGTTATAAAAATATAAAGATGTAATCAGGCTCTATGTCCTATATTTTAGCTCTGAGATCCAATTCCTAGAACTTCAGAAAGAAAAAAGTTATAAAGTATCCTGTTTAATTTACAATTTTGAAATCAGTGAGTTTCTACAGCCTTAAAAAATGAGGCTTTGTATCTGGAATACCTTTCCATTTCAATACTTGCCTTTGTAGTTTGAAAGTTCGGGTTATGTTGAATTGTGGTGTTTTCTCCTATCTAGACAATTTACCCACCACTTTGCATGTTGATCTCCTTCACTTTCCCTCAGTGCTCTGAGTAAACCTCTTCCTGTTTGCTGTTGTGTCCTAATTTCTTTTTGTTTTTGGAGAACAAGTCAGACTGTGCTTAGTGACAAAACTGGACTCTGATGCAGATCATTGACCACGTGATAAGGTCGAGTAATTGCACAAGTACTCAACAGGGTTAGAGGTCAGCCATTCCTGCTCCCTCCTGGAGAGCATCATACTATGAAGATCAATAAGCCCTCTATTAGGCCTTTAAGAAATGTGGCTTCAAGCTGTGTTCTTTGTTTTATTTAATGGTGTCCCATCGCACACCTTCTCTGTGAAGTATGGCTTCATTGAACTGCATCTGTTTTTATGGGTAAGGCGATTTAAAACCAGTATTTTAGATTTGTATAGAAATGTGACAAACAGTATACATGTCCACATGCTTATAAGCATACACAGTCCTAAAGAATTGACCTTTTGGCTTCAGCCCCAAACCTTGCTCATCTTTACCCACTAGAGGCCCATTTTCCAATGTACATTAGGCAACACACGTTGAAGTGCTGCGGGATACAGGTAGAGTTCCCCTGCAGGAGCCCACCAGTGAGTCTCAGCGGAAATTGATACGATTTCCTGGAGACCCCAAGGTTCTCCTGGTTCATAATTTATATGTTGGAGATTATAAACAAAAAGCTAATTATCCATAGACTAAAGCAGGATTAAAACTTTGCAATTATTTGAGGTATTTTTAGGAACTTCTCAGGTAAATGTACACTTGATTTTGAAACTACTTTAAAAAGTTTAAGTATTATCATGAAACTGATATATTCTAAATTTTAAGTTTAGGTGTATTTTACGGTTTGAGAGTTTATAAAAACCTATTTATTGTTATTTGTTTTTGTAATTGAGACACATTTGCTCCATGCAATTTGAGCTTCATTTAATTTTACCTCACATCTGGTAGTAGCTATAATTCAGATTGGCTTGTTTATGCATATAAATGTGTTTCCAGACATTTTGTTGCAAAATAGAATGTGTGAAATTGGAAGGTAAATTCAAGATTATCCTTGAGTATCTTCAAATCTTGAAGCAGAGATCCTGACATTAACGAACTCTCAAAGAATTTCCTGAGTAGATGGTTTTGTGAGTTTAATCAGTTTGTGATTTCCGTTGTTAAAAGATCTCCCTTTTCCCTCCACACAGTGAACTTGGCCACGAGCAGGCTAATAGGGGCCGTGGCCGGCACCATTCTGGCCCTGGGGGTGATTTTTGGAGGCACAGGGTGGGGAATAGAGTAAGCATCTTACGAGTTTCTGAGTATTTCTGTGTGGTGCCTGGTGTGTGAAATGAAGCTTGTTATCTGTCTCTGCCAAGTTCTGTCTTGTGGACTCTGTTCCCTGTGGTCGTGCCACTTGTGGTGTGATTTGGATGTGTTTGTGTCTTGTGGTTTTCTCGTGTAATACTGAACCTTCTCCTGTCTGGAACAATGTGGGGCATAAAATATTGTTGGGGGTGCTTATGGTATATTCCCAATTAAGCAACAGTCCAAACTTCCACAACTCTATCACTTATAAGAGAAATTTAAAAAAATATAAACCTCACTCTTTTTTTCATTTTACTATCTATTGGAAAAATAATTGCTTCTTTGTGGATATTTTTTTAGCATTGTTATAAGGAATTTAATTTCACCCGTTGAATAGGTCCACATATACAGCTAGAGATTATGAACCATTGTAGTGCTTTTGAAAAATAAGAATGATAATCATTGATATTTTCTCTCATTTATTTAGGATGACATAGGAGACTTTATTCAAAGAAAATGTTAAAGATACTGCCTTCATTTTGTTCTGATAAAATAGGTTAATAAATCAGATCTGAAGTTTACATAAATATTTAGGTGAAAGGAGCGTTAAGAATAAAAAGAAATTTAATCCAAACATACACAAGCATAAATGAACAGCTGCAGTCATCTAGTGGGTTTGTCTGCAAAGAATCCAGGGTGTAAATAAATGCGTTCTGTGCCACTTACCCATTAAATCCCCAAATACGACTCTCGTGATGTCTTTATTTAGATGGCTCCATACTTGATCCTCACGCCCAGAGTAGCGTCAGCTCTCCATGGCGTGCTGTGTCATGAGGTTGCTAATTTGTAGACTGAAAGATTATTACGAGTTTCCCTTCCCTCTCTAATTACAGAGAAAACATTTATGAATGCCAGAAGCAGCACTTGCACGCAATCTTTTCTGCTTGCTGTGGTGATAGTCGTAACGTCTCATAGTGGCTCAGGAATGAATTACCAGTTTCCTAATGTACCACGATATCATTTACCAAACAGTCCAAATTCTGGGCAAGTTGATCATAACAGAGACATTCTTCTTTAGTCCCATTAGCTGCAGCATGTGGATGCTTTACTTACACACTGGACTGGAGAGACACAGCACCAGAATAACATCAAGAGAGAAGCAGGTCCATAGGTCACATTTGTGTTGAAGATGCCCAAAGCTTCCATTACCCTGGTTTGGAGGACTTGGCTCAGCTTTGGATCTTTTAACTCATTTTTCAACAGCATAAACTATGAAGTGGAAGAGCCAGGAGAGCTAAAAACAGTAAGAAAGAGATTTTTGGGTTCCCTGAATTGTTAAAAAATTTAAGACACAAGGAAAATATCTAGACAATGAAAACTTTGTGCTGTAAAATATGACCCAGGTTCTGTTGAATGGGTTCTATGCAGGAGTTCCATTCCTTCTCCAGGGTCAGTTGTACACATACGTTTAAGTGGAAATTCTCCTTGAAAATAGGTGATATCCTAAAATTCAATACAATAATACATTTTAAAAGTATCTATTGACAATAATTTTCTTTTCTTGAATTGTCCTAACTGGAAGGGATGATTTTCAATAATCATCTCTTTGACTCTTAAGCCAAAATAAAAAAGGACTTACTATAAACATTCATTGTCTTCAATACTTTCTACTGTTTTTAGTTTGTGTCTATTCCTGATTGTTCCAGGTAAGTCCATATAAGTGAATATATATACTAAAATAGTTTTTGTTTATTAATCTTCATTTGCAAACTGTTCTAGTGTCTTAGTGTATTGGTTTTTCATTCTATTTCTGAATTTTGCAATAACTGTTTAAGAAGGTCAATATGATTTATTAAAAATAAAATTAATGTGGTTAATATAGATCAATATATCTTAATCTAATTAATATTGTAATGTATATTTTTGGCACCGAGGATGTTTTTTAAGTTAAAAATTTTTATTCCGTGGTTTATAATTGCCAATCAGAAATAATTTCTCATGGATTATGTATTGAATCTCATAAATATATAATATCTCATAAATATTCATCTCAAAGCTTGTTTCTCTGTTGAAATGTGAGGAAAAAAGACACGTCAGAGTAGTCAAATTTCATCTGACTAGGGGTTAACAAACTTCGTGCCAGGAGCCAGATGATGTTGGCTGTCAGGCTACAGGTTGTGTGTCACAGTTTTGTCTTAACATGAGAATAGCTCCAGCAAGTGCCAATGAAAAAATGTGACTAGATTCCAGTGGAATATCTTGGTGAAAACAGGCAACAGGGTTCAGTTTGGTTTGTGAACTATATTCGTTGACTCTTGATTATGGCATAGGTTTCAGAGTCAGTCAAAGCTGTGTTCAGATCTTGCTTCCATCCCTTATTAACTTCTAGAAGCTTCTGTTCCTTCATCCGTAGAACAGGAGTAGTCATGGTCCCCACCTTGTGTGGCTTTTGTGGGATGAAGTGAGATGACACATGGTAAGTGCTCAGCACTGCACCTGGCAGGAAGTGAGTGCTGCCTTCCACCAGCGTCATGGGTTTTATTGCTTTTCCTGCTTAGTTCATCATCACAGTTGACCTCTGAAGGCTGCTGAGATTTACATTCTGTCACATCTCAGTGGTCAGTGTTAAGGACATTTCGTAAGAACAGCAGACTGAAGACCCCTGTTCCTTGGGGTTCTTTGCACCTGTCCTCCCCTGCCAATCACAGCCACAAGTGCTGAACAGTTTCTGAGTAAAGACCCTACACATGGCATCCATTTATGCACACAGTAGAGGGCACTGATGTGAGCAGAAAGGGGAGTTATTTTTACCCAGAAATGAATGTACATGCAAACTTAAGGCTTTTAGAGAAGTTGGCGACATTGACCTTGTAATCTCTGGAATAGGGATGTGTAGGACTCAAAAATAATTTTTTTTTTTAGGGAAACTACCTCTGTATTTTAGCTTCCTAAGGGATATGATATTTAAAATAATTCAATAATTCATATTAAAAATATTCATTTATTTTTATTTGAAAGATTTACAGAGAGAAGGAAAGACAGAGAAGGTCTCCCACCCTATGGTTTTCTCTGCAAATCAACATAGTGGCCAGGGCTGAGCTAATCTGAAGCTGGGAGTTGGGTGCTTTCTCTGAATCTCCACGTGGCTGCAGGGGCCTAAGGAAGTGGGCCATCCTACGCTGCTTTCCTAAGGCATATGCAAAGAGCTGGATCAGAAGTGGAGCAACCAGGATATGAACCCTGGGCCTATATGGGATACTGGCACCACAGGGAGAATTAGCCTGTTGAGCCACAGCACCAGCCCCTTGAAATGATTTTTTGTACTAAATTTAGTGTTACTTAGATTTTAAAATGTCAAAATAAGGATAGTAATGAGTGAGTGGAGGTATTACTGCAATATAAATTGATTTTTCACAATTGGCAGACATTCATGTTGCATGTTTTTTCTTGCTGTTCTCTGGCTCTAATATTGCCAAATCTTAATTTTCTCCTAATATTAAATGGGAACTTAAACTATATTTTCCATCAATTCTGAGTAATTCTTTTCTCTTTCCCCAAAATTACTCAAATAAGTTTTATTGTCTGTTTTGTATCTTGTCTCTGGAACCCAGCGTCATGAAGAATGTCTTTGATAGTAAGCCTTCTGAGTCAGCTCTTTATATGAGTCTAATGACATCTGACTTTTAACCATCTCCAAATCAGGAATAAAACTGTTCACATGTAGACAACCTGATATGTTGTTTGGAAGAGAAATTTTTTGGAACATTTCTCCTCTTCTTGTCTTCACTTGTCAGTCAGGTGGAACTGTGTTCTTTATGTATTTTTATGCATTTGTTTGAGTCCTGCTAGTTGTTTGAGTCCTGATATTAAGAAGCAGGAAAAGAAGAAGATGTGCAACAATAGCAAATGGACATTTATTTCAGGTGATGCAGGGGGTGAATTGAATGATCATCAGATTTAAAACTGTAAAAATGCAAGCAGTTGCCAACCATAGCCTCTAAAATACAACTAAGCCAAGTCAATGAGAGTGGTTTAAGTGTTCAGCTGTCTTTTTCGCTGGGTATTTGCTTCCTGAAACCAGTTAACTGCCTTTCCCCTGTGGTAATGAAAGGATTTGGCTCATGTGACTTTCTTCCCGTGATCCTTTGTCACAGGTCCTAGTGCCACCAATCTCATAATAGGCTCCATCGCTGGTGCCATCCTGGTAGCGGCTATTGTCCTTGGGGGCACAGGCTGGGGATTTAAGTAAGCAATGCCGCATGTCTTCTCCTTGGCTCTGGCACCTCTCTTTTCTGCTTACGTAACCAAGTTTTGAGTTCCTGCTACAAGATGTTTTTTTAAACAGAAAAACTGCAAAGAAATATTTTTACTCAGAAATGGCTATTAAAAAAGAAACAACGAACCTTAAAGCTCTTCTCTAGCAAGAGGGAAAAGGCGAATTGTAGAAGGCATTCATATGCATCTACGTCAGGGAAAACAAATCAGAGTTCTACAGTGGAGGCATTCCAGCTAATAGGATCAGGATCCGAAACCTGCCATTGGAGGTAGATAAGTTCCCTTTATCTGTTCAAAAATATTTAATGGTTCATTGATAATTTGGAGTCTGACAACCTGTGCTCATTACTTTTACATGTAACATGTACTTTTCTGATTGGAAAACTGAATCAATTTTAAAAAGATTTTAAAATTTTCTCAGTGATTTTTTTAACCAGCTGGATTAGTTTCAAATTGGCATATAAAATGTCTGACATTCTGATGCTTAATAGTCTCTGATCAATGGCCAGTATGACCTTAGTGGTAAGCCTGGTGTGTTGTCATAATAGCCTTTTAGCTTGGATTGTAAGTTGATCACACAAATATAGGTGTTCAAATAAACCACACCAGGTAATCACAGAGAAGCCTTAATTATGATCAGAATGTTTAAACCTAATTTATGAGTTTGTTTCCTTGCCTCGGTTTCATTGAATAACCACATTGTGTTATGTTCATGCCTTACTGACTTGATTCATAAGATTCATGGATAACCTCTTCCGTGCCAAATATTCCCTGTGATAAATTAATTTTAATTTACATGTATAGAAACACATTAAAATGGGGAAATAAGATCATGAACCATATTCACACCCCTGTCTTCCTTTATTTGAGCAAGTAAGAGAATTTTCTGCCCTAAATTATCTGAATAATTGCTTTTTTTATGCCCTATGTTTTACATTTGGAAGCCTAATTTCAATATATTTAAACCAACTAAAATATTATTGTTAGAGCTGATTTCAAGTTAAAAGTAGCCAAAAGGTGATTTTAATAAATTCAGCATTTTCTGCTGACTTGTGATCATATAAAGATTTAATGAGTAAGTTTTTAAGTGCCATTGACTTGGAAAGGCCTTATCAAATGGTACTTCTCTACAGAGATATTTGTTAAAGTGGAACTGTTTAGTCAAAGAGTCATTGTAGCATCACTGTGTTTTCAAAAATGCACATACCAAATGGGCAGCTCATAAGTGAATTTCTCATCCTGATGCTAATGTTTCCCAGATGGTGACGGAACTATGATGTGGCATCTAATGAAAATTATGCATTTGAGGAGCTGGCTTAATTCAAGCAAGAACAACTTAGTATCTCATTACTATATGAAAAAGTAGCACCATACTCTGTTATTATCATATAATTCTCCTTTAGACCATTTTGTAAATATGCCTCAAGAAAAGTTGAGTTGGCCAAAGCCCAGGCTTTTGCCTCCTTGGCATGGAAAAACCTGAGCCCAAAGAACCAGAGAACTGTGTGCTTTGCAACTTTGCCATCTACCCACCTGCAGTGCTAAATTTACAATTTCAGCATTTGGAGATCAGAGTCCACTGTTCCGTAGCAGGACCTCAAAACAGCAGCCTGGCCTAGCTCACAGCTTGAATTGCATGTCTCTTTGGGGGAAAAAACCTTTATCGCTATGCGTTTTAGTGGATTAGGCGTGGTGAAGTACAGGTGATTTTTTATCTGAGACAGATGTCTAATCATCAGAGCAGCAGGAAAATACAGATGAAGGTTTGATATGTGGGCATTTGGTGAGCTGATTGCCACATTGGGATTTCCATGTGGGCACATGTGCCATAGAGCCAGGAGAACAGTCCCTGTTCATGTCCTGTGACCCTAAAAATCACTGTAAGGAAAAATTACGTAAAAGGATCAGCAATGTAAAGCCAATATTATAATACCCTGAAGCAAAAAACAAAACAAAACAAAACAAACAAACAAAAAACAACAGACTAACCCCTGAGCATACAAGTCAAGGAGTTAAAATTTAGAGAGTGAAGACTCTTTATGCTAATTATTGGTTATTGCAAGAGGACCTTAATTTGCTATAGACTCTAACGGTAATTCTGTGGTTTGTATTAAACTTCAAATAATTCTTATGATAAAAGACTTTTTTTTCAGCTAATGATAGGTTTGTTTAGGTTTTCCCATCACTTGGGCAATTTGGGAGACTGTTAGTGTAAGGATAATTTAGAAGTATAATTAATCGCTGGTTGAAATTAAAGCCTTTAAGTGTTTCATTTATTTCAGTGTAAATAAAGGAAAATATTCTTTTAGAATCATAGGTTGAAAATAGTCTGTTGAAAGACTGCTCAACATACTATTGAGAATCCCTCCTTAAATCAGGTTTTTATTCCTGGAAGAGAAGTTAGTAAAGCACCATGAAGAATGTGAGCATATGTATGCCTTTAGAATAAAGAAAAATACATTCACTACTCAGTGAAAAATTTCTGCTTTTTCCTGTTGTGATATAGCTTAAGCTGTGACTCTCTGGGTAATTTAGATGTAAAAGATGCATCATTCCATACAGAATCTGTTCAAGCATGGATGAGAAATACAGATTTATTCTGATGTTGTTTATTGTTCTTCTCATTTCTGAAAAGCCTGACTGTATGTGTGAATATGTATGCATTTGTGTGGGTAAAATGGTAAAGAATATTTATCAGTGTTGTGACCTGAAAATAATAAAAATTTAGCTTATTTGTTTTTAGCAGAGTGATAGCCTGAAAGCTTTGATAATGCAAAGAAGATATCCACCAGCAATGATATAGAATTTATGATTTGGGTGGATGGTTATTTTCTTACCTGTTCTCTTGACTAACGTAGCAGGTATCCATTGGTAACTTTGGTTAATCCCATAACTCTAGAAATATGAGGTTACTAAGAGTGGATTTAGTCCTTGAATTCCTAGCAATTTGGGGTCCTGAGGGTTCTCTGAGAAAGCCTGTAAACATTGGCACGTAACACACTAGTTTGTCCAGTATTCCCCTAGATCTGCAGAAGTTTTGCCGCTTGCCATGTTTCTTTCTCCTCTCCCCTTCACATGCAGGTGAAGTTATAAACTGAATCTTTTGCAGAAACCCTGCTATTCGTCTAAAGTTGAATAATAGTGTTGCTCAGTGAGACAGTTGGAGTTGTGGCTGTTTTATGGACATTGGATATTATGAAGTAGATAATAGATTATGTTAATAGAGTTGTCCCCAAAGCTTTGGAAAGATGAAAATAGAATTTCCTGTCTTCACTTGCTAGTGAACAGAATTACCGATTTTTCCCTCTGGTTGTGAATTTACACTCCCTAACTTTGAAAATAGGAATTTAGATATGGACAGTTTTGCCATTTACACACACATTCTACTTGTTGACAGTGTAGGTGATGGTGTAGGTAAGCAGAAATTCTTGGTGATGGTAAGGTAAGAATATGAGCTAACTGTGAGATAGACTGTTGACACATCAAGTCACCCAGATTCCTGGAACAACACCGTGCTCTGTAGTCAGCACCATCATGTGCCTCACTACCCCACCACTGGCCTCTCTGTGGGAGGGGTGATGTGAGCTATCACTGCCTCCACCAATAGCCTGGCAGAGTGACTCCTTACATCTAAGGTGTTAACTTAATATGATTATGTAAATTTCTTACGTAATTTCCTCTCTGGGGTTACAAGCTCATGCTAAACATGGCTTTAGCTGATACTCTGTTTTTGGACATGGTGAAAAAAGACTGTTTATGTTCATACATAAAGTAAAATATAAAGAAACGTGGCTAGGCTATCAGCAAGAAAGCTGAGTTGTTGGAGTGTCAAATTGGATGGAATTGAATATTGTCAATTGTATTTTCTCCGAAGAGTAAATGTCTTTTAGCTTAATCTTCCCATGAAGAGATAGTCAAGCTGCTGCTTCTGTGAATTCCATGGCATGTTCAATTGCAAATTAAGATGTAGGAGTCCCTGAATGCGTAAGTTTCCAAAGCTAAGCACTTCTTCATTCAGGTCTTAGCAGGTGGATGTGTTGGCAGACCCATAAGACACTGTGCATTTCCCTGACTCAGCCTAGTGGGGAAGGGGCCTCAGTATATAAAGTAATTTAGGAAGGAATCGATGGGAGGATTTTGATTGTGGGTGGGGCAGCATCAAAAGATAAGGAAGTGACAACAGTAGGGAAATAAATATATTTGAAAGAAGAGCAAAGGCATTGAAGCTCTAAGATAGCTATTGTTACACTTTGGTTTTAATTATATGTGTGTGTGTGTGTGTCTTCAGAAATATTGTTAAAAACTATATGTGGATTTCAATATTTTGTTCCAAAATAAACTTACCAATTAATTATATTTTTCTGTGAGCTTTTTCAAGCCCCTCATTTGTTGCGGATGAAAGTAGATTTTCTACAGGTAGAGACTGATGAAAATGGTGTCAGTATAAAGTCTGCGGATGATACTAATATATTATGATCCAGACGTTCCCTGCAGTTTATAGTGAGAAAGTTAATTACCTTCAGAATCTTAGTTACAGGGGAGTTTCGGAAGAAATAGTTCATTAAAATTGAACAAAAATAATTTTTACATAGAAAACTTTGGACAGTTTTCAAAATAGCCGTTTTACAGTTTGTTCACTACAAGGCCAGTTTGTGACAAAGTCACTGGCTTTTTCCTCCCATGATTCCAGCTTGCATCCTACCTGGCGCCTGCAAGAGACACAGTCCTTGGAACTGGTGTTTTCCCAAGGAAATACAAGGTTCTGCTGGTGGTTTGGCCTGGTGGTCTGACCCAGTGACCCTGAGTATAAGTGCAATCTCAGTTTCAAAACCCAACTTATCAAAGGAGCGCACACTGTGGGCACTTGAGGTTTCCCAGCTGCCAAGCTGAAATGGAGTTTCATCCCTCCGTTTAGAAACATACATCACGGCTCTTGTGACATAGGACATGACAGTTTATCTGACATATGCGTTTGAATGAGGAAATTTAAATGTGGGCTGTACAGTCGTATGTTCGCACAGTGCTAGATTGGCTTCCTCTTTATACAGCATTTGTATGAAGGAGTCACTAGCTTAACACTTCTCCTGAGTTCCAGGAACACATACCAACTAGGTTGAAGCCTCTGATCTTTTAGGATCCTTCGCAGTGTCAGGCAGTCTGTTTCTCCTTCCTGACTCCTTAAATATCCATTGGCATGGATGATGCAAATAGTGTTTGCTGTGATGAATTACCTGCTAGGTCAGTGCGCTATGTACAAACATTCATGAGGATGTTTAAGTTTTCGAGCAAAAAAGGGAAGTTTTGTTTAAATATTTTTGTTTGATATTTTAAAAGAAAAGCATCAAGGTCATCATTTTGGGAGTAATGGGAACTTGTTCGACTACCTTCATATGTGTTTTAAATTTGGGTAATGTTTTTATTTCGAATTAGATATGGGGAAGAGGAAGCTATTACAATATTTTTGGTGCTCAGGGCCCTTAAGAGTTTCCAGTTGACCCTGAGTGAGTGAGCAGGGGAATGATGGATCTGGGGACTCCTCCGTCTCCAGTTTTGCATGAAGCCTCTGTGGCAGCAGTGTTGCACCCGCCAGTATGCAGACTAATGCATGAGCCCCTTGCTTGATGCCCCACATGAAGCCAGTCCATGGGGAAGTTGCAACTGGTGTGTGTTAATTGCCTTGTAGTGTCTTGCTGGTTCTTTTTTTTACTCTTTTTAAACACAGGGCCCACTTTTTAGGAGACTGGACACTGCCATCAAGGTGTTTTAACTTGCTTCTCAACAAAGCTTAACTGCTGCTTTCGCTGAACTAACTTAAGCCTGTGTCCATTCTCCTTTGAGTGTGCCATCTTACGGTGCACTCTTTCTCCAGCTGTTTAGATATGGAAAGTGCTTGTTCTGTGGCAGAGTAAATGCTCACACTGCGAGGCAACAGGACAAATGAATAAAACAAAGCTTTATTACCACCTGTAGTATAAAGATACAGGGCTTAGGATGTTGAATGGAAGTAACTACAGGAAATTCAGAGTTTAACTGAATTCTCCTCAGAGCCTCTATGTGGAAGAGGCGTCTCTGTAATAATTTCTGCCTGCTGAAGCGATGCTATTTATTTTTGAAATAAGAGATAAATTGGGCTACAATGTCTTCCTCTGACTTAAAATGAACAACTTGAAATTCAGAGTATTTTCAAAAGTTCATAGTAAATAGAATTAAAAGATAAATTTATTTCTGTGCAAAATTTCCTTGAAGCCCATGCATAGTTTTCTCATGTACTCTTTGAGGAGCCCCCACTCCTCTGTGTCCTCACAAGGGGCCTCCTCCATGTTAGTTGTTCCATTGCAGTGCAAATCACTCAGGAGACTGCCTCTGTGTGAGCTGATTACTTAGCTCTGGAACTAGCATTGTTATTTTCATTACCTCCTGTCATCATCTGATTAATCTTGTTGATTCTTCTCCCCACCCTCACACTCCTGCCCCACCCTGATCTTCTATTGACGCACTCTGGAAGAAATGTCAAGAAGAGAAGGTTCGACCCTACTCAACAAGGCCCTATCTGAGTCCGCGACCCCGGATGCACGCCGCCCTGCACGCCTGGGTTCTGAGTATGACTCACTTGCAACGGCGATATTGGAGCACCGAGTCTGTAAACAGCACTGGCTGGTTCTAACTACAAGAGTGGTGTTGGGGAGACAGGGACGGGGTAAACAAAACAAAAAACAAACAAACGGTCTCTTCTGGAGATAATTAAAAAGAACCCCTGCTATCACTTGTCAATAAAAGGGGGGCAAAAGACCACTTACGAACTGTTTTAGAACCTTTTTTTTTCTAACTAAAGGAGAAAAAACTTTTACAAAAGTGCAATAAAAGAACCATTTAAAGAAAAAATTAAGCAAATGATTTTTTTTTCCTCAGCCTGCTGGCACTTAATATCTTCAAAGTGATTTGGCATGATTTTTTTCTCTTACTACCAATGACAAACTCCAGTGGCATGAAGATCAAATTTTTGAAAGGATAAAAACTGCATGGCGTATATACAACAAGCTAGCAAGCCAAACCCCAGCAAAACCTGCAATGGAATTCCTAAGGCAAAGATGATCCATAAACACCCAAAAGCTGCCTAAGCCTTGTCACATAATGCCTCCCCACTCCCCATGCGTCACCCTCTCAATCCCACCCGGTGCCTCCCACCTCCCACCCCTTATAATGTCTGCACCCCACCCTAGACTGGGCCTTGGCAGAACTCCACAGACCATGCTCTTATTGATTCACTTTCCCCATTGTTTGTTTTTTTTCTGGACCAAGCATCCTTTGGAAATGGGAGCTGGAATTTGAACAATGATGCTATTGTATAGTTCTTTTATAAATGTAAATATAGAAATAAGAGGTTTTGACAAATCATTTTCACTTGTCTGTATTGAAATATTTTTCTTGTAAAAGGTCCTCTGTAAATTTGAGTTTGTTGTTTGCTCCCAATTTGTGTGGCTCCCTTTTCCTTCTCTGTCTCTGTGCTTCTCTCTTGGAGTATGTTGCACAATGATTGTTGGGCTTGCACAAAGAGCAAAAGGTATAGCCACAGACACAGGGAGTTTGGGCAATGGAAAATTGGTTTATGTTGAAGCCAGATATAAACAAAAGGAACAAACAACCCATATGAAATACAAAAATGTGTAAATGCAAATGTAAGTATTGATGAGTCTCTAAACAATTTTGATGCCATTATAAACATATGTATATAATGTAAGAAAGACACCCTCTCAAATTAATCACAAAAGTGCCAAGCTCATTTTTTATTTTTGATTTTGATAATTTTCTTTCCCTGTCTTTAATGTGAAAGGAGCATAAACTTCAAGCCTTAAATAAAAAAAAATAATGATTTTTAAATTCTGAAAGCTTGGGAAAAAAGTTAAGCTTTCCATTTTATTTGTGTCTATTATTGTCAATATTTCATTTATGCTTCGTCTTCCTGCTTCAAAATCTATATGGTAGAAACCCAATGCCTAAATGGTACAGGAGCTGATGTGTCAGTTCCTTCATTGTCAGCATTGTCAGATCAGGCTTTGATTCCATGTGTGGTGTTTTAAAGAAAGCTTGCCTGACCCACAGCGTTTGGCTGACCCATGAATGTTGCATTGGATATTAGGGTTCTGCTATATACATACATTCATATTCCCTCCAAGCAGAATTGCAAATAGAATTCGAAGTTCCCAAGTCCCTCTGAGTTTCCTTCACTTTCACCAGTTTCTGTTCAGACAGCTTGTCTGCAAGTGTCAAGGTCACAAATTATAAGACATTTGGTGCAAGCTTTGTATTGACTGTGTAAGCCTGCACCTGTTCACTCCAGTGTACATCTCTCTAGAGCCCCACTTCCCTAAGGCCGCCTTATCTGTCACAAGATGTACAGTTCTGTTGACTTCTGCATAGCGCCACTTAGTTGCCAGATTTAGTCCTGGGATTCTTTTCAGCACGATTCGTGACATCAGTCTTTACAACTTTTTCTTTGACCTTGGAAAAATCTCACCAAAAATGCACTGCTGAAAACAGTAGTGTTCTTTCCCTCAAGGCATCTGTAAGTGTGAAAGTGTTGCATTCATAAAGCAGAAACCTTAATTTCTATGTGCTACAATAGCTCTGACATGTTCATTCTGTTACTGCTTTCTGAGTAATAGGTGCTACACAAGTATGCAATCATTCTCTAGAGCTAAGTCTATGTTTGTATTGTAACATTAGGGCTATGTACCTGGTTTATTAGCCTTACTTCTGGCTTCATGAGGCACAAGTTGCAACCCTCTTCTTAGTAGTAATGGCTCTTTGAGCTCAGAAGAAAGTTGCAGGAAACTCAGATCACATGGTATCTCTTCTTGTTGCTGCATTGCTTCGTGTCTCTCTGTTGCTGGGTCCTAATGAGGAGATACCAAGCTGCTGCCAAGCATACCATGCTCATTTCACTACTGTTCCAGAGGCACCGTGGTGACTTAATAGACACAAAGCCATGGTAGCTGCAAGACATGTTAACTTTTGAGCATTTCACAAACAACATTGTAAATGTGCGATGTTATGTTTTAAATCAGACCACAGTGGTCCCCAAATATTATGTACATATGGCAAATATTAGTGTAACTTTTTGTTACACTTGCAACTTCATAGGTAACCAAACCTATGCTCCAATGTTAAATTATTTGTATGTTTATGTAAAATGCACAAGCTTTAAGCTATATGTGTATGAATATGGAAGGAATGCAACCATATCAAGCATAAACAAGGGATTCTAATTATTTTTGGTGGTATTAGGTTATGTAGTTTCAAATTCTCCTGTTTTTTTCTCTGCATATGCCTTTTTCTGATTTTTGTGGTGTGAGCTGTACTTTTTATTCATTTGAGGTCAAAGCACAAGCATATCATTTAGTGTTACCCAGAAAGAGTTAGTATTAAGTGGTGATCAAGTTCCCATTTCACCTGGCATACCTTTGTTGCATTAAGTAATGACACCTGGATGAGAAGACATGCGCTAAATTCATTGCTCACCTGGGATAGTGCATGAGCCTACTGAATTAGAACTTCTCTTATTAGGTAAATGAGCAGTACACATAGGTGCATGTTATCAAACATGAATCACATAGAGCTGTGGAGTTTTACCAAGTGGTGTGTGTGTGTGGTTTTACTTTTTTTACTATGCAAAGATGGGAAATGCACAAATTAATGTCTGGAAACTTTTTCAAACAATACTTGAAATGTTTCTTTAATATCATCTCATCATGTTTTAAAGTCATGGTTGCTTCCATTGTTAATTTTCATTTCTAAGTGGTTTGTAATTTTTAAAATGCACAACCTGAAGTTTTGTTTGAAGGTAATAAATTTGTTCATATATTGTTGGCTGCCTATGAATGGAGATTCGGTAGTCTTTGTATGCAACTTTTGGTCGGTTACATATTCAGTTCTTTCTTAATGTAGGATATTGTAGGTCTATGCTTCTATAATTTTGAGGCTGTCTTCTGTGTTCTCTTGTATTGTTGATTAAATGACTGTGTACCTGATATCATCTGAATTTTAGTACCAATCTTAAAGACTCAGTGAAAATTTAAGCAGGTAATGGAGCAAAATAAACTTCCTAATGCTAAATATGTTAATGATGATGATTCAATTTAATTGGATTCCTTGGAAATTATTTGCTTCTTATAAATCAGAAAGCAAAACCACTTTAGTAGAATATGATTAATAATATTGCTTAGTGTCTCATCTGAGTTTTTAAGAACAGATGACCATTTTACTTGGTAACATGTTTACAATCAAGCTATAAAGAAAATATGACTATACAAATTAGATTATTAAAAACATTCCAAGAAAGCTGGTTCCTCGTAGCTCACAGACATTTGATCTACAAATTATATTTCTTCATCATGATTGTTTTCAGTATGCCTCCTGTGTACCTCCACTGTCACGCCTTGATTCAGCCTCACTAACTACATGTTATCTCATGTAAACTTGAGTGAGTGACTGCCTTGTTTTAGCATCCTCTGATGAAACCCTTCCTGGGCTCGTACTTGCTTAGGTAGGATACATTTCAGACTGAGCAACATGACTTGAAATCTGCCTGGCTTTCATGACTTGATTCCTGTTTATTTTTCTAGCCTCGCTGATTTGTCATCCTCTAATTCACCTAAAATAGCCTCTTCTGTTCAAGTCTGAATCATCTCTAAATTTTATGCCCATTATCTAGAATTCACTTGTTTCAATGTCACTTCACATTTTGAAAAAAATACAGAAGCACTTTAAGAAGATATGAGTATTCTGTAAGGTATCATAGTACAGTATTATGTATTTGATGTTTAAAGAAAGATCAGAGTTTTGCGTTATGTTATGCTTTATATCTTTCTAATTTTGTGATTGACATTGAAAGGATTTGTGCTCGATTCTCTCTTGGTAATTGAGAAAGATGACCCTAGAATTTCCAATTTTCTATCAGTTTAAAAGTGAACGATCTACATTTTCATGTTGAAATCCAAGTCTTAGGTTTGTAGATAGGCACTGTTTAGATTATGTGCAGGGGTTAGGATTTTCTTACTCGTTAAATCTGTGTTGCTTGGAACTCCTTAGAGACCAATTAATAAAATAAAACTGTTCACAATTGAACAGGAAGATGTACATAAAACAAAGTGTATCTTGAGCCCAGGATAAGCTAACTAAGCCAACGGTGTGCTAGATGTAGTAAGAGGCAGGATGGGCAGAAATGAATGAATGCGGGAAAACATTGCTGAAAAATAATTCTGAATTATCTTGAAGAACCCAACAAGAGGATCCCAGACCTTTGGTGTGAGTAGAACTAAAGGGTCACATTCAGCTTCTGTTTCCTTCTACTTGGCCTTCATTTCTCCATCCCTCGGTCTTTTCTTTCTTCTTTTCATCTTAACCTTACATGCACACCAAGTCTGTAAGAATTCTGCAGTTTCATGGTAGCCCCCATGCAAACAGAGTCAAGCTCCCAATTTCGTGGACAAGATGAAAGCCTTAAATGAACTGGGATTAGTGCCATAATAGGCATAAGTACAATACACTTCTCAGGAAAGGAGAAATACAAATGCCTGATTTTACCTGAAAAGGCAACATTTGAATACAATCTTTGTGTGGTAGGACCCAATACCACAATCCCCTGTGGTTATGTTTAAATACAGGGTTAAATAATTTGATGGGAGGAAAGACACTTCAAAATGTCCTAGATGCAGAATTACTCGTAATGTTTGGGTGTAATTGTCTACTCCAGATCTCTTAGTGCTGTGTTGGTGTGAATTACTGTCTGTTAGGACTTTATGGTTCAGATATTTTCCCACTGGTGTGCTCATCATGAATCAGACTGAAATGCTTGGGGCGATCATTAGTCATTGGTGACAAAGAGTCCATCTTAACCTGATCTCTCAATTTTCAGTGTTCTCTTAGTGTAATGATTCCCAGCAAATCTCTCTCTGATGTGAGGGGGTGGATAAGAAGATTGATAAATGCCTTCAAAACATCATCAAAAAGAAGTCATTGAGAATATTTTTGCATCAGTGGTACTTCTGGTCAACAAAAATTAGCATTTATCTGTTGGTTACATCTTGAGATAAGGTTTGCATTTTTTTCATATTTTCTGAGACCTGCCAACAAGTCTGGCTGCTTGACTAAAACTAGTTCTTAGTCATGTTGGTGATTTCTGCAGGGAGAGGATCTCTATTGATCAGATGAAAACAGTTGTCTTTATCGGGTCTGCTGACACTCCTTTGCTAGCTGAGAGTGAGCAAACACTTGACCCTGGTGTGACTGCAGAAACCAAGCTCGTGACCCTGGAGAGACCATAATTAAGATAATCCTGATCTGTGATGATCACTGAAGGTCAAAATGGTCCAGGAAATCAATTGGACTTAGAAAAACAAGGCAGAACAAAACAAAATTTTATACTGAGTGATCAAGAGTGCATTGAGAGTTCTTCAGATATCTTTAGGGCTTTAAATAGCTTCCAGCCTTCAGGAGGTAAATGAGCAGGCTTTTTTTAGGCCTAGGTCTCCAGCTGAAGACACAAGACATAACTTGGATTCAAATGTAGCAAGACAAAATCTTGCAGAGCCAAATAACTCCTGCAGAGGTAGTGAATGGGATTTTTGTCACAAGTTTAAATGGCTTTCTGTACATTCTTGAAAAGGTTAGAAGGCCAGGATCACACATCCTTAGGTCTGCAGGAAGCACAAATGAGCACAACAGGGCAGTGTATGTGAGAGAAGGAGGCTGACCTGGAGGGTAACGCCCCAGTTTCATGGGAGCAGCTCCTTTGTGACACCTGCCAACTGATGCTCAATGGAAAATTGGACCCATCGTTGCCCAGACCCTTTTATTTTTTTCATGAGAGGCCAGAATTCCAGAGTTTAATATGAACTGGCCTAGCTTTTAAATTGTGCAGCCATTCATATTGTTAGTAAAACACTATGTGGTGCAAACAGAAGCTATTTTTTTTTTTGCAACTCAGTCATTTTTTATTGCAACTGGAAGACAATACATCACAGAGACTTTATGGTAGGTCTGGGGAAAAGTGTTATTTACAATAAATGATGAAATAGTTTGTCTTTGGCAGTATGATTACACATGGAGAATGCAAGATGCAAGTCTGGATGCCTCCAAAGCAACACCACCAAGTCCCTAGGGGTGTGCTGCTGGCACCTGTCTGTCTCCACACTGCTTCTTTAGGTACAGAAGCTATTTTCACACAAGATTTAAACTACTGATTTCTAATATAAAACTTTCACCTAAAATCATAGGCCGTGTCTGTGCTTGGCCCACCGGGGTTGTCCAATCACTGGTGAGGATGCCGGGTATGGCCTTGCTTCCAGCCGTTTTTGCAGGTTGCCATGTGAAGGGCTGTGCACTGCTCCCCAGGAGATGCCACTGTACAGTGTTGCTTTGTCTGCCTTCGAACCAGATCATAGAGCTCAAGGAAGTTCTGCCTTGCCATGCCTTGTTTTGGTGGTGCTTCGTGTACCCAGGTAATGCATATGTGCACATCCCTGGGAGATGAACTATACCTGTATTGTCTCAATGCTTGCCCCCCAGTGAGCAGCGAGTCTCTGTGTCACTGTTCACTAGGACAGTGTAGTGCCTGCTAGGATCCTCAGCTGTGTCTCCTGTCAGAGTGCCTTGGTTGATGATGGATGCCTGTTACCTAGCAACCAGAAGTACCTGATTTGATCCACATAAGCCTCAATAGTCTTTCTGTGTTCATCTGTCAAGGCCAGTTGGAGATAGAGATGATTCATTCAATCTGACTAATCCAGGTAATTTTTCTGGATCCAGGGAAATAAACAGGGAACTACAAAAGCTGCTTATTTCTTAGAAAGTTTTGTTGTGTCCATCAAACCATATCATGAAAACAAAAATATGAACAAATGTTTTTGATTAATTTGGAGATCCTATGTTTTTATTTGGAAAACAAAATTTTATAGAGATAATTTAAGTTATTGTAACTATGATGTAAAGTCCATTAATACTTTGTTAATATCTTGAAATCTTTATTTTATTGCCATTTTCCATAATCCTAGAATCAGCCTACAATGCCAGGCAGCCAGTGGTTCTGAAAGGATATGCATTTTCATTCATTTGTATGTGTATTTATCCATCCTCTGGACTATGGTCCTTACTCTGCTGGCTGCACAATAGTCTCTTTAGGGCAAAAAAGTACTTTCTAACCTCCTTGCCTTGGCTCAGTCCACTTTCGCTTACTGAAGTCTTCAAATTCCTGTCCTCCCTAGACTGTTACGTTCATAAACCCCTTCCTGACCCTGCCTCAGTGGTCTTGGTTTGAACAGAGAATACAGTAACTCCAGGGCATGGAGGAGTATTATAAACTCCAGAGACCACACTCTGATCACATCACTTTATTATCCCGTTGATTCCCCTTTTACGATTGGAAAAAACTCGAAGTTGGAGAAGTCTTCCACCCTCCTTCACGTCACCATCATAGTTAGCAACAGGGCCAGAAACATGGCACAGGAAGTCCAATTCTGTGACTGTTCTGGGCTCAACGGAACATGGAACGCAGCACACCTGACACGCACACACAAAAAACCATGAGGGTGGAAGCAGCAGGTACTCAGAGGCACTCACATGCTGCTCCCTCTGCAGGTGGTTCTGCTGCCAGTGCTGCTGGACCATGAGTCAGTGCAGCCACCAGGAGGGTGGGAGTGTACAGGGTTAGAGAACTTATTCTGTAAACACTGTGTGGGAAACACAGATTTTAAAGAGAAGAAAGAGAGAGAGAGAGAACACCAAAGGAAAAAGTTGTTACCAGCTGGTAATATTGGCAGAGATAAGTCAAATAATAAATAAACCTCTGATGGGTGAAGCAATCTTCTGTTACAAAATTGATGTGTAAAAAATTATAACAATGTTAATTTTAGCCTTGCATTAAAAATATTTTCATTGAGTCAATAATTTACACAGTATCTACTAAATAAAAGACTGCTGGATATGGTGGACTACACTTTTAAATAAAACACTGAAATGGGTAAATTTTAACAGTTTCTCTGTACATACATTTACTTGTTCCTGAAATTGAAATAGCACATTGGAAGTCCTTTTTTAATGTAATTCAAACATTCACAAAGCAGAAAATCTATTTGCTGTCCTACAGGACATTCAAGTTTCATAGAACTGAGAAATGGGGGAAGACTACCATTACTGATGAAAATGTCAACCAGGTAAGGAAAATACAGATAAATAACAACAAAGGAATAACAGAAGGAAACACTACTTTCAACTATAGGGTGTTAGAGAATATTATGGAGGAGAAAGCATTTCAACTGGTATCTGAACAAGTAAGCAACAAACATATGGAAATGAGAGAAAAGCATTGAGCTACTCAGGTTACACAAGAATTAGCAAAGACCAAAATGCCCCCACATTAGCTTTGCTTTAATACTCATAAAGATCAAGTCTAATGTTTCTATATTCACACACGTTTTTTCTCCAGAAAACTGAAATAGTACTTCAAAGTTTCATTTTATGTAATTTAAAATGTGTTAGCAAAAAAGCTAACCATTTACCCTAAATATTAGGCTGTAGCAAACTGTTCAGTTTTCCCCTATTTTTTCCCAAAAGAATACTTTGTTCCAGATCATTTTTAAGAATTATTTTTATTTTTATTGAAAAGGCAGATATACAGAGAGAAGGAGAGAAAGAGCTTCCATCCACTGGTTCATTCCCCCAAATGGCCACAATGACCCAGGAGCTTCTTCCACATTTTCATCGTGGGTGCATGGTCACAAGGCTTTGGACTATTCTGCTTTCCTAGGCCACAAGCAAGGATCTGGATGGGAAGTGGAACAGATGAGACAGGCACCAGCGCCCATTGGGGATCCCAGCACATGCAAGGATTTAGCCACTCAGCCAGCACACTGGGCACATTCCAGATTCTTAATGTTTGCATTCATCTCACAACTTCAGGCTTATAAAACACAGCAGATTCTTAAGGATTCGTAGTACTTCACTGGGTCAAAGAAAAACAAAGTATGTTTAAATTCTTCAAATACATCCAAATCATGCAGGTTCCTTGAGAATTATTTCTAGCAATTTAGCAAGGAAAAGATACAGAAGAAAATAAATCACAAAATTCATATCACAGATTATTAACATTTTTGATAGTTATTGCAACCTGACCCATGAAATTACCAGCAGGAATGAATAATATAAAATTATTTTATTCAATACACTGGAATAGCCAAATCATAGAGATAGAGGAAAAATGAATAAAAATTGTCAAGGAGTGAGAGTAGGAGGAAATGGAGCATTATTATTTAATAAGTACCAAGTTTAACAAAATAAAAAAATTTGGAGATTGATGGTGGCGATTGTGCTATAGTATGATGAATATATTTAATATCCTGAGCTATACCATTTAAAAATGGCTAAGATGAAAAAAAAATGGTTAAGATGCAAAGTCTATAATATATTTCTTTTATACCAACCAAAAGAAAATATATAAGATGGGTTGAGTGTTTGGTTTAGTACCAGAGATGTTCATTGAGGCACTTATATCCCATATCAGATTGCCTAGTTTGAGTCCTAGCTCTGCTTCTGATCTGACGTCCTGCTATTGTACATCCTGGAGCTAGCAGGAAATGGTCCGTGCCACCTATGGGGGATTGGGGTTGAATTCTAGGTCCTGGTTTTGAATGGGTCTAGACCAAGATGTGGGCATTTGTGGAGGAAAGCAGAGGTGAGATGTTCTCCCTCCCTTCCTCTCTCTCTCTCTCCGCCCATGTGTGTGTGTGTGTGTGTGTGTGTGTGTGTGTGTGTGTTACTTTCTCTGCCTTCCTCCTCTTTAAGTAAAGAAACTTTAAAGGGAGATAGCATTTTTAAAAAGGCCAGTGTAAAGATGAAGTTTATGCTATATCATTTCAGTGTCATAATTATCCCCCATTCCAGAACGGTCAGAAGAGTCCTATCAATTCGCACAGTCAGTGACGGAAGCCACTTTTGAGTATGTAATTTCTTGGCTTACTCTAAACTAATTCAAACCCATGTCTATTCATTGTTTTCTTTTAAGTTCAGAGAACTTGCTAAGAGGTATTTCATTTAAAAAAAGATGTATTTTAAACATTTATTTGAAAGGTAGAGTTACAAAGAGAGGAAACAGAGAGGGAGACTCTTTCATCCATTGGTTTACTCCTCATATGGCCACAATGGCCAGGGTTGCACCAGGCGACGCCTGGAACCTGGATCTTCTTCAAGGTCTCCCACTTGAGCTTGGGGTTCCAAGGACTTGAGCCATCCTCCATTGCCTTGCCAGGCACATTAGCGGCAAGCTGGGTTGTAAGTGGAGCAGCTGAGATCAAACTGAGGCCCATTAGTGAGATGTTGGCATCTCAAACAGAGGTTTAGTGTGCTCTGCCACACGGTCAGCCCTGAGGTAACTCACTTTTGCCACATTTTCTTTCTTCACGGATAACAATGTCCTTAATAATGCCCCCCTCTTATTGGACAAACCATCTCTGACCTGTAAGATCTTTGCTTTTTATCCTGTTGCTCAGCTGGCTCTTCTGGTAGAGGTAAAGGGAGTTTGATCCCAGTGTTGATAATGTTTTTTTAGTGGACATCTAAGAAGACTCAGGGTCAACGCTGGATTACAGTTTGTGATTGGTCCATTAGTGGTCTATTCATAGTTCTAAGGTTCTCCTGGATCTTTGAGCCAGTGGAGGGTAATGGAGAACTCAAAAATTACTACAAGATAGTCTGGAGAGAATTATGTAGCGTAGAGAAAGCTTGCAAACACAAACTCCAACAAGTGGTGGGAAAATGAGCCAACTTAGATTGACTTTAGATGAATGAAGAGTAAATAAAGTGCTACGACGTGTTTATGTCTCTGTCTGCAGTAGCCATCAGCCACTGGCCCTTTTTGGGATAAGAACTGCCCTCTTCAAACTGCATCTAGTGATGTAAATATTGGGTTATCAAGGCCCCTCCCTTTTCACCCTGACTCAAAGCAGCTTTGAATAGTGATTCCAGTTTCAAACACTCTTCTTTCATTGAAACCACAGGAAAACTCACTCACCTGTATGCTTTCCTGCTTTCTTCCCTCTCTCTCTGCAACTGTAGAAAAACACTTTTTGAGAAACTTCCTGCCAAATTATCTCTGCCCTCAGTGACTCTTTCCTGGAAAAATCCATCTGGAACAATCAGCAACATTGTGATTTTCTTCAGAGCAGAGTGTGTAGAAATAACAGAATAAGAAAGGAATGACCTGTAGTTTTAGATGATGTGGTTGACATCCTGCATTCTCACATGTGACTTGAATCTTGAGGTAGTTGTGTGCATGTTTGTGAAGGTTAGAATAATGTCAGCTTCCCGGCAATGATGTGTAAGATATGGGTAGGAGGAGCAGGAGATGGACAAACTGAATTCCCTACCAGGACCATATCACAAATCCAAAATGATGAACAAATGACCTAGGGCTTTACCAGTGCAAAGTGGAGAAATGACAACAGGAAGATCACATAGATGGGGCAGTTAATTGTGGGGTGGAAGAGCAGCAGGGGGTGGCCATGACTGGGATGAGGGGGGCAGTCTTGAGACCATCCTTAGTTAGGGGGAATTGAGAGGCTGAATGTAATTTAGTTGGAGATGTCCAGATGGCTATTGAAATTTGTAACTCATCACTGTGACTAGGGTACCATTTACTTAATGATCACCTGCAGATTTTCCTGCAGTGCGCACGGTTCTTCCTATAAAGGACAACATATAATCTAATTAGTTTCAAACCTGACAATTGGAGCAAGCATTGCGATGAGTAAACCTATCACCTGCAAAGATTCCCTTCCAAAGCACCAGTTCAAGTCCTGGCTGCCCCACTCATGATCCAGCTCGCAGCTAATGAACCAAGGAAGGCAGCAGAAGAGGTCTAAGTTCTTGGGCTCCTGCCACCCACAAAAGAGTTTTGGATGGAGTTCTAGGTTCCTGGCTTTGAGGAGCCAACCAGCAGATGGAAGACTCTCTCTCTCTCTCCCCCTTCCCCCCACTCCAACTCTCTAGCCCCGTCTGTGTGTGTATCTCTAATCACTCTGTCTTTCAAATAAACAAAACAAATACTCAAAGAAAACCTAAGAACGTCACTAGGATGTCTAAAATAATTTTTATGGAAACTTGAATATTCACACTGGGTGAAACTTTTGACATCATCTTAATGTAACATAATAATGATTTACACAAAGTAACTTTTACTTTCATTATCATAATCATAATGGCACTTTCCTGAGGCCAAAACTGAAATTACAAGCATTTTGGCATTCCAGGAACAACAGATAAGTACTCCCATACTTAACAAAAGCTAAGATTTGAATTTTTATCAGAGTAGTTGTTTATCAATAGTATTACAATAGTTTTCTGCAGAAAGATATTATTCTTGGGTCACTATGACACAAGAGCTGAATAATGGTATAAGGTGGAATACAAAGAAAGTTGTACCTGTTCTTGTGTCTCCAAATTACACTCCTAATGCCACATAAAAAAGAGGTGAGGTGCTTAAGACGTCTCAACAGCCATTTAGTGTTTTTAGAAATGTGTGCTGAACATGAGATGAAGAAGGTAATCCCAGCAGAAGAGCTTGGGTACAAGTAGCCAAAATGGCTCTGAGTCTATTTCATTAAGTTCTCAGAAAGGTGTGTGGCTGGTCCTTTCATAGCAGTGTATTTCCTGATACCACATTTAATTTGGTGCTATTATAAATGAAGAAATAATTTATTACTCAGTCACACACAGAGGGAGAGAAAGAATAGAAGTATTTCATTTGTGGCCATGGGGATGGAACTGGAGCACTTTTTTTAAGTAACATAATTCAGACACAGAAAGACAAACATCGCATTTTCTCACATGTAAGTGAAAGCTAAAAAGGATAATTCACAAGTACACAGCAGAAATGTTTTTATCAGAGACAAGAAGAATAGAAGGAAATGGAGAGATGATGGTTAGCAGACACAGGTAGTTGGAGGAATAATCAAATCACAGCCGAGAAGGGTAACAGGATTGAAAATATGTAAGTGTATATTCCAAATTAGTAAGAAGGATTTTGAACATTTTTCAACACAAATAAATGATGACAGCTTGAGGTGATGGATATTCCAATTATCCTGATAGATGACTTGAAGTACTATTTTCAATTATGAAATTTCATACATAGTATATGATTATTTCACATAATTTTACATTTATATAGGTATATATAATTATGTGAACAATATGTATAATTATTATACATGAAATAGAAATAAAAATTAAAATATAGGAATACTGAAAAGTTCTGGTCTTCAAGTACTTATATGAAGCCCAGCACTCCAATAAAAGGAGAAAAATATCAATTCATCTAAATTTTTCTTTGTTCTCATGGCATAACCAAGTGGATAGTTGTCCACAGAAAATAAAATCTGTTAGCCTTTTAAAGATGAACAAATTTCAGAAGAACATCTTTGGGAGAAGTCACATTACTACTCCAGTTTATATAATTTCCAATTACCCCCCAAAAAACAACACAATGGATATATACACACCACCTCTTTCAGACAATGATTGCAAATATTTTGTAGCATGATAATCTCTCTGGTTGACTTTCCTGCAGTATTTTCATAGTTAGCTAAGTAGCTTTGCAGTTCATTTGGTTAGAGTTTATATGCATCTACAGTTATTATAGTGAAAGATGAGACATTTTGAATCCCTTGCACAAAAGTGAAAAATTGCTAAAACCAAACTTTTTATACACACACAGACACAAACACACACAAAGTCATTGGCAGTTAAAAGTCTTGGTTAAACCTTGCTTTTGAAGACACTTTTTTTCTGATATAGAAAGATTAAAACCAGGAAGCATCCCAAATGTAATGATCCCACCTGCTCCTAATACTCTCCCTGCCTTTAAATATGATGCAATTTGAGAATGTTTGCACACTGCTCAGGGTGTGGAACACGTGACTAGTGGTTCCAAGACTTCCAAGAAAGGGGAAAACGTGGTGTCTGGAAAGCTCCTGACAGTCATGGTTCTGGACATCGTTTGCTTGAGGGAACTGTGATTTAGATCAGAGATTGATTGTATTTGTAAACATGACTGTTCAAAAATGGACAGAGAAAGTGGACTTGGCCTGTCAGCAGATGCTCATGACTTCATTTCATTTGTTGCTCAATTTCCTCCCCTGTTAGAGGGGTTTATGTCTTCAGTGTTTCTCACAGGGAAGATGAGGAGGCTCTGATTGCTGGTGCTGCTAGTGTAGGTGACTAGCTGGCATCTTACTGGTCCTTAAATGGATCAGTGTACTGGTTCTAAGCAGGTGTCCGGGCACTTTGCTTGCTGGTTCCTGTTACCTAATGAGGAAGAAGTGCTATACCAGAAATCCGCAAAAAGTTGCCTCAAAATCCAATTTGTTTCTCTCCTGGGGATGATGTGCTAAGTTGGACATCAAATGCAGATGTTATATTTGAGAGGAAAGTGTCACTTTTCTGATGACTTTTTGTCAGGTATACATATAAGTTGAAAAACACTCACAAATTTACATATAAAAATTGTTAACTCTTCACTAAGATTTAATCAGCTTCTTGTGCCAGAACTCTGTTGGAACCTAGACATTCTCTGCATGTACAGCAAAATCTAGAAACTCCGGAGGATTCTGTGTATTAAAATAAAGGCATCAATGAGTGAACATCCTCATATGTGTGTTAGCTATGGCACTTAGTCCAAATATGCAAAGTTACATGGATTGGAGATCATTTGTATATAAACACACACACATATATATAGCCTATTATTTATTTTTAATAATATATAATTAGTATACTACATATGTAAGCATTTAATATATTATTTACATATTATTCATGTATTATATTCTAATATATCATCCCAAACCAACATGTATTATTGATATTATTATTTAGAAATACTCATTATTTGAATATATAATACATATATTAGAGTAGGTAACTTACTCATTAAATTCTCTCAGTATTTAATCTATAGACATATTAAGATTTAAGAAAACAAGAAGATAAGTAGCAAAGGGTTAGTACTTCTGGTTAAATTTGAAATTTATACCAGCTTTAATTATAATTTATTCCATCCATCATTTTCCAATAGCTACCATCATCTTGGTTAGTTAACAATTTAAGACCTGCCTCTCTGCCCCCAAAACCATTCCCAGCTACCTGGACGCAGTGCACTAGTCACTCCTGCTAGACTGGTTTTTTCCCAGGTTTGTTTGCATCTTTAAATGATCCTATAATCCAGTTGTAGCGTGTGAATTGCAAACCCATTGATGAGAATTATGGAGATGCTTTCCTTCCTTGCTGAAAAAGGGACAGACATGGCTGAGCTACAATGATTCTGCCTCTTGCCCCTTTTTCTGCCTAGAATGTACACATGACATAAAGAGCTACGGTCACCACTCTGTGAGTCCAAGAAAGGTCAGGAGAAATCACAGGCATGTAGGGACCGACATCCTCGAGAAACTGGAGCTCCAAGCAGCCACATATTTCCCGGCTTCTTATTAGATCTGAAAAATAAAGTTCCTTTTGTTTAAGCTACTGTAGTCAGATTTCCCATTGCTTGGAGTTTAGTGCATCCCTGGCCTATACACCATCTTCCAAAAAAAAAAAATATTTAAAACTGGCTTCTCATTTTCTAATGAATGAAGTTTCCAATCTCATTATTGAATAGAACTGCTTTTATCTAAAGGAGAAATCATTTTATACTTTCATACTTGGGATCCTCCTTTAAGATTATAGTCTTTCAATCAAAACCTCCGTTTCAAACACTGTCTATAATTACATAGAAGAAATATTTTCTTTCAACAAAAGCATAATTAACAAATGGAGCATGGGATGAAAAAACTGAATTGGCTAGCTGACATTTTTATTACATTGTGCCTATATATGACAAAAAATTCATCTAAGTAGTTTATTGACTCTCACTAGACTGGTTTTAGTTTCAAAGTGAGACTATACTCAGAAAAAATCCAACCAACATCAACAAATTGCTGTATGTGTGCTGGGCACAAAGGATGAGAATAGGCAAACTCTCGTAGTTGTTGGAGTGGAATCAGAATATGAAGAAACATGGAATGCATAGCAATCAGGACACCATAAGTGAATAGTGTTAAGTACGAACATTTTAGAAAACAGTGGAACCAATTCCCTTAGACATACACAAGATAAGGGAAAGGATTTTTTTTTCATTTTTTTATCCTCTGCGTCACACTGTAAAATATTTGCTACTCACATCATAAACTATTTCATACATTCAATATGTTCTCATTGTTCCTTTCAGATTTTTTTTTCCTTTTGGCAAAAGTTAATTGCACTGGTTGTGAATTCTACATGGTTCTCAGACATGTATTGAGATAGGAATTTTGTGTTTTGATACTCTATCATAAACAAACTTCAGGGAGAAATCAATATTGCTATTACTACTACTATCTTCATCATTGTGCCTGTGTCTACAAGCCAAATGGAAAAGATATCACTGTATTACATTGTAATCTTTTTTGAAAATGTGTGAGCCAAAAGAAAGGACAAATTGAGACAGTCATTACGTACGGTTGTCACACTTGATTGCTAAGGAGACTTCCGGGGATCAGTTGAAGCCTTGGCAAAGCCACAGAATCTCTATGGACTTTGCAATGTACTGGACAGAATGGGAATAACTTAAAAGGTGCCTCGGAAAGAAGTCTCCACTATACATATCCCAACTGCATCATTTTCAATTGGGCAAGCAGGACAAATACTTTTTCTGCTTTTTTAAAAAAAGGTTTATTTATTTATATTGCAAAGTCAAATATATAGAGAGAGGAGCAGAGACAGAGAGGAAGATCTTTAGTCCGATGATTTACTCCCTAAGTGGCCATAATGGCTGGAGCTGTGCCAATCCGAAGCCAGGAGTCAGGTGCCTCTCCTGGGTCTCCTACATAGATGCAGGGTCCCAAGGCTTTGGACTGTGCTCAACTGCTTTCCCAGGCCACAAGCAGGGAGCTGGGTGGGAAGCACGACTGCCGGGATTAGAACCGGTGCCCATATGGGATCCTGCAGCATTCAAGGCGAGGACTTTAGCCACTAGGCCACTGCGCTGGGCCCAGGACAAATATTAATGACTGTTTCTCTATCCACTAGTAATTTTCCTTTTCCACACGTTTTGGAATCAACATCAATATAGTCTGAATACTTCACTGCAACATGTCGTTAGGAATTTGATGACACTTAAACAGTGACTCATCCACTTTACCCCAATGGGCATTCCAGGAAATCATCCTTGTTTATTGCCATTTTCAAGTGATGCTAAAGCAAAAAGAATGAGAGAAAAATAATTATCCTAAGTGTTAAAGAAACACCTTGTTTTTAAAGGCTGTCCCATTATTTACAAATTAATGCAGTGCAAAAGGTGCAAACTACCTATATAACTGCTCTTGGATTTCATTAAAATTAATCAGAAGTCCTTTTTAATGTCTTTGAGAATTGCTTCAAGTGGCAAAAATCAGAAAATATGCCCATGGGACACATTCAGTTAATTGCGATTTACTTCTCAAATAGTTATTCTTAAGCCGCAGGCTGCAACTGCAGAACACTGAAGCAACTTGGATGAAAAAGCCAGTCAAACCAGTTACTTAGCATGATGTGCTTTTAAATGTCCCAATGTCCCATTGATGTCCTAAGTACTTTTTTTTAAAAGTAAGTCAGAATGATGATGGGATGAACTGAGAACAGGTACAAATTGTTACAATTGTTTTCTCCAGAAATTGAACTTACCGTACATTTTATACTAGTTGGTGTAGAAGAGGCAGCAGAGAAATTAGGGTAAACTACAGTGATGAAAACATAGTAACAGATATGTACGTGTTTGTATGTGCATAGTACTTGGATAAAGGATTGATGACAATGAATAAAGCTAAGTGTTTGAAACAGAACTGTGCTCTAAATCTTACCAGCTGGGTTACCCTTAGGAAAATCCCTTAAACTTAATAGCAAAATGGGGAAAATGGAGTATCAAAATGGTATTTTCCTTAGGATTACATTTAGACCATGTATATGAAAATAACATTTTGTAAAATGTTAGGTGTTAACCAGGTGTTAGTCATTACTGGAGATTCTAGTTTGTAAATACAAAAACGCTCGAATTGAGTATCCATATACATTCAAATGAGGGCAAAATATTGGAATGGTTTGATGGTGGCTATAGCATTTTCCTCTTGTAATTACCAAGCTGATAGTGATGTAAAAAATGCAAAAATTCCCCTTTCCTAAGAATCCCTGTAAACTGTCTTACTACACAGAAAAAGATAAAATATGTATTACAGCAGAGTAGGTAGTAATTAGAATCTTATTCTGAATAAACATACTTAAGAAAATGACTACTTAATTTTGAAGTGCAAGTTAGTAATTTGTGTCTATGAGAAGTATTTTGTCAAGGCATTATATTTTAGGGTATAAGTAAAACAGATTTGCTGAAAGTCAGCATTTCTAGTACTGAGTTATTATATTGGGGAGAAATATGATTTGAACAGATATCAGTACACTTACAAAAATTTGGTTGAGAATGCTTACTCTCACTGTTACGTGCTGTTCTTGGGGTTTGGCTTAGTGAAGAAGACAGTGTCAAAGATTCTTAGAGTACCTTGACTGGATATCCAGCTCCGAATCCCGGTTCCCATTTCCTGCTCATGTACGTCCTGGGAGGCAACAGTTGACTGATCAAGTATTTGGGCTCCTGCTGCCCACGTAGGAGACCTAGGAGACCTGGATTACTTTCCTAGCCCTAGCTTCAGACTGGCCCTGCCCAACACCAGTGCAGGCAATTGGAGAGAGAGCTAAGAGAGAGGACTGTGCTCTCTCTCCTCTCTCTCTGCCACCCCCCTCTCTCTCTGCTTCTTGGATTCTCTCCTAAGGTGTCTTTACTCTCAAATAAATAAAAAGCTTAAACATTTTTAAAAGAGCTGTCTAGCCTATATGATTGGGGCAGTGATATCATACGTCCTCAGCTCCTATAAAGATGATTAATCAGTTGTTTCAGATTTTTGAAAAAGGTGGGACTCAACTACGACTGCCTTTACAATCACTCCATTTCAGACACTCATTTCTGTAGTTGTGGTCTGGATTCAGAACACAGAAATCCTAGAATTTTCACCTATACAGTTTGAATCTTAAATCTCTGAGCAGAAACATCCTTCTTTCCATTATTCTTTTTACTTATCTTTGTTTCTACTTCAGTGAAACCTCTGTTTCTTCCATTTCCTTTCAGTCTTTCCATTCTGTGACCTCAAAATCATCTTTTTATCACCTACTTCTCCTGATGTCTTTGTATCTTTATTCTTCATCAGCATTGGTGAAACAAAACTCTAGCATTGAATCGATGCCATAAGGATCATTCTTCGTTCCATGCCCGATCAGATGAGCCTTGTAGTATAAACCAACCAGCCAACCCGACTGATGTTTGCCATGTACATATAGTACCATTCCAAGTGTTTTCTATGCAGGATCTTATTTCATCGTTATTTACCATGAAGATTTAATCTTAATTTATAAGCAACACAACTGTTTCACAGGCATAAAGCAACTTTACAAAGATTTACATCAATTTTAGTATATGTGCTGTCAAAGCGAGCACACAAAGCTTCATATCAAATTGAAGTTATTATCAATTATAAACATATTATTATTTAAAAGGAAAATGTCAAAAATCTACTTGCAATACCGCCCAAAGCTGACAGATACATCCTGATTTCAGCAGTGCTAAATGTACAAAAAGCGCATCATCTAAGAATGTATGAAATACGCTAAGTGATGGACGTACAGTGCAAACCCAGGCAGCTGGGATCTAGGGCATAATAATTTACCTTGTCAGGTTATTCTGCCCTGCAAAAAGAAGAAAAAAACCCACGTAACCATGCAAAGTCGATCACAAGTTTATGGTCTTCAACATTACCTGGGCTTTTCGTTCTGTTGATCAGTTTCTGTTTCTTTTTCTTATCCTTTCCTTCACTGCTTCCATGATTATTGCAAAGTATTTGTGCTCTACGTAGGCTCACTATTAAACACATACCCTCTTTCACTTTTGTGGGTGACTATGCAGCTTGAGAAAATTGAAGCCATTTGTCACAATTCACCTGAACTCCTGTTCCTGCATCTCCACACCACCTCTGAACGTAGCGCAAGCCCCAAGAACCCTTTTTCTCCACTCAAAGTAAGAGGGCTTATTTTCTCTCTCCTTCTGTTTGCTCCTTTCTATTCTCTTATTCCTACAACTTCTCACTTCCTCTAAACCTTAGCCTTCTTTCCTGATTTTCAACCCTTTCCTCCTTATTCCTTTGATACATATGACCAAGACTCAGCCTTCAAGCTTTTGTTTCAGTATTTTCCCTTTTCTGTTTTAACTTTCATAGATGGGGAGTGCTGCACAAATGCAGTCATCATTTCTTCACTTTCACCACTCCAATTTCTCCTTCCCAAATTGTCATACTAAATTTCCCTTAATATTCTTCTTAGTAAGCTAATTTTTTTTAGGTTTGAAGGAAAATTGTCTTTATTTTATTGACCCCCTTAATGGATTCTGTTTGGTGTGATTGATTTCTTCTTCCTTTCTAAGAAATCCTATTCCATTGACTCCCAAGGCACGATACCTTCTTAATTCTTCCTGTTTCACAACGCTGTAACCTCCCAGCTTCTATTCTCAGGCTGCTGTCAATTTCATTTTGCACATGGTTACATTTCTTCATGATGACAGAATCCCTAATCTACAGTTCTTTCTTGTGTCATGTATCTCAAATGTTTATCTCCATTTTCCATATCTTCAGTGTCTTAAACATCTCCATTTGGATATCATCTGTTTATATTTAACATGTTCAAAATAAAAATCTGGATTTTTCCAAAAGATTTATTTTCACTGGAAAGGTGGATTTATAGAAAGTGAATAGCTGCAATGATTCGAACTGAGCTACTCTGAAGCCAGGAGCCAAGAGCCATGAGCTTCAGCCTCCTACACTGGTGTAGGGTTCCAAGGTTTTGAGACATTCTCCACTTCTTTCCCAGGCCACAAGCAGGGAGCTGGATCAGAAATGTTGCAGCCAGGACCCAGTGGAGTAGCTGACACTTTAAGGTGGAGGATCTGCCATTTGAGTCATGGTGCTGGTTCCAAATTCTGCATTTTCCTTTCCAAAATTTAGTCCTCAAGCAATTTTCCCTCTCAACTGGTGTTAATTCCAAACTCACAGTTGCTCAGCCCTCAAAACTTGATATTATCTTTAATATCTTTTTCTTACACCTCATATCAAGTCTATGAATAAATCATTCTGCCATCAAAATATGTTGGGAATCTGATCACCAGACTTCTGTTACCACTTTTATCAATTCCATCATCATCTCACCTGAGATGGACGTCTATCTCCAGACCTTGTAGCTGGACGTCCTGCCTCATCCTTTGTTCCCTATCAGTCTTTACCAAGAAACCAGGTAGATTTCTGACTGCCTCTCTGACCTCATCTCTCACCACTATACCCTGGAAGCATTCTTCCCGCACTACACTTGTTGTGGTGCTGTTGTTGGCTCTCCCATTTCCTATTCCATCTAGAGCACTCTCTTGAGGACTCATCCTTTCACTTGGTTATCCTTTACTCAAATATCTCCTATTTAGGAAATGCTTCTCTTAACATTCTATATGAATTTCTCTTTTCTAATTCTGTTTTACGGTCTCTGAATGACTTTTTAAAATACATCTGACATATTACACACTTTTACCTTTGGGCATAAGAATGATAGAATGTCATTATTGATGCAAGCCTGGCACCACTTTCTAATTTAATTACTTAATTATATGCTTATTTCTGTAAACAGCAGTAAACTCCAGCACTCATTACAGAAATTAGAAGCATAAATCATTATATATGAGAGCATCTCAAAAAGTGTAGAAATAGAAGATTAAGCTTGCTTTGGTGCAAAAATTTTGAAATACATTTGTAGCTTTTACATTTTCCATGAAAATATTTAGTATCTTAGCTATATGTATGTATGTATGCACATCAGCCAATACTTATATATGCATTTAAATAGAATTCTTGAATTGAAATATAAATGTGTCTTTTTTCCCCTCCTCTCTCAACTAGGATGCAAGCTCTGTGAGTGTCAAGGACCTTGTAGGTTCCTTCTGTATACACAACAGCTGAAACAGCGCCTAACATAGAAGCACTTGAAAATGAAGCATTGTGTACTTACGTTTTTCAGCGTAATGTACCTATCAGTGTGTCCTCAACCAGCATTCACATCCTCATAGCTGATCTGCTTCCTCTGTCTACACTCCTTTCTTTCATCCTCAACTCAAACCTTCTGTGAGTCTTCTCTTTGTGCCAGCACCCTTGCTATCCTCTGCACTGTTGGACCGCATCACTATACAACTTCTTCCAGAAGTTGTACAGTCATCTGTTGCAAAATGCTTCTGTTCCCTCCCATCCGTTTCCAGTCTTCTGGTCTCTCCCCCCACCCCATTCTCTCCCTGTGCACACTGCTCTGGAGTGCCCTGTTTCTCTGACAATCTCCTCCAGAGTCCTTCAAGCTAAAGGAGCAAATCCAAGATCTCACCTTTGATCTTTCTCCACATTCCTAGGTGGTAAATGGAAATAGACATTGATGTGCTCAGTTCACACATGAGGAAGGTGCACTCGACCTGGTGGCGGGGGGGAACGTAAGAGCTTTTCCAGACAACTCATTACAGTTGCTTTTTCTTTTTCATTTCAGAAGGAAACTGGTGTTTCATGGCTTCAGCAAACCTCACTGTAAGATCTCATGACTGCTGTTGAAGGACTATACTATTGTTACAATATAGGGGAAACAGTTTAGGGGGAAGGGGAGGTGGAGACAGTGGAAGTGAAAATCCCTCAGCTGAAGAAACTGTACCATGAAAATAAGTGAAAGAAAGAAAGAAAGAGAAAGAAAGAAAAAAGAGGTGAAGGGAAAGAAAGATTAGTGCCATTCTGGAAGGTAATCATGAATATCATTGTGTTGGTACAAACACCTTCAGTTAAAGGAGATGACAAATGCTTTTGAGGACACTGAAGAGATTTTAAGTCAAAACCAGGAAATGTGCACAAAGGGAGGACTTAAGCTCAAGGCACTTTGGGTGTATTCCAGTGAAGGTGGACTCCAGGCACCGCAGAGCCTGGGAAAATGACAGGGCTGTCACCTAAGATATGAACTATGAGGCCAGAATCAAGGAGGTTCCTCTCTATCTCCTTTGATCTAAAGCAGTGACCCTGCTGGGAAATCTGAAGCGAAGTGTTGGGTAGAATGCTGCTGGCAACCACCCAGGCTGAATAAAGTGGGGGGTCTCATGGCAGCAGGAACTCCCACCCAAACATCTTGAGAAAGTACTTTACTCCCTCACAACTTTTGGGTTGCCAAGGGATGTGGAGCATGGGGATACCAATTTCCTTCCTCAGATTCCCAAATTCCAGAAACTTCGTTCACATCCTGTTCTCAGATGTGTCATATGTGGGCAGTCGGCACCTAGGCAGCCCCACTGTCCCCCAACTGGGCTTGCAGTTGGCCCCCAACTTTGGAAGTCCCTCCTGCAGCGTTACAGCTCCGGCCAAGTCACACGGAAGCTCAAATTCGCGGGAGGAACTGTGCCTATGGGTCAGGGTCAGCGAGGGTTTGCTGAGGCCACGCCTGCATGTTTCCTGACAGGAAATCCTATAGTGTTGTGAAGTGGACTTGGAGGCGCGGGGTGGCAGCATTCCCAGGCGCTTTGACGTAGACTACACGAGGCACGGGACACTCCCACTGCATAAGAGGAGGCACAGCAGCGCTGGGGACTCGGCAGCGGGGTACAGCCACCAGCTCCGGGAGCAGCCCAAGCACCGGCTCTCCCACTGACTCTCCACGCGCTCCAGAGGCAACCGTCTCAGCGCATTCGAGGGAATCCCTAGAGGTCCGGAGTGCTTACAAAGAGGCATCTTCCTGCAACCCAGGAGCATAACACAGCGTGAGGCGGTGAGTGGGGTGCAAAGGGTAGAATGGGTCCGTGGCAGCTCCGCCCAGAGGACGGTGAGACCTCGGAGCCAGGTGCCTCATTAAAAGTCCCCAAGAACGGCGCGCGGCCCCTATGGGGCTCGTGGAGGTCCCCAGGGTTAAGGAACTGCCCAGGCAGGAGACAATCTTTCCCCAAAAGAACTGAGCCCAAGGAACTCTCCTGTGAGTGAGGATTGAGTTCCGGACAGCACCAACTTCAACACCCAGGACAGTGTCCCGCCCGGTCCGACCCCGCCCTTGGTTGTCTACATCTCGGAACTGCTTGGGTGTAACAGCCCTGGAGGAAAAGCAACTTTCCGGGGGGGGGGGGGGGAGGAGTATCTGATATTTTGATAAATACAGAATATAAAATATTTTAATATCTTAGCTGAGAAAAGAAAAAAAATAAATGCGATTTTGTTCAAGATAATATGTAGTGAGAAATCGAATACTTTTGTGTTTCAAATACATTATTTGAAATAGGAGTGTGAATATTCAGAGTTCCTGAAATATTTATTTAATAGTGCCTCAGTACATCTTGCTACTCCGCATAACAGAAAGATCCCATACTGTTGTATTATCATTAAATGCTCCAGTGGAAACAGAGTTCCATATTTCCACCTTTGTCTTCATGTACTAACATATAAATGTTTGGGAACAGAACATAAATTGAAATTAACCCATATACGACGTTCCTAGGTTTTCTTTATGTAAGATCTGTTTAAGTGTGCTAAGTATTTTGGATAGTCTGTGAGCAGTCAGACTACCCTTGCTTTCTGGGGAAAAAACCGATTATCTAAGTGATTATTTTCAGGATGTAACACGTCATTGCACTTGTAACATAAAAATAATTTCAGGTGGTAATATAGATGCCCTGATTTTATGGTAATAGGCAGTGAGACTAGTCAAAAATGACCTTAAGACCTTTGGGAGCCAAAGTAAGAAAAGAGAATTTTAAAAGTGTTACATTCATGAAAAAAATTTAAGTGATAGCAAAATGTCTACTGACTCGACCCAAATGGGCTGAATATTTTCCTGTAATTCTCACATATATTCATCTTTACCTTTAGCACACTGTTTCTTTTTATTATAATATTTTATAATCATAATGCCTTTGTTAAAAAGTTGAAAGACACTGTAAATAGGAAAGCATCATTCCTCTGCACCAGCAAAACCTTGTTTTGCCAATTCACCTTACAAAAGATCACAACTTAGGAATAAATATCTCTCAGCTGGTAAGTCTTAGTTTTATATTCACTACCTGTCTTGGGAATGAGTCATTTTAGCTAGAACCGGACTTGTTGGATGATAAGTAGGATAGAATCTTTTTTCCTGCTTGGTGCCTACGATGTGTTGCATTTGCTGGGACCAACGATCTTAAGGGCAATTTTATTTTCTGTACTCCATGGAACACAAGCAGGGACTGATGTGAGATGTTTCCATCCTGTGCAGTTTCAGGGCCATGGCTGATCCTGGGATCCACCGCCCCTTGAGCCTAACCTGCTCCCTGCTCATTGTGGGAATGTGCTGTGCACCTCCTTTCTTCTGTCACAGCCAGACAGACCTCCTGGCTCTTCACCAAGCTGATCCTCAGTGCTGGGAATCCTCCTCAGTGCTTCTCCTGGAAATGCGAAAGCCTCGCATTTCCAACACTGTTTCAGGCTTCTGGGATTTTATGATCTACCTGAAGTCATCTGAGAACTTGAAGCATGGGGCTCTGTTTTGGGATCTGGCCCAACTCTTCTGGGACATCTATGTGGACTGCGTGCTTTCAAGGAACCATGGCTTAGGAAGGAGGCAGTTGACTGGAGAGGAAGAGAAAATCCCAGCAGCACAGCCACAGCACACAGGGAGTAAACAAGGTGGTCAGTTCCAGCTGCCCTGTCTTTTCAAAAGATCATTCAAGTATGAATGTGTTGGATTGTGAGGAAGAGGGAAACAGCATGGGGGTAATCCGGCATCACCTATAGGTCTCTACAGGAGTGAACCAGGAACACACATGATGAGACCATAAGAAACATTTCCTTTAGCATTTTATAGTAGCAGCTTATATAAACCTGTCCTCACCCTCATACTTTTAGTGGCATAAAGGAGAAATCAGAGAAACAATAAGAACAAGTATGTTCCTAAAACACAACAGAAAGGTAGAAAGAGCTTCTCTGAGATCAATATTAATTTTTAAGATTAACTTGAACACTGGTAGTCATAACCTAAGGCTTACTCACTTTGGGGTTGGGGGTCTTCCAGCACACAGATTGTTTTTTCCCCCTCTTAAACCGGAAGAACGAACCATATTGTTTTCATTGTTTAAATGGAGAGGCATCCTGAGATGCAGTTAGCTGCTGAGTAGCAAGAACAATCTGCTGTTTGCAGATTCAAACCTTGTTGAGTTTTTGCATGAAGCAGGTATAAGTCATTAATATCAGCAAGCTGAGTAATTAGTTTTTTTGTAAGTCTAAACTTCCTACAAATTTATATAGTCTTCTCTGGAATTATGTAATAAATATTCCTCTTCGAATTGGAATGAGTGAGCCCCGTAAGCAAGTGAGGAGATGCCTGGGCCCTACTCATACTGTCTTTGTTATTTTTGTGGTGTCATTTGAACAAATTAAATTCCAGGTCTGAGAGCAAGGGCTTATATATAGTAGTAATCCACTAGAATTATTTATGTGCCAGTGGAAAATGAAGGCATAACTGCTTTTTACATTTGATCATGAAAATTGTTATGAATTCCTGTAATCTCTCTTATCAAAACAGGAAACAATGATAACAGCTATCATTGACTTTTTCTAAGTTACTGATGAACATTTGCGTAACTGGTTTGTTTTACTCTCAGAAAATAAAAGTGATTGTCTAACCCATTACAACAGAAAATCCATTGTTATATACAGATAAGTTTTTTTATTTTATATGTATTATTTTATTCTAAGCCAGTTTCAACTCTAGAAAATAAATTCTGTCAACTTTGCTGTTTAAAATGGAAATTCAAAATGCAAGTGTAAAACTGTTTTGAGCAGCGGCTGCTTTGGTATCAGCATCATATAAAGCCTGCATTTGTATTTACTTCTCTACAGCAAGGGTAATCTGTAGGGTCTTTCCCCACTGCTCCCATTCATGTTTAACTGTTGTAGCTAAACAATCACCAACATAGCTTTTGGTATCTTTCACGCACTGAAAAGTCTAAGGGAATGTCTTCAGAATATCTATGGTATGGTCAGTTTAAACAGAAAATAGTTACATGTTTGTTATTAATCATATGCATGTGTATGTGTCTGTGTGTGTAATCTTTACCCAAGGAAACGTCAGACTTAGAAACCACTTTATCCACCTTGCTGCAAAGTTGCTATGGACTCAACTGGTCCACAAACTTTAGAGAGAGTTGTTGCGCAAGCGGCCGAGTAGCAGAGGCAAACATTTCACTTTATCCATATTACTTTAATACTCAACAAAACAATTGTTTATAGATCAAAATTCAATGTGTTTGGTATAATCACAAAGAAAATTTTGGGTCAAGAAGATATCATAGCCATAAGTCAGATAGCTGGAAGAACATGGAGCTCTCAAGAGGCTTCATAAATTTCCAGTGGTTCAACAGGACTCTGGGTGTATCTGCAAGGATTCTCTGATAACGGTTTCTTTTGTTCCTGGGAGTAACATGTTACAAGTTGGAAAGGGGTGAGTGTTAAGAGGGGTTTGTCCCTGCCTTTCTCAGGAAAATCACATTATTGGGGGCCAAAGGGAAGAGTAACTGAAATAAGTAACTATACAATATGTGACGAGTCCTTGTTATTTTGGACATCTTCAAAAGAATAGTTAAAATTGTGAGATATCCCTATAAAAATTACTCAAAACAGAAAACATATAATTTTATATATATAAAGTGTCCTATTTATTTATATTAGGTCAGCAAATACTAGACATATCAAACAACTATGTAACCTTTGTTAAGTTCATCAGTATAGTTAGCCCTCTCAATGCATTTTTATAATCTAAACAAAAAGAAAGGTATGCAAAGAGGTAGGTATCTCATAAAATCTCTTAATGTACTAATATTCTCTGATTCTATTAGAAAGAATGAAAGACATTTGTTTAAATATAGACAAAAATGTTGATTGAGCTGGATGATGCAATGGACACTGTGTCTATTTATAATAATGATAAGTAAGAAGGGAGGAAGACCAGAAATCAGATTTCCAGCAAATCCAAGAACTGAAGACATCATTATAAGAAAGGACTGTAAGTATCTTTGATATTTAGTCCAGGAAGATATGAGCTAAAGCTGAATAAAACATATACATGGGTTAAATTCTGCTGAATTATGTATGAAGAGAAAAAGCCAAAGACTGACTCAGGAAAGAACATGCACAGGCAACTCCCAAAGACAAAACAAGTGGTTAACAAGATTAACTTATGGGTTAGTAAAGACCTCAGGAAAACATGAAAAGATTTTAAAGTACATCACTGTGTAAAAATTGATAATAACTTCCTGGGGGAAAAAATCCAACTCTTCTTTTAAGAAAGACAGAAAATTCTTTCTTTCTGTTCCTTGCAGGTTGTATGTTCTGGAAAGTATTGGAGTTATTGTTTTCCTCCTTCATGAGAGAAAAATTGAGGTTTATGATCTGATGGTGTGTAACTAGCTGGCAAATATTTATGGTGCTTATTTGTAAACATAAAATATCAGAGAAAGCAATGCTTTAAAACAAATAGTTAGACTCACATGCTTCATTTTCTCCTTTACTCAACTCCATGAAATTTCCTAAACAAACTGCTCAACAATTACTCATGTAACAAGCATAAGAAACATTTGGAGACATAGTCCCATGATGCGTTACAAGGCTTTTAATTGCAATGTTGTTTACAGTGATAGGGAATGTGGAAGCTTCCTGGATGTCCTATAATAGCGCAGTTATGACAATCTATGGTATAAGGTGTGTGTGTGCAATATACTACAATCATAAATGGAATATTATGTGTGTTTTACAAGTTTTCGCTATGTTTATATGTTGAGATATTATAAGGAAAATTTTAATTTTATTTATGTATATTTTAATTCATTTCGCTGATAGTGAATATATTTAAGATAATTGATCTAATTTTGACTATATGACAAAATATTATAGGACATAAACTTGTACTGAAAATTTACATTAATAAATTTATGTGAAATTTTGATGGTAGAATGGCAGAAACATCTAACTCTTAGGAAACAGTTTATTGTGATTTCAGAAATTTGAAAATAATTTGGTGACTTTATGAATTTTTTTCTTTTTCTGTTTTCAGGTACATTTTCTCAGCTGCCAAGAACGCTTTTCCTAAAGAAGAAAGAATTGATTCAAGATCTGATAAACATGCATGCGCACAGAAGTGGGTCTAGATTCATTGGGAAAACAAAGCTGGAGATAAAAAGAAAATAAACCTGTTACTGAACCTTTACTTATTTTAAATGGTGACAATTCCCAGAAATGAATATTAAGCCAAATTCTCTGATAGCATTCATTTGAAGCTTCATTCTTTAGGCTGCTATCATATAATTTCAAATTGTGACTAATCACCAGGGTATCTCATTGTCTAAAAGAGTTAAGTATCTTCAAAGGTGACTTTGATGATACGTTTTGCGATCTTGACACTGTCAACAAGCTAGAGCACCGTACATTTAACTTGGATTGTAATACAACTTCTAAGCCATTGCTTATGCATAGGCACACAAGGGGAGACGTCTTTCACCACCAGTTACCCTGTGGTCTGTGATACCTGCATCTTGTCTGATAATAGAGTGAAGCAAAAGACAAAACAAAAGAAACTGACAAGTAAAGTAGTCATTTAATGGAAAAAAAAAAATAAAAGCTCTGAACCCTAAACAATGCTACTGGAATCTCTTTATTTCAATATCTAACGTTACCACTAGTCATGTCTCAATTGCGATAAGTAGAAAATCTTTCCCAATTAACATATTTCCTATTTGACTAAATATTAAACTTTAATAAGTTGTTAAACTTAGCATTGAAAAATAAAATAAAAGCAAAGTAATAGGATCGTAAGATCAAATTTACAAATACTTTTTATTTGAAAAGTGATTAAACTGGAATGAGGTTCATAGATGAGAAGTCCAACTTCCAAAATTGCTGGTGTTCCAGACACCGTGCTATTTTTTAATCTCTGTTCCCATCCCAATGGTTGACAGAAAGCTTGAATTTCAGGTATGTCAGCACTTTCCAGGTCAAAAAGAAGTCTCTCTCTGTGTTTTCATTGAAGGTCTAGGGTCCTTCTTACACAGGAACTCTTATCTAAAGGGCTTTTGTCAGAGGACTCAATTTTTTCTGTGAGGTTTAGCAATAAAGGCAGAAGGCTTGCGCAGAGCTGGGCAAGAAGGAGGCTCAGCTCTCACTGGCAGCTGGCTGTGAGAGTGAGCACAGAAAAAATCTTCACCTTTTCACTATCTTGTTTCCCAAGGTTTGTAATTTTTGTGTTTGTGCCCTTTTTATGTTTTTCATAACATTCTTTAACACCATCACATAAACACGTGAATTCTTATAAAGATATCAGGCTCAGCTTGCAAAAGAGACTGTCCGTTTCTTCTCCCTTAATGGTACACTGCAGCAAAAGTGGTCAATGTTTTTCTGAAAAGAGATCAGACGGTAAAAAATATATATATAGTCTTTGCGGGCCCTCTTGTGTCTGGGGAAACCTATCATTTCTGCTTTGGTAGAACAAATGCAACTACCACAATACAGAAATGAAAGAGTATGTCTGTGTGGCAATAAAAATTTGTGTACCAAAGTTTGAATTCATACAAATTTCAGGTTTTCTAAATATTCTTTTGGCTTTATCAATCATTGTTTAATCGTAATGGTCATTCTTTGTTCACAGTCTAAAACAGCAGCTGAGTACAATTTGTCCCATGAGTTATGGTTTGCTGGAACAATCAAACTTGCAAGGAACAAGCTGGGATGAAGTAACAAAGAGATTGAATATATTAAACAAAACCAAAGTGAAAAATTTATTATAGATTGATAATCAAATAAAAATATTAGGATAAGATTGAAGAGGAATAAGCCTAGTCCTCATCCTATCTGATTCATTTGCAAACAATACTACAGATTAAAGATAATAGAAATAAAAAGCTACAGCCTCTCTGAATGTAACAGGAACTTCAGATAAAGAAAATAGGCATAGCAATATGCATTGGGAAACATCAGACAGTAATAGTTAGAGTACTGGTCCAGGAGCTGGGTTCCAATGCCAGCTTCTTCAAGCACTAGTGAAATGATTTTGGATAAGCTATTGAAACTCTATTTCAGTTTTCTCATAAAATGGGACATCCACTTCCTAGGCTAAGAGGGTTAAATTAGTTGGTACCTGCAAAATATCCAGAAATAAAGTGCTCAACTACTCATAATTGTTAGTTATTACTTTGAACAGTATCAAGTTAAACATCTATTAATCTAATCTGCCACTCAAGGATAACACAAAGCTGGTTGAGATGATCAAATGTAGGGTTTCACAGAGACACACTCACAGCATTTGAAAAATGTGAAGAAATAGGTTCATTCAGATGAGATTGTTAAGAAGTAGCAGGGAGGTACCTGTCTACTCTGCATCTTGTTTTGCCCAGTTGGAACATCTTACATAGTAAAGTACAATATCATAATTTGGAAAGTGACATTGGTGTAAATCAGTTTTTGTTCAGATTTCATCAGTTTTACAGAGATCAAACTCTGTGTGTATGTGTCTGTCTGTCTACTTAGTTCTTTGCCAAATACCCAGGCAGAAAATTAAATAATCAACTCAGTGAAATTAAAAAAAAAAACTAAAATACATGAATTAGCCAATTAAAATTAAGGCTTCTCTTTCCATAGTTCACACCAAATAATTGGTAGGGAAGTAGGGAAGAAGACTTAATCCTTTCAATACCGATCTGGAAAATGAATTTTGTTATCACAACCAGGAGCGTTTGAGACTGGACTTCTTTTCACTTCAACTTGGGTAAGGTGATTTGATCCATAAGGGCAGAAAAGGCCCTGCAAACCCGTTCAGCTGCTCCATACAAGTCAGTGTTTTCCAAAGACTGTGGACCTGAAACCCACAAACAGGAGAGTTTTTCAGAGGAATGAACCTGTGGATTCTCAAGCAGATTTGCACAAAACTCCCTTACAAAGAACTGCCCTGCATTGCTCCTCAGCTCCCTAAGCCAACTGGCACACATGAAGGTTCTCATTCATTGTGATCAATACTACGAAGACAGATAGGTTATGGATCTTCTCTCATGGCTCCTGGCGCTTCTGAGGAACAGGTGAGAAGGTTGGAGGGCAAGATGATGAATTTATATTTGGGAAACTGTGTACTTTGAGATTTTGCTCCATGGATGAATACATAGCATTATGTTGTGTGTGTGTCACCTCAGAAAGGCTTATTTTGTTAGTTACATAACTTTCAGCTACATCATTTATATGGTGGCTCAATCTTTGCTGCTTTCTGCTGAACCTAACAGGAAAGAAATCAGTATCAGGTTATTTTTAGTCCACACTTCCTCTAACACTGCTCCCCAGCTATAAGGTCCTTGAATAAATCATATTTTTGTTGTTTGACTAAACACCTTGTCTATAGGCAAAATGTTCTCAGATACTTGTTTCTCAATCAAAAAGATAAAAATTAAAAATGCAGCAATAAAGAAACAGAGAAGCAATATTACATTTCATTTACGTGAATTTTTCAAATTCAGTTGATTTATGTTTTAACTCCAGTCCTTCATAATGTTAAAAAGCTATACAAACAAAAGCATCTAGTACCTATTATATTGCTAGGTATATATTTGGAGTTCAATATAATAAGATCAGAATTAATATGCCGATAGAAGCCAAATGAGGTAATAAATGCCATACCTGTGAAATGGGAAGTCCAGAGGAAATCACAATGACAAAATTATTCAATTACATGCAGCAAAAACTCTGTCTAACCTATGAATAATTTAGGATGAGATAAGACTACAAGAATGATGATGTAGAGTATACAAAGTATTAGGTTGTCTTGTCTATGATTATTCTTTGAAACTGAAAACTGAGCCCTTTGTACTTTTGTTACAATTATGAATTAAGCAAACCAATATTTATTGTTGTATGTATTCTTTACTGAAATCTCTCAACTGAGCTCCAGATTATACACCATTTTTGTCTCTGTGATGTCTTCATATATGTCTCTTATGCAAATCACACTTTATATTTTCAGAATAGGGTTCCTGATTTGCCACTTCCTTTCCCCATTGCGTTAGGAGGGGCATCACCTGCAGAGGCTAACACCGTGCCCCTTACCAAGATTACAAGACTCTTGGCTTTCTTCACTTCCTTGCTCTTTTCCAAGGCATGCTCACACAATATGGGTGCTTCAAAAATTCAGACCTACACCATTTCAGCATGACTACCCAGCACCAAGCACAGTGCATGGTAACTAGTAGACACTTGTCGATTATTTGATGAGTGAATGAAAATGAATAGTGGAATGATGAATTAAGTAATAACTTCTGCCTTCATGGAGCAGAAATTACTTCCACTTTTCCTACATATACATATATGCATGAAAACAAACAAGTATATTTCAAATATGGTGTGTACCTTAATGAGAAGGATACATTCTGAGAAATATAAGATTTCATCATGATGCCAAAATCATAGAGCATACTTAACCAAATAGCCTAATGCACAACTAGGCTATATGATTTTTCTCCTTATCTATCCATTACCTATCTGTCATCTATCTCCTACATAAATTGCAGTCTACTGCCGCTAATAATCAAAGTAACATCAGATGAAACCAAGCACAAGTGAAGATAATACAATCCATGGACTCAGTAAACAGAAAGTCTGTGAAGCTTTTGACAGTGTGAACACACTAAATGATTTACGGTTTAGAAAAATTTGCTTGTTTACGAGAGAGAGAGAGAGAAAGAAAGAGAATAAGAAAGCTCCCATCCATTGGTTCACTCACTAAACAGCCAAAGTGGCTGACTGGCAGTAAGGAGTGAAGAAAACAGGAACTAGAAAATCCATCTAGAATTCTCACTTGGGTGGCTGGAACCTGATCATTCAAGTCATCATTTCTTGCTTACTAGGATCTGCATTAGCAAGCTGATCCAGAACATGAGATAAGTATGTTGAACTCAGGGACCTAGATACAGGGCACTTTAACTGCTAGACCAATTGTTTTTACAAGTGGAAAGTGTACACTCTGAAATAACTACGAGAGTTTAGTAAAGGAGATACATAAACCAGCAATGTGGATGGTTTTCATTATTATCAGTAGTTTGTATATCACATAGCACTATGTACTAAATGTTCATAGGAGCAAAAGGTTTGTTTCCACCAGCAGCACCACAAACATGAATAATGTGTTGTGCTATAGAACTATAATGCCTGTAATATTGCTAGGTGATAGGAACTTTCAACTCCACTATAATTTTATGTGTGTCATATGTGCAGTCCCCCACTGACAAAAACATCATTATGTAGCACATGACTGTGTATATATATTTATGATAAAAATAGAATGCCAGAGATATGCCATTATTATTTCAGCAAACAGTTCTAGGGTTCCTAGAGAACATCTGAGATTACTTCATAAATAAATGTGAAAATACAATGTTGAACTTTCTCTTGAGCTTGCTCAGTAATTTTTCTTTATTTTCCTGGAATTTATTTAATTTGAAGTCCAATGTTTCTGATTACTTAAAATAATAACTATACTGTTGGTTCTAAGTGGGGAAGAGAGAAATAGAAATAACCCTCCCGAATCCTCATCCTTAATCATGCCCTTAAGATCAGGTCATCTGGAAACAGAGTTGATTTTACTTACTCCTTTCTGAACTGGATGCCTTTCATTCTTTTTCTTGGCTAATTGGCTTTCTAGGACTTCTAGCACTGTGTTGAAACGATTTTTATAACCTCATGTTTAAAGATGTATTCATTACTTACTTAGTAGAGAGAGGGAAAGGTTGGAAGGAGAGAGAGAGAGATTGTTTCATCCACTGATTCATTTCCCAAGTAGCTATAACAGTGAGAGCTGGGTCTGGCCAAAGCCAGGAACTAGGAACTCCATCCTGGTCTCCCACATGAGTGGTGGCCATTGCAGTCATTTGGGGAATGAACCAGCATATCGAAGATTCTCCCTCTGTCTCTACTTCTCTCTCTGTAACTTTGACTTTCAAATAAAAATAAATCTTTAGAGAAAGATAACTTACTTGTTAATTTAACATGTTTTGCTTTCCATGTCATCATCAACATGTTTATCACACTTCCATTTCTAATGCAGTTTGATGTAATTTTTATGAGTATGCATAGATTTTGTAAGACTTACAGAGTATTTTTATAAACCATATTGTAAATGGGTAAATGGGGTTTAAAAAGAGGATTCTATTTAATATCAGATTGAGGATATAAGATTGATAAAAATATTTAAGTGAGGAGAGATGTATGTACTGCAAAACAGTAGCCATTAGGATTAACATAGACCCTTGTGTTTGTGGGTCTCTCAGAAATAAATATTTATACAAAATAAATCTCATTATAAACCTTAATAATTTATGTTGAGTCATCATCAAGTAAAGAGTATTTTAATGATAAAAAGATGAAGACCTTTCTGTTAATATTATAATCACATTTGCATAACAATACAAATTTCATAAAGAAGCATGTCAATGGTTCTGTTAAGAACGTAAGTAAAAGCAGAGGTGAATTTTTGTGACAAATTTTCAAATACTTTCTACAAAATTAGATAATACTGATTGTGTACTTTAGTATTGCATCACCTAAAATGAGGAATATCTGTGATTTTCCTTTTAATAATATAATACATTATCTATATCTTTCAATGACATAATGATTTAACGATATATATATATATATATATATATATAGTCACACACACATGTCTTGGTAAAGTCACTTAAAGCGGCATGAATCTTTAGGTTTAGTTGTATATTTTAGCTTTAGTTGTTAAACTTCATACAAGTTATTTTCTTCCAAATATGGGTAATAGGTTTGTCTATTATCTTAAGCGTATGATGTAGCTATTTGTAAGGGCTGACCCAAAACCAACATTTTAGAGAATTGTAACTGAATAAACTCACCTGGAAAACAACAACAAACAAAACTAATGTCAACGTTTTTTTTTAAAAAAAAAAAAAAAACAAACTTGTCTAGAAAGAGAATATCATGTGAATTTTCCAGAAAGGTCAAGTGGATATTGACTTTATTCTGCACATCCAGTGTGACCCCAAGGATGTTTAGATAGGAATACAGTGGATGCAAATGTGTGTTAATTCAAAAATCACGCTCAAGGAGTTCCCATTTCCTTTGAGGAATTTGGAGTACACTGTTGACATCTTCGTGAACTTCTTTCACGAAGAAGCAAGTTTGTTCTAAGAAAAAAAAATAACTCCCATTTCATTTACTGTAGAGATTTTTAGAATAAAAAGATAGTTTCTTCATTGACATGGCTTTACCAAGTTCTCTATAAAATTCACATTATCATCTAACCATTTTAAAGCTCTTCAACTGTCCTGGACGCCTATGTGCCCCCACTTACTCAAATTTATGTGTTAAAGTTCTAATCCCCATGCATTTAGCAATGAAATCTTTAAACAGGCAAGTTAGAGGGCAAGTTAGAGGGCAGCATTGCTGTGCTGTGGGTTAAGCCACCACTGCAATAATAACATCACAGGCAGGCACTGATTTGAATCCTGGCAGCTTCATCTCTAATCCAGCTTTCTGCCAATGTGCATGTAATGGCAGTAGATAATGGATCAAATGCTTGAGCCCCTGCCACCCACATACAGACCTCAGTAGAGCTCCTGGTGCCTGGCTTCAGTCTGCCCACCCCAGGCAACTGAGCCATTTGAAATGGTCCCCATGGATGGAAGATTCTCTCTCTCACTCTTCGTGTGTGTGTGTGTGTGTGTGTGTGTGTATTTCTCTTTCTGTAACTCTTCTTTTCATATACCAAATAAACCTTTAAAGAGGTAACAATTTAAAATAGAATAATTAGAATGATCCTTAATCCAATATAACTGGCACCTTTAGAAGAAGAAGAAGAAGAAAGGGATAACCATTCACAGTGGGAAGATGACGGGAAGACACAGAAGGGATGTGGTCATCTATAAGACAAGAAGACAGACTCCAAAAGAAATTTGTGTGGCTTAATCTTGGACTTCTGTTCCCTGTGAGTATAAGAAAATTATGACAGCTTTTATAAATTGATTTGCTAACATACAAATATTTTGGGAGAGGCCTCCTCTGATAGAGAAACACATAAGGTTATCTCTCATCCTAACACCAACATCCAATAATCATTATATATTCCAGCTAGAAATAAGACAAGGTCACTCCAAATCAAAAGAAATAACTATTGTGGGTGATTACTTTTTTATGTAAATAAGGCCTCAGGACTTCTCAATGAGTCGTAACTTATGAAGAAGATAATAATGATGGTGCCACTTATACTATTGGAATCATCATTTTTTTCTAGAGAGAGAACATTGTTATCACCATTTTAAAGTAATGACCTCAGCCTGCCATTTGTGAATGATTTAGGACTATTGTTAATGATAATTATAATAAAAATATAAGAAGTATTAATGAATGTTTACTATGTGTTAGGTGCTGTACTAAAAATTCTCACATGTTTATCACTTTTCATGTGCTCAATAACATTTTGAATTAAGTAACAGTAGTAATCAAGTTCACAGAAACCACTGATGCTCAAAAGATTCAGGGCTTGATTATACACTAGCAAATCACAGCTGTTGGATTTCTATAAAATGAAGTGTTTTCCTGACTCTCTGGTCATTTCTGTGTCCATTGATTGTATAGATCTTACCTGACGGCCTTTCTAGACCGAAGGTGTCCAGAAGTTTTGTCAGCAGCTCTTGCAGTTCCTCTTCCTCTTGCTCATCCCTCCTCTCTTCCGTATGAGTTGTTGCTTTCCTTTCCACAGATGCCAGGGCAAGACTGCCTATCCCTGTGGGAGCAGCTGGGGAGACGTCTTGTGGCAGTCCCTCCTGCCAACCTGGGAGAGAGCGAGGGATTGGCCTCTTTTGTGCCGGATTTTGTGATCTTATGCTTTGCAAACTATTCACTGATGATTGTGAACTTGGGAGAGCATGCTTCATGTTTGTTTGCCTTCTATCAATCATGGCAGGCACAGGAAGAGGGTCCCCATCTGAGCCATTCTCTGTGGCAGTGCTGGGTTGGGAAGAATCTCTCCCCTTCAGAAGTTGTTCAGCTGAAGAATGGCCAACCTTGGACTCCACATTTTGACAAGAAGATGAAGGATGATGTGGCTGCAACATTGTCTAGATTAAGGAAAATGTATGAAATAATTTACATTTATCCTACTTCGTAACAGGGTTTTTAATTTCAAGAGAAAATTCTAATGCAAGAATTTTCTGTCTGCTCCCTAAATTCATTTTATTATTATTTTTTTTTTGTGCTGATAACTTGATGTCAACCTACTGCTTTCTACAAGAGTTGGAACAGTTCAGGTTTTAAGATATCACAGGAAATATCAATAAGAAATTCAGGGACACTCTATGTTTTGAAAAGCCAGTTTCTAGAACCATTATAAAGCTATTATGCTGAGCGAAATAAGCTGCTCTCAAAGAGACAGATACTGCAAATTGCTGTGGTATGAGATACTCAGCATGTATAAACTCATAGAAACAGAATGACAAATGGTGCGCTTCCTGAGGCTGTGGGGAGGACAAATTGAGAAAAGTTTCAGGAGAAAGAAGAATTAGAGAGTTGTTTATTGTGTATGAAAACATGTTTTTCCAAATGGAAATGTTCATGAGATTGATTGTACACAGTATGAATATAATTAACACTACTAAATTAAATACTTAAAATTGTTGAAATGAAAAAAAAAACTTTTTGAAAGCAAAACCATCTCTTGAATCAATAGATAAAAGTTATGATAAAACATGTTCATACAAATTCATCTGGCAGGTGAGTTGTGGGGGTCGTGATAAATCACAGGCATAAAACAGAGATATGCTACAGACAAAACGGAGCTCTAAGCACAGCTTGTGTGATTCCCAGATCATAGGAAATTGCCAAAACACTTTTACGGGACCATGAACTCAAAATTATTTTTGAAACTATATTTAGAATTTTTCTGGCTGCTCATACATTAACATTTGAACTGATGGTACAAAAATGAACAATATGTATAGCCCTTAATGTATTAGCATTTCATCGAACAGTCCTAGTAGTTACTGGATACCTCGCTGTCATACAACAGCAGTAAAAAATAAAGCCAGTCCCACTTAGGAATATATTTGACAGAGACTGGTGTTGTGATTGGGTTAAGCTGCTACTTGTGATGCTATTCCTGTACTGAAATGCCAGATAAAGCTCCAGCTAGTCAGCTCCTGATAAGGCTTCAAGCAGAAGATGGTCCAAGTGTCTGGGTCCCTGACATCCATGTAGGAAATCTGAACTGAGTTCCTAACTCCTCGCTTCAACTTGGGCTAAACCTGACTGCTATAGCCATCTGGGGAGCAAACCAGTATGTGAAAGATAGTTCTCACTCCCTTTTGTCCCATCACTCTGACTTTTAAACAAAGAAACCCTTTTTAAAAAAGAATGTCTTTAGGCACCAGAGTGATGGTTTAATCGGTCAATCCTCCCCCTGCAAGCACTGACATCCCTACTGGATTGTGTCCTGGCTGCTCTATTTCTCATCCAGTTCCCTGCTTACAGCCTGGGAAAGCATCAGATGATGTCCCAAGTCTTTGGGAACCTGCATCCTTGTGGAAGACATGGTGGAGGCTCCTGGCTTTGGATCAACTCAGTTCTACTCCTGGTGGCCATTTGGGGAGTGAGCTAGTGAATGGAAGATCTTTCTCTCTCTGTCCCTCCTTTGCTCTGCAAATCTACCTTTCCAATAAAAATAAATGAATCTTAAAAAAACTTTGATAGAATAAAAATGGCTTAATTTTCTTGATAAAAATAAAATGGTTTTTAAGTATCATTTGATGAGGTGGGAAATATGTATAAAATAATCCCATGCACACCAAAATACAAAGATTGCTTCTTGTGACAAAGCTATGAACTAGCTATTCAGACTTGGATATCAAATATGTTCCCAAAAATAAACTTCAGAATATCATTGCAAGAAAAAGAGTTAACAGTACTTGTTGTCAGTTATAATAGTTAAGGTTTCAAATAAAACTAGAACTTTAGAACTTGCATTGGTTGCCATAACTTTGCTAGCTTCTTACTCTAACATTTTTATAATATGGTCATTGGTGATATTATTATTATTGAATCTGAATTTTTAATTTAAAAAACTTTATATTGTACATAATGAAATATGCAAAATAAGAAAGTTCAGCACATCTCCCAATAACCAATTATTGTTCTAAATAACAGATATGGTGTCAAGAAAAATCATTCATAGATTAAAAAGTCCATTTTAAAAGCAATTCTTGGGCCCGGTGGCGTGGCCTAGCGGCTAAAGTCCTCGCCTTGAATGCGCCAGGATCCCATATGGGCACTGGTTCTAATCCCGGCAGCTCCACTTCCCATCCAGCTCCCTGCTGTGGTCTGGGAAAGTAGTCGAGGATGGCCCAAAGCCTTGGAACCCTGCACACGCATGGGAGACCCAGAGAAGGTTCCTGGCTCCTGGCTTTGGATCAGCTCAGCTCTGACCGTCATTTGGGGAGTGAATCATTGGACAGAAGATCTTCCTCTCTGTCTTTGCTCCTCTCTGTATATCTGACTTTGTAATAAAAATAAATAAATCCTTTAAACGTCAGTGAATTGTTTTTTTTAAGCAATTCTTGCAATGGCATCTAATGAAACAATGTAAAACAGATGTAGTTTCATATTTCCTATTACAACTATTCTTTAAGAAACCATAAATTATCATAGTTTTATGTAGTACCCAAAAAGTAACATATTCTGACAACCATTACAATGCTCCTCCCTTTTTCAATAGCAAATCTGTGTGAGATCATATTGTTTGTGTACTTCAACTAAAACGTATTTGGAAGTGTGTCCCTTATAACTTTTTCAAAAAGCATGGTTAGTTTTTAAAAGCTAGATATATGATAATATAATCTTTATGTTTTTTTATATTATTTCCAATCCTTTTTAGTTTTAACTTTGACTCTAAATAGTGGCAGATATAATTCATTGAAACAAAAGCTCCTTGAAGTCTTCAAAAAAAATTTTAAGCCTGTTCAAGAAATCATGAGAGAGTGGCATTGCGCTGCACTGCAGCATCAATATCCCATATAGGAACATCTGCTGGAGTTCTGTCTGTTCTACTTGCAATCCACTTTCCTGCTGATGCACTGGGAAGACATTGGAAGATGGTCCAAGTAATTTGGACCCCCCAAACACACATGGTGGACCACGATGGAGTTCCTGACTTTTGACTCTGACCTGACCCAGCCCAAGTTGAAGTTGTGTGGCTTTTAGTTAATAAATCAGCAAACAGAAGATTCTCTCTCTCTCTCTCTCTCTCTCTCTCTCTCTCTCTCTCTCTCTCTCTCTTCCTTTCTCTCCTTTTCTCTTTCCGTGTCAAACAAACAATCTATCTTATGAAACAAAAGAGAGAGAGAGCCTGAGATCCAGAGGTTTGAGAATCAATGTTGTAACTAGGTGTTTTCCTCCTATTGTATGTCTAAAGCGTTGCCCCTTCAAGAGCAGATAGGATAGAATCTGGACAATGGAAGCGGGAGGAGGTTGGGCATGGCAGGAGAAGGGCAACAGAGGGAGCTGATGAAAGCCAGGTGGGAAGCTTCCAGCTGCAGACCTCTTATGACTGGAAGACATAAGGTTAGACTTTCAGCTGGTCTGCATGGCCAGCTTCTCCCACAGTTAATACCTGTAGATCCTGTCTGAGCAGCTGTAGCTTGGCCCATAGACCATTCTGGTTGGCAGTGAGCTGGTGAATTTTTGCTTCAAATCTGAAGTTTTTTTCTTCCTGGGAAGTGCATATTGCTTGCAGTTTGTCTTTGCAATGGTTTAATTGTTTTTTAAGGAGCCTGAAGAGAAGAGAGATTTGAGTGATTTGCAAGGGCAAAAGACTGACACACCTCCTAGAACCCTAACATGACATATTCTGATTCCTCCTGGTGGAAGAAGACATTGCAGAAAGCTGTGCCGCGATTACTTGCTAATTAGTCGATATCTTTTTATCTGTGTATGGCTGCCTTTGTGTCTACCATGTATATAATTCCAACAAGAATTTCATGGGCTTTAGAAATTTTCATGGTGAGGTAGTGGCTGCTGTTGTGAGACGATGGATTAAGCTGTCTCTGTAAGGCTAGCATCTCATATTGGAATGCTATGCACCTGGGAAAGCAGAGAGCCCCAGTGCTTGGGTCCATGCACCCTTGAGGGGGACATGAATGAATCTCCTAGTTCTGAGCTTTGATCTGGCCCACCCAGGTGAATAATTGGATGAAAGATTTCTCTCTCTCCTCCTCCTCTCTCTATAATGCTATATTTCAAATAAATAAAATAAATCTTTTTTTTTAAACAGGGATCAGGTGATGAGGGTAATTCTTTCAAGATGTAGAGAAGATCATGCCACTCCTCTACTCAAAACCCGCTACTGGCTCCCCTCCTTATTTAGGGTAAATTGAAGTCTCTCCAGAGATGGACAACGCACAAGATGGCTAAGACCCACATTACCCCCAACCACGCTTTCCTTGTTGACTTCTATGGCTTGCTGTGGGTTGCTCACGCCTCTTAACTACAGAGAGCTTGACTACTTTTTGAATGCATTAGGTGTGCTCTCTCTAGTCCTTGTTCTTCAACTTTCACTGCGTGCATGCCTTCTTTCTCCCTAGGTTCATGCTTGGTTCACTCCATTCCTTCCCTTCAAATGTTGGCTAAAAGGCCACGTGTTTTATAAGACCTTCCCTGACTGCCCTACTGGAAATGGTAAACTATAACCCCACAATCTCACCCCCAGCACCACCCATTTTCTTCCATTTTTTATTCATTTTCTGTGTATCTTTTCCATGTCTAATTCCTACAAAGCTTGGGGAATCATAGCCTGTAACTTAGTATTCAGTGCTCAAATTTAGGACAGTGCCATTATGACATACTGTATGCTTTAGTTAATACTTTTTTAGTTATATTTTACTCTCTATATCAATTGCCTATTGTCTATGTTTTCTAATTTTTTTTGCTGTATTGCTTATTATTGTGCTCAGGCCCAGGGCCTAAAATGTTTCTGTCATATGTAATAGATATATAATTAAAATTGGCTGGATAAAGTACAAGCTTTTTTGAACAGCACTATGGATACATTTATGGAATTTGTGGAAATTAACTCTCCAGTGTGAAATGCATCATTTCCCCATGTTCGAGTCTTTGGCATTTCTAATTGCTAAAAAGCCTAGAGAGGTTTTGAATTAAGTTTGTCTCCAAAATAAATCAACCATCTCTCAAACTTCCAGTCACACTCTGGTGCAACAGGCTCCAAAATATGTGATAGTTTTAAAATTTCATCCACAGGGAAAAATCGCAGACTTTGTGGTCCAGTCTTGGAAAGCCTTTATCAGGATTGGCCCTCCTCAACTGATGAAGTTTATGCAGTAGATGGTGTGTTCACAAACATATGGGGGACATGATAGCCAGGTTATTTGGGCCTATAGAGAATGTGGAGTGCTGTGTCAGAATATGGGGTGCAGGACAGCTTGGACAGTTCTCCTGGCCAAGCTTTGGCAGCAAATATCTGGGTAAGTGGATGGATGCATTAGGGTGGACTTTGTCAACCAATGAACCTTGGAAGGGTTTTCTGAACCTTGGAGTAATAAAACCAACAACATCTCAGAACTATCAAAACCACTCAGATAATGCCATAAGAACATTCTTTTCTAAGATGACATCAAGCGGGTGTTGATGTAGTTTGGCAGCTAGGAGCATCCCTCCTCCACTCACCTCTTCCTCCCCCTGTACCGATACAGCAGAAAGAAAAACTGGAAACGTTTGTCTCATCCACCTTCCCCTATGCCTTAACCCTCTCTATTCTAATCAGTGGTCCTCATGGGCATACATCCTTGTTGACTATGAAAACAACCACAAAAATAAAGTAAAATATTTATAAAAAGAAAAACCTTCCCTCTATAGTTTTATGCAAATCATTTTTTTTTAAAATGACAGTGTTGATAGGAACAAGAATCAAGCCTTATGTTAAATTAATTCATTAATCAGCCTTAGGCGGGTATAAACTGTGGTGAGCAGTTTATTTGGGTATTAATGATGCATATAGATGAATGAGTTATATAAAATGGATAGCTTAAAATAGGTACTTCAAAATAATTATTTTATAATTAATTTTAAAGAACTAAATTTCAATATTTTCTTTGTATTTCTACATTGTTTCAATATGACCTTTTTATCGCTATATTACTTTTAAAATTATAATTCCTATTTCTTATCCTATGAAAAAGTTAAAATTGCTTTTAAGACGAATTATTTCCATACGTTGAAAGCGTAAAAGCTCCTGTTTTGAGTTGCCATAGAATTTAAAAATGTTTTCTGTCTCTCATGCAGGCAGATTATGAAGCACATTTTCTCATATCTAGACATTTATAATTTGAATCATTAATTTACTAAGCATCTACTGAATCAAAGGAAACTTATGATTAAGAAGCCAAAAATTCTATCTTCCAAAAGAATGCCACAGGAAACAGAAATTCAAGGAATGGTTAGTTACTGAGGATACAATAAGAAAATGATAGATGTTTCTCATTGGCCTGATAAATGCAGTAGAAAGTTAGATGATGCTGAGGAAAGTATTCTGATTTCTTAGAAGTAGGTCTTTCTCTTCTCTCTCTCTCTCTCTCTCTCTCTCTCTCTCTCTCTCTCTCTCACATACACACACACACACACATACAAAAACTCACATGAGAGCCAATACTTCGCCAAAAATGCTTACCCAACTTTCATGGAATGAAATCAGACAATTCACCTTCAAAACAGCATAAATAAGTCACTTCTATTATGCTTAGCTACTCCATTAAAACTCCTACGGGAGCCATTGCACTGGAATCAGAATTTATTTGCTTAAAATATTTCTTCCAAATAAAAAAAAGAGTACAGTAAAATGCTTCTAAAAAAAAGTTTTCACAAAAGGAATAAAATGCTGATGATTTGTCTCAGCACTCCTGTACACCTGCATGCTTCCTACCTTCTTTCCATGTGTAGCATGTTCACGGATTCCCGAGTCCTCCACAGTTCATTCCTGATGCTGATGACGGCCTACGGCAGCAAAAAACAAAGAAATTATGGGGATCAATTTGACCTGCATATCTGAAAGTTCATAGTGAGAACATGAACTTTAAAAAAAAAGAGAATCAAGATGGCAGAAGAGTGTAAGAATACATTTAAACAGACAGAGAATCATTAGCTAGTGTGAAGCAGAGAGGGCACATTCCAGGAAACAGGGGAGGACAGAACAATAGCAGAGGGGTACCAGACTGCCAGACACAGGAAGCAGTGAAAACAATGGTGTGGTGTTGCAGTGACTGATACCCCAGCGGCAATCAGTGAACAGGGATCTGAACTCCACCAACAGCCAGAACTCCACCAGCAACAAGGTGGGAAGGGACATCCACCAGGAGCTCTGGAAGTGAGCCCAGACAAAGAAGTGCTTGTTCTGCTGGTCTGTTTGATTTGACCAGGAACAGAGACAGAGTAGCAGATCCCAGATGGGTGGTGCAGCAACAGTGTGGATTTCCCAATCTAGTCTGCTTATTAAAGCAGAAGTGGGCGCCATTTTCTTTAAGGATGCAAAGGCTATGGGGCAGGACTGTGCGTGCACGGAGCTTGGAGTGAACTCATTTCTGACTCAGTGAACTGCAACAACGTGGCATCCTACAGCTTCCACCCAAGACAGGTCTGGGTAGCCAGACGTCAGTCAGCCAGAGCTGACAGCCAGCAGATCAAGAACTCTAGTAGTGACACAGCAGGTCCATTTCATACAGTGTGGCAAAAAATTGAAGATTGCAGTGACAACAGTGAGCTGTGCATGTACTGAGATTGGTGAGAACTCACTGAGCTCAGTGCATTGCACTGGTCCCACAGGAAAATAAAACCAACAATGGCATGGCACAGGTCAAAATAGGTTCGTGTGGCCCTCAGACCCAATGTCCAACAGGTTTTGGCAAGATTAGCAACACCAACAACCTAGCTATATAGGACAGCTGGTGTCTCCCTAATCCTGGGACCTATTCCAACTGGAAGTGGGAGAAAGCTTGTACAGACAATGGTGCAGCCTCAGCATGGTATCACAGGAGGTGGAGACTGGTGAGCCAGGAACTGGGGCTACTGAGACCATAGTGGAAATCTAACATAAGAACCCAGACCTGAAACTCGCTGGAGGGAATGGCATAAGTGGCTGCAAACAAAGAGCCACGTACCAACTGCAATAAGTAAAATCTAACTGTAGACCAGTGGGTGACAGAGCTTAGAAACCTGCCACAAGGAGAATCTGCTAACCAGAAGTACAAATACCAAGAACAAAAGATGAGACAGGGCACAATGATTATTACTGAAGACTCCCCTACAAAGGAGCAAAAACCCTCTGCCAACCTCAGAGTTCACTGAGGAAGACATCGAAAAAATGGGGGATACAGAATTCAAAACACTTGTTATCAAACTTCTTATCAACAATGAGAAGCATGAAAAGCAGGCATTCAAGGAATTCAAGGAGTATGTCACACTGAAAATAAATCGAATGAAAGCTGATATCTCAGAAATGAAGAATACAGTGGAGCAAATTAAAAGTACAGTGGAGAGTCTCCAAAATAGAATGAAGGACGCAGAAGAAAGAATCTCAAAATTAGAAGATATTTCCTGTTACCAGGGAGAAAGAAACCAAAAGCTGGAAGCAGAGCTGGATCAGGCCAAAACAAGTATTCAAGAATTGAAAGACACTAGTAAAGAGCCTAATTTAAGAGTTATGGGAGTCCCAGAAGGTACAGAAAGAGAAGCTGGGATTAAAGGTGTATTCAATGAAATAATAAGGGAAAATGTCCCTAATCTAGAGAAAGCATTGGGAAACAACATCCAGGAGGGGCACAGAACTCCCAACAGGCTTGACCAAAAGCGATCTGCACCAAGACACATGATCACCCAGCTCTCTTCAACAGAACATAAGGAAAAGATCCTTAAATCTGCACACGGAAAAAAAAAAATCAAGTGACCTGTGGAGGAATGGCAAATAATCTCACAGGAGAACTCTCACAGGAAACTCTCCAGGTAAGAAGAGAATGGAGCAACATATTCCAGATTCTAAAAGCAAAAAATTGTCAGCTCAGGATGACGTGCCCAGCAAAGCCTTCCTTTGTCTTTGCAAATGAAATAAAATTCTTCCACAGTCAAGGAAAGTTAAAAGAATATGCCTCTTCCAAACCTACCCTACAAATGATACTTCAAGATGTTCTCTTGACAGAGAAAAAGAATAGCACTCACCAAAACCAAAGGCAAGTGGGAAGAACATCCCAGTAAACTGACAACAGAAGACTACATCCCAGTAAATTGACAACAGAAGACTAAATCAATGAACAACCCATTGCTAAAATGACTGAACCAAGTTATCACCTATTTGTATTAACCTGAATATAAATGGTTTAAACTCATCAGTCAAATGTCATAGATTAGTAGACTGGATTAAAAAACAAAACCCATCTATTTATTGCCTACAGGAGACACATTTCACCAACAAAGATCAGTGGAAACTGCAGCTCATGAAATTTGATTTTTTTTGTTAGTTTCATCTCTTTGAAGATGATTTTCTTCTGATTAAATTCTTCAGTGACTCATAGATCATACAGTAGCATCATTTTCTTCATAAAGGTTGTTGATTTTCTTTTTCATTTCTTCAGGGACACATTAGTCTTTCAGTAGCATGTTATTTAACTTCCTGGTATTGTTAATTTCTTTTTTTCCTGCCTGTTGTTGATTTCATATTGTGGCTTTTCATTTAAGGGGATGTAAAGTAACTGTGTAATGGAGACTATCATATCAAGATGTGAGGATACAATGCAGAATGCATCTCTACTTCCTGACAATGATGGACTCCCAATGAAACTATTTACTGTATCTGGACAATAGAATGCTGGACTCTGCCCTTGTCCATGCCTGCAATGATGGACATATTACTGTGTATGAGGAAGTATACTACGGTAATGATATAGGGGAGCTCAGTGAAGCGGAGGGAATAGAGAAGAGGATAAGGGAAAATCCAGGGCCTCTGGAACTGTATGATACAATGATAATAGTAAAAAGAAGTAAAATTAAAATAAAGAGAGACAGAGAGCATGAAGTACACTGTGTTCAAGTTTATGGGTACATCTACGCAAGTTTATGGGATTGGCATTCCAAGCACAGTCACACAATGCAAACCATATAAAGTAAATCAACATATACAAAAGAGTTTTGCATTTTTAATGTAAGCGTGATAATGTTGTATGTTGCTGCTGTGACACCACCTACAGCTACAAAAAGCAGCTTGTCTCTTCCTCTTCTTTGACTTTACAAGTGTCTCACCGCTTCCTCTTATCTTACACTTTACTTTTTGGTCCTTTTCTTACCTCCCCTGAGTAATATGCCTGTAGTCATCATTTTTGTCACAATTCATTGTACCTTTTGATGCAAGTTTTTTTATTTGGCTTTTGTTTATATGATTTCTGCATCTAACCTTGTCCGTCCCATCACATTCTGCTTCCTGAACTTCAGTGCAGGGGTTTGTTCTGACCTGACCCATCCTGGCCTAGGACCCTGGTGTGCTATGTGCCAGGCTCCTGTGTGTTTGGATGGCAGATTGAATTGCATTGCTTTACATTCATAAGCAGCTATGGCTGATTTGACAATCTTCCCTCCTCCCTGAAAATGATCTGAAGAAGGACTGTCCACATTAAGAGCTAATGGTCTGGGGCCGACACAATGGCTCGATTGGCCAATCCCCTACCTCCAACTGCAGCAAGTCAAATAGTATGAGGTCTTTTATGTATAAATCCAAAATTTTTGTAAAAGAAAATAAATGAGGACATAGCAAATTTAAAAATGAAAGAAATGAGCAGGAGGTAAAAAAGAAATGGGAAGGAAAAAAAGGAGCCAGAAGCAGTGAAATCTCTTTAGTTTCCCTCAGAACACAGAAACATGAGTAGAAAAAAAAAATGCCCATTGTGGTGAACTCTTTTCTCCTAATCTCCTCTTTCACTCAAAGCAGGAAACAGAGTAGCATGTTTTTGGCATCACACATGTGAGTGCAGATCTATGGAGCACTGTGTAAGAGTCCTTGGGTACCTTTCAGTGCCTAGGTCCACACGAACTGATAGTTAAAGCACCCGCAGCCCAGAAGGACATCATATAGGTTGTCGCCCATTTCCTGGGCTGTTCAGTTCTGAGAACTCATAAAATCAACCCTCTACTTGCACTTCAACAGGACAACTACAACATAAAGTGCTCTAATTTCTCTTTGACAGAGGGCAGAAATCACAGGTGATCATATTCCTTAAGATCAGACTGTACTGATTACAAAGAGTTTATACGAACTATTGCTTTAACGTGACAAAAGCTGTAAAAACAGAATTTAAAAAGGAAGAAATGTGGAGGTGATGGTAAAAAGATATAAAGCCGGGCCCAGCGGCGTGGCCTAGCGGCTAAAGTCCTCGCCTTGAACACCCCGGGATCCCATATGGGTGCTGGTTCTAATCCCGGCAGCTCCACTTCCCATCCAGCTCCCTGCTTGTGGCCTGGGAAAGCAGTTGAGGACGGCCCAGAGTCTTGGGACCCTGCACCCGTGTGGGAGACCCGGAAGAGGTTCCAGGTTCCCGGCTTCAGATTGGCGCGCATCGGCCTGTTGCAGCTCACTTGGGGAGTGAATCATCGGACAGAAGATCTTCCTCTCTGTCTCTCCTCTCTGTATATCTGACTTTGTAATAAAAATAAATAAATCTTTAAAAAAAGGTATAAAGCTTCACCCTGTTTCTTCATCTGTTTAAATGTGTCCTTATCTTATTCTGCCATCTTGATTCTCCCAAGTTTACTTCTTAATGGGGAGATTTATTTTTCAGAGGCTAAAACTACATAAAGAACTATCAAGAAAATGACTGATAAGATTTTCATATGAATTGAAAACTTTCATGTGTCAAATCGCATTATAAATAAGACTAAAAGGAAATACCCGGGAAGAAAAAATTCTCAAAGTTCAGCTCAAAATACGAAAAGCTCGGATATACCAATAAACATGGGATGGACACGTGGCCCAGCAGTTAAGATGGTGCCTGGGATGTCTGCATCCCATTTTGGAGTGCCCGGGTTGAAGGTCAAGCCTTACTCCAGCATACTCCAGCTTCTCGCTCATGTTCACCATGGGAGGCAGCAGGTGATGGCTCAAGCAGTTGTGTCTCTGACAGCAGCGTGCAGGCTTGAATGAAGGTCTGGTTCCCCACATTTAAGAAGTGGGAGGGAGTTCTCTTCGGTCTCTTTAACTCTCAATTAATACATAAATAAATGCATTGATAAACTTATTCACTAACAGAAAGTGGAGAACCCCAACAGAAGGCAAAATGTGAGTGTCTTCCATTCGATTTTGGGGAAAAAGGTTCATTTCACTTGTAATCAAGAAAATGTTCTCCATGCTTAAAATGGACAAAATTCAAACCATGGTGATAGTCCTCACAAGGATCAAATGACATGGGTGCTTGCTGTCACTGGGACTGTAATTTCATTTTTCTTTCCAAAAGGCAATTTTGCAGTTAACCACGAAGAGCCTTAAGATGTTCTTTCCCAGTTTTCTTTTCTATTTTATTCCACTTTAGAAATATCTGCTAAGAGAATAATCGGCGAACTCTTATGGGGAAACTGCGCAAAAAGATATGTAAGGATTTTAAAAGAAATTTTCATCTTTCACTCCTTATATTTTTGTTTATTTGAAATGCAGGGCGAAAGGAGGTGGGGGAGAGAGGGAGAGAAGAGGTGGGGGTGAAAAAGAGAAGAGGGGAAGAGGGAGAGATTTCTCCCTCAATGGCTCACTCCCCGAAACAGGCCAACTTGAAACCATGCGTCAGGAACTCAATCCGGGTCTTCCAAGTACTACTGGCTCCCCATCCCCCATCCCTCAGATTGTGCATTAGTGGGAAGCTGGCCAAAAGAACTAGAAACTTTTACACTCAGATACAGGAGGCAGATAGGCCAATCACTGTAACAAATGTCACTCCTGTAACAGACTTTTAAAATTATTTTTATTCAAAAAAGTTTAGCAAAGATGTAAGTGTTGTCAGTCCTGGGGCAAGTGTTATGACCAGTAGATTGAATATCTGCTGGGTTGCCCACATTCTATGACCAGAGTTCAGTTCAAGCCCTGGCTACTCTGCTGCTGATAGAGCTTCCTGCTAATATGGCTGCAAAAGCAGTGGATGATTGCCAAGGGTTTGAACTCCAGCCTTGCATTTCAGTGACCTGGCTGGAGTTCTGGCCTTCTGACTTCAGCCTTGCCCAGCCCTACCTGTAATGCCTATTTCATTAGTGAGCCAGAGGATAGAAAAATCTCTCTCTCTGCTAATATGCTTTTCAAGCAAAGCAATAAATCATAAAATGTGTGCATATTTGCAGGGTATAGTGTGATATTTTGTTATATGCATACATTGCATGATATCCAATCAAGGTAAATATATATATTTTTAAACATTTACCATTTCGTTATCATGATAACATCTGCAAATTTTATCTTCTTGGTGTTTTCTGAGGGAAATAAGCAGTAAATTAATACTATCTTTACTCTGAGTAAAGAACCTGAGAACTTTTTGCTCTTGTCTAGCTTTGTTACAATTAACCGTTCCCTATTCCTCAATCCCCACTAGGCTTTAAAATCATAGCAGACATTAGAAGTAATCAAAACATACACAATGACAAAGGAAAGGTAACATAAATGTTATTATGTCCTTTTAAGTAAAAATTATATAATCCTTAAGATTTTTTAAAAAGATGTCTTTATTTTTATTTGAAAGGCAGATTTACAGAAAGAGAGAGATTCCACCCTAGTCCACTCTCCAAATGGTTGCAACAGCCAAAGCTCAGCTGATCTGAAGCTGGGAGCAAGGACCCAGGGACTGTGGGTGCAGGGACCCAAGGACTTCAGCCATTTTCAGCTGCTTTCCCAGCTGCGAGCAGAGAGCTGGATCAGCGCCAGGACATGAACTGGTACTAATGGATACCAGTGCTACAGTTAGATTAGCCTACTATGCCGATGTGTTGGCCCCTTAAGATGTTTTTAAAAATTCTAATGACTATGAGCATGCTTATAATATAATTTACATCGAAAAAAACCATATAGTCAATGTGTTTTTCAGAAAATGTAAGTTAGTTTAAAAAAATCTCTTAAAGGAAGTAAATATATCAATATGTGATTATGCTTGTGGCTAAAGAGGCTGTGCAATGGATTATTTGTGATTTTAATTGCATCCTGACTTATTTAAATTTTCTACAATAAGTAGGGAGCAATTCATGATTAGAGAGCAAACGTTATTCCAAAACTACATTCCTAAATGTTTTACTGTTCATCACATTAACATTTTGAAAATATCTGTCAAACTAGGGAATGACTCTAAACAGTCCAGATGAATTGTGAATTAGCAATGGCCCTTGACCCTTATGGTCTCACCTGATGATGCGGTTTACTGCTGTGTATCTGCTGGGCCTGAGAAATCCTTCGAGATATGTACTCAGAGGGTCCCAAGGCTGCTGCTTCTGCTGGTCCAGCTGGCCTTACATGGACTGGTGTATTGGAACCATCACACTGAATGGAAAACCTATAATAAAGTAGATTTTGTAAGGTGTGACATTGAATGAAGACTCTTTACTAATAACTCCCAAATAACCATTAAAGAACCTTGCTTGTTCTTTGTAGTCTTTTACAGAAAGATTATTTAGTTGACAGACAGTTAACCAACACCAGTCAGCCAATACCTACTCCTTGACCATCTACATAAGAGAATACAAAGAAGTTCAGAAATGAGTACAGGAAATCTCCCTGGTCATCTTGCCCAGGTCAAATATCACAGGATCTAAGCATGGCTGTTTGTTACAACGTCATATTTGAATGAGCACAGAATCTATTGGACAAGCTTAAGGTCAGGCACATTCTGTTTTACACAGTTTCATTGCTTTGTTCAAAAACTATTTTTAAAGTACTTTGCCATCTTGAATTACTACAGATAAATGGAACAACTTGAATAGAGAATGCTCCTTGCTGATAGAGTTCACCTCTGACACACAAATATACAATCTGGTTTGACATACTGTAATATTTCTGCAATGGTAAATGCAGGGAAAGAAGTGATTTTTATGTGGTAGCTTAATTATGTCATTTAAAGGTGGGTATTTTGAGTTAGAAAACCAAGACAACCCATAACTTCTTTGTAACACATTTCCTGAGGGGTGCCCGCCACTTTGCTCTTTCTAACTTAATTTTTACACCTTGGAGTTGTTCCATTCTGCCTTAATCATTTCAGGCCACTGTAACAACATAACACATGCTGGGTAGGTATCTTAAACAAAGGACATTCATTTTCTTGCAGTTCTAGAAGCTGAAAGTGTAAGATTAAGATGCACACTCTACTTTTTGTACTCACACAAACATCGAAACACACATTGAGTTTGCTTTTGAAACACAAACAAAATCATCTCATATATACTAGTCACGTTCAGCTTGTTTGTTTTTTTCTCATGAGGTATGAATGGTGAATATAGGTGGGCAAAAGAGGAAGGAACTAAGAATCCTGTTATCTTAGGTAGCTTCTCTATGACATATGTTCCACTATTTTCCTTCCAGAGGACTCTGATGCTTCTAATTTACAGCCTTGGCCACTCATGCCACAGCAATATTCCTTTTTTTTTTTTTTCACTTAAAGATGCATTTATTTTTTATTGAAAAGACATATTTACAGAGAGAAGGAAAGAAAAATCTTCTGTCTACTGGTTCTCTTGCCAGATGGCCAGAACAGTAAGAGCTGAGCCAATTTGGAGTCAAGAGCCAAGAGGCAGAAGTTTCTTCTGGGTTTTCCCTGTGGGTGCAGGGTCTCAAGGCCTTGGAGCATCCTTCAAGTGGTTAAGCAGGGAGCTGAAAGGGAAGTGAAGTTGTTGGGACACAAACTGGCACCCTTATGGGATACTGGTGCTTGCAGAAAGAGAATTAGCTAATTGAGCCATTGTACTGGCCCCACACCCAATATTCTTGACTATACGATGAGGCTTTCTTCTCTGTAAGACAGATTGCCAAAAATGGATTGCAGCCAAAGCTTAGGTGTATTTTATTTTTGTTGTATAATTTTCTAAGCCAATCCCTCTCTTCACGTTGGATTTTCTTCTCGGCTATTCTAACAATTCTTTAGTCTTCCATCAATTATCATTTTTCTCTTTGTTAACTAATTTTTTTTCAACATTTAATATGTTGTTATTTCTCCCATCATAACAAGACACTCTTTAAACCTAGTTATCTTTCATTCTACACCACCATTCTGCTCCTTGGTAGTGAAGGAAAAAAAACCCTTGGGCTTTCTTATTTGGTGATTTTTAATTCCTTAGTACTCCCATTCTATGTTTTCCACAAGTATCTAATTTTTTTCATTTCATTTGAAAGACATAGGCAAACTGAGAAACACAAACAGAGAAAGATTCTTCTCACACTGGTTCACCCTTCCAAAGATGCCCACAGCAGCTGAGGCTGGGTCAGGCCAAAGCGTAAGTCCAGAAATCAATCTGATTTCCCCATCCAAGTGGCAGGAACCCAAATATGTGGGTCATTACTGTTGGCTTTTTCAGGGAGGCTGCAAAGGCTGGGCCTGAGGCCATCTGAAACCAGGAGCTTGAAGCCAGGAGTTAGGAGCATCTTCCAGGCCATAAGCAGAGAACTGGACTGGAAGTGGAGGAGCTGGGACCTGAACTGGTGACCTTATGGAAAGAACGCCAGTGCTGGCAGGCCAAGTATTAGTCTGTCAAGCCACTGTGCCAACCTCTTCATGCTATATTCTGTAAGAGCTCACACTCTATCTTATTTATCTGTTTACTGTGCAGTTCGTTTTATTATTTAGTTAATTAGTCATTCAACAAATATTTATTGGGCATTTATCAGATTCAGACATTGTTATGGGTTCTGGCAATACAACTGGCAGCAGGAATGGATTCACCTGCTCACAGAGTTTATATTATAGCAATATATAAATAAGTTAATTTAGCAAAAGTATCTAGAGCATTCAAAGGTGATAAAATGCACTGAAGTAAAGTAGGGGGGGAGGACTACTCGTGCCAGAGCAAGGATGAGGCTGAAATGATGAATGCTTGTCAGGAAAAGCACGAGATGATATTTCAGCACACTTGGTGAGTCTTTGGGCAGTACATAGACAAGCTGGACTGGAAAGTGGCATAACGATATGGGTAGCCCAAGATTCCAGCATGCTTGGTATGTTCAAGTGGTCACAAAGAGAGCCTGTGGCTTAACTGGAAAAAGCCGAGGAAAAGGCACACAAGACTAACATGGGAAAAGGGGCTGAGATCCTTCAGGACAGGCTACAGGGCACTGGAAGACCTCGGGGTTTCTTTAAAGATGGCACCATCAGAATGTTTGTGCAGGGGCCAGAAGGCATAGTTAGTGAAATTTCTCCCTGTTACGCCAGCATCCCACACAGGCACTCGTTCAAGGCCTGGCTGCTATGTTTCTGATCCAGCTCCCTGCTAATGCCCTTGGAAAGTAGTGGGGGACAGCCCAATGCTTGGGATCCTATGCCAATGTAAGATGTAGGTGAAGCTCCCAGCCCGTGATTTGCCAAGTGCCAGCCATTGCAGCCTTTTGGAGTGTGAGATCCAAACGAGGGTTCGCTTTCAGAGGATGGACGATCTTGCTTTGTGCCCCACTGTCTCTGTAACTTTACCTTTCAAATAATTTTAACAAGTTTTCAGAAAGTTTGTGTAGAGAAATGGCTTAATTTGATAAAGTGTGGGAAGTATCACCTTACTTGTGATGCTAGGAGGAGCCCAGGGGTCACCTGGAAGAGGCAAAGAACCCAGCTGGGATGTCACTACAGCAGTGCAGAAGGGGGTAAGTGAGAGGATGCAAACGATTGAACAGTTGCAAGCTAAGACACATCCTTTAAAGAAAAGATGCCAGTTTGAAGAGGAGAGGTTGCTTGTAGTCTTACTGGGGCTTGGTGGAGCAGCCAGAATCAGTACCAGAGCACATCCTTTGGGAGGTCTGCAGGACAGACTGCAGAGGTACTCTGGGTGTGTCATGTTGAACTTGGGAAGATAGGGAGCGATGTAAGAAAGACAAGTGAGTTTGTGAAGGTGACGGATGCCACCGCATTTGTGTTAAATATGTATGAACAGTCAGTCCAGTTTCAGTGGCCAAAAGAAATGCAAACATGAATCATATTGGTATTTATGCTCTGACTATGAAAATGTGGGAATTTAGTAAGAATTCAAAGATTCAGTCTCTTGACTTGTTTGACATGTATCATTGTTACCCTCTTATGGAAAGGTGGAAAGCACTGACTTGAAAAATAAAGATGAAATGGCACCTAATATCTTTACTTTTACCTTTAAGCTTGAATTCTTTGTAATAAATTAAATCTATACACCAAAATGCTATCCAAATTTTCTACCTTATTTATGGATCAAAACTTCTATGTTAATGTGATATAGGGATAATAAATGGCATTTGATGATGAAATCATTCTATTTTCTTTAAAGATCTGTAAAATCACAAGAGTAATGTAACAAAATGATCACGCAATTGTAAGACTCGGAGATTGAAGTTGAAATTTTCTGGTGGCTTCTGAGAAAAGATTAGAGAATTATAAATTAATAAATGAACATCTTTCTGGTTTTAACTGATATGCTAACTCTTCTAGGAGACTGAAGGAGAGAGAGAGAGAGAGAGAGAGAGAGAGAGAGAGAGAGAGAGAGAGAGAGAGAGAGAGAGAGAGAAACCTTCTGTGGATTCATTCCCAAAAGCCGCCAACAGCCAGGTCAATGCCAAGTCAAAGCTTGGAACTCCGCCTGAGTTTCTTTCGGTGGCTGGGGCTGAAGAATGTGAACCAACATCTGCTGCCTCTGTGAGCAGGAAGCTGTTTGGGAAGCACAGTAGCCAGGACTGAAACTGGTACTCCAGTAGAATGTGCAGGCATCCCAAGTACTGGCTTAACCGTTGTACTCTGAAGTCCAGCTGTAGAGACAACGCTAAATAAATTGATGAGTCATTGCAAACTATTGTTTCTGGCTCGCTTTAAAATGAAAAGCCATTTTTTGTGAGACAAAGATTCCTAGGCTGGGTCTTCTGTTATTTTTGGCATGTCAGCATCAGAAAAGCGACCGTCCTGTCCTCCGTTGGCCGTGTTGCCCCACGTTCGGGTTCCCTCGGCTGCCACTGGGGGGAGCGCACGCGCGCTCACAGGCACTCACCAAGCCCTGTGTTCCGGATTATCCTGGTCCAGCAGCCTCTGCCTGGCCATGGCATCCCTCCTTCTGTAGCGCCCTCGCAGCAGATTGTTTCTGAGGGTCGCGAAGAGGAACTTTGTGTTCTCCTTTGCTGACACCTGCATAAACAGCCAACATAACGAAGAGCACCAGATCACTCAGACATGACTTACCCCGGTGGACCAGCCCCTCTTGCCTACCCTGGTGGACCAGCCACCCTTGCAACCCAGCCATTTAGAATTGGAAAGCAGAACAGGCTATGGAAAAGAACTGTCTGGGATTACTAATATTTGGGCCTGTGGATCCCTTTGTGCATTGGATACTGACTTCTTGACTGATTGTCAGCAAAAGCTCCGTAAGTTTAATTCTGACTATAGCTTCAGTGAACTCTACCCATTCATCTTACAAGAGAATTCTACACACACACACACACACACACACACACGGAGAGAACCGCTTCCTTCCTTTTCAGCACTTAAAATTTAAGGCATCATAAAAAGTGGCCACATGGTGTCACTGTAACACCGACAGGAGCTAGCTGTTAGCCATAATGGGAAGATGGATCTCAGCCCAGTGAACCTGAAGATCTGGGTTAATACAGCTCAGTGAGGCATGGCCCGCTGAAGCTCCTTGGCAAGAATGCCCAGGCCATTCACGTTAAAGAGTGAGCGCCGGGGAAAGATGCTGGACAACCGCTTTCTTCACCGCGGTATTTGCTGAGGATGCCCGCGGCATGGAGAAACAGATTCCTAGGAACTTTGTGACAAAAACAAAGTGCTCTTTCTGGGGACAAATTAGGGTGCTTTTTGTTCAAATTACAATATCTTATTTCTTTTTCTTTTTAGAAAATATTAACGTTATTTTGTATTAGTGGTTTTCTTAAAAACAAAACAATGTCAAATGCCAGCTGCAGTCTTAATTACACACTCCACTAATCAAAAATAAAATGATAGCTTCTTTTGCTAAACGAAAGAATACTTGAAATTTATGGCTTTGAAAGACATGTGTTAAAGAGAAAACTTTTTCAAAATTATACTTAGCAGCTAGATGCCTTGTCACATCATTTTTACCAAATCAGAGTTCTTTTCTCTTTTATCTAGATCATTTCCAAGCTTCTCCTATCAAACATTCACAGATATGTTCTAACACATGGCAGAGGATCAGTGGCTTCAGGCTGGATGTAGGCCTTTTCTTGTCCCTAAAATTTTTTACTAAAATGTTCAGTGTAAGGAAAGTATATTTGTATCAGTACATATTTAAATTTGAATTGACCACTTCCTTAGCCTGAAATTTTAGTGACAGCAATAGAGTTTGTGATTTTCCTGGAACAAGCATCCAGGTTAGCCACCACGGGTTACAGAAAATGAAAGAATGGATAGTTTGGTAGATTGCATTTAGCTGTTACCTGAATGCAGTGCTCCACCACGGGATGAGACTGCTGGTGGGACGTGTTGTGAAGACCAGAGAAGAAACACCTCTGGCAGAGGTTGTAGTTGAGACACTTCAGACAGCGGTATCTGCCAATCATAATGGAAGCACAACTGATGTCACCACTATGAGGTGAACGAAGACAGTAATATTTGAGGGGAGAACGAACACCATAAAATAAAGTTTCCCCAAAGCTTTACAGGCATATTAACTGGCTCTGATTTTTTTAAGCTGTTTATTTATTTGAAAGCCAGAATTACAAAGAAAGGGGGAAAAACAGAGAGGGAAGAAGGACGAGGAAAAGAAGATGGAGCGGGGAGAGAGAGACAGAGAAAGCTCTTTCATCTGCTAACTCACTCCCCAGTTGAGTGCAAAAGCCATGGTAGGCCAGGCTGATGTCAGGAGCCAGAAACTTCCTCTGGGTCTCCCACATGAATGCAGGTGCCCAGACACTTGGGCCAACTTCTGCTGCTTCCTGAGGCAGTTTATAAGAGAGCTGATCATAAGTGAAGCAGCTCGGATCTCAACCAATACCCATACAAGAGGCTGACACTGCAAACAGTGACCTAACCCACTGCTCCACAATGCTACCCCCTACTTTTTCATTTAATTTTATGTATTTATGTTGCTTACCTGAAAGGCAGCAAGATAGAGAAAACGGGTATGTGTGTGTGTGTGTGTGTGTGAGAGTGGCAGGGGGTCTTTCTCATTTGCTGGTTTATTCATCAAATGCCAGGGAAGCTGGAATTGAATCAGACTGGAGTCAGGGTCCAGTAATCAGCCGAATCACCCACACAGCATCACCTGCTGCCTCTCAGGGAAGTTGTAACGGAAAGCTGAGCCAGGGCTTGAACCCAGGCACGCTCACATGAAACACGGGCCTTCTGAGTGGTTTCATAACCGCTTCACAAAGTGCTCATCGCTGCTGCTTTTATTTCACAAAGGAAATATTCATTGGATACATTCTCAATGTGGAGTTACATTCATATGGTTTTATTGAAGAGACTATTGGTAAAAAAACACATCTATCCCCATAAGATACTGTCTTCTGTAGTATTGTGTACTGCAAGCCTTGGGAAAAATCTTAAGTCTACAGACACATTTTGTGTTACAACATAATACAGTCAAGTTTCTTTACTTGCTAAACAAAACAAAACAAAACAAAACAAACCAGGGGATTAAAATCTGCCTTCACTGGAATATCTATAAAATGTAATCACATTAGAACCACTTTTCTGCATGGGTGCTGGGGGGAAATTAAGCCATGGGTATCATTTTTAGGAGTTTGTAAATAGGAAACAAAGTGCAGGAAGAGGAGTTTCCCATCAGCCAGAAGTTGAGTGACCACCACACTCACATTGCTGTTTCTCCTATAAATGACTGTAGCCTTAAAACTCGGGGTGATCCAAAGGAGGGAAGAGATGCTGAGACAATCTTGAAAGGTGAGATGTCTTGACACAGGGGAGATCTTGTGAAATCAAGCAGTCATGAATTAGTAAATTTTAAGTATGTGTGAACAGAATTTTATGGGTAACCATATCAGAGATCGGTACCACAGTTCCTGATATTCTGACTTTCTGGTAGCTACAGGTGTTCTATGTTCCTCCAGGCCAATGACTGGTAAGAATAAGTAACTACTAGTTCCTTTAGGCTGGATAAAATGTTCTTCAGCTCAGAGCAGTTCCTAACCATCCTATCTTTCTCCCATGTGCTACTTGCCTTGCTCCTGTAGTCATTTGAGTTTGCAACTCTTAAAAAATTCAAAAACAGAAATGGGACAAGATTCCGATGTTACTTCAGAAACATTGACGAGCTTGAGATGGCAGCCAGCCACAGGAGATGCTGAATGCCAAGTGAAAGTCATAGGAGATTGTGATGCATGAGGGAGGCAGAGGGGATCCCTCTGGGCTGATGTGGTCAGAAGAATTTTGTGGAAGAAGTGAGATTAAGGCTGCATATGGAAGGCTGTGCTGGAGGTAAAGACAGAGAAAATCCAAGGTAGAGAGAAGAGATGGAATAAGGTAATGGAGGCTGAGGAGAATTTAGAGGACATCAAATCTCTCAGACCTATTGATTATTCTGAAGAACAGAGGATAGCAGCAGGTCTTGCAAGTCTGACAAAAGTCATTGGACAGGTGAGCCAGAGTATGTAAATTTCAGGAGAGCAAAGCTCAGCTCTGTTCGTTCACTGGTACCCCCTCAATAGAGCCCCGTAGCAGGATTTAATAACAAGTATTGACTGATTGGCAACAGCTACACTTGCTAGTACTTTTTATGTATAGACAGTAAACAGATATTGATGCAGTTAATCCCCATGAAGTCCTTTATAATATTCTTGCTATTATTGTCCTTTTACAGATGAGAAAAATTAAATCAAGAGTGTTAAAGTAAGCTCCACAAAGTTGTACATCTCCTCAGTTCAACAAAAGGTTCTGAGCCCTGGCACATGTCTGGAATGATTTTAGATGCTAGCACAGACCATTGAGGTGGAAGGGTTCAGTTTGCATTCATATACCGCCACTAATAACTGAAGTAGTATTGAGAGTTGGGTTGGAAACTGAAGCTCACTCTTTTGGAAACTATTTTGTATGTGGTAGGTTTCCAATGACTATTATTAGAATGAGGTTGAATGAATGAATGATTAGCTTTTTTTCAACAGGAAAATGGAGCTAATAAATCCTATCCTACTAGCCTTGCAAAATGTTTACCAAGCTTGAAAAGTATTCAACATGCATAAGTGGGAAACCATTTACTTTTTAAATACAGTGTACCACATAATAAACTATTTTTGATAAGGCTTACTGGATGAGTTATCCATGACAGCTGCTTTGTCTAGTCCTACAGTATAGTTGGCTATACATGCCTAGTATATACCTATGAGTTTTCTTCTGCCTTCCTTAAGATTCATAGTAACTCCAAGTTTTACTTCCCAGTTGTTTTATTTTGTGGGCCATCTACAGCTCTCGATAGCTCATCTATAGCTCTCCCAGATGCAATTTTGAGAGTTATCCTCAAAGACTTTTTCAAAGGTCATACTCTTTCTGCCCCAAACCTAGTTTTCAGATCTGCCCTTTCCTCTTGGTGGAGGAAAGATTGGGTTTCCTTTGGTTTGCTTGATGCTGATCTTTCTTTTGGGCTTGAAATCTTGTTCTCAGTTGTCAACACAAGGAGGCAGCATAACACCAGCTCACCAGCCCTTGCCAGTTAACCGTGAGAACTAAGTCATTTCACATTTCTGTAAATTGCGCATAATAATATCACTCTGTTTTAGGGGTTTACAGCTTGTTTTAGTGAAAATGAATCATGAACCACTCCGCCTAGCATTGCTTAATACTTAACAAATATAAACTGTTATTATTAATTATTGGGGTCTCCAAAGTATTTTTTTCCTGCAACCAAAACTAAATTCTTAATCAAAATGTCTATTGGGTTAAGGTTGCCATTGTGAGGCAATGGATTAAGTCATGGCCTGCAATGCCAGCATCCCATATAAGCATCAGAATGAGTACCAGCTGCTCTGCTTCAGATCTTTGTCACTGCCAAAGGGTCTGGGAAAGTAGTGGAAGACAGCTGAAGTGCTGGGGTCCCTGTCATCCAAATGGGAGACCAAGATGGAGTTCCAGGCTCCCGGCTATGAACCAGTAGATGAAAGATCTTTAGCTCTCTCACTTTCTCTCTAACTCTGCCCTTCACATTAAAAAAAAATCTTTTAAGAAAAATCAATGGAAGAATGGAATATCTGCCAATTGATTTATTGTCAACCAAGATGTCTCATGCAGGGAATTATTTAGCCAATAAAATCAATTGAGTTCCTGAAGTTTGAGAAGGACCCCAGAGATAATATAGCTCCAGCTTCAGACTTGGAGAATGACAATGTGTGGAAATTAGTGGTGACTATACCTCAGCCCCATGATTGGGAAGACCCTGCAGATGCTGCAGCGCACAGGGTGAGGAGGCATCTCAGTGGCTGATAGTCGGTAGCAGGTGGGAAGCCACAGCAGGATCAGAGGCTCAGACTGCACCCAACACAAGAATTTCTCCTCTTTGATTGCAGGGCTCAGCACCTGTGAAGACAATGGCTTCAAAAAGCACTCCTAGGCATGGTTTGAATTTTGCATGTTCTCTTGGGGTTGCATTTCTGCCAACTCTGCCAAAAATGTTTAGTACATGAAAAGGTAGGGACAAGTCGACCTCCTAAATGAGGTTGTCTAGGATGCCATGTGAGGTCAGTGAATTTGCCAGATTCAAGAATGTCCGTCCCAACACTCAGGGACATGTGTATGGCACTCACCCCTTGGAAACAGCCTCTAGTGGCACTTTCCACAGAGCACAGGGCACGGCGCTCCCCCACGACTGCTGGAATCTGAAACAGGCACTCATGTTAGTTTTTAGAAAAAAGAGAAATACATGATCACCTAAATCAGCACACCCGAGTGTGGGGCTCTCAGCCAGTGAGACTAAGGCAGTGATCATTATGCTTGTTAAAACCAAGAACTGAGGGCCTAGCGACCAAAAATCCTCTCCTTGCATGTGTCGGGATCCCATAGGGATGCCACTTCGTATCCCGGTGGCCCCACTTCCCATCCAGCTCCCTGCTTGTGACCTGGGAAAGCAGTCCAGGACAGCCCAAAGCCTTGGAACGCTGTACCTGCATGGGAGACCCGGAAGAGGTTCCTGGGTTCTGGCTTTGGATTGGCGCCGCACAGGCCGTTGCCGCTCACTTGGGGAGTGAATCATCACACGGAAGATCTTCCTTTCTGTCTCTCCTCCTCTCTGTATATCTGGCTTTGTAATAAAAATAAATAAGTCTTAAAAAAAACAAGGAGTGAAAGGAATAGAATGAGTATGTTGAAGAGACTTGCGTTATGTTCATTACAGCTTTATTCACAACAGTCAAGATGTAGACTAAAACTACTTACTGAACAATGGGTACACAGAAATGATACATACATATATGCATTGGAATATTATTCAGTCCTAAAAAGGACTTTTCCCCCTATAATGTAGATGAATCTGGATTAAAAAAAACCTTAAGTAAAATAAGTCAGAGGGAAACAAATACTGCATGATCTTACTTGCATAGGGTATCCTCAAGTGTTGAACTCATTATAACAGTGGGATGGTGGTTTCTGTTCTGTGGAGCTAATTCACAGCATGGTGACTAGTTAATAATATTATATCTTAATTGTGTTCCACCCCCTTACCCCTCAAAAGTAACTGTGAGTGACTGAAATGCTTATTCTTTTTTATTAGACTTTGATTGATTAATTTGCATTTTTCAATTAAAATACAGAAGGGCAGAAATAGAGATCATTCATTTGCTGTTTCACTCTCCAAATGATTGCAGTAACCAGAGGTAGCCTCCCTCCTGGGTGGCAGGGACCTAAGTACCAGAGCCATCCCTTGCTGCTCCCCAGGGAGCACATTAGCAAAGTGGAGCTGCCAATCCAGGCACTGTGGTATGGGTTAAGGCATCCCAGGGGCATCTTAGCTCCTAGGCCAAATGCCCTGAATGTTCGTTGATCTGATTATGGTAATCATCACACATGCACTACTACTTCAAATTATCATGTTGCACATTTTGAATATGCTCAGACAAGTTTTGTTTGTCAATCAAATAATTTTAAACAAAGAAAGAGGGTTGGCTGAGAGTCAACATTTTGTGTAAGGTCGCCAAAAGCAGGTTAGCTGCAAAGACAGGACCTAACTACAGAATGCTTTTGTGACACTCTAAACTTAGGCATATCCTCTTAGCTCAGTGTATACCATCATAACAGTCACTTTAAGGAAGCTAACTAAGATACTGGGAATTCCTTGTGACTGCTAAGGTGGCTAGGGACTTGGCTATAACATCATCTAGATGAATGGATACATGCACTGTCATTTCCATTTGCCCCATTGGGTAACAGGTTCTAATTTCATGTCTGATGTCTTCCGCAGCACATGCTCTCAGCAGGCATTGCTCGCAAGCTCAGAAGTAATCTCCAAGACCCCCTGCTGGGTCCATCAACTTGAATAAACATTCTTCTAATCAGGAAAGTGGCACTTAGAATTTCTTTGCTGACAATTAGCCAGGCAGAAGTCAACAAACATTTGTGTAATGGTGACAAGATGGCTTGTATTTTAAATGGATAATAACCCTGCTGTGACTTTAAGTAACTACTCCTTGTATTATTTAGCTTTTGTCTGGAAAAAAAAAAAACTTCATTTCCCAATTTCCCATCTTTTGGCCTGTGTGTGCTGAAGAGCTAACTGGAGCACTTATTTAGATTGTGTTGCTGATTCAACGTTTACCCTCTGCTCCTGTCTTGGAGCCCCAAGGAAGGAGTTTCACTTCATTTGTAAAATAAAGGCGATGGGTACTTCAGCACTGAATTTGCCAGCTCTGATTCTGACACCGGTGCAAACAAAGCTCATGCTGTCGTTGTTTTCGCCTACATTTTGGCCTTTAGTGTACTCATGAAGATTTTGTGGATTAATCGCCTATTTGACTAATTTCTCGCAGGTGTTCTATGGAAGAATTAAATGTGGCTAGATGGCATGTTGGCACAGGCAGACCACCACTTGAAATGATAATTAGGATACTTAGGGGAGGATTTGAATCGCATAGCAGTGCATGGAATTTTCTGTGGGAATACGTTGGAGTCTGTGATGGAAGTTGATGGGATGATCATTTGTTATGCAGATCTGTGCCTTGCTAAGTTTTCTCAGAAGTGTACTAATGTGTGGAGGCTGTAGTGCTGCAGGAGCTGTCATTTCAGCAGCTGACTGACCTCCGTAGAGACTGCAATAAGGGCAACATTTTGGGACCTGAGTCAGGAAGGACGTGTAAGGAATTTTAATGAAGAAGGACAGAGTCTTTGGCACAGGTTTTTTCTTTACAGCCGCTTTCTAGGCGTGCTGGTCATGCCAGTTTGATTGGCATTATTGAGGAAGAGCCTGTGCTGTGGTGGCTTGCTGAGACATTCCTGAGAGTCCTCGCAAAACGGGCATCAACACCAGAACAGTTTGAAAGTATCTATGTCTAATATTTTAAGCTGATAACATGTTTAAAAATCATCACTCTACTAAAAACATAAAACATTAAAAAACATATCAGAGAAGGAAGGAGGAGGAGGGGCGGGACAATAACCTAGAACTCTAGTAAGCATCTGTACAGAATCATCAATCTGAGCTAGCATCCATGCAGGAGCTCAGGAGAACGGCGGGAGGTCAGAGTATTTGAATATATCAGTATAAAAAGATGCATTGAGCAAGATACCTAAGGCAGCACTGCTTGGAGCAATGCCAACCACTTGGGTGGAAAGAGAGAAAACAAGGATAGAACTTTACATTGGGTTCTAATGCTGGGTTCACCTTAGTGAAACCCAGTGTCAGTGAGACCCCTATCGCCTCCAACTCCAGGCTGGTACCTGTGGACAGAGTATTTAGACATGCTCCGGCATGAGGATGCGGATGGGCTAACAGGCAGTGAAGTGACGTGCCCACGGGAATGAGAAAAGGGAAAGTCCACTTAAGACTGGACAAAGTATTAACTTTAGTGCCCAACTCAGTTTTACCTTGAGAATAGCAAGGAGGGAGTGATCCCATCCTTCTGAGTGGGATCATGAAACAACAGAGATGAAGTTGCCGACCCTTCTGCTAACTTTTTTTGTTTCACCAGGAGCAAGCTAGATAGGATAATTCCTGCTCCATTCTTTGACTGAACGTTATGTATTGTTCTGCTCACTTGAATTGTGCTTAGAAGACTCCAAAATCCTGTTTTGATAAGTTTCTCTGGTCTTCCTCACTTGCAGCCTCCCTACTGATGCTGTGGCAAGAGGTTTCCAAATAAAATTTTTTTTTTGTTTTTTCACCGTCCTTTCCACATGGAAATTCGCCCACATAAGACGAGAATCGAGGTCACCTTCATTATTGCTGTTTCCTAATAACACTGGCACTGGATGGGAGTCCCAGGCATTGGCCACCTGCATCATAATTGTTGACCACATAGGTTTGAGTTCTGAGTCACTCACAGGCAGGCCACAGTGGCTGGGAGCATGAGTTTTAATATGTTAAGTGGTAAACATCTCAGCAGAAACCTTACAGACCCTGAGAGGGTTGGCAGCTACATAGAAAGTATAGAGGAAAAACTGCCAACCAATGATACTGTACTCAGCAAAGCTGATACAGAAAGGAGAGGGAAGAAGTTTCCAGACAAATAAAAAACAAAAATATTCATCACTAACACACCTACCTCTTAAGAAACACTAAAAAGAATTTTCCAAGGTGAAAATGCATGCTAATGAGTGACATGAAAATGTAGGAAAATATAGAACCGCTGATGAAAAGAAGTACACAGTCAAATTCAGAATGCCTAATAACCAGATGTGGTATGTAAATCACAACTTTATCTTTATTAGAAAGAAAGTTCAACGACAAAACTATTGAAAATCTTAACTGTACCAGTTTATCAGTAAATATGTAATGCAAAAAAGAACAAATTATAAAATTTTAAATGGTGGGGGAGTAATTAAAATATAAAGAGGGTTTTTTTTTGTTGTCAAAGTTAAGTTCATAGAAATTTAAACTAGCAGGTTATAACTGCACGAGTTTTTTGAAAGCCTCATGGTTACTACAATGCAGAAACTTATTATGGACATGTTAAAAGCCAAAACAGAGGAATTAGAACTAGAAAAATCAAGGAATCTCAACACTAGAGAAAAAACACTCACAGAGGAAGGAAACAAAAAGGGGAGGAAAGAATGATCTGAAAACAGAAAGAACGACATTATAATTGGGAATAGTGAGGACTGGTATCATGGCATAAAAGGCTAAACCACAGAGTTTCATGAAAGCATTCTATATTTGGCCAACTTAAGTTCCAGGTATTCTACTTCTGATAGAGCTTCCAGCTAATATAGATAGGAAGTTAGCAGGAGATGGCCTAAGGACTTTTGGGGGACCTGGATGAAGCTTCTGGCTCCTTGCTATGACCAGATCCATCTCTGGTTACTGCAGCCATGTTGAGAGAGAATCAGAAGATGTATCCTCTCCTCTTTCTGTAATTGTGCCTTTCAAGTAAGTAAATTGAGAATCAAGATGGCAGAATAGGGTAAGGATACGTTTAAACAGACGGAGAATCATTAGCCAGTGTGAAGCAGAGAGGGCACATTCCAGGAAACAGGGGAGGATAGAACAGCAGAGGGACACCCAGAGACTGACAGACACAGGAAAGCAGCGAAAACAATGGTGTGGTGTTGCAGTGACTGATACCCCAGCGGCAATCAGTGAACAGGGATCTGAACTCCACCAACAGCCAGAACTCCACCAGCAACAAGATGGGAAGGGACATCCACCAGGAGCTCTGGAAGTGAGCCCAGACAAAGAAGTGCTTGTTCTGCTGGTCTGTTTGATTTGACCAGGAACAGAGACAGAGTAGCAGATCCCAGATGGGTGGTGCAGCAACAGTGTGGATTTCCCAATCTAGTCTGCTTATTAAAGCAGAAGTGGGCGCCATTTTCTTTAAGGATGCAAAGGATGCTTGGAGTGAACTCATTTCTGACTCAGTGAACTGCAACAACGTGGCATCCTACAGCTTCCACCCAAGACAGGTCTGGGTAGCCAGACGTCAGTCAGCCAGAGCTGACAGCCAGCAGATCAAGAACTCTAGTAGTGACACAGCAGGTCCATTTCATACAGTGTGGCAAAAAATTGAAGATTGCAGTGACAACAGTGAGCTGTGCATGTACTGAGATTGGTGAGAACTCACTGAGCTCAGTGCATTGCACTGGTCCCACAGGAAAATAAAACCAACAATGGCATGGCACAGGTCAAAATAGGTTCGTGTGGCCCTCAGACCCAATGTCCAACAGGTTCTGGCAAGATTAACAACACCAACAACCTAGCTATATAGGACAGCTGGTGTCTCCCTAATCCTGGGACCTATTCCAACTGGAAGTGGGAGAAAGCTTGTACAGACAATGGTGCAGCCTCAGCATGGTATCACAGGAGGTGGAGACTGGTGAGCCAGGAACTGGGGCTACTGAGACCATAGTGGAAATCTAACATAAGAACCCAGACCTGAAACTCGCTGGAGGGAATGGCATAAGTGGCTGCAAACAAAGAGCCACGTACCAACTGCAATAAGTAAAATCTAACTGTAGACCAGTGGGTGACAGAGCTTAGAAACCTGCCACAAGGAGAATCTGCTAACCAGAAGTACAAATACCAAGAACAAAAGATGAGACAGGGCACAATGATTATTACTGAAGACTCCCCTACAAAGGAGCAAAAACCCTCTGCCAACCTCAGAGTTCACTGAGGAAGACATCGAAAAAATGGGGGATACAGAATTCAAAACACTTGTTATCAAACTTCTTATCAACAATGAGAAGCATGTAAAGCAGGCATTCAAGGAATTCAAGGAGTATGTCACACTGAAAATAAATCGAATGAAAGCTGATATCTCAGAAATGAAGAATACAGTGGAGCAAATTAAAAGTACAGTGGAGAGTCTCCAAAATAGAATGAAGGACGCAGAAGAAAGAATCTCAAAATTAGAAGATATTTCCTGTTACCAGGGAGAAAGAAACCAAAAGCTGGAAGCAGAGCTGGATCAGGCCAAAACAAGTATTCAAGAATTGAAAGACACTAGTAAAGAGCCTAATTTAAGAGTTATGGGAGTCCCAGAAGGTACAGAAAGAGAAGCTGGGATTAAAGGTATATTCAATGAAATAATAAGGGAAAATGTCCCTAATCTAGAGAAAGCATTGGGAAACAATATCCAGGAGGGGCACAGAACTCCCAACAGGCTTGACCAAAAGCGATCTTCACCAAGACACATGATCACCCAGCTCTCTTCAATAGAACATAAGGGAAAGATCCTTAAATCTGCACATGGAAAAAAAAAATCAAGTGACCTGTGGAGGAATGGCAAGTAGACTCACAGGAGAACTCTCACAGGAAACTCTCCAGGCAAGAAAATTACAAAGAAAAAAATTGTTGCCTCTGGATGACGTGCCCAGCAAAGCCTTCCTTTGTCTTTGCAAATGAAATAAAATTCTTCCACAGTCAAGGAAAGTTAAAAGAATATGCCTCTTCCAAACCTACCCTACAAATGATACTTCAAGATGTTCTCTTGACAGAGAAAAAGAATAGCACTCACCAAAACCAAAGGCATCCAGTAAATTGACAACAGAAGACTAAATCAATGAACAACCCATTGTTAAAATGACTGAACCAAGTTATCACCTATTTGTATTAACCTGAATATAAATGGTTTAAACTCATCAAATGTCATAGATTAGTAGACTGGATTAAAAAACAAAACCCATCTATTTATTGCCTACAGGAGACACATTTCACCAACAAAGATCAGTGGAAACTGCAGCTCATGAAATTTGATTTTTTTTGTTAGTTTCATCTCTTTGAAGATGATTTTCTTCTGATTAAATTCTTCAGTGACTCATAGATCATACAGTAGCATCATTTTCTTCATAAAGGTTGTTGATTTTCTTTTTCATTTCTTCAGGGACACATTAGTCATTCAGTAGCATGTTATTTAACTTCACGGTATTGTTAATTTCTTTTTTTCCTGCCTGTTGTTGATTTCATATTGTGGCTTTTCATTTAAGGGAATGTATAGTAACTGTGCAATGAACTCTATCATATCGAGATGTGAGGATACAATGCAGAATGCATCTCTACTTCCTGACAAAGTTTGACTCCCAATGAAACCGTTAACTATATCCTGACAATAGGATGCTGGACTCTGCCATTGTCCATGCCCACAACATTGGACGTATGACCGTGTATGCGGAACTGTGCTATGGTAATGATAAAGGCAACTCCATGAGGGGGAGGGAATAAGGGAAAACCCAGGGCTTATGGAACTGTATGATAAAATGCTACTAATAAAAAGAAGTAATTAAAAAAAATAAGTAAATTGTTAACCAAATAATAGGAGTACTAAGTCCTCTCCTATTATTAATTACCTTGTATATAGATTGAATTCCTCAATTCAGAAAAGAGTAGCTATTCAGATTAAAAATAACATTAAAATCTAGTTTCCTAAAAAAGACTCACTTCACCTGTAAAACTATATACAGACTTACGGTGAAGGGATGGAACAAAATATCCATGCAAATAAAACAGAACAAAATATGAATAGCTATACTTATATCAGGTATAAATTAACAACTACAAAATGACACAAATAATGTCATATATAATTAACTATGAAAGAATAAAGTCAACCACACAAGAAACACAATTCTAAATATATATTTGCCCAATATCCAGTCATCTATTCATGTCTAAGGGAAGAAATAGACTTAAATAACATTTACAAACGTCAACACTTCACTTGCAGCAATGAGAAGATCATTTTGACAGAAACTAAAGGAAGAACTATTGTATTTAAATTGTTCCACAGTTCGAAGGGGTAAACTGTATAGTAACAGAATATTCCATCGAACTTGTGGAAAATTTTTCAGGGTAGATCATATGTTGGGTCATAAAACAAACAAACAAATTGTGGCACACTAAGTAAAGTTACCAGTGTAAAGTTGCTACCTGTTACACTGGCATGCCATTTTGGCACCAGTATGTGTCCTGACTGCTCCACTTCCCATCTAACTCCCTGTTTACTTACAAAGGACAGAAAATGCCTGGGAAAGGTGAGGAGGATAAGTTTCTTTTCTTAAAAATGACTCCTTTTATTTATTGGAAAGACAGAATAATACACACACAGATTCGGGAGCAGGGGCGCAGGGAAGAGAGAGAGAGACGTCTTCCATCTGCTGGGTCTCTCTCCAAATGTCTGTCATGAGCATACAATACTAATATTTAAATTAAGGACAAATCAAATCAATGGTAAATTTGATTAGGCTTTTTGAACCACACCTCTTCCTGGAGATAATCTTCCTATTTATTCTTTCCCCATTCTCCTGATGAGTATCGCTGATTCAGCAGATTATAACCAGACTCAGAAGACACTACTATAATTCCACAATAGAAAAACAATGTTTAAAGATTTCTGATGCTGGAAGAATAGAGACATCCTTCCAACAAAGGAAAGTATGGTGTGACAGCAACAACCTACACACAAGGCAGTCTGAAGCCTGCTTCTTTATTCACAGTAGTTTTGCTTGGAGACATCACCTCACACCTTTTCAGTATTAAAGAAATGCATTTAATTTAAAGAGATTAAATTTCCTGGCCTGACGAGGATTAGAAACAATGTCAAACTTTCTCATGCTTAAAACACAGGGACTTAGGAAAAGGCCAACTGAGTAGTCAGTATTGCATTTTGTGTCTGTGTTTATTACATTTTGCCGAAGGCCTGTGAATATCAGGCACTGTTTGGGGCCTGCTCTAAAAATTAATGAAAAAGTCTAGTGAGGAAGCATCTACCATATCAAGTCAAGTGCCTAACAAAGTTATACATAGGAAATTTGAGAAACTTTGAGCTAGGAAGTGGCTAATATGTGAATGGTCAGGAAAGATAAACAATAATCACCATTTGAAAGGATTGAGGTAATACAGGTGGATGAAAACACAGATGTCAGGTATGTAGCTCATCAGGTACAGGAAGGATTGAAAAGGGCATGAAGAGTTTAAACAAAAAGAAAAACTTTGGAATACGCAAAATAGATTATTAGATATCTCCCCAATGGTATTTATTAGGATTGACTATTTCACAACTTTACATAGATTGCAGTTAATTTATAGGATATTGGTAGTAATATAAATAATTCCTGTATACATGGACATGTAAATAAATTCTGATCTGGTGGAGGAACAATCCTCCCCTTCCCCTAAAGTAATAATTTTATTATTATTATTATTTTAATTGTATTTCTCTTTTATATTTTAACTATTTCAAGTTTGTTTTATATTTATTTTATTATTGTTAATAATAATAATTCCCTAAAATCTTTCCTTAAAATAATTTGCATTTCCCTTTCAACTAGTTGTATATTTCGTGGATATATTATTAACAAATTAATCAAATTTTATTCATGAATTTGAAATGCAGACAGAACTCATCTGCTTATTCCTCCTTCAAATCATGGCAACAAACTGAAGAGGAGCCAGGAGCTCAACTTGAGTCTCTTACATGGATGGCAGCAGGACACTGGATCAGAAGCGGAGGAGCCAGGTCTTGAACTCAGGTACTCTGAGATGGAATGGGATGTGAGCATTCCAAGCAGCATCTTAGCTGCTGTGCCAAATGTCTTCCCCTCCCTAAACAAATACTTTAAAACTTTTATTTATTTATTTGAGACAAAAAGAGAGAGAGGAAGCTAAGAAGGAAGGAAGTAATAGAGTTAAAACAAGTATGTCCATTTGCTAGTTCACTTCTCAAATATCTGCAACCACTGAGACTTGGCCTGACTGCCAGGAGTGGGGGACTCATTCCTGGTCTCCCACATATGCGGTAGGGACTGAATCACTCAACCCACCACTATTGATTTTCTGGGGCTCACATCAACAGAAGGTTGGAACAGGAGCCAGATGTCTGTGTTGAACCCAGGTATTCCAATATTTGTATGAGCATCATAATTTTATCTTTCCTCCACCTCCTTTTTAAAAGAGAAGTATTTTGTCAATCCAAATTTCTTTACTTATTATGTTGATGAGTTTGGGCTTTATCCTACAGATAAAGAATGTTCAACGTAGAATTCTAAGAGTGACATTGCATTTTGGAAAGACCTCTGTCTCAGTGTGGAAGCAAAACTGTGGGATGTGGGGACAGGTGAACTGGAGAAATCCATTAGACTGAAATTGAAATAGATCCGGTTAAAGTTAATAGAGCCCATACTAAGATAATAGCAGTTACTATAAAAGGAAAAGGCTGCATGGAAAGCTATATAAAGATAGAACTGACATTATACAAACCAGATACTTTAATAATAAATGAGACTAATATAACCGAAACAAAATTAGAATTCTGAAGAACTTACCCGCTGCAGATCTGTGAGTAGGTTCCTCAACACCCTTCGAGTCATGCGTGCCTCATGATCATAACCTCCCTTGTTTTCTGCATAGAGTTGGAAAAGAGCTAGATATATAGGGGAGGAGAAGAAATCCTTACGTTGGATATTTGCAGTCTTTTTGAGGAGTGTGTGCTTTAAATAAACATGGGCATGCAGGAAAAGGGAAGAGAAAGTTACATTCCTGGTAATTTACTTATTTTGAATGCCTTTTACACTAAGTGATTGAATGAATCACTTCATCACCCCTGACAACTCAGTGTGTCTCGGATGAAGATCATGAACTGGGCAAATGACAATATAAGGACCATGCACATCTTTGGAGGAATAATAATGACTGGTGTCTGGATAATTCCTAACAAATAACTGTCAAGTTCAACTCAGTGATGTTTAATCAGAAAACATTTACTTTTTAAAAATCCATAATAGTAAGCATTTTTCTTTAATAAGCAAGTAAGTCATGCTGAGTCCTTACTAAGGAATGAAAGTCTCTGTGGTGGGTTATAGACGTGGGTGAAGAAAATGCATCAGAGACTCAGTCACAGCACTTCAGAACACTCAGGCCTCCCGTGCGTTTTACCTCTGTATTTTGTAAGAGGGCTGTCCCCTGAGAGAGCAATCAGGGCAGCAGCCACAGGTGTGAGCTGGAGAAAACCCGTTCCTCTGCTGCATGGCAACAAAACAGACACAAATGGAAGGGGTAGTGTTACTCATGATGTAGTATTTTAGAGGAACTGTAGCTATTATTGGATGCTCTTCCACGGAGTTAGGAAATCTAGATTTTCATGGCCTCTTTTTCTGCATCTGGAATTTTGCCAGAGAGAGCATTGGATTGAAATGGTTCATCATTCATTCATTTAGAAAATATTTGCTAGGTTGCTCTCTGTGCTGAATGCTACACCAGACACTGATGCTAGCACGCGTGTTGTCTTCTTGGGGGGTGGTCAGCCTCATTCCTTAGTCCTCAGCTGTCTGGAAACCAAGCAGCAAAAACAAGGGCAAAAAGATAGGTGAGGGTGGGGCTTCTCCCTCAATATCCTCCTTTACCTCAGATACAAGATGGAAACAATATGGACATAATAGTATTGCCCACTTCCCTATCCCCCTGAACCTTTTTTTTCTCTTTTTCTTTCTTTAACTGTAATTAACTATGTAAAGATTGTCAACAACAACACAATAAAATAGATTATTAAAAAAAAAAAGATAGGTGAAAGGAGTATGTGTACATGTCTCAGAAATTCTCAGTTCATAGACTCTCGCTCATAGTTTAATCATTCTTTGCCCACTCACTACGTAGTTTGTAAACCTACAAAACAAATTTCAAAGGGAGGAAGATGATTAGAGACCGGACTGACTGTAGAAATGACGTTCAAAGATCAAGGCAATGAAACAAACAAAAAAAGAATATTTTGAGACTGTGTTTATATTCATATATTATCAGTGCAATTAAAAAACAAATGACAAACAAGAAAACACATGTAAGAAAATTGCTTAGTGGAAAACACTGTACCTATTTCAGGCACACACATTTCAAAACATTTTCAAAACCCATGCATTGTTCCTTCATATGTGTTTTTATGAGGTTTTAGAAGGCCCCACATATTTCTTTCTCTTTATTCTTTTTCTCTACACTCCAAATATAAAGGTTCATTCTAAAGAATGCGGTTTACCGAGCCAGGACTAAAACAAATCAAGGCAAGCTGAGAAGGTGCAGACTGTAAGCCCCATAGCTGGGCAAAATATACACGCACTACACATGCTAACCATGTGCATTAAATATACACTCACTACACATGCTAACATCAGAACCATTGACTCCACAGCGTCCACAATCACCTGTTGGACATGCTTTAAGCTGGTGATTAGCTTAGCCAAGCCACACACACAGCATAACCAGCATAATTCTAACTAAAAAATCAAAGCAAAAACAGATAATTGTTACAAAGAAATGTTCAGAGACTCCAGAGCTTCGTAATTACTTACATACAGAGGTATAATTGCCATAGCAAGTGTAAATGCTTCTTAGAGTAGAACTGAGTTAATATTTACAAGATGAGTAATACAGAGCACCCACAGACTTTTTTTTCTATCATCATTTATTTTAATGAAACTGATAAACATGCTTGTCTTTGTTGGGTCTCCTGAGAAAAAGAATAAATTTGTGGCAAATTTATTCTTGTTCACCACGCCTTAAGCAAACTTTGGACAGCACTTAACAGTCAGTTACCAGTGGCCAGTGAATATTGGGTTTGAGGTTGTAACATCCTCATCCGCATCCTCACCTGTCGTAAATCGTCCTGAGAAGGCTCAGAGTGAGTTCCGACGCTCTGGGATGCGGTTCTCCTGTTGTTTCCACTTTGGCTCTCTGAAACAACTCTTGGAGCACCTGACCAAGTTGCTGTACAGAGAGGGAGCTCTCCCTGGCTTCCCAAAACCTCTGATGTAGTAGCACATGTTGGATCAGGGAGCTGTTAATCAAGTCCACTGGAGGAGACAGAAGAAATGAGCCTTATTTTCTGATGAAAGTGAAAGGTGTTCGTTAAAGCAAATGCCAACTGCTGCTGAATTGAGACTCGTCTTTAAAGGGAACTAAGAAAGACCAACATGGGACACACATCTCTTGCACACAATCAGGTATTGCCATTCTGACAGTTTTATATTTGGACAGATCTATTGATGATGCAGAGTTGTGATGTTATCACCAGTATGATTTTTTAGGACATCATTTTATAGAATGAAGTTAAAAGTGGAACAAGTGTGAACCTGGGAGAATAAGCCTCCCAAGGAACTTAGGGCGCAGTGGCAGAAAGTTGGAAAAATAATTTTGTGCTGTCTATTGAGCGAATTGAACAGACTTACCCATCAGGTTAAAATGCAAGTTTTCCTCTGCAGTCTGACTTCAGAAAAAACATGGTATGTTTAAATGCAATTCCCATAGCGAAAAAAATCCAATGATCTATATAAGAACTGCTGCTAAATTATCACATCTGTTGGGTCTCATTTTTTTTTTGCCTCAGTAAACTCAAAGAAAAAGCTTGTTTTCAACAGTATTATGATCTAGAATAGACTTTTACTAAAACTAGAGTTACTTATAAAAATGATTTACTTCTCATATATATTTTCTTTACCATCTTCTCCCCAAAAATTTATGAGGCAATGAATAATAAGAAGAATGAAATAGAGCTCACCCCATGAATATTTTGAGGATAATTTAATGGGAGAGGTTCTTCAGGAAAATAGTAAAAGTGGGGCAAATTTTTAGCACACATATTTTGCTTTTTGTTTGCTTATGGAGAAATAAATACTAGTTGTAGATGAGTTTATTTGTCTAGAGCAATGCTCTATGATTTTTCCCTGAGCACCATAGATTAAAGAAGAACCTGACACAGAAACTGAGAATGGTAAATATAGTTGAGTCAGATATAGTTGGGTCTGACCAAGGTCATGGTTCTTCTGCACTGTCTAAACTTCTTTCTACCTTTCTATTTCTTTACTCCCTGCTTCATACCATGTACACTCTATGAAGCACATTCAACATCCCCTGGCCTGTATAAATTATTACGCAGAAGAAAAAGCACTTAAATTTTAACCTGCAGTATAAATATCATATATATGGGAAAAATCAGTAACTTTTAAAAATGATTTCTTAAAGATTTATTTATTTGCTTTTAAAGATTTATTTATTTTAATTGCAAAGTCAGATATACAGAGAGGAGGAGAGACATCGAGGAAGATCTTCTGGTCAGATGATTCACTCCCCAAGTGACCAAGGCTGGAGCCGAGTTGATCAGAAACCAAGAGCCGGGAACCTCCTCCACGTCTCCCATGTGGGTGCAGGGTCCCAAGGCTTTGGGCCGTCCTCGACTGTTTTCCCAGGCCACAAGCAGGGAGCTGGATGGGAAGTGGAGCCGCCAGGATTAGAACCGGTGCCCATATGGGATCCCAGCGCGTACAAGGCGAGGACTTTTAGTCGCTGGGTGAGAAATCAATAACTTTAGATGTGCTGAACACCTGTTGCTTTTCACGGCTAAGATCCAACTTATTTTATTTTGAAGAAATTTTACAGGAAAATTATTTTGCTCTATATTACTCCTTTTCTTATATAAACAGTGTAAGAAAACAAACCATAGTGTTCAGTCAGATATAAATGAAAAAGATCAGTTCTCATGGGATTATTTTCATGTTTAGATATAGATAGAAGTCAACTTGAAAATTCAGTCTTTTGAAATGGTAACAGTATTGCATTTTCATCTTTAAATCTACAAATACAGATTCTAAGTAACTTTTTTTGGCTAGCTTTCTTTTGTGTTAATATTGGCATCCTGAAAATGAAATCAAGGCTTTTTACTTGAAGCCTGTAAAAAAAAAAATACAGAACAAACCCTTTTCATATCATTTTCAATCATTTTCTTCAGTCAGTGGAGCCAATGTGTTCCATACAGAACATGTGAGTGGACACCCTGCTTCCTACACGGCTGGCATCATTGCTACAAGTGGGCTGAATCAGAGGTCTACCCTTCCAGAACCAGCAGTCCCCTGCATGGGAGAATTTATTTTTTTCTGTCAATTTTATTGCACACATCAGGGCAGATTTTCTGAAGTGCTTTAAAAGATCCTGTACTTACATTGGCACAGGGTTTGAACTGATTGTAGCTTGAAGGCTGTTCTATAAATGGAGTTCTCAATATTATTCAGAGCATCTGTAAAGAGGAGAAGTAGCATGGATGAAGGACCATCTCTTCACATAAAACCCGCCTCCTGGAATCCTACTTTGCTTTCCGGATGAGCCAATAAAGGTCTATAGCTCTGCTTTCTACCTGGAAATAATGAATAGACAGCTCATAGCATCACAGGGCTGCAGGTGACCTGAGATAACTTTGCAAACCCACTACATGGAGGAGTTCAATAATAGGCAGGGAACACGCTCCAACAGCCCATTGTTTTTTAAATTAAAAAAAAAATTTTAGAAGACAACAGCCTTTTGAGAAAATAAGATAAAAAGCAATATAGAGAACAAAAGCCCATTTTCTCAACATGTCTAGTTATACTGTACAAGCAAGTATTTATATATATGATATAAAAATATAAATATATGTATATATATATTTATATGAAAGAGCACCCAAAGCTACCCATCCACTCACACATTTAGCAAATATGTATCAAGCTCTTGTATGCAATCCTGGTGTGAACTCAGGCCCCTGAATTGTAGCACTTAATAAACAGCTAAGATTTCCATCTTGTGAAGGATAACTTTAAGTGGCATCCGCCAAATTGAAAATAGTGGACATTTCTGAGGGACATTACTTGGAGGAAATTTGTTTCTATTTTGGTCTTCAGTATATTCATTATACAAATAGGAATTATAATGCATTCTGTATAGAGAATTTCCTTAATTCCAAAGAGAAAATATAGGTTACACACTTCTTAAATTGTATTTCTTACTTACCTTTAGAAGCCAAAATTTAATTCTTTTCACCAGCCTTTCCAATCTGGTTTTCACTTAGTTTAAGAAACATAACACAGCAGAGCTTTTCATTGTCCTACAACAGAACATGTTTCCTGAAGACTGAAACTCTGACCAGTCTTCAGAGCTAGCAAAAACAAAAAAAAAAACAAAACAAAAAACCAGCTACAGAGTAGCTCTTCCCATTCATTTATTTCTACTATCTGTAGTGTCATTCAATAAAAATTCGGAAGAGCTTGTACATTAATTATTTAATCTCAGACATTATTTCTGAATGAGCAGCTTCAACATAACCTGGGAACTTATGAGAAAAGCAATTTCTTTTTTAAAAGATTTATTTATTTTTATTGGAAAGGCAGAGTTAACAGAGAGAGAAAGAGAGAAAGGGAGAAAGATCTACTCACTGACTCACTCCCAGGTGGCTGGGGAAGAGCCAGTCTCAAAGCCAAGCCAGGAGCTGCTTCTGAGTCTTCCATGTGGGTGCAGGAGCCCAAAAACTTGAGTCATGATCACCTGGCTTCCATGGCCATAGGCAGGATGCTGGATCAGAAGTGAAACCGCCAGGACTCAAAGTGGAGACTATAGGTGATGCTGGCACCATAGGCAGAGGATTAGCCTATTATGCCATGGTGCTGGATCCCTAGAATAATTGTTTCTAACAAAATCAAAACAAGTCTTTAACTCCAGAGATAAAACACAGAATCATATGTTATGGCAGAATCTTAAGGCAAATTTGATGAAAATGAAATGTGAGCACTTGTAGTGTTAAGAGTTTATTAATTGTAGGGGATTGGCATTGTGGTGTAGCAAATAAATCACCATTTACAATGTCAGTATCATCTATGGGAGCCAGCAGTCTCAGATGCTCCACTCCCAATCCAGCTCCCTGCTAACAGCCTTGAAAAAGTAGTGGAAGATGGTCTAAGTGTTTGGGACTCTGATACCCACACGGAAAGCCCAGATGAAGCTCCTGGCTCTCTGGATTCAGCCTGCCTCAGCCCTGGCTGTTGTGGTCGTCGGGAGGGAGAAACAGTGGATAGAGGATCTCTCTCTGTTTGTCGCTCTCTCTCTCTTTGCTTCTACCTTTATCTCTCTATTTCTTTCTGTAACTCTGCCTTTCAAATTAGTAGATAAATGTGTTTTCTTTAAAAGGAGTTTATTAATTCTAGAGCCACTGTCCTGAATCCAGTTGCCCGTGGATTATCTAGAATGACAACCAGATCTTCTGCAAATTCTGACATAATTATTTCTCCCTTTCCAGTATTTCTACTGTGTATGTGTAGAGTTAAAAAACAGCAATAGGAAACAAGTCCCAATCTCACTTACGTGGGCTGACTCCAGGCACCTGATGCAGATTTCAAGGTAATCCTGACATGCCCTGTCAAGGAGATCCTGCTCTGTTTGCTAGAGTGTGGAAGTGACAGAGTGACCCCAGTGCCCCATATTTTATTTCAATACTGAACTCTCGATATTTCTCTAATATTAATACAGATCTGAAACTATTATTTATTAAGTAGCCAATATAAAATTATGAGGTATCTCATTGATAAAGATTAATAATTTAAAAATTCAATTATTTGAAATTTGGTTTCTGTTTTACACTTTCACTAGATCTAAATTCAGAAGAGCCATTTTTTAAGTACTCAATCAGCACAGGTGGCTGATGGCTAACTTACTGACAACAACATTTTAGAGAATATCAAGGAGGAGCTGTTCAGGGTATTGATTGGGGTCCCAAGTTTTCATTATGCATCTGGAAGTTATAATTGCTATTTAGTCTGAGATGATAAGAGTCATTGGAATTGGATATGGGTAAGATAATATCAATCATTTAGGTCATCAAAATACATACTTCATTAGAATAAAACTAGGCTAGCAGAAACCTGAGGAGCACAATTAAAGCTAACAGAAACTCTAAGGAAAATAATTACCTAAGTAACAGAAGAGGAAGAGAAACCCAAGAGAAAGAATGAGAAGAGCGATTCAAATTAGACCAAGATAAAGTGATGGTGTAAAGGTGAATTTTAGAAAGGCGAGACGTTTTAATGATTTAATATCTGGAAGCCAAGAGAAGATTAACTACGGGCTAAAAATAACCACTGGTTGTTACGATTAACTTGATTATTGAATGTCTTTGAAAGAGCGGTTTCAGCGATCATGGGGAAAGGACGGAGCAGTGAATGTAAGGTGAAAATAAAATATAAACAAGACAGCTTTTCAAAGCTGTTTAATCAAAGGGAAAAGGAGAGAGGCATACCTAGAACCACACATAAAAATCAAACTTGTTTTCACAGGCAGAAAGATCCCGTAACACATACATGAGTCAGGAAGAAGTGACCAGCAGAGGGGAAGGAATTGAGGGTTCAGAGAACCAGGGAGCTTGTGGTATTTGATTAAGCAAAGTCCCTCTCAGAGAGCAAATATTCCCCCAATCACCCAATTTCATTGACCCTTCTGGTGATATATAACCCTTATCAGGCAAATAGCACACCGAGGAAATGTGATTCAAGGATCCTTTGTTCAAGTAATCAGGTAAATGGACTCATTTATTTCCTGGCAGACTTGAACTTGGAACTGTGGATTACAGCTGCAGTCACTCTCTTGTGAGGGTGTATAGTTGTGGAATAAAACAACCATTACACAAGGAAGAGCAACCGTCAGCTTGAGACAGATCTCACTTTTTGGTAACAATGCTTCTAAGCCCTGGACAAGTTGGTCCTTCCATGGACTGTTTTATTTTAATTGGCAAATAATTGCAGATATTTATTTAAAAAAAGCATGCTGTTTTGAAATATGTTTATGTGGTAGAATAGCTAAATTGAATTCATTAATCTGTATCTGAACTCACACATTTACTATTTTTGTGATAAGAACACTCAACATCTTCCCAGTAATTTTCAGGGTCACAATATATTGTAATTAGATGTTGTCACTTTGCTATACAGTAGATCTCTTGACTGAGTATTGAATTATAGAAAGTTATAAAACCTCTTTGAACTGAGTTTTCTGTCGAAAACAACAGAAATTTTCTAACTGGTACAACCTCTGAGATAAAAGTGGAGGATGAAAGATGATGCAGGAATGAACTTTAATAGGAAGCTTTTCCTTTATTATTTGGGAATAGGAACAAAGGGGTGGGTATGTTGATAGTGGAACAGGGAAGAGTTCATGTCAGAGACTCCTGGTATTTTTTTTCTTGACAATGGGGACAAGTTCACCCACTTGGAGTTAGGAGAGGGTGGTGTGATAGAAAGGTAAAAAACTAGTGAAATTTTAGATTAATCACAGTGGAGAGTAAGAGAGGAAGCTGATCACAATCTTTGGGAACAGTTTCCAAGCGACTTTGCTGCCCAATATTTCCTGCTAGAGCTTCAATGCATAAGGCTCCCTCCGAAGCAAGGTCTTCACATAGAAGCAGACGCTGGGGCAGACTTGTATTCATTATGCTAAGGGGAAGAAGCCTTGAGGGAAGCGGAAGTATTTTCGAGAGGAATACTGGCTGATTACCACACACTGTTGGCAGTTGCTGAGTTGCTTCTCCAAGTCTTGCTAAGAAGACCTGAAGCAACTGATGGTCAAGGCACTCTTTATGAGTTTAGTGTTTTAAACACTCATGACAGAATCACTTATGATGACACTAATTTTTTCTTGCCCTTCAGCAGTGGGGAAATTTAAAGAATAAAATCAGTGTTTCCATGTCCATTCCTGTGTGTGATACAAGATCTGAGCTCTTTTCATGCCTTGGGTAGATGTAACAGCATGTTTGTATTTTGGGGGCCCCTTTTAAAGTCAGCAGTAGAGGGACAGTTGGCTCCTTCAAGAATTAATCTGTAGTTGGGCAGTAGAGATGACTGGAGGGCATGACTGGGGAAAGCAGACACCAAGTATAGAATTTATTTCTGTTCCCAGTCTTAACACAGATTCCCAGGTCTTCAAAATACTCCAGTGCCAAAAGCAATCATCATAGCAAGTTGCAGCTACAGTGGAACCTCAGCACAGGACCTGTGACCAGATGTTCAGGATAAATCTCTTAGAAGTTTCTATCTCCAAGCATGGCTCTTTACCAAACACAGTCAAAATTTATTGCTAGAGTAGAGTGACCTGAATATGGTTTGAAAAATATGTTCCTTGTCCTTGAGTGCTATGAAGTGTTAACAGTTACACACATGGTTATTTGAGTGCAAAGTAGTATGCTGAACTCCTGAGGAACTTATGGTGCTGAACCAGGCCAGATTCTTCCTGGAGGAACTGGACCACATCACATACCCCACCCAGAGGTCAACCCTCCGTAGCTGCAGGCTCCATATCCACAAGTAAAATTGCTGTTTGTGTACTGACATGCATACATTTTTTTCTCTTGTCATTTTCTGAACAATTTTCTATAAATTTTACTTACATAATATTTTCTTTTTCTAAACATTACAAATCATATAAAAGTGATTTAAAATAAACAGTAAGATGCGTAGGCTATATGTGAATACTGTATCATTTAGTATAAGGGATTTGGGAGTCTATGAACTTTGTTACCTGCAGATGGTCCTAGAGCTAATCCACTGCAAATATAAAGGACCAATTGAATGCTGAATCAATGATCAATACACAATCAGTAGAAGAAACCTCCTGCAGATGAATGGAGGCAGTACTTAAAAAAGTGTTATCAAGAGATCTTTTTGCAGAATCTCCACATTTTGCTCTTTCTTTTCCAACATAAAAATATGCTATAAATATTTTGCTATTCATTATGCCCTTAGTTTTTAAAACTGTTTAGGTTTCAGATAAGACTCCAATGGGAGAGAAAGGGAGGAGTCAGGAAAACCTCTACCCCATGTCTGTAGAAAAAAGACAAACTGGAAATAGATACAATAGTGTGAAATAGGCATACTAGCATAGCATGGCAGGCTGATATGGTGTCACATGCAAAATGAGTGGGTCTCCTGGGGAGATCTGCCACCGGATGTATTTCTTCGAAGACTGATCCTAAAATTTTTCTGATGGTGGAAGAAAAGTCAAGAAAAGAGGAAATAAGTGGATGGATCAAGCTCCAGTATTAGAGAAAAGTAGTTTTTTGTTCTTAGAGGAATAATAATATGACATGTGTTCTTGACTTGGAAGCATTTGCATTCAAAGATTATGGCTTTTGCTTAGGCACACCAGCATCTTCTTTTTCCACAGACATTAAAATGAATGTAATAGAGTCTCTTTCAGTTGGTTGCTGTCTAATTTGAGGAATCAGAAATAAATACTTTATGCCATAGGTGTCCTCAAAGCAGTCCCAGGAAAACAGGATCAGCATCCCAGGACCTTGTTAAATATTCACATGTCTGGCCCCTGCCCCAGGTCTTCTAAATTGCAAACTTTGCAGATGGAATTCAAATTTTTATGAATCTCTCTTGTGATTTTGATGCACATACTAAATTCGAGAAACAGCTCTGGGTAGAGAAAATTGGACTTTGAGTGGGTTACCTGCTGCTGAGTATTAAGCTAATTGACATGAAGCCTCAAATTTGGAAAAAAAAAAAAAAGACAAATTGAATCATCCATAATGTTTTTTGATGAATAGTGTCAGAACTTACAGAATTTTATATAACATGAATAACATTATCAATCTAGATTTTTAGTTAGAGAAATTAAGTTGCAAGTAGATCCATCAATAACGATGTCACAGACTAGTCCTAGGCCTAACATGGTCTTCTGAGGGATAAGAATAAAGGAGAATTATAATAATTTATCAAATGCTGCTATACTAAAAGCTATGGTATATTTCTATGAACTCTGGGCTCACATAGTGTTGCAAACTTACCCTGACATTAAAGTATCTATAATTATCATATGTGTGAAATGAAGACAAATGAAAATAAGATACTTTTTGTCTATTTAAACAGTCGCCTAAAACATCATTTTATCAATACATGGTCCTTTGTTAAAATATTTTTGCTGCTATGGAAACAATAGGCCAAGTTTCTTTTTAGAAGAGAGAAAGAGGTAGACAAGTATGTGGCACAGAAGGATGAAGCACTGCTTGGAATATCTGCATCCTGTAAGGGAGTGACTGTTGGGAGTCTTGGCTGGTCCACTTGTAATACAACTTCCTGCTAATGCACCCTGGAAGGCAGGTGATGGGTGACATTCTTGGTCCAGTGCCATTCACATGGCAGACTCCGAGGACTGTTGCTACCGTTTGGAGAATAACCAAGCGGATACTCTCTCCTCTCTTTCTGCCTTTGAAATAGACGAAAAAAATTAACCATTTTAAAAAGTGAAGGAGAAAGTTATTTTAACCACCTAACAATTGTGTTTTCACCCATAAATTCAAATATCCATTCTTGGGCAACTCAGGTCTAAAAATACATCTGTATCTGTTTTGCTTTATTTTGCTTTCAAATTGTTTTCAGAAACTTGTCCATCATACCTACCTTGTTTATCAGGGTCCATTTCATGAAATTCCTGGAATGACAGGAAGAGGGTCTTTGTAAGGAGAAATAAACTGGTACACTTAGCAGAAGGTTTCTCAGTAATGATGGTAGTGGGAAAGAGACAGGCAAGCAGATCAATCATTTTACAAGTGGAATATTGACTATGAAATGCCCAGGAAGGCTGCAAAATCTCTTGGGAGGATAAAAAGGAAGAACATAAGGATCAAGACTCTTTAGGCTGGTCATACTTCTTAGAAAGTTAAGAATTCTGGAAATTGATACTTTGTTCAGAACTTTTGAGCTTTTTATTGGACTATTACCTCACTTTAAAGAATACATGAATTTATTAGAATTTTAAGGAAAAAATTTACAGCTTTCAATGCTTGATATTTTGATGGTTTTATGCTAAATAATTCCACATTTAACATTTCTAATCAATAAAATCTATCACCTACATGTGTACATACACATATGTGTGTCTACACATAATTTAGTCCATGGTCAATACATTATTTAAAAATAGTCAATTAGATACTATATTAATTGTTTTACATTATATATACTATTCAAATTTTGTGCACACAGGCATTGCCTTTCAACAAAAAATGAGTTGTACTCTAAGAAAATCTTACGCTTTCTAAAAAACAAAGCACCATCATTTGTTAATGTAGATACTTGAAAGATATTTTAAAAAGTTACATGATACTTAAATTAATAACATCATACCTTCCATTGAATGAATTCAAGCATAAAGTTTTGTTGGCAGATAATAAATATTTTACCAAAAAAGAAAGAAAGAAAGAAAGAAGGAAGGAAGGAAGGAAAGAAAGAAAATGGATTACATTAACTCTTCAAAAATATGACAGCATAACCTAGAAAGTCCCCAAATATACTTAGGCACAATCTGTTTTGAAAAGTCATAGCAAGGGCAATCAGTTTAGAACTTTTGTTGAAATCGAAATGCCTCCCTAATTTCTGCGTGAAGCTCCCAGGTGGGTGTAGAAGCGTCTGGCCTTCTGTCCTTTAGACTGTACAACTGAATTCAATCTGTCTGCCTCCAGTCCAAGTCCTTACCTTGCCTAGTTCCCCTGAAGAAGCATTTCAGTCCAGCATTCAGTATTCCAGGAGAGGTACAGTGAAGAAATTAGACTTCCAAGTGTGGCATTCCCACGTAGAGTTGATTTCTTGTTCTGACTGCCCAGCAATGGGTTTCAAAACTATGATGTTCAAGGCTGCATCATTTTAAGCGCTCTCAGAAGTACATTCATTAGTAATGAAGATCATGAATAACTTAAAGCTGCTCCAACATCTCTATTTCAAAGGGCCATTTCTGTATTGGTTTCAAGCGTAGAGGCAAGGAAAACATCGTCTAGATGCCACTGAGAGCAAGGGTTACCACACGATTACAAAACACTTAGAAGGGCTCCATATCCCCGCTAGCAATCACCTTACCAAGTAACCAAGAGTGACCTAGGAATGAAATCTACTTACATTTGCTTACTCTTTTTATAGCTACAGAAGTATGGATTTTTTCAATATGTGTTAATTATAACGCAAGTTTTCAAAAGGATCCTAAGACAATCATGTATCACTTCAGGGTAGGACTATATTGAGAGTATTTATTAAGTTTCTTCCTCTTTGTGCCTCATCTGAGTCCACTTACATAAACCTAGATGGTGTAATTTACTGTACACCTAGGCTAGATGTTATAGCTTATTTCTCCTAGATTACAAATATGTATATCATGCTATTCTGAGTACTGTAGGCAGCTGCACGACAATGACTGAGATTTTTGAGTCTAGACACAGAGAACGTGCAATCAGGCATAGGTAGAAGGAATTTTTCATCTGCCTTATATTCTTGTGCCATTCATTATTGACTGAGACATCGTGGTTCAGGCATGTCTGTTATTAGTACAGATGTACATTTCCTTTACATTTTAAGGCATATTCTGAAAGTCCTATCTTTCTAAAGATGTTTAGCCTGAAAAAAAATCTGATCTAATCCTAGCAGAGTTTTGAAAGACCTGTCACATGAACTACCTTGTTGGAACACTGCCATTCACCTCTTCAGTCTCATGAGAAGGAAAGTGCTGATTTTGTGAGAACTCAAAGCCGGCGTGTTACTCTGTGCGCAATACCTGGAGAGCCCAAACGCCCAAGAGTCCACAGTCGCGAGTGACATGTGTAAAATTCATTTGATAAGTAGGCACAAATCTGCTCCAGACTGTTCCATCAGAAAAATCTATTTTGAAAAGATGGTATGATGTCCAAGAACAGCCAATTTATTCCCTTTTTTTGAAAAAAAAATTAACATCAAAGTTCTAGTTTAAAAAGAACTGTAGCATGGTAATTTCACTATGAAAACTACTTCACAATGGGGCAAAACTGGAGGAGTGTGGGTAACAATCTCACTTCTTTTTGTCTATATGAATCATATTGATTTTTTGGAAACAGATAAGACAAATCTACAAAGGGAGCAAATCTGTATTTCATGACATCTCTGCTTGAGGATTTCAAACTTGAGGTTGAAATGATGTTTAGAAGTTTCATATTATCTTTTACTTACATGTAGATCTTACACGGTGTCTGAGGTATTGACAATGGGACAAAGTTTGATTGTTTTTGTGAATGCTGCGTTCAGATGTAATTAGGTTGACTGAATTTGAGAAATTAAGAATCTAGGCATCAAAAATACATAATCTTCCAGTCAAATAATCAAATGTCTAAGCACATAATAATAATCTAGGAGAAGTTGGAAAGTAATTTAGGCAAATGAGCAATTGATCCTCCAGGTTCTTAGTGTTACTTGATTTTGAGAAGCTTTCTGGAAAAGCTCTGAGGGTTGTTTTGGGTTTCACTTACTTCTGTTTAACTGAAACTTCGTAAGTAACTACTCCAGACAGACCCAATCACACTGACTTTCCTTCTCTTTTCAAAATATGTTTTGAGTTTCAGATACAATCTACTTATACAATTTTATAACATTGAATGATTGAGGACGTCTTTTTTCCATAATGTGTTGGTAGTGTGTAGTAATTGAGGCTGTCCTTAAATTCTGAAACAGCTTCACCTTGAGGAAGGAAGCAGGTAGATTGCTTGCTCTTCCTACACAATCGTAGGTTTTGTACTAGACAGAAGCTGGGCAATGGCTCATGATGGTGTGTTGGTTGTGGTGTTCTCTGCAGTTTGTATTTTGTTCACTCTCTCTTTATCTGATTCATCTACACTCATAAACATTTGAAGATTGTAACTCCCAAGAAAGAAAGAGGAACCTTGATATACTAATACTGCAAGATGCATGGATAGTCCCTTAGAAAATTACAGGATGGTCTGTTGTCTTTATTTACATGATGAACAATTTCAGGGGAAAGTTAGTTGGTAAAATTGAACCAAGAACAAACAGAAAATCTATACCAAGCAAGATAGAGCCAATCCTTATTCTTTCCCATTTTTATTTGATCATTAATTGGCATTTTGTTTGAAAGTCAGGAAAACAGGCCCGGCACGATAGAGTAGTTGTTAAAGTCCTTGCCCTATATGCCCGGGATCCCATACGGTCACTGGTTCTTATCCCGGCAGCCCTGCTTCCCATCCAGTTCCCTGCTTGTGGCCTGGGAAGGCAGTTGACGATGGATGGCCCAAAGCTTTGGAACCCTGCACCTGCATGGGAGACCTGGAAGAACTCCTGGCTTCAAATTGGCACAGCTCCAGCTGTTGTGGCTGCTTGGGGAGTGAACCAGTAGACGGAAGATCTTCCTGTCTGTCTCTCCTCCTTTCTGTATATTTGCCTTTCAATAAAAAAAAAGAAAGTCAGGAAAACAGAGACAGACAGAGATCTCCCAATTACAGGTTGCTCAAATGCCTACACATGCATGGCTAAAGTCAGGAATATGAGACTTCATCTAGATCTCCTACCTTGATGGAAATGTCCTAGACATTTGAGCCATAATCTGCTGCCTCCAGGCAGAACCAAGAATAGGACGTGGAGCTGAGACTCAGCCCAGACAGTCTGATATAGGATGCCAGGTGTCCATGTTACATCTCTACTGCACCAACTGCCTGCCACAACTATTAATATTATTCTAAATAAATATTTTCTTTTAAATAGATGATGTCGTTTTGTTGATTTTCTCAATGATCATTTATATTTCTGTTGTTGTTATACATATTCTGCTTCTTATTTCATGACTTTGGTTATAGCCTTCAGATCTAGTTAGAGGTATCAAGGCATCTAAATTCCAGTTAGAAAATATAATAGAAAGATTTAATTCACAGTTAGACAAGCATTAAAAATATTTATGTTGGAATCGGGAAGTTTCTTTGCCCTTCTCCATGCATTACTTTATGGGGCACATGATGTCAGTCTATGTAATTAGTGAGTGATTTTAGCATTACATATTTGCTTAAGGTGCTTTACTACAGGGTAGAATTTCTGTCCCTTGTACATATCCTATCCTATTTTCTTATATTCTATATCAGCACATTGTTACAGATGTATCATATATTTTCTCTTTCATAAACCTAGAATCGATTATTCCTGGTTTCTTTGAGTGGAGAATAGTTTTAGAATCCCAGCTCTGGGTACAAACAGCTGTGGAGATGCAGCAGTTTTTGAGCCTTTTTATAACGTCATTATGGTATCTAATTTCAATCCAGCAATCCAAAACATCGAGTTTTTTCTTTCCTCCCCTCTCCCATTCCCTATTTGTTTTACCCTTCTCCAACATGGATTACCATGACTTCAAAAAGCATTGGTCTATTTGCCTATTTGTTTAGTCTTCAGCATGTTGTTTAAAGCACTCTCTTTTTGTCTGGATAGATTTTCCTCAGACCTGAAGTCTATTTCTCCTGTGTCTCCTTCATTGGCTCCTCCTGGCAGCCCTGGTCTTTAAATATGGGGGTACATGTGCTCACTTTAGCAGCACATATACTAAATATTGGAGTGTATGTATTCCAGAAACATCTTTATCTTTATTTTCCGTCTCTTACTCCACACGCTGTAGGTCTCTCAACACTTTTAAGCAAGTGATTCACAAATTGGCTAATTCTAGCCTTGACCTCTTCTCTGAACCATACACTCATTGGTAACTTGAGACCACTGTGTAGTTGTAAACTTGACTGAATGTTTAGAAAATATCTAATATCTTGACTGAATGCCTAGAGAATGTTTAGAACAAATGAATATCCTTGCCATTGTGGAACTTTCATTCTAGTGTAGGAGACAGACTATATTCAATGAGTATAATATATAAACAATTATAATGTATTACTTTCTGCTATGGAATAAAATAGAGGAACAGGGGACTTGAGATTGTTGAGATGGAGTTTATTAGCATGTTGCATGTAAGCTTTATCAAGAAAGTGAACAAAGACTTGAAGGAAGTAATGATGTTGGACAAGTGCCACTTAGAGAACGAGTGTTATAGGTAAATAGAGGTCTAACCAAAGCCCATGAAGTGAGTTTGTACCTGTCAGAAAAAAATGTATTGCCAAAGGATCTGTGTGGTTGCAGAGAGTGGGAAAAGTATGGAAGATAATAGTAGGAGAGTATAACAGAAAGATTAAAAGTTGGGATGGGGACAACATGCATAGAGCCTTTTAGGTCACTGTAAGGACTTGGCCTAGTAAGCGAAGAGCCTCTGCAGGCTTTTGAACAGAGCTGACACACAAATGGATTCATGTTTTAAGTGTCTTGTTGGCTACTACATTAAGAATTGAAAGGAGAGAGATGACTTTGGTAGCTCATCAATAAACCGAACTGCTGGTTATGGTAGAAATTAGCTTCTTATAAATTCAGAAGAATATTTTGAAGGTAGAGCCAGGATTTCCTGTGATTGAGTAGAATATAAGATACTAAGAAGTCATGGATAACTTCATGTGCCTTAGTTCCTTTTTGTTATGGCTTTGTGCAAGGAGCAGGTTTGAAGTAGAAGTTGTTGCAATTTTGAATTAAGATGGCAGCAGTTCAGACCTGTTGAACTATCAAAACTGCTTGAGCAGGACCCTTGGAGCATGCCTCACATTGGAGACCTGGGATGGGTGGGAGACTGGGTGAGGCTTTTACCTTTGTTTCTCCCCTGACCCCAGACACAGGGAAAAAATGATATTAGTGTGGAAACAATGGTATTACCCACTTTCCTGTAGCCCTTGACCCTTTGTACCCTAACCAACTAAGTAAGATTATTTAAAATAAATAAATAATTAAAAAGATGTTATAATTTGTTATAGTTAAGTGCACATATCAAGTAGGATACAGGAGACTGAAGGTTGGAAGGCATGTTAGCCTGGTGATGGAAGTTTGGAAGTTATCTGACTATGGATGGTCTCTAAAGCAATGGGGCCGGATGATCTCATTAAAAATGCCGACAGAGAAGATAACCAAGGGGCAGTGCAGCATTACAAAGACACAAGAGGAACCATTAGAGAAGACTAGAGAGTGGAACCATGCATATGTCACATCCTGAAATGCAAGTGAAGAAGAATTGAAGAATGAGAAGAATTGAAGAAGGTTGAAAGAATGAGTTGCTCAACTACGTTGCTATGACATGAATGTTTGTGTCCCCTACGAAATTCATATGTTGTAAACTAATCATCAATGTGATGGTTTTAAGTTGTGAGGCCCCTGGGAAGTGATAAGGTCATGAGGGAAGTATTTCCATGAATGGGACATGTGTCTTTATAAAAGTGGTCCCAGAGAGCTTCTTGCCCCTTCCACATGTGAGGACACTGATATGGCACCATAAAGAACTAATGAGTAAATCCTCAGCTCATGATGACTCTTTTGGTACGTTGACCTTGCATTTTCTAGCCTCCATAATTATGAGAAGTAAGTTTCTGTGATTTAAAAGCCACCTAGTTGTGTTTTGCTACAGCATCCTGAAAGAATTAAGATACATATCAGGTGCTACTGATAGGTCAAGAAAACATAGAATTGTTGTTACAGAGTTTGGGATATAGAGTGCTAGAAAGTTCTGAGTTTTCGTGGTCTGACCAATGCAGTGCCTGTGTCAAAGTTGAGCCTCCTCAGTGGCTCAGATGGAGCGTTGGACAGCATATCCAGGTTCACATGGAGGATATGGTAGTACATTGGAGCCTACATAGGACACCTGGTACCAGAACAGAGGACAGAACAAATTGATCAACTACCCCAGCCAAGTATTGGCAGTGAAACTCTGGGCAAGCGGAGATGCTAAGGTGGACTGTGTCAGCCAGTGGATTCTGAAAAGAGTTCATCGTGCTTGGAATGGCAAAATTGGCAGCAATTCAGAACAGATGAACTATCTAAACCACTTGAGCAGTGCCCTCAGCGCATGCCCCATAGTGGGGATCCTGGGATGGTTGGGAGAGTGGGTATGGTTTCTCCCTTTGACTCTTTCGTTCTCCCAGATACAGGAAGGCAAAATAAAATGTGGAAACATGGACTTACCTACTTTCCTGTAGTCAAGGACCTTTGAGCCCTAATCAACTATGTAAAGATCATCAAAATAAAAAGAAAAAAGAAATGAGAAAACAGAAAGTTCTGAGGTTTTCAACTTTCATTCAGGGCACATAAAGGGTGATGATTAATATAAGGAATCTTGCCTGCTATAATTCCACTTCTCTTTTTCTTAAGGAAGCATTGAGTGGTGAGTGAAACAAAATGATTATTCTGGGAGGAAAAAATTATAAGAACAGAGTTCATCACTGCATTTTGCATACATGAAGATCATTTTTTGGGAGTGGATAAAACCTTGATCTGATAGTATTGCACAAGCATGACTCCTATGTGTGGTTCTGGACCAAGATACATTAGTTTGTGGACATTTACCCAGAGGTAGCACACCGAAAAGAAGAGAGGAGACTGTGCATTCTGTAAAACCCTTGTTTACGGATTCTTTGTATAGAAATCATGTTTTGTACCAATGATGTGAAAAAAAAAGGTCTTTGATTAGCAGTCTCTGCATGTTCATAATTTCTGCCCAGAAGAAATTAATATGAGGCACAGAGCAGCTGCTCACTGTTGGAAGAGTTACCAGTTGGTTTCCAGCTCAGACACGAGCTTGGGTAACCTTTCTGTGTCCTCTGCAGTGTGAGCAAACATCCATCTCTGGGCCAAGACTGTTGCAGAGCTAAAGATGCTCACTTTAAGTCTAGCAGAGGAGAAAATAGAAGTCATACAGGGTATTAGATCACACTTATGTATGAAGGGAATAGTGGGAAGATAAAGCTCTTCATCTTATTTCTGTCTCTTTGAGTCCCATAATTGTCATCTCCATGAAATAAAAAGAAACAGGTAATGAATTGGCTGAGAAAGGAAAAGCCACTCCACCAAGTTAGACTGAAGAGGCTTGAGTAAGATAAGGTTCAGTGGAATTCCAGGCAGGGCAAATGGTATACACAAAGTGAGATTCATAGGATTGTAGTTCACCAGTTTGGATGGCATTAAGACATCCTGAACTATTTACTGGAGAGTAAGTAACAGTGCCTGCTATAGTTACAAGAGCATACACACACTTGATCCATATTTCAATAAAATTACTATTTTGTTTATAAAATACCCTTTGAATAATGTTTTACTTTTTCTACAGAATATCTTTTTTATGAATTTACAATGACTATTTTTAGAGTTATTTATTTGTTTTGGAAAGGCAGATTAGATTTACACACAGAAGGAGAGATAGAGAGAAAGGTTCCATCCACTGGTTCACTCCCTAAATGGCCACAGTGGATGGAGCTGAGCTGATCTAAAGCCAGGAGCCAAGTTTCTTTCAGGTCTTCCACCTGGGCACAGGGTCCCAAGACTTTGAGTCATCCTCTATTACTCTCTCAAGCCACAAGCAGAAGGCTGGATGGGAAGCAGAGTATCTGGGATAATAACTGGTACCCATATGGGATCTCAGAAGTTGTAAGGTGAGGATTTAGTCATTGAGCCATTACATGGGCCCTATAATGACCATTTTGAGAGTACAGTGAATTATTCTTAGTAAGCTCCCATTTAAGTTGCTTATTGTGGGAAAACCAGAGGTGAGATTTTTCAAGTTGTCTCATTACATATAACAAACTTATATTTTGGCATATCATTTTGAAAATAATCTCCTTGAACAATATTTTAGAAGTGGCACCATTGTCTTTAATAAACAATAAATACTGAAGCTTTTTCCCAACATAGTTGCATATTTTATATGCAAATATATAGTAAGAAAAATCAATTTGTTGTGCTCTCTATTCCAGAAAATTTTGGTCACCTTGTACACAGCTGAAAGATGTAGTAGTTCATATTCATTCTGGAAAACACAGAATGTTGGGGATGGAGCTGATTGGGCAATTCTTCCTAGACACCCAACAATTGAAAAAGCAGCAATTGATTACTTCACTGGTCATAGCATGTAACCCATTAGGTTGATCACTAAACAGCAGGGCCTCGGTGCTGAAATGTGATGTGTGCTCCTGGATACACTCTCTGCTCCATCTTTTGACCTGGTTCTGAGTGCCAAGTGGTTCACATACCTGATTCAAGGTCTATATTGAAGGTTTGCTTGGGTTTCTTGGTCCAGATTGCATCTTCCAATGTGATTCAATTTTATCATGACAAAGCCCTGCATGTTGAAAGGGTCACGACCACCTGTCTGGCTCTATGCAGAGTGCCCCTCAGACCCACCCAGTTAATGTTCTTTCTGGTCACACTCCTTCGGTTAAGCAGGCTGCAAGGAGAGTGGTAGGATTAGGACCCAGAATGAGTGTCGGGCAAACAAACTTTAACCTTTCTTCACAATAACATCTCATGAAGCTTTTATTCTGGCAACAGGCAAGTCACTCATGGGTTTGAAACCGTCCCTGTCATGATGATGTAAAGCACTGTGGAAGCATCGGAAACTTTCCCAAATCTTCAGAAAGTATCTTGTACTTTAAGAGCTACTTAAACATATAGAAAAAGCACAGAGATCAGCAGTTTTTTCTTTCTTCTTCTTTTTTTTTTTTTTAATCAAAGTGAGCCCTGGGCTTTCCAAAGTATCTAATTGACATTTTTATAGGGTCCTATTAGTTTTAAAATATATGAGTATATTGGTTTGACGACTCCTGCTTTAATAAAAGAGTGTAATTTGTACTTAAATCAGGCAATTTTATGATTACAAAATGCTGTTCTTTCAAAATCTAGCTTTTCAGGTCATCTTTGGTGTCATGGAAGAGAGCTGTAATCAATCCATATTAAGGAAACAGTGAGATTTGTTGTAGACATTGTTTCCAAGAGAGTCTAAGGGAACACAGTGCATAGTGAGGGCCTATGGAAGTGATGGCAGACTTCACAGGCCTAACAGGGGTCTTCTCCAGTTGGTTGTTTTTTTACCTGACTCAAACACTAATTTGCTCATTTGTTTCAGTTCAGATTTTTAGAGAGTGAGCAAAAAAAAAAATGAGTGGTTCTCCCTAAATAAAGTGCCTCTATTTTGGCGTCATCAGTTAAGGCTAAAGAGTTAGAACATTTGAGTAAAGATAGCCAGTCTGGCCCACGTTGCGGGTATAGCTGGTGGGAGATTCAGAAGAAAGTACAGGCAAATATGCAATATCTGACAACTTTAGTTTACTGTATTTTAAAAACAGTAATCAACACTAAGTCATTTCTGAGAAAATACCATCTAATGAACCTGGGATAACTGTAAGTGACACACAATGAACTCTAAACTCTGAATTATTCAGCTGTTACTGTTATTTAATTGCCTAATATATTATCTAGGACTGAAGTAAACCTTTCAATCATTCTTCTCTAAATACAGACACAATCATCCATGGGTTTTTCAACACATCTTGTATTACCAAACGACCCTGTGTTTGGTCCAAGTTGTCCTGTCTGGGTTTCACAGTTTAGCCTTCAGAGTCTGTAAAAGCAAGGAAAATGAAAGAATATGTACTATTTAAAAATTAAATTGTTGGGCTCAGTGGCGTGGCCTAGCGGCTTAAGTCCTCGCCTTGAACGCCCCGGGATCCCATATGGGCGCCGGTTCTAATCCCGGCAGCTCCACTTCCCATCCAGCTCCCTGCTTGTGCCTGGGAAGGCAGTCGAGGACGGCCCAAAACTTTGGGACACTGCACCCACGTGGGAGACCCGGAAGAGGTTCCTGGTTCCTGGCATCGGATCGGCGCGCACCGGCCCGTTGGCGGCTCACTTGGGGAGTGAATCATCGGATGGAAGATCTTCCTCTCTGTCTCTCCTCCTCTCTGTATATCTGGCTTTCCAATAATAATAAATCTTTAAAAAAAATTAAATTGTTAGCTTGTGATGTTGCTAGTTTTTTCTTTAATCCTGTCTTCCTTTTGTTTTCTGGATTCTGTATTCAATCTGACTCAGAAGCTGAAAGAGTGTGTGTGAGAGAGGGATTCTCTGGGGAAATAACACTACAAGAACATCATTCTAATGATTTTACCCAGCAGAACTGTCACTGGTGTTGTGTGCACGTTTCCTTGGATCCGCATTCTAAATTGGCTATGAAACCATACTCTCAGCTTCGTTTCCTCTCTTGCTCCCGATTCTCTTCTGCGCACCAATTCCAAAACCATGTGTTTAATCCCATTCCCACACTCATCCTGCTGCAGCTTTTTGGAAAGATGTACTGGGCTATGTTGTGCTTTATTGAACATTTGAGTAGAAGTGTGGAAGCTTGGGTGGGTATCCAAGAAAGCTACATCAGCCTTGTTTTCATAATATACTGAGGTGCTTTAGGTTGCATACTTTGGAAATGTGGACTCATGGAAAGAAAAGTGTCCTGTGTCTGAGTTATTCATTTTGAGGGAAGCACTGGGTTCTCACTGCCATGGCCTTGATTATAAAAGGGGAAAGCCTACTTCCCTAACACTTTGTGATCAAGCCTGATTCCCTGGGGAGCTGGGAGTGGGGGAGGAATTCGAAAAAGATTGTCTGGCAAGGACATTAGATCTTTTATTATCCAAGTGTATTGTAGAATAAGAAAAGTACTTATTAACGCTTATCCCCTACCTACCGTTGCTGGATTCTTGATGCAGCTTCTCAGAGGTGGTTTGAGGAATCATATCCAAAAAGTCCACTATAGTATGTAGAGAACGAAAAGAACCCTTTAGGATTTAAAGCACATTGTTCATGGCATTTATTCTCATTTCCTCTTAGATTGTTCGTTTAACTCCTAGGTTTCTCTGACTAACTTGCTGTCTTAGGAAGATGTTGTGGAGTACCAAGCCCACAGCATGTCTGTGTCGTGGCCCTGTGGGCAATTAGAGCGAGTGGATTTCCAGCCAAATAGCTTAGCCAAACCGCCTTTTTAAAAATACTGATTTCCCTAGGAAGCCTTGGGCTCTCACAATAGAAATCACCACTGCTTGCCAGCTTCCTTCTATACAGCTTCTTACTGCATGTAAGTGGAGACATGGGAAAAGACTAGATTATTGTTTTTGATAAAAGAAATGTGATTTACATAGGCAGATGTGTGAAACAAACTTCTATATAAATATCTGCAACAATGTATATGTGAATTATATATGAATACTCAATATATCAGGGGTCTTCAGAAACACTGTGGTACGTATTTTGAGGAAACTGTATAGTTTTCAATTTTTTGCTCCAAACAAACTTATCTTTTCACCCAATTCCTCCATGAGCATTTGAAGTATGTTTACATAGTCTCAGATTTTCCCTGTTAAAAAGAGAATTCTGACTTAGCACTCTCAGTGTTTTGTTCTCAACAGCTTTCTGAGGAGGATTTTGTCTCACCATATTGGCCATTTTGGACCTTATAAAGATCAAGTGGAAAGGCAAAAGATGAGCAAGAGAAGGCACAAGGGACTAGCGCTGAGATAAGACTAATCTGGTGTGACTAAGTGAGTGTGACAAGGAAGAGGTTTCAACATGAAGAAACACTTCTGGCACTGTTGTCCTCCTTTTAAATTGCTTAGGCAGTGTAAGAAAAGGAAAGCAACTTGCAAATGACTTCAAGTGCTGGGCTATGATCCTGTGATCATAATTTCATTGTCAAAGACTGACAACACGAAGCACGGCTCTCACCGAGACAGAGACAGTCTCTCAGTCCACTGACTCACCATTTGACAGATGTAGCTCCTTTTCTTCATCTGTGGTTAGCTCAGAATACATACTCCCTTTATGTTCTGAAACCAGAAGAAAACAAACACGGTTTCAGTATATAACTAACAATCTGGGAGATATTCTAAGTCAGTTTTTAAAAAGTTTTTGTTGAAGAGGACTTAGAGTGAAAAGTAATTTTATATTATAGCATAGTGTGTACACTTGCGTATATTCAGACCAATCAAAAAGTACCTTTAACAATATGCTTTCTAGTCTTACCTTTTAAATATCTTCTCTTTTTTTTCTTTCTATCCTACTCTACATCATTGGAAGGAAAATACCTTGATCTTTTCAAGCCTTTCTTTCTTAACAATTTGCTTCTATGTCAATGGGAAGAAAAGCAAATTTCCAACCAGTCAAAAGGCAGTAAGTAACTGAGTACAGAAGATGATGCAAAAAGGATGAATAAAGCTAGAAATATTGATGGGATCCTCTGGTTTTTTTTTTTCTCTGAAAGGTAGATATCAACATGATTGATGGCTGGTGGGACAGAGAATGAAATAGACGAGTTCAGACTTACAGAATCAATAAACCCATGGAAGACTATCAAGCAGTCCAAATCAACACCCAGAATAGTGTGGAAAAGTCAGTCCCACTAATAGGTCTTTGCAGAGGCTGTAGGTATTTGAATGCTAGCACTATGCTGGCAGTTGGATCAAACAGTGTTAAAACAACACTGAAACAAAGGACTGAGGGAACCCAAACCCTTCAGAGAGGACAGAGAGGAAGAGTCGGATGTGTGCTGGAGAAGCTGACTCCTTTCCAGGATGAAGAAAAACCCAAATTGCAGGTGATGTGTTCTCAATTCTTCATTAGAAAGATCTCAGTTACTATACAAACCTTAGATTCTCAGACATCCTATTAAATCATACTGTTTGACAAAGTAAAGCACGTTAATGATGATAAAGTGTAGAAAATACCCTGGGTTTGACACTGCTTGGGAGACCACCATGGAATGTGCATTAGAATCAAATGTAATTGGAGCTGGTTCAATGGCTCAGCTGGCTAATCTTCCACCTCCAAGCACGGCATCCCACATGGAAGCTCGTTCAAGTCTGGTCTGCTCCACTTCCCATCCAGCTCCCTGGCTGTGGCCTGGGAAAGCAATGGAGGATGGGCCAAAGCCTTGGGAACCAGAATCCTTGTGGGAGATTAGGAAGAAGCTCTTGGATCCTGGCTCCTGACTTCAAATTAGCTCAGTTCTGGCTGTTCTGATCATTAGGGTGTGAACCAGCAGATGGAAGATCTTTATCACCTCTTCTCTCTGTAAATCTGCCTTTCCAATGGAAATAAATAAATCTTTAAAACAAATTTTTAGAAGAATCAAATATAACATTATAGTGCTTTCCACATAGGGGGAAATTTTTTCATTACCTCAGTTGGATTCTAAGTTTGTTGGTTAATGAAACCAACTTAATAAGAATCATTTTCACTCACTCAAGTGGGTACTGCAGCCTAATCCAGCCTGGCCTACCCCCAGACTAGCCCACTGCAGTCCCAGCTCTCAGACTCATCAGTGAAAGCAGTGGCTCAGCAAAGAAGTCCTTGAAATTTCCCTACCAAACCTGCTCCCAGCCCTGGGTCTTGCTGTGCCAACAGATGTTGCAGCCTGCTTTTGCCTGGCTCGGCCCCAGTTCCAGCTCTTACTGACAAATGCAGCAGCCTAGCCCAGCCTGGTCCAAGCCCAGCCCTCATGTGAACAGGTGGGTGTTGTGGTTCAACCCAGCCTGGCCTGTACCCTGTCCTGGGTCTTATTTGTGCTAGTGTGTACTGTGGACTAATCCTGCCTAGCCTACCCCAGCCCTGGTTCACACATATACTAATGGGTGCTACAACCATGCCTGGTCTAGGTTGCTCCCAGCCCAGCTCTCATGATCATCATTGTGAGCTATGGCCTAGTAGGGAGTTTTCCAAGTTCTGCTGTCAGGCTTGCTCCAGCAATGGATCTCAGGTGTGCTGGCAGTTGCGGCTACCCAGAATGACAGGGCCAGCCCCCAGTCCTAAAACTTACCAGTAGGTAATGTGGCCTAACCTGATTGGCCCATACCAATTCCAGCTCTTACCAGTGAGTGTTATAGCCCATCCCAGCCTGATCCACCCCCAGGCCTGACTCTCATGTGAACTGGTAGGTGTCAGGGCCCAGGAAAGCCTGTACGACACCTATCTTGTCTCTTACAATTGCTAGCAGCTGCTGCAGCCTTGCCTAGCTTGGTCTGCCACCAGCACAGGCTCTTGCATTCACCAGTGGGAGTTGGAGCCCAGCAGGAAGTCCCCAGAGTTCCACTACCAGTCCTATTCCCAGCCCCAGATCTCACACATGCCAGCAGGTGCAGTGTCTCTGCATAAACCAGTGGGTGGTACAGTCTTACAGAGGTAAGCCCAGAATTCCCCTAGAGAAAATGCTCCCAGATCTGGTTATCTTATGTTCTAGCGGGTGCAGCCTGATATGACGCAACCCCCTACCCCAACACTTACAGGTGGGTACTGCAGCCTAGCCCAGTCAGGCATACCCCAGTACCAGCTTTTATAAGTGCCAGTGGGCAGTGGGTGATACTATTTAATCCAGCCCAAGTCTCCCATGTGGGCAGGTGCCTTGGCCTGCCCCAGACATGCCCTCCAGTTTCCCTGCTCTAAGTCACTTTGTCTTAGCTCCCTTTTCTACTTGTGAGTGCAGTGGCCCATTCTGTGAAAGACCCCAGAAGTTATTCCTTCCCTGTCATACTCTTAGCTGCTCCCATTCCAATAATTTCCAGACCCCTTCCCCAAGTAATTGGCAGCTCCTCCCCACTTCCCTCCATGGCCTGGGTACTAGGGTGGCATGTATCAACCCAGAGTTCCCTGCCTTCCCCACTTAACTATTTTTAAAAAGGAAAAAGAAAACAAAGGCAGAAAGAATAAACAACAATGTTGGCACAGTAGTGTAATTAATACGAATTTGGTATTAAACAGGTCAGAATGGCAGCCAGCTACTGGCTTTTCTTCCAGCAGTGTAACACTTGTCTAGGTACAAGGCAACCTAGGCAGCTGCTTACAGCTGGAGCAAACAAATTATAATCTTATTTTTGAGTATAGGATGCCAGTATTGAGTGACTTCATTCACATTCCTTGCCACTAAACTAATATAAATTCTCAGATTAAAAAAAGGACATTTTTTTTTTTCATTTTTGTGTACCTACCTTCTGAAAACTTTTGTTCATTCAGGTTTTCATATACTTTGGGTACAATGAAATTTTCATATACTTTGGGTAAATCAGTTTCTAAAAAGTCAAGAAATCAAGCATTAAATTATTTGAGGTGGTAAGGAAGCTTCATTCATGAATCTTTTTATTGACATATCAATGAAAGAAGGTGTCCAAACTGGGAGAGGCTGTACAACATTGATTATTTTCACTGTTGTGACCTTGGGGCCTTAGAACAGCATTTGACTTATATTTTTTCACCTTATAGTTTTACTTATATGTTTTCCAAAAATGACAGACTCATGACCAACCAAATGCATGGAGATAAGCTTGTATACCTTCATTTTTGTTAATAAAAACACAGGAGAAAAAATGAGTTTCTTTCACAAACTTCTTCATTATGCAAGTATAGACTGGAAATAAGGCTAGAAACCAATGGGGTCTAATTTAGAGTGAGGTGCCTCACAGCCCAGTCTCATGAACAGGATTTACCATCCTAGTCAGCCAGCTGCAGAAGCCAGACAGAGTGGCTGTGAATTCTGGGAATAAAAGAGTTCAAGTTGAAAACAATTGCCAGGTGGACTCCTCCATACTCTTCCGTTCACGTCTTCTGCTTTGTGGGTGCCTCTGGGTTTTGTTTGGTTTGACTTCTTCCTGGTATCTTGACCATTGATCAGAGTCGCACCTAAATTCCCAAACTGTGTCCTTTGCTCACAACTTCTTTTCCTCTAGGTCTTTCAGTCCTTCTTGTACCTTGACCCCAGTATACTGTGTCTGGTCTGGAACAATAGCCCTTCTTGCTCTTCTGTTCTTTTCTTGTTACCAAATAGTCCATTCGGACAGGTAGTAAATGTACTGATTTGTTGGAATCTGTGTGATGAGGCCGTCAAATACTTTCAATTACCCCTCTGCCTGGATCCTTTCATTTTGTATCGATTTACACATTCTATCTTTATCCAATCTAGACTCTTGCAGTTTGCCCCTTCATCTGCATTCATGCATTTATTCTCAACTTTTGGCCTTGCCTTTTTTTTCTTAAATGTTAACTAAGAAAGCATTATACATATACTATAACTCATTTTCCATTTCCATATTCAATACTGATAACCAAAATCACCTTCGCACCTATTTAAGGCACCATGAAAACAGAGACAAAATATGAAAAAAAAAATCAAAAAAACTTCTTGGAAGCAGTTTGATATGCCAAACGAAGTCATGGAATAACTCAGAAAGCTGGTGGAATACAATGTAGTATTACTTTCATTCACTGCACTTACTCTTGTGAATGTCAAGTGTGTGGGCATTCTAATGTTCTAGATCATCTACTTAGGTTTCAACTCCTGCATCCAGGAGAACTATACAACTATACACTGGCATCACTACAAATTCAGTCTGATTTCCAATTAGCCTCCAACTCTGAAACATCCTGTGCTATTCTTGTGTTGTTTCTAATTCTTGTGTTACGAAGTTTTACTTTTCTTCCTTGTGACCTAACCTTTCCCCTAGTCCTTGACTCTCATGGCCTTGACCTATACTGCCCTATCCTACACACTTCAGATACATCTGTCATCTGTTCCCACCATCCCAGCATCAACATCAAGGATATTTCCATCTGAAGCTAAAAGACATGCTGTCTGGGGCTCATGTCTTCTTTATGTTTTTATTTTTTAAAAATATTTACTTATTTATTCATTTTTTGAAAGTTAGGGTTGTGTCTCTGCTGGTGATACCAGTATCCCAGTATTCTGACTCCACTTCTCATCCAGCTCCTTGCTAATGTGCCTGGGAAAGCAGCAGAGATTGCCTCCAATACTGGATATTCTGCCATCCATGTGGAAGACTTGCATGAAGTTCCAGACTTTGAGCCTGGTTCAGAGGGGATGATTACAGATCCATGGGGAGAGAACCAGTGGATGGAAGATAGCTGTTTGTCTCTCTCCCTCTCTAATTCTGCCTTTCAAACAAGTAAATTCTTAACAGAAGTAAATATGGGAGTAGGTATTTGGCGCACTGGTAAGATACCACTTGAGATGTACATATCTCATGTGAGTGCCCTCGGTTCGAGTCCTGTCCCACTCTGCAATCCAGCTTTCTACTATTGTACAACCTGAAAAGCAGTTATGACTTTGGTACCTACCACCCACATAGAAGACACAGCCTGAGTTCTGTGCCCTGCTCTGTGTGGGGGCATCTGAGGAATAGAGCAGTAGATGGAAGATTTCAGTCAGTCAGTTTGGTCTCTCCCTCTCTTTCTGTATTTCAAATAAGACAAAAATAAGTACACAAATTTAAGTAAAATTTAAGTGAATACAATGCTATGGGCTGAATTGTGTTCTTTCCAAAATATTTTCAAGCCTTAATCTTTGCTATCTGTGAATATGATCTTTTCTCAGAATAATCCTGGCAGATATAGTCATTTTGATACGGAGTCTTACTGGGTTAGAGTGAATATGTAATGAAGTCAGTATAAACAAAGACTTGGGAGCACAGACATGGTGAAGGTCAACAGACATATGAGGAGAGAGGCAAGGATTGAAGTGATGTAGATACAAGCTGAGAACATGAACATGCCATCAGAAGGTAGAGGAAGCAAGGAAAGGGTTACCGAGCCTCAGACTGTCTGCCCTCTTGTCACCTCCATTCAGATCTTGTAGACTCTGGACTCTGAACAATTGCAATTCTGTTTTCTAATTAATCCCATTTGAGATAATCTGTTATGACACTTTAGGAAACAAATATGGAATACACACATCATGGTATAAAGCCATCATGCTTTTAAGATGTAATATCCTATCCATTGTTAAGAGTAGGGGATACTTTATTTCAAAAGATACAACTGAATTTGGTAGTCTATTTTTTTTTTTAAAGATTTATTCATTTTATTACAGCCAGATATACACAGAGGAGGAGAGACAGAGAGGAAGATCTTCCGTCCGATGATTCACTCCCCGAGTGAGCCGCAACGGGCCGATGCACGCCGATCCGAAGCCGGGAACCTGGAACCTCTTCCGGGTCTCCCACGCAGGTGCAGGGTCCCAATGCATTGGGCCGTCCTCAACTGCTTTCCCAGGCCACAAGCAGGGATTAGAACCGGCGCCCATATGGGATCCCGGGGCTTTCAAGGCGAGGACTTAAGCCGCTAGGCCACGCCGCCGGGCCCTGGTAGTCTATTTTGAAAACAACTTAGTTCGACAATGATAACACATGGTTTAGAGTTATTTGCATTCACAATGATTCGTTTATAACAAGTATTCTTAATCTTCTTTTAATAAAAAGTCCAGTGAAGTATCTTATCACAGAGATTACCTGATTTGTACCGCTGATAAATTTCCAGATCCCCAAGTGCAACAAGTTTCTCCTATTGTGAAATTAAATGATCACATTTACCAACTTATATTAGCTTAAATAAAAACACTATTTGAAGCTTGATTTTAAATAATTAATAACTATTGTAAGACACCAACAATTATATAACCAATAATATGACAACAATTATATAACCAAATGTGTAGTGCTGATTTATTCAAACTTTTATTGTTTCATTATTTTTTAAAAATTTTTGAGTTCCATGAACTATTTTCTATGGACTTAAAAAATAATTATTTATTTGAAAGGCAGATTTACAGAGAGAAAGGAAAAGAGAGAGAGATATCTTCTATTCTGTGCTTCACTCACTCTCCAGATGGCCACATAAGCTAGAGCTGAGCTGATCTGATCTGAAGGCAAGATCCAGGACCTTCTTCTGGATCTCTTAACATGGGTGCAGGGTCACAAGGACTTGGGCCATCCTTTGCTGTTTTCCCAGGCAATTAGCAGGGTGCTGGATGGGAAGTGAAACAGCCAGGACATGAATCAGTGCCCATATGAGATGCTAATAATGCAGGCAGAGAATTAGCCTCCTACAACCCAGTGCCAGGCTCTTACTGACTCCCTAGTTTTAGGAATAAGATACAAATTGAATCCACAGAAAAATCAATTTGTGATTTGGCATAGGAGAATCAGTTTATGGTTATTATCAAAGTTCATTCTCTTGTATTTATTCTAGCATTACCTGAATCAGATCATTTGTCATTCTGGCCATTATTTGTTGGCTTAACTCAATATCTTGGAGATCTGTAAGAACCACCCAAGTTCCTTTTTCAAACTTCACAGGCATAGAAAAGACAATCCCTTGAGGAATACCAAATTGACCTGCAATATAGAAACAAAAAGCAAACAACTGAACAACTGAAGTCAGAAGAATGAACAATTCTGTTAAGTATTATGGAAACGATGCCACAGTACATGATTTTCAGTGATAACAATGGAACTGGATTTCTGGAATTTCTTTTCAGGATCACTGAGACACTCACTCTAGAAGCTCTCATTCAGTTCCCATCCAAGTTTGGACAATTCTTGCATCTGCATTTCTCCCACAGTGCTATGCTAATGCAGTCTTTTTTTTTTTTTTTAATCCTTGTATGAGTTCTTTTTGTCTGTTTCTCAAATTTCCCTTGCCCTCATCCACCTCCCCAACACACATAGTGCATAAGTCTACATCATTTGCTCAATCTGCCCTTCCACTCTCCTTATCTATTATGTCAGTCACACAGCTAGACTATGATGGACTGGACAAGGACAGAAGGAGGGAGGGAGGGAAGGAAGGTTGGCAATTTCCCTGCAGCTCTGAGTTCTCCATTTGGATGTTATCTAAGTAAAAGGATACATGATATTGATTATTGACCTGGCACTATTCAGATAAAATTGTCCTCAATCATGCTTATCTTAGTAACATAAAGAAATTATCTCTGCCATCAGAGATGCCAAAAGTATTGTCACTGGAGTAGGAAATTGAGGATAGACATGAAGTTGGAATTTAGCCTACTCTTCCTGAGAAAGTTTCTCAGGTCCCCTGTCCATGCTGTCTCTGTTCTATCTGTACAGAGCTAGCTTTCCAGGTTATGTATGCAGGGTGTGGTTTCAAGGGGCAGAAAATGATCCTTGCCCGCTCCCCCACTCCTCCCCTGGTATCACATTGGCGTTCTTTTAGTGATTCAGTGGAGCAATATTTATAACTAAATACCAAATGATAGGACATCACTACAAATTTTATTCTCTTTCTCTCTCTCTCTCTGCATTAACTTCTACAGGTAAGAGAACACATTTGATATCAATTTTTTGTGTGTATGACTACCTTCACTTAGACTAATGATCTCCAGTTCCACCCATTTTGTTTCAAATGTCAAGATTGCATTCTTTTTATGACCAGATAATATTGCACCATATATCACATTTATATATATCATATACATACATATATGATTATCTATCCAGATAGATAGACAGCTCACATTTTCTTTGTTCAGTAATCACGTGACAGATATCTAGATCAGTTCCATATCTTTACTATTGTGAACTGAGTTGTCATAAACATGGGAGCATATGGAATATTGTTTCCTTTTAAAAGGAATTCCTATAGAGATGAATCAAACTTTCTACAGAGAAACAGTTTAAAATGCTTATTGTCTTAAAAAGATAGAATACTGATTTGATTTTGAATTATGGCAGTGCTCTTGTACTTAACTTCCATTGAACAATGCCCACTGAGCATCTATTACATAAAATGCAGGTCCCAGTAAGGTACTGAAAGATGAGCATCTGCTCTTGGCATTTATACACACCAAAAAGTGGAATACAAGTAGTTAACCACAAGGTCAGAAACAGGTAAACCCCAATATGCACTATGTCCACTACAAAATGACTTGCATATGTCAGACTAACACTGATGCGGGGATTTGAGGGATTGTTCCTTGAGTTGCACGTCCTCGCTCGAACAGTGAGAAAGATGGAGATTCTGCTAGGGACATTTGGAATATAGCAGGTGGAACATAGCTGGAAAGAGGACAGTTCAGTAGAGTAGTGGCAGGATGACGTCCAAGCACCACCACGTCTCATGCTGGAGCTCTGCAGAGGACGCCACATCTGCAGCTTGGGGAGAGTGATCTTATGAAGTGATCTTTGTACAGCACAAAGGGAAGAGACGCACTATATACAATCTACAGGGCTCAGAATGTCAGCTCTCCTACTTGCTGTGAAAACGCCAGATATCCTGTGGAATATTTTTGGTAGATCAAAGCATGAAGCTTGTAAATACTTACATGCAGTGTTAGTGAAGTGTACTCTTTCTATATGTCCAGTAATGCTTAACCAGTCTGAGGTCTGTGTCCCAGTGGGTGCCACATTGAATCCTTGCCTCTGTGCCTGCACTCTTGGGACTTCCTGTGGCCAGTGTTCACCACACACTGACCCCCAGATCAAAATGACTTGGACTTTGAGGCTTGTTGCAATGTCATTTCCTGTATGAAGGTTGTCTATTTCCCTCCTGCTTCAAGCCTAGAAGTGATTTTGTTTTAGCTTCCTCTGCTGGGTACAGTGAGACAAACTTGGTGTATGAACCCGATTCTCTTTCGCCTTGCAGTAGGTTTGTTGAAGGAAGAGTGCATAACTAATTCCCAGATATGTTTCCAGTGCTTTCATTCAAAACTGTTGATTTCTGAAGGCATGGATGAGTGACTGTGGAACTGTGGAGGTAGCAGATTACGAATTGGGCAAGTGGGTAAAAAGAATGGGGAGCACAAGGCACGCATGGAAGTTCTAAAATATTTACAAGACATGGAAAACCAAAATTTACCTTCACTCAATATTCCTAAAGATACAATCTCGCCAGGTGGTGAGCCATGATACCAGTATTTTAGTGTAGTGGCTATACTATGTGCAGCTAAAATGCCTCCGAAGTGTTTTCCGGTGACACTCAAATTTTTCAAAGTTTCCACAAATTCTCTTTTTACCCATTCACTGTAAGGAGAGAAAGAGACAATTCTACAGTGACTGGAGGAATGTAAATGCAGAAGAATGCTCCCTGGATCAATGGAATTAACTGCAAGGGATGATACTCTCAGTGAAATCAGAATGATAACTTCATATGACTCTTCTTCAAGTTCCATTAGAAGTAGATTGAAAATTACTGAAATAGAGCAGAAAGGAAGCCTCAATTTTCTAACAGCAGACATAATAATACAAATATGGAATAATCGTCAAAGATTGCAAGAACAATTATATTTATTACAAATAATTTTCCCATGTGGATGTTATCTTTAAACTAGTTGCATTCTTTGAAATAAAATGAATTCACGGAACATTTAATTATTCCTATTGATAATTATGGGAGTGATTATGGTTCTATGAAACTATGAATTATAAATTCATGAGATGGGCCTGCAGCACTGTAGCAGGTGTGCAGTGTGCACTGAGCCAGCCCAGCATGCCACACTGGCTCTCCTCAGGCAGAAGACAATGAGGGACCTGCCCCTGAGGAGGGATGGCAAGTGGGGCCATGTTAAGGAATATTACAACTAAGAAGGTGCCAACAAGTTTAGAAAAAGGCTTCAAAGGTGCTCTTGTCCGTGTCTCCTCCTCTGATCTTCAGAATGCCCGTATTGATCTGGCAGGCCCAGCTCTGACTGTTCGATCTAGATTAATCTATTTAATCCTCCCACTTGTCTTATACATATGTTACCATTTCCACTTTGCAGATGGACTGAGGCAAAGAGAGGCTAAGTAATGTTTCTCAAGTCATGCTACTACTAAATAGCTAAGTGAGAATTTCCAACCCAGGTGACGTGGGCCTAAGGACTGCCCTACTTAACCACCTCTCAATTCTGTCTCTTCTGGACAGAACATCCAGTATAGCCTAGACTACTCAGTATTTTCTTGCTCTTTCTTCAAATGTTTTAACTAATTTCAATTTTTTTGGCCTTTATGTTTTTTTTTATTAAATTTATTCATTAATTACATTGTGTTGTAATTACATAGAATCTGGGATTCTCCCTTCCACCCTCCCCCCATGGTGGGTTCCTCCACCCCGCTGCATAACCATAGTTCAAGTTCAGTTGAAATTCCCTCCCTGCAAGTATTTGCCAAGCATAGAGTCCAACATCCCATAGTCCAGACAAGTCCAACTACTTATTGGGAAGACCCTCTCTGGTCTGAGGGCAGAGTCAGCAGAGTATCTTCCCGGTCAAATAAAAGCACTAATATACCATCTGCAACAATTAGCATCGTTATGGAATTAATTGACATGGTATTGAGCAGTCAACATGTTAAAAATAAATGCGATTTCTTAACCACTTTCTGTGACCCCCCATTCACAGTTCAATTTTAGTTTATATACTACAAATGACATAATATCCATAACATAACGTGATATGCTTAACATCATATCATATTAAATTAAGGCAAACATGTGGTATCTAACCTTTTGGGATTGGTTCATTTCCCTTAGCATTATGGTTTCCAGTTTGGCCCATTTGGCCACAAAGAACTGCATTTTGTTTTTTTTAATAGCTGAGTAGTATTCCATGGAGTAGATGAACCATAGCTTTCTTATCCAATCCTCTGAACTAATTTCAATTTAGATGTATATCTCTAGCTTTATGTTCAATAATATTCTCTTTATATACACTTGCTTTAAGCATAATCTGAATGGGGCAAATGAGATACTTTAAGTTGTAGTGGACTCTTCTGTGGGATTATGTTCCAAGATGTCCGGCAGCTGTCAGGAATCAGACAGGAGCCAATGTTGTGGCACATCAGATTAAACTTCTTCTTACAATGCTGTGTCCCGCAACAGAATGCTGGTTCAGTTCCTGGCTGTTTCACTTTCCTTCCAGCTCCCTCATCATGTTGCTGAGAAGGCAGTGCAAGACAGTCCGAGGATTTGGAACCTGTCACTCATTCTGACTAAAATTCCAGGTTCATGGCTTCAACTTAATCTAGTCCTGGCTGTTGCTGTCATTTAGGGAGTGAACCAGTGGATAGAAGATTTCTCTTTCCCTCTATCACTTTGCTTTTTGAACATAAATTTTCAAAAAAGCAGTTTATATGAATGTCGCCTTTTTCTCTCTTAAAAATTTCTTTACAATTTTTGAACTGCCATTAACCATGAGTAACTGTACCTATAGAAAGTGAAACCATGGATTAGGGGAGAGTATCATAATCAGAAATGTAAAAGTTCATGATTTACAAATAAAAAATTAAGGTTAGAGATTGAATAATTCATATTCTGTGGGCTTTTCTATATTTCTTCAGTAGAGAGTATGAAATATCAAGTGTCGGGCCCGGTGGCGTGGCCTAGAGGCTAAAGTCCTCGCCTTGAACGCCCTGGGATCCCATATGGGCGCCGGTTCTAATCCCGGCAGCTCCACTTCCCATCCAGCTCCCTGCTTGTGGCCTGGGAAAGCAGTTGAGGACGGCCCAGTGCATTGGGACCCTGCACCCGCGTGGGAGACCCGGAAGAGGTACCAGGTTCCCAGCATCGGATCGGCGCGCACCGGCCCGTTGCGACTCACTTGGGGAGTGAAACATCGGATGGAAGATCTTCCTCTCTGTCTCTCCTCCTCTGTGTATATCTGGCTGTAATAAAATGAATAAATCTTTAAAAAAAAAGAAATATCAAGTGTCAAAAACACACTTTTAATAAAGATTTTAAAGATTATAATAACTATTGCCCATTTAACATTGCTAGCAGCATCACTTAAAAGCATATTGTACCTGTCAAAAATCAAGCTTAAAACAGGCTGTGAGTAACCAGGAGGTCCACAAATGGCACCTTTATAGTTGTATACCTTCGCTTTCCTCAGATCAACGTAGTTATTTCCACTGATATTGCCCCAGATGATTACATCTTTTATGTCTGTGAGGAATAGAAATAAAAATCAATCACAGCAAAGCTTATTAATATAAAATAGTATCTGAAGCCCACTTCTAATTTCTATGTTAATATAGTACTTTTTTAACCTAAACTGAATCTGAGAAGGTTTCCTAATATCATGCAATCACCAGGGTATGGCTCTCCCACAGAATGGCCCTTGAAGCATATGGGCATATGACTAAATTCAAGAAAATGCTTCCCACCCCGCCGCAAAAAAAGGAATTGATCCCCAAAATTCCATCAGTGCCATTGGTCCTAACTTCATTACTTTGCTTGACAGATGTGGGGGTGGGGTGGATGTTTTATCTACTTTGATTGTAAGCATCCTCGTTTCCGGACTGAACAGAAGTTTGGGCAAAACATTTCTCTCTCTGGATGGGTTTTATCCCTGTGACATGAAAGTGCTGCAACAAGAGGACACAGGGGACATCTTGATCAAGGAGTTTTAGTCAATGTGTGAGACATTTCCAGGTACAAAGATTGGAAGAAAATAAGGGTGGAAATCCTTCCAGCATTCTGGGAATGGAAAGCAGTGGCTGAGGAAGTACCCACTGTACAAAGTGATCCATGCTTAAGAAGAAAAGTAAGAGAATAAGAGTTAGAAACAGGGATTGGCATTTAATGTAAATGTAAAAATGTTGATTTTTAAAAGATGTATTGTATTTATTTAAAAGCCACAGTTACAGATACAGTAAAAGACAGAGCCGGTGGCGGGAGGGGTGAGGGAGAACTTAGGCACTGCTGTTGTTTTCCCAGGAGCATTAACAAGCAGAGAGCTGGATTACTAAGTGGAGCGGCCAGGACCCCAGCCGGTTGCTCCTGTAATAGATATAACTATAATGGATGGTGGCTTAACCTGTTATACAATGGCTATTTGAACAGAAGATTGTATGCAAAGTAAAACAAATTCATTTCATTCATTTAGTTAGTAACTTATTAATGGCTTATGAGCTTAATTTTCTTACAAAGCCCCACCATTGTTGAGATTAAATTATTTACCATTTTCTGCTGAGTGACATAAGATTGTTTTTGCCTTTAAAGGATAACAGGATGGCTGGTTGCAAGGAGTTTGCTTTAGCAAGACAGCAAGTCAAGTATGCATGGATGTGAGCTAGCTCAGCAGCTCCCAGACTTGAATACATAAGTCTTCCCTTCCTAGCCTTAAGATGGCTGTAGCAGCTCCAGGTGGGCAGCTCTCACACACAGATGGTCAATGGCAGTAGGCAGTAGGAAAAGAATGTGGTTTCCTCATTGCCTTTGCCTCCCTCTCAGAGGATTGTAAGCAGGTTGCATCATTCAGCCACTCCTACTTGAAAGAAAAGCTAAGAAAGTGGGTGTCTATTTGAGTCTCTGTAGCAGAAGACAGACTAGGCAGAGGGGAGTGGGAAATGGAGCTTGGAAAAGTCATCATCACTATTCAAAGATTGTCTCTCTCAGCAAAATCACTCTTGAAGTAAGAGCAGTTAAAGACCACTTACAAATAGTTGCAGACACAGTTGTCCCCATTCTCCATGGCTTTAGCTGCCCACAGCCAAGCAAGTCTTAACATACCAAATAGAAAATTACAGAAATAAAGACATCAGACATTTTATATAGTATCTAGTTGTACTTGCTCTATTACTAGTGCTTGTCTTTAATCCCTCACTGTCCCTAATTTACAGATTTATTGTAAGTAAGTACGTAAGTATGTATGTGTGTGTGTATGTATGCATAAAAGGAAGATATAATGAGCATTCAGTACCATGGGATTCCTTCTATTTGACTCTAGACTGTTTCGGAACATTCTTCCTAGCTGCTTTGTAATTGGGTTGTTTCAAAAACAAAACCAAGACCACATGTGGCCATCCACTCACATGAGGGCGTTGTTTTCAATTTTCTGGCCAGCATAGCTTTAGCTTCACCTTCCACGCCCAGAGCCACTGCAATGATATTGCGTGAGACGTTTGGGGCAAATTTCATAAGCAAAAATGTTTTAAGATTCACGAAGGTTTTGCCTGCTATGATAACTCTGACCGAGGCATCAGCATTTTTTTCCATCAGGTTCCCGTAGCGCTGGCAGAGAGATACTCTGCTCCGGAGGCACTCTTCCAAGGAGAATACCTCGCGGTCAGTGGGGTCATCCAGAATGATGATAACATGGGCCCCGCAGAAGGCCTCCTCTTCCTTGGTGCAGATGGAGACCTTGTGGAGGAGGGGTGACGCTAGATCCTCAGCTTCGGTCACCAGGGCTTGGAGAGAATCTTCCATATGCTTGCTGCTGAGTAGCACCAAGCTAATTTCTGTCTGCATCCCAAACACTTCGCCACTTGTCAGTATGGGAATGAGGTGGTAGCAAGCAGGAACTGTGGCACTAACACAAATGCAAAGGTGGATTATGAATGGTTAGGTCCTTTGCCCTTTGGTTGCCTTCATTCCTCATAAGTACTTTTACATGTGCATTAATACAGTGAGTTTCTATTTTGTTAAATAAGCATGCAGACATGTTGCATAGCTATTTTATTTTATTTAAGGCTAGGAATCAAAAGTAAAACCAAAATTCTCACGATAACCCTTTGCTCTGGTCAACTGAAAACAACCAAAAAGTACATAATGTGGCTCTCTTATTAGGACCTTTCAAATAAAATAGAAGCTATGCTATTCAGAAGGCAAAATTTTAAGGAATTGTATCCTGTTATTCTAATGAGAACTCCACATTTCCCTTTTTTTCCCCTCAAAGCTAATAAGTGCATTACAGGAAACTGAAATACACAAGAAGCAAAAACCAGCTCATTTCCCTTTGAAAAGATGAAGATGTAAGTTTGTTAGCCATAGCCTTTGTTTTATACCTTTCTCGATAAATTATGACTGTTTTTGGAAAGGACTGTCTGTTTCAGATTCATGCATAGCTGAATCCTTATGAAGATGGCTAGGACAAGCACTGGCTGTGTATCACATGTCTATAGCTACAGTTCAGCAAGCATCTGAGCACTGCACAGCTGTGGCAATCACCTGTGAGCTGTAATGACTCCCTATGGGGAATCTGGAAGCTCTCTTGGGTATTTCTCATAGTCACAGTGGTTCCATGGAGGGCTACACTATCTACAACATTTCAGTCCTTTGTAAGATAGCTGAACAACACGTGATATTTATTAAATCAGGATGGTAGGGTGATGGATGTTTATTGCATCATGCTCAATTCTTTTTTGTATTTGAAAATTTTCATAACAACTTTTAAATATGTTTTGAAATATATTAGGATGCACACATGTCAGGACAGTGTGCGAGACAGACTGAGAAGCGAAGAGAAGAAAGGAGGGAAAGAAAGCAAGAGTGACAGAGAGAAAATGAGAACAAGGACGTCAGGTGTCCCCGACTGGGAGTAAGATGAACAAGGGCAGGAAGGGGCAAAGTGAGGAAGATGGGGCTCAGAGTGTGAGTGAATGCATAATGATGAGCCAAGGAAAGTACTAGAAAGTGGGAAAGGGTGACAGAGAGGAGAGAGTCAAGGACAATGTTGCACAAAACAGAATGTGTGTGTATTGTATTAAGCAAAGCCTTGAACTCACACATGGAGTTGTATTGGAAGGTATGTGAGATTATACCCAAACACACAAATGGCTACTTACATATATATAAACACAAACAACCACACTCACATACCTTCAGTGTACATATAAGTATTTCAAACTTGACATTTGAGTTTCCTTTAACCTCCTTTCATTTTCCTTTCTAATTATCACCAAGCCAATCTCACAGATCTAAGCGCTTGACTGTCCCACCTGGTGATCCAGACTTGTAAGGGGCTGACAAGATCTTGTTGGGATTCTCCTTCAACCTCTTTTTCGATATGAGCCTTCAGGTTTTCCTTAGCAATCACCATCATAAGCTGAGTTGACATGCTAGAGGTGACACCATAGTAAAGCTACACATTTGGAAAGAAAAGGTTGATTGGCTGTTACTGGCAATAATAGAAAGTTTTTGTTTAATGACAAAAAAAAGCAGAAAGAAGTAATTTGTAAAAAAAAAATTAGGTAAGGGAATGATAAGTTATTTAGTAGGTAACCAATCTTTCTACCTGGGCATGCTCCAGGAATTCATTGTATCCCCCCAGCAGTAGGCCCTTTCCACCGCGGTCCAACAGCTCTCTCCAGATGATGGGCGATGACCTGTGACTCCACTTATTCTTTTCACACACATCTTTCAACCACTCCTGCAGAACAAGTTCCAAGCGAAGTCAGATAATAAGTCTGTCCAAGAATTCAACATTTTAAGATTCAAACATGAAAACACTAGCTCACTTGGCACTCCATCACTTATGAATAGCATCATTTAGATATCTTTGCATGATAGAATGTAAATATGGAGAATGTTGACCACTTAAGGAGTAAATTAATCCAATAAGAAAGAATACTGTTTAAATTCATTACCCAATAGAAGCAATGAAAGTTGCTCTTTTTGCTGAGGAGCTCTGGGATCCAAGTGTTTAAAATGATCTGAGTCTTCTCAAGAAAAATTAACTGAAGTTTTCTTTATTCTTTTCATAAATGAGATATTCCCAGTCTCAGGGCAATGGATATGCTAATGTTGCTTTTCAAATCTTTAAGTATGGTTCAGATAGTTCAGGATGATTTATCAGCTAAAAGTTACCTATGGATCTAATATTTAAAATCTTTTTGTAGATTAATGTATGTTTTTGATTTATATTATACATGAGATGCCATTAGGAGAATCTGGGTGTGGTTTCCCGATTGTGACAAATATGCTAAGATATTAAAAAATAGAAGAAACTTAGTATAGGATATGTGGGAACTCTTCATATTATGTCAAAACTTTTTTGTGAATTTCAAAGTATTCTAAAATAAAAGTCAAAAAAGAAAGTATTTCACAAGCAGGGACAGAGAGAGAGAAAGAGAGAGAGAGAGAGAGAGAGAGAGATTGAGAGAGAGAGAGAAAACTCCTATTTTCCTATTTACTCTCCAAATGCCTACAGTGGTTGATGTTTGGCTGAAACCAAAACTTGCAAGTAGAAAATTAATCCAGATTCACTACATGGGATGGGTGGCAGGACACTATAGCGTGGGCCACCACCTGCTGCTTCCCCTGATCTGTATCCAGGAAGCTGTAGTCAGGATCTGGGATTGCAAATTAAAGATAGCATTTTAATGTAGGGTATGGCTATCTTAATTAGCACCTTCACATTTAAACTCATCAGAAGTTTAAATGATTACTTTTGGGCTGTGTGGACCAGGTATTCCAATGACAAGATCTGAGTAGAGGAAGGGAACAATATTCTTTACAGGACAGCAGTCTTAAAGTCACAGAAGTGGAGGCATGTGTAATGCATGTTACCTTATAAACAAAATTTTAATTGGTTAATTTCTTTTGCTTGTGTTGAAGATCAGGCTGCTTTTATCCCATCGAAATCCAAGTGGTGCTGCCATGAGGATTCAACCCTCTAGTCACATCATAGCCTGAACAGTAGTGCTAACCCTATTGCAGAAGGGGGCAATGTCCCCAAGGATCTTCAGTAACAAGTACAGCATTCTGATACCCTTCCAGGGCTAGGGGCTGGGAGGGCTGGATCAAGAATGGAATGCACAATTAATCACGAGCTTGAACCATTCTTCTGCAATTCCTGAGCACCTACCTGGAAGGAACCTGAAAAGACAGTGGCAGCATGTTGCTGGACCAATTCACAAAGGCTTGTTGAAAGAGACAGCTCGCATTAATACAGAATTCCAAGCTACCAGTCAACTGCATTTTCTTCAAAGACCTGAAGGACCCTCATTTGTCAAAATGATAAAAAATACATTGTGGAGGGGTTCCTAGCATCACCAGGAAGACTGGCACGGAAGTTCATTCTAGACTAAGCCTAGTAGAGGACGCATTCTTATGGAACTAGACTTGTGGAAATGGAAGGATAAAATCCAGAGAGTTCAGGAGATAGTGCCCACCAGAAAACACTTATTGCAAGACAAGTTGAGATAATTTAGATGGGTGCTGGCATAATGCAGTCATAAAAGATACAGAGGCTATGCAACAGCCCGGGTAATGGGCAAATAGTTACTAAAGCTTATTTCATTATTAGTATCATATAATCGTCAATGTGTCAGGAGGAGAGACTAATGCTGGTCCTCTGATAAGGGCACTGTGCCTCCCAGACATCATCCAGTCTCATGGTGGCTTTATGATTACACTGAACTCCTACCTGTAATGAGCAGTGATTTAACATGACTTGAATCAGCCTATATTCTGAGTAATGCAACACCTTTAGCAGGTGGGTATTTGGCACAACCTTTTGGGACTCACACACCCTTTATTGGAGTGTTTGGGTTTGGTTTCAGCTCTGTTCCTGATTTTAGTTTCCTGCTGGTGCACACTGTGGAGACAGGAGGTGAAAGATCAAATGCTTAGGTCCCGGCAGCCCTTGTGGGAGACTCAGATTGAGCTCTCAGCTCTTGACTTTGGCTTCAGCCTGGCCTGGCTTCAGCTATTGCAGGTGTTTAAGGAGTAAACCAGTGGATGAGAAATCTCTCCCCATCCAATGCTTTCCCCATGTGTGTTTCCCTCTCTATCTCTTTGCCTTTCAAATAAAATTAATTAATTAAAAAGAAAAATAAATGCCTTTCTTGTTCTTAAAGATTTGTCCAGGACTCCTGGCCAAAAGTTTAAAGGATGCTGAACCTACTAACACAAGATCCTGCATAAGAATAATTTCAAATCAAGTGTCACACTTTGCAGCAGAAAGGAATGTGACATTAAGTATCTAACTGTGGGACTCACTAGTTCTTTCATATAACACATCACCCATCCCGATGGAAAGATGAGACCAAAAGTGCATGTTCCAGCTTGAAGTCCAATACTTTTGCAAGACTGGACACTTCCTTCAGGGTGCAAGATACACCATAATTAATGCAGCATTTTACCCCAACAAAATACATAAATGCCAGAACAAAAGAGTAGCATTGAGTGACTGCTTCCCATCAGTGTCAGTGACTTACTTGGGGAATTTGTGCTTTTTAAACTCCATTGAGATAGATCAGATGGTCCTGTAGGTCCAAAATCCCACAGGACAGTGCTTCTACCAACGGTTACAGAAGGGGTACTTTAAGCTTTGAGGTGTGGCTGCCTGTCTGCTCACTTTGAGCTACTGTGCCAAAAAAATCAATAACAAACAAGGGCTTACTATCCCTGACAGGAGTGATTTGCCTTGATAACCAGGGGTGTGTGGGGTATTGTTTATTCAATGTAGGCAGGAAAGCATATTCAGCATATAGGTTATATTTGGGAATCTTTGGCACTACACTGATCAATTTCGACAGCAAAGGGGCAAGTGTGGCAACTATAGCTCCCCAAAACAAATAGAGTAGCTGGCATAGTGGTGCAGTCAATTAAGTTTCCATTTGCAATGCAGACATCCAATATCAGAGGACCAGCTCAAATTCTTGCTGCTCCACTTCTGATGAAGTTCCTTACCAAAATGCCTTGGAAAGCAGCAGATGGTGACACAAGTACTTCATTGCCTGCTGCCAATGTGGGAGATCCTAGCTTTTGGCTTCAGCTTGGCCGACTCCTGCTGGCTATTGATATCATTTAGTGAGTGAGCGGTGAATGGAAGATTCTCTCTCTCTCTCTCTCTCTCTCTCTCTCTCTCTCTCTCTCTCCCTGCCATACTGCCCTTCAAATAAATAAACATACATTTTTTGAAAGGAATAGAAACTAAGTCTCAGACTCCTTGAGGAAACAGGAGTGGGTTGCCACACCTAACAAGTGACCTAAGATCAGCTGAGGATGAATAGGAGTGCATAGCATAGAAGAAAGGTGTTGAGTGTCAGTTTGGCCCTAAAACTATCTACAGTGGAGACTAATCTTTCTCTTCTAAAGTTTCCCTAGTGTCAGGTGCCAGCCAGTGTGCTGGAGGAGCTTTCAACACACAGTGTGAACGTAGTATGGTATGTGGACCTAAGGGGCACAACGGCAGTGCTGTGGCAGATGCAGTTGGATGCAGAGGGGACCAAGGCACCCACACCCTCAGATGCCAGGGATACTGGCTGCTGATGGCTCTATGCTGAGTCTCTCTCAATGCATAGTTTTCCAATAATGCTCTTTTCACGAACTTTTAGAGGATCTCATACATGCATAGGCTTCAGGGTTTTTTTGTACCAAAATAAAACTTATTTTCCTCACATAAGCCACTTGGATTGTTATAGGGAGGAACAAATTATTGTAGTCGTAGGTTAGAGTATTAAGAATAAAACAGCACTTTGAGACTGATGAGCAGGTTTCACTTTTCTGAAAGTCAGACATTCACTACTGGAAGCTAATCTGATACAGTAGCTACCACTTAATTAAATTAAACATGAATTTCCCCAAATGTGAGTTTAATAAGCTATAAAGGCTTCTTACCTCCCAAATATCAGGATGCTGCACAATTTTATAAATATGAAAATCAGGAAGATTCTTTTGTAAGTAGTCTGCTAGAAGTTCTGCTTTGGCATAATATGGACAATCTGCTTTACCTGAAAGAATTCAAATTAGTCATGCTTTCTTTCATTCCATAGACATTACCACTCATTCATAATGCCATATATTCATCAAAAATTGACACAATTATTAACAATGTTGCAGTATAAACGGTCAAAAATAAACTCCTTTTTAGTGCACTGACTTGAAGAAAATAAATTCAATAGGAGGTCAGAATATTATTAACAAAAATGCAGAATGGCAAACAAAAACTACTGAGCACTTGCTGTGTTCAAATACTGTGCTGCACATCACTTCATCTGACAGGTTGCCAAATGGGGTGGGTGCAGTGCTATAGCAAATTAATCTTACACCTGGTAAGCATTGGCACCCCATATGGATTCCGGTTCATGTCCCAGATGCTCCACTTCTGATCCAGTTCTCTGCTTATGGCCTGGGAAAGTGGCAGAGGATGGCTCGAGGCCTAGCTCCTGCACCCAGATGGGAGGCTGACCTCCAAACTTCACATCAGCCTAGCTCCAGTAGTTGTTGCCATTTGGAGGTGTAAACTAGAGGATGGAAGATCTTTCTGTCTTGCTTCGCTCTTTATAAAAATTTGCTTTTCAAACAAAAGTAAACAAAGAGGATGCTAATTAAACATGAGTTCTTTTTTTTTACAAACCAAGCAAGCTTTTAATGCCAATATGTAAAATATCTGCTCTATGTTTACTGAATTTCATCTTCAGCAATTGAACTTTTTAATAAAACATATTTTAAAAACTGAGTAATTCTATAAAGAATTCCAATTGAATGCTTCCTATATTTTTGATGTCCCAAGAAGCGTAATAAATATTAATTTTTTTACAAATGGTATGAATTTATAACATGGTAGAGCACTCATTAAACATGATTTCTTAATAAATGAACTACTCTCGAGTAAACATTAGAAGAAAAGATATGAAGAGTGGCAATAAAATTGAGTTTGAATTTGATATCTGTGGCAAGGAGTTGTGGACGCAGGAGAAGTGGAAGGAGACAGAAGAATCTGGAGAACTTCTATTTTCTGGATTGGAGAGATGATCTTTACCTTAGCAGAGCGAGATCATGGATGAAAAGTGTGATTCCAGACAAGTACGCTGGAGATATCTGCAGTGAATGTGAATGGAAAGGACCAGCAAGCAGCTGGATATTGAAGTCTGAGTTGCAAGTCTCATATAAGGGCTTCAGACAAATTTTGCAGTCATTAACATACAGACAGCTAGCACCACCACAGGAAATGAGATTTGATAACTGATAGAGCAGAAGGGATCACATGCAAGTGAAGCATCTTTGCAGGATTCTTCTCAGCTATTCACAACTGCCTGATTCTCAGCATCAAGAGAACTTGTAACTCATGAACCCTTCTCCATCGCTCCTGTCTGAGCGTCTGCGTTTAATCCAAGCCATGGTTCACCACTTCAATTATGTCTTAAATTATGCCTTCTTACTGCCCTATGGAAAATAATCCTAAATGAATCCAATCACCTGCACATTGTGTATCTGGGTCCCACCTGCTATTAGAGATATGTGGTAAAACCATGCAGAGGGGCACTGTAATAATTGAAGGTCACGGCCCGGCGGCGTGGCCTAGCATCTAAAGTTCTCGCCTTGAGCGCATCAGGATCCCGTATCGGCTCCGGTTCTAATCCCGGCAGCTCCACTTCCCCCATCCAGCTCCCTGCTTGTGGCCTGGGAAAGCAGTCAAGGACGGCCCAAAGATTTGGGACACTGCACCTGTGTGGGAGACCTGGTTCCTGGCTTCGGATCGGCGCAGCACCGGCAGTTGCGCTCACTTGGGGAGTGAATCATTGGACGGAAGATCTTCCTCTCTGTCTTTCCTCTCTGTATATCTGACTTTGTAATAAAAATAAATAAATCTTAAAAAAAAAATAATTGAAGGTCACCAGCCCCAGCTGGCCCTCTGTTCTACATGGAAGTTTTGCTCCCTCCTTTAACAGTCCTCTAGTCTCTTCTCCCCAGTGATCATTCTGAACTTCGCCTCTTCCTCCAGATCTCTTCCCCTTTTCCAACACTTCTCTGCACGATCAGAAGACAGTACACAATCTTGATTTTTTAATTTTACAAAACCAAACCAAACCAAACCAAACCAAACCAAAAGGCATTATTGGAAATCCTCAATCTCCTATCACAACCCTGACAAGCCCATCAGCACTTTGACTCATTCTTTCTCCCTTTCTTCCTTTACAGTTTAAAAGAAGCCCACCTCCTTTTGGGTCTAATACCAACACTCTCTGATATTATTCTTATAGTCTTCTGACTTCTTAGCAACTTTGCTCCATTTGTTAAACTCTCTTTTTAGATCTTATCTCTCTTTTTAGTGATCTCTTTCCATTACATTTAAATGCACTGAAGTTACATTTAATTTTCTAGTATTATAAAAGACATAAAGTCCATGTCCAATGCCAGCTATTGCTTTCCCTAGATTCTCATTCTATTAAAGCACCTTGAAAGAAGTCTCTACACTTGCCATCTTTTCTGGTTCACTTAAATTTATTTTTCTATTGTGTTGTCATCTGGCTTATCTCACACAATGGTTTAGAAGGTTATTAGCACATTGACACAAGTAGATCCAATGGAGACTTCTCAATTCCTTTCTTGCTCTGCTGGCAATATTTGCCACTGTTGTCTCCTGCCATCCTTTTGAAATGCTCACTATGGTGGGCCATTCGGCAGGTAATCTTCCTAGTTCTCTGTGTACCCAGCCTATGTTTGGGGGTTCCTATCCCCTAATCAATCTGTTGAAAAGGAATGATTACATAAAGACTCTCGTCTTTATAGCATACATATTTTTCTTGGTCAATCTCCTGTACTCTTGTAGTTTAAAGTAGCGACCTTTATTTTGAGTTTATACCTGTTTCCTTACCCAGGTGTCTACATCTTCCTGTATTCGCTCATCTCTTTCTAAATGTTTCATAGGCGCTCAGCATGTCTGTGATGAATTTTGTCATCACTCCCATGCCTAATCTGCTTTTCTCTACATACTTTAGGTCTATCTGCTTAATTACCAAAGAGTATCTGCAGTATTAAGCCTACTCTTTCATTTTTTTTTAATGGTTCAATCTACTCAGATGTACAAATGACTGCAAGGGAATAGTTTTCAACTCCATCTTCTCTCTTGCCCTTCTCCACCCACATATCTAGCTCTGTGAACTCTGCCTCAGAAATATCTCTACAATGTACTCATTTCTTTCCGTTTCCATGTCTAACACCACTAACTCCTTCCTGGAGTGTAGCCTCAATCTTTCCCTTTCACATGGCAGCCATAACATATCTTTTTTATGTTTTATTCATATCAGATAAAATGAAACTTGATGACTTTCTTCCTTTCTAAAAACTTGCCATGTGATACACACTAAGCACTGAACACGGCTCCCACAGGTTTATATTGCTCATCCCTGACCTCAGCTTATGAGGCTCACTGCCTTATGTTCTTTGCCCAAGTCCTATTGAATTCATATAACTTTCTTATTGTATAGTCTCAATTACTACCTAGTCCATTCTCTGCCACCCATGCCTAAATTGTCCTCCTTTTCCCTAGCTCTTCTCTGCTAGATGATTCTTTCCAGTTTCAGGTATCTGCCTAACATCTGTCTCTCTGCATTGCCCTTACAAGAATCAATACGGTCAGTTGCCTCCGTGCCTTCGGAACACTGCACAATGGCCCTGCCACTAACAGCATTACTGAAGTAAGCTCATTTTCCACAGTCTCCCTAACATACAGTTAATCAGTGTTCATAAATATTCTGAATAAATAAAACAGCAAGGGAAGTATCTATTTTAGGCAGATGATAGATGTGGATTGTGTTCAATGCATCAAGAGGTCAGGAAGACAAGGATTGAACAGCATCCGCAAAAGCAAGGTGTGAATTCGGAGAAGACTGTTTCTACAAAGAGGTAGAAAGTGAAGTTGGACTGAATGGCAGAAGAGCTGGAGACAGAATGTGGTCTAGTCCACTGCAAATCTCACTGAGAGAGGGGCATGGGTACTAGCAGGATGGTACAAACCAGGAAAGAAAAACAAAGCCTCCTCAGTGCTTTCCTTGCACCTGATCCATGCTTCCATGCTTCCCTGCATTGGTGTTAAGACGGGCTTCCTAAGATGCAAGCCGGTTAAGGCTGCTCAATGATTCCTCGTGGCTTTCAAGATACGGTGTGAACACCTTTGCTTGCCAGACGTGAGAGGAAGCATTTGGTTCCCGCTCCTTTTCCAACTAAAAGATCTGCCATTAACCCTCATTCACTATCCAGGGTCTCCACTAGAAAATTTTTATCTGAAATCTTCAAAACTCAGCTCCCCTAACAGTTCCTCCAACAAGTTTCAGTCTCTCGCCACCTCCCACATTCCCTCCCCTCCTTCCACTCTCCAAACCGAATTAGGGGTCTGCCCTCCCAGAGGGCTGTGCAGGGCCATCTCACTGCGTTCCTCACACCGTGTAAATAATACTTCTTTACACACTCCTGCAGCCCATTAGGTTGAGACTCCTGGGGGCACACGTGCATTTTCTCTCCCTTGTATCCCCAGCGTTCAGCAGTGCTTGCTACGTGGACGCGAAGAGCACGGTGTGACTCCATGGGAAGACACTGACGTCAAGCGGTCCTGAAATTTGAGCGGTGTTGGTATTTGAGCCGTACGCGGGCGAACGCGCCACTCACCTGCGATCACGAATTTGGCCATAGTAAACCAAGTCCAGAGGCAGAGACGACAGCGTCGCCGTTTCCAGGCAACGGAAAGGCCAGGCTGAGCGCAGGCGCAGACTTCAGCAGGCGCTCCTGAGTCTGGAACCCAGCAGGTGGGGTTGGTATTCAAGGTAATGACTTCAACGGGTTACTTCGAACTCCGCAGTTGTACATTACTTTGATAACCGCTATGATCTTCTCTCCCTGCAACCAAGAAAATTGTACACTATGCCTGCCAGGCTCTCAGCGACGTCCCTGACAAGTACGGCGAACGGAAGCTTTTTGCCCTCTGCGGGGCTCCGTCAGATCTCGCGATGTGCGTGCCTCTTGGGCGGCTGTCATGGCTGCGCCTGTGTGCAGCCACGGGGACCTGCTCTAAGGTGAGTGGGAGACGAGCGAGGGCAATACGGTGGGTGCTACTAGACTGGTAGTTTTTTTTTTTTTTGCTTCTCACAAGTCGCCACAGCGTTAAGTTTAGGAAAGTAGGTTGGTGCTAGGCGGTCGGGTGTGGGTTCTGGTGAGGTTGGCGGGTGGTGGAGTCCCTTCGTTCCCGGCTCTAGCCGGTCGCACCGCGCTCTCGTCCTGCGCCGACCTCTCCTCAGAGTCCTGGTCGTCGGGGGTCTGTTTTTAACGGCCGACTTCGGCTGGCTACATCCTCCCGTGAATGTGTGAAACCCGTAGGGTTATCGAAATCCCTCACGCGCAGCAAGGACAGTTTCCCACTAGAAATGTTCTCTCTGTGGAACATCTCTGTTATTCTGAAGTACCCTTGCTGCTTGAAACAGTGCGCTTGTGCTGAAGTGGAGGAAGCCCAAACTCCGCAGTGGTTTCTCCATCTAGTCAGTCTCTGCGGTTTCCACAGTTTCCTGCATTAGCCCTTGTTAAACACATTGCATTGAGTAGAAGTTTCGCTTTAACTTTTACTCCTCACTACCCAGGTCCCTGCAGGAAGAGGATGACCGGTGTTATCTCCCACTGGTAGAAGTGCTGGTTTGGCTTTGCTTTTGTTGTTTTTTTCCATTGCCAATTTCAAAGCCACTAAGAAGTAATTCTGTCAGCAGCAACATGAACAAGAAAGCAGGTTGCTTTTTGTGGAACTTTAAACAATTCAGAACGTTAATGCCACCAAGCAGAGCTGCGAGGCTTTATTCACTGGGACTTTGCAGGCCAAAAACTGTTCAGTCATACTGGAAACCAACAAACCTCTTCAATGAGACAGGGAGAAGAATGCAATCATCTACTAGATGTCTCTTCCAGGATTCATTTATTTTGAAATCCAGGAAGGATGGCTTTCAAACGAAAGGCGTAAGCAGTGTAAGAATTTTTAGAGGTCCTAGTCTGCTTTGCCCTAGAAGAATATTCCTGGACTCAAAACGTTCTCTTGCCTGTGCTGGGACTTCTGATAATGGATTGGCCAAATTAGGCTTTCATCATGAGGTCTCCAGTGAAGAGGTTCTCGCCAAGGAAACCAAAGCATCCCCTGTGAGCTACAGAAAACTGTCGGAGGAGTGTAATTCCCTGAGCGATGTGCTAGATACGTTCTCAAAAGCCCCTACATTCCCTAGCAGTAACTATTTCTCAGCCATGTGGACCATTGCCAAAAGGATGTCCGATGACCAGCAGCGCTTTGAAAAACAATTGATGTTTAGTCACCCTGCATTCAACCAGTTGTGTGAGCAGCTGATGCGAGAAGCAAGGATCCTGTACTATGACCACCTGCTGTTCAGCCTTCATGCTTTGGTGAAGCTGGGGGTCCCCCAGAACACTCTCCTGGTTCAGACATTGCTGAGAACCATCCAGGTAAAATCTAAAGGAAGCTTTCAGTGTTTTGGTTTATCCTATCTTAAAACAAAGACCAATGGACATGTTGCCTCCTTAAATGACAGTATCCGTAGAACAAACTGCTCTTGCATGCATTGATTTCTGTATCTGATCTAGAGGCCTTATGTTAGCTATGCCATTTCTTCCTTTTGCTGTATTTAAGCCTGACCCCTTTCCCTTCTCCAACGTTGAGTAGCAAAGAGGCTGAAATGAGGAGAGCTGCAAAATATACATAAATTGGATACTTGAGGGACAGATAGTAGAAAAGGGAACAGAGCCAGTATGTATTGAGTATCTAAGACTAGCCCAGTTCTGACCATTGTAGCCATTTGAGGAGTGAACCAGCAGATGGAAAATTCTCTCTCTCTCTAACTTCAGCATTCAAGGAAAATGAATAAATCTTTAAGGGAAGAAAAAGAGATCCCTCAAAAAAATTTTAGGCTAATTTATTTTTATTTGAAGGCAGATTTACAGAGAGAAGATAGGACAGAGAGAGAGAATCTTCAGCCACTGGTTTATTCCCTTAATGGCTGCAGTGGCCAGAGCTGAGCAATCAGAAGCCATGAGCCAGAAGTTTTTTTCTGTTCTTTCACATGGGTTGCAGGGTTCCAGGGACGTGGGCTGTCCTCTGCCGCTTTCCCAGGTCATAAGCAGACAGCTGGATTAGAAGTGGAGCATTGGGAACATGAATTGGCGCCCATATGGGTTGCTGGTGCTAAAGGTGGAAGATTAGCCTGTTGAGCCACTGGTCTTGCCATAGATCCCTCAGGTTTTAAACTCAGTGACAGTTGTTTTGCCCTGGTGAAATGGTCTACCATGGACTAATCTGCAGTGTTTTTGTGATTGTATTTTAATAGGAACGTATCAATGAGTGTGATGAGAATTGTCTTTCGATTTTGTCAACTCTTCTGGATACCCTGGAGCCATGCAAAAATGTGCAGGCTCTCCGGTCAGGATTGCGGTAAGAAACTTCTTGTGCTTTTCTCGTGTGGTCTTAGCTACTTCTTTTTATGTTTGGAATGGAAATTTAAGATGAAACACTGAGCTGCTGGTTTTGGCAGGAGGGGAAACATGTAGCTGGTTATAGTCCCTACTACCTTATTAAATGTGAAATCCTAACTCTTGGTAAGGTAAAGCTGAACAGAGTACCAGGGTGCTTCAAAATATTATGAAAAATGAAACTCAAGAATAATTTTACCCTTGCGTAATTTTTTTGGCATCCTTGCAAAAAGAAAAAATTCATGATATCAAAAGTCTTCAAAACACTCATAGAAAATGTGTATTACCAGAAAATGCCTGTCAGATAAATAAAACATTTTTAATAAAATATGGATCCCCAAAATTTTACTTTTTCTACTAAAGTGGGTGTGGGTAGCATTGAAATCTAAATATCATAGAACCAGTTTTGATATGAGGTGGAGAAGAATTGGCATTGTACTCAGATCAGAATAATTACTTGGGCATTGTGGGGGGCTGTTAAACAACAGTGACTCAGTTTGTGAAGGAATTTTTAAACTGATGCAGCTGATATAATGCTGTGAATTAGTAGGAATAACACATAATTCCCTTTTTTGTTGACTGTGGATAAGATATGTTATTGTAATCTCCGAATATGATTTGTTCACTAATAAAGACGGCATAGTGCAAATGTACCTTGTGGGTTCCTGGGGAGGATGTGCAACTGAAAAGAAATGGAGGGACAGTGTTCTCTTGAGCAGCTGACAAGTTTATTTCCAGGGTTCCAGGTAATATATATTCAGTAAAGCAGCATTTCAAACATAGTCCAGCTCAGACATGGGTTACAGTGATCAGGTTTGATATACAACCCCTTGTCACATGTGTGTAAGCAGGGAGTTCCAGGAGAGCTAGCAAGGCACCAGGATCAAAGCACCATTGGCGTTAGATATTGATAAGGAGCACTACTTTGATCTAGGATAATTGGCCAACTAAGCACAGATGTTTGCCGTATATCAGGGAAGCAAGAAAGCCCATCCAAGGACTCGCTGGGGACAAGAGTGCACTCTGGCTAAGAGGCCCTCTGCCGCCTGTTTCCCAGGGCCTCTTCTCAACAGGACCCACAGGCCTCTGCAGTCAATCTCCCCTCCGTCTTGGATGCATTCCAACAACGCCATAATGTGATTTTGGCTTTTTTGGTAGCAGTAGGTGCCTATACTCTTCCTCTCTTCAACAAGTACTTGTCATTGTTTTTTATAAAATGTGTGTTTTGTTTGATGACAGGATACTAGTGGATCAGCAAGTTTGGAAGATAGAACGTGTCTTTACATTGCAAACAGTAATGAAGTACATTGGACAGGATACACCAATTGCTCTGAAAAGGAAACTGGAGGTACATTCCTGAATTTTCTCTAGTTGCTGAAACTTGGAAAGAAAAAATTTGGGGTGTCTACCACCACCTTTAGGAAATCAACCTTTTAGGATGACATTGCTATGGTTTGGGGTTTAGCTTTGATAGGTTGGATTAAAAGAAGTTGAATTAAAAATATTGACCTGTATGTACTTCTGCAAGTATGTATACATGGAGGTACATAGATAGGCATGTTTATATGTGCTTTTTTTGAATCATTCTCTTGCTTCACCCTTTTTAAAGATCAGTGTTTAGTTCTTTTTGTCATACATGTTAGTTACACTGAAGTTTGTTTTTTTGAGATGAAAGCCTTGAGGGAATTGGACAGATTTTCCGTATTGAACAGCCAGCGCATGTTTGAGGTGCTAGCGGCCATGAACCACCGATCTGTTGTTCTCTTGAACGAATGCAGTAAGAAGTTCTTAGGTAAGGCTAATTTTATTTTTTCTGTATCTGCTGTTTTGGATCATATTTGTTTTGTTTAAAAGACTTTGAGCTTTTGTAGGTAAAATTGTGTCTAAGTATCGGCACTTTTTTTTTTTAACAAAGTACAGTGCTATGTTTTTCTAAAGCAAGAAAATTATTGAGCATTTTGAAGCTTACCTTTGAAACCATCTGGTGAATTTTGTTTGTTTGACTCATTCTTAAAGAAAATATCCATGGCTGTCCTTTTAAAATACTGAACAACATACTGCGATCCTGCAAAGACCTTCGCTACTATAATTTAGAACTCTTCGAGGGAATAGCAAAGTATGTGGCTACAACCTTTGATATCTGGACATTGAAACAAGTGAGTATGTTTACAATTTAGAATATGCCTCAGAAATTTCAAAGAAGCCTACTTGCTAATTTAGCATTTTAAGTATTTCGCTTTCTGCTAATAGCAGTTAAAGATTTTATCTATTTACTTATTTATTTAATTGGAAAATTAGATATACAGAGAGGAGGAGAGACAGAGAGGAAGATCTTTTGTCCAATGATTCACTTCCCAAGCGACTGCAATGGCCAGAGCTGAGCCAATCCAAAGCCAAGATCCAGGAGCTTCTTCTGTGTCTCCCATGCAGGTGCAGGGTCCTAAGGCTTTGGGTCGTCCTGCACTGTTTCCCAGGCCACAGGCAGGGAGCTGGATGGGAAGCAGGGCTGCCGGGATACAAAGCGACATTCCATATGGGATGCTGGCACAGGCAAGGCGAGGACTTTTAGCTGCTGGGCTATTGCACTGGGCCCGCTGATTATAGTTAATGTACCAGAGTATTCCAGTGCTAAATTGACTTTTGAGTAATTTTTAAACAAAGCTGGTAATTTTTTTAAAAAGCCTGGTAATTTTTTTAAAGTAATCTTTCTTTTTTTTAATGGATTTCTTTTTTAAATTATTATTAATTACATTGCATTATGTGACACAGTTTTATAGGTACTGGGATTCCCCCCACTCCTCCCCAAACCCTCCCCCCATGGTGGATTCCTCCACCTTGTTGCATAACCACAGTTCAAGTTCAGTTGAGATTCTTTATTGCAAGCATATACCAAGCATAAAGTCCAGCATCTTATTGTCCAGATAAGTTCAACGGCTTGTTGGGTAAAGTAATCCTTTTTTTAAAGAAAATATGTTTGTTTTTATTTGAAAGGCAGATATTCTAGAGAGAGAAGTAGAGACAAAGAGAGAGAGCTTGCATCCACTAGTTCACTCTCCCAGTGGCTGCAGCAGTTGGAGCTGAGCCGATACAAAGCCAGAATCCAGGAATCGCTCAATGTGTCTCTCACGTGGCTGCAGTGACCAAGGACTTGGGCCTTCGTCTGATTCTTTCCCAGGTCATAAGCAGGGAGTTGGATTGGAAGTGGAGCAGCCGGGACATGAACTGGTGCCCCTTTGGCTTCCTGCTGCTGCAGGTGGAGGATTAGACTGTGACCCCACTGTGCTGAGCCCCTGCTAATAAATCTTTTAACCAGCTTTCTATCTGAAGCAAAAATATATTTTCCAAAGTTGGCTTCTCTGTTTTGTTTGAAAGATTGTGTTGTGCTTTGGTTAGGTATTATTTTTTTCTGCATTTGGTCCTTTTCTTTGTTTGATTTTAAATGATAAAGATGAGCAGTGTGACAGGCTTAAGGATTTTGGAGAACGAAATATTATGACTTAATGATTGTATCTGTTGTTTCCTGCGGGGTAAATCTTTTCCATTCGGAGGATGGTGTTAATGGTGTAAATAATTGAATTATTAAAACTGGCCATAACCTTCCTTTTTTAAACTAAAATAGTATGTGGCAGCTGTATTAGATCACTGGTTTACTTTGGAGAGAAAGATGATTATTGAGTTTATGATAGAAGTTGATTTTGAGAAAAAGTAATAAATGCAAGAAAAAAAAATCAAGAGGGATGATAGAGGTGGATTAGAAAATTTATTTTAATTGTATTTCAGCTCTGCTATCACTAGATAAATGATGCCAATATGGATTTTTGAGCTATTTTTTCACTTACTACTCACCATTTTATATATAAATGTGTGTGTGTATATATATATATATATATATATATATATAGTTCTTAGTTCTTAGTTATAGACTCTCAGAAGCATCTAGGCTTGGGAGTGGAAGTTATACAAGATTGAGTTAATAATTTTGAAAGACTTCAGAAAAGATAATTTTCAAATCTATTGAATAGCAAGCATATAAGAATATTTATTTTTAGATGAAATGGAAGTATGAAAGCCGTTATATTCCCTGTACTGTAGGTTATGAACAGATTGCTCATTAGCTTGGTAACCAGTTCAAGAATGAAGGGAACAGGTTGTGGGAGGGAAAATCAGTTGCTGCTTTTTAGGAAATATACTGTGGTTAGCACAATCATATCATATTGAAGTTTAAATTATTTGAGATCTAAAAAAAATCCCTATTAGTGTACTGTAGCTATTAAATTTTTTTGCAATTTTCTTTTTTGTTTTCAAGGTTATTTTTCTCCTCCTTTTATTTGAAAATCTTGGCTTTCGGCATGTTGATTTAATGAACTTGTGTATGAAGAAAGTAATAGAGGAACCTCAAGCCTTAAGCACGAAAAACATCGTCTCTGTTCTTCATGTGTACTCTTCTCTCAATCATGGGGCCCAGAGTGAGGACAAAGAGTATGTTCCCCCCCTCTTTTTTAAATCTTTTTAGGACCACATAACATTATTAAGATATTACAAATCTCTTAATACATTTAATACATTTATTCATATATTACTAATATTTTCTTAATGATATGATATATAATAAAATACAACTATCAAAACTATTATTGATATATCGATAGTTTCATGAATTAATTTATGTCCTAATATAAATCTCGCATGCATTTAATGCCTCGCTGCAAGTGCACACACCCATGACTGTTGTCCATGTCAAGACGTCCAGCGTTATTCATTGCTCCGACTTGTTTCTTCGTTCCTGACATTTGTTCCTCCCCGTATGAGTTCCCATTTCACACTTGCGCAGCTTATCCCCATAGCTCCTAAGTTCATATTTCAGTTTCTTCTTATCTTTATTGGAGAGTTGAGAAATAGATCTTTTAAAATTGTTGTAAGTTGTCATTTCTTGTTATTGCGGTGAGAACAAGTATACCCACTCTACCCACGGAGGTTTTTCATGTGCAATACAGTGTTATTAGCTATGGGTGCAGTGATGTACAGTGAATCTCTGGAACTTAATCATCTCTGAAGCTGTATGTTCCTCCCGGTCCCCCTTGCCAGCTCCATTCTAGTCTGTTGCTGTGAGCTTGATTCTAAGATAGCCAGTGAGAATGAGATCATGCAGTGTTTGTCCTTTGGAAGCTTGAGGGCATTATAGTAGGATTTCTATCTTTGCTGTGGTTGGAAAATATTCCATCATCTTTCTAGAGCACAGTTTTTTAAACCATGCATCTCTTGATGGGCAGTCAGGTTGATTTGTTCCTTAGCTGCCATGAATAATGTTGGAGTGAAGGTATGTGGTTTTGAGGTCATTGGATGCCTGGGTTCCCATACTGCGTCTGGCTCTATCCCCACTGCATCTAAGTGAGATAGAAAGCGGCCCGTGGTGAATGCACTTAGACGCTGGGTGTTGGATCCATGTGGTGCACTTCCCACCGAGGGAAAGGCCACTGGGGACCGTGATCTCTTGGCGCTTGAGCTGGGCCAGTTTGAGGGAGGGGTTGACACGAAAATGTGAAAGTGTTCTTCTTTTACACACACACACACACATATATATATTTTAATTGTAAAGTCAAATTTACAGATAGACAGAAAGATCTTCCATATGCTGGTTCACGCCCCAAGTGCCTGCAATGGCTGGAGCTAAGCAGATCTGAAGCCAGGAGTCCAGAGCTTCTTCTGGGTCTCCCATGTGGGTGCAGAGTCCCAAGGCTTCGTGTCATCCTGTACTGCTTTCCCAGGCCACAGGCAGGGAGCTGGATGGGAAGTGGAGCATCTTGAGCATGAGCTGTCACCCATTTGGGTGGGTCCCGGTGCGTTAAAGGTGAGGACTTTAGCTGCTAGTCTACTGCACTGGGCCTTAATGTGCGCCTCTTAACCCATTCAGTGCCAACACTCTTGCTTCTGTGCTAATCGAAAGTAATGTCTTAACTGGGCTCTGCACTCCTTGCAGAGGCTTTCTGTCTGCAAGTGCTTGGTAAGCTGCTGTTTCCGTGGGGCAGAAGGAGCTAGCTCTTTGGGTCCTGCCATCTTGCTGATGCTGTTCTCCAGTAGTTCTGTTTAACCCTAACTGTTCATTTGGTCCCAAGCAACTTCTGTTTTTTTTTTTAAATTTTACCACAACCATGCAGTCTACTGTTAAATACAATTGTACCTCAAATATGTCATGTTCTTTCATACTTTTCCTTTCCATCCATAACATGTGTCTTTCTTGTCTGGGTCAGTTAGAGTTCATTCAAAACTAGAAACCCATACAAAGTGTCTATGGTTAGCAAAGCCGTTAAAAGTGCAGACTTTGGAGACAGCTGCTGTGGTTTGATGTTCACTGCTGTCATGTATTAACTGCTCGGTTTTCAGTAAGTTCATTATCTGTGCCTCAGTTTATTCAGCTGTGAAAATGGGGATGAATGTTGTCCTTTTGGCTGGCTGGTACACGTTTATCCAGCCCAGTGATGCTCAGGCAGAGGTGTTTGCCTTCAAAATAATATGTAGGACGTTGAGCTGTGAGTAAACATCCCAATTACAGGAGTGTGTGTGTGCCGCTGGCCCTCAGTGAGTGGGGTCCAAGGATGCTGGCTGCATTATACTGTGACAAAGCAGCTGCTCCCGAACAAGAGTGATCCAGGCGCAAATGTCAGCAGGGCCGCAGCTGAGCAACCCTGACCCAGCCCTTGGCCTTCAGCCTTATCATTCTTCCTTTGGGAAAATAGAGGCATGGAATGTGTGACTTATAGATAATGACTCATCAGTGATAATCCCTGAATTCCCTGAGTGTGGAGTCACCAACACAAAATAAGATCCACAACAACAAAACCGAAGTTTGTGTCCTTTGTCTTTTCTAGACCAATGAACATGATTAGCCTGTAAATAGAGGCAGTAAGGAATCAGCTGAGTGCCATGTGAGGCTTGGGGAAGGAGGGGCATTTCAGTGTGCAGTGGCTAGTGTCTTAGAGCAGGATAACTGAACACATTCGGGAAGGGAGTTGGGTGGGAAGTGGAGCAGCCAGGGCGTGAACTGGCACCCATCTGGGGTCCTGGCGCATGCAAGGCTGTTGTGCTGGGCTCGACAGCTGGTCTTAAGACTTGTATCTCATTAGGTAGTGTACTGAACCCCCAACCCACTTTTCTAGGTTGCAAGTGGCCACTGTGCATCTCAGAAGAGACGTGTCATCTGGAAACCCATTGTTCTTGATGTGTCCTTTCCCTGTATTCAGCTCCTCTGCCGCTCTTCATCTTCCCCTTTTTCTTTTTCTACGTGTGCAAATTCTCTTTCTTCCTGAAGCAACTTCGTCTGCTTCATGTTTTTCTCTACTGTCACAGTATTCCACATATACGAGAGTATTTCAAAAGCTAGTAGGAAATTAGATTAAAAGATAAACATTTTTTGTTACAAAATTTTTTTGAGCTCTGCATACACTTGATTTTCAAAAAGCTTATAGGAAATTCTATCTATCTATCTATATATATAGTACATGAATGGAGGAAAAAAAAGTCCTGGGTTTTTATCTTCCAGCAGCTTTGCAAAAAAAAAAAATAATAATAATGATGTGTTTGAAAGACAGACACTGGTTCATTCCTCAAATGCTAGCTAGCACTGAGTAAGGTTGTATGAGGAGCCAGGAGCATGATTCATGTCTTCCTTGTGGGTTCCAGGGATCCAGGTACTTGAGCCATTGCCTGTTGCCTGTCAGGTTAAACATTAGTGGGATTGGGTAACGGAGCTGGGGCGCACTCTGAGGCACTCTGATATGGGGACAGGCATCCCCCTGAAAATTTTTCTGAAGTACCCTCTTTTTGTTTAAATTAATCAGTTATATTTAGATACATATATGCCTTAAGAATCAAACTGATCTGTATTCAAAAGGTATCTGCGGTTTATTAGCAGTGCCAGTCTGGGCAAATGACCTCACCTAATTTTGGTCTTTTCTCTATCTATACTCAACTGCTTAGTCATAGTGTATAACATTGGCTTTGAGTGGTTGGATTAGGTTTGTAGTGTCTTTAATTGAAAATATGGGTAACTTGATAATTTTAGTTGATTGTAAAACTAGTGGGAGGTCTATATAGAAAGTCTATCATGAATAGGCTTTAGAGCTGAGCGACTGGGGTCTCAGTACCGCTTCTTCTTCTTGGCTATGTGTTCTTGGTCAAGACTTTCAACTTCTTGAGTTACTCATCTTTTGCTGTTTTCTCATCTTTATTATGAAAACCATAATTATATCCAATACAATTTTAATGAGAATTCAGTATAAGCCTATAAAATCTTGTCCTGTGTAAGACATCCAGCATTAGCCAGTATTCACTGGGTGTATACACTTGTGAATAAATAACCACATGTCCTGAATAATGTGTGAATACTTACTTGCAAGCCTGATTTTTTCCTTTCCTGAGCTTTTCTTCTGTTTGTATCTGTAAACTGACTCGAGTTTTCTCCGTGGAAGGTTCCTGGATGTTATGGCTGCTGCTCTAACTGGTTGTCTTCACCACATCTCCTCTGAAAACCTGTTGAGCGCTGTGTGTTCATTTTGCATGATGAACCATTTCCCTCTGGCTCCTCTTAATCAGCTTCTCAAAGAGGATATCATCAAAGAACTGCTGACATCAGGTAGGAATTGGTACACAGTGGCAGCTGACATGCATCACTGCCACTGGCCAGCCTGTGGTTGGGGCAGTGCTAGCTGGGGTGTGTGACATAGGCATTGCTGCTCAAAGGACAGTGTCAGCCGGGGTGTGTGGCGTAGGCATTGCTGCACAAAGGGCAGTGCTAGCCAGGGTGTCCGGCGTAGGCCTTGCTGCACAAAGGACAGTGTCAGCTGGGATGTGTGGCGTAGGCCTTGCTGCTCAAAGGACAGTGTCAGCCGGGGTGTCCGGCGTAGGCCTTGCTGCTCAAAGGACAGTGTCAGCCGGGGTGTCCGGCGTAGGCCTTGCTGCTCAAAGGACAGTGTCAGCCGGGGTGTCCGGCGTAGGCCTTGCTGCTCAAAGGACAGTGTCAGCCGGGGTGTCCGGCGTAGGCCTTGCTGCACAAAGGACAGTGTCAGCCGGGGTGTCCGGCGTAGGCCTTGCTGCTCAAAGGACTGACATGATGAAGGCAGAGGTGCTTCAGATCTGCAAACATGAAAGGCCCCTGTGAATGGCCATACCTGTGTGCGGGGAGCATCATCATTCTTTAAAGAAGTTTGAGAAACAAGGCGGGAGAGAGCGAGTGAGCAAGCTGGTTCTGCTGAGGTCAGGCTGTGCTGGAGCTGGGATTCAGGAACTAATCCAGGTCTCCCACGTGGCTGGCAGGAATGCATCTGAGCCAACACTGCCTCCCAGATGCGCACCGGCTGGGAGCTGGGATTGGGAGTGGAACAGAGATGTAAGCCCAGGTACTCTAACATGGGAAACAGGCATTCCAGGTGGCGTCTTACCTCTGTGCCACGCTTGTCACTGTTATTGATTTATTTTTAAAGATTTAATTAATCGAAAGGGTTACTTAACACACAGAGGGAGAGAGAGTGAGAGGAGTTCCATCCACTGATTCACTCCCCATATGGCTGCAACAGCAACAACTGTCCCAGGCTGTAACCAGGAACCAGGAACTTCTTCCAGATCTCCCACATGGGTGCAGGGGCCCCATCACTCGCACCATCTGCTGCTTTCCTAAGCTACTAGCAAGGAGCAGGATCCGAAGTGGAGCAGCCAGGAATCCAGTCAGTGTGCTAGGGATGCCTGCATCACAGTGGTGGCCCTTCCAGTACTGGCTGAGTGACTGACCACACAAGCACCCTCAGAAAGTCAAAATGTGTAAATTAAATTATTCCTATGGTTTGCTCAGATTAGACTGTATTTTATATGAGTAGGGGCACATCCTGTTTCCTAACGCTTACACTGGGCGTAAGCTATCTTACATAAACTTTTCAACTGTGAATAGTTGTGAACACTTGGTCACATGTAGCCTGTCGTGAAAACTCAGCCTGTTAGATCAAGTGATGAAATTGTTAACCAAAGTAGTGAATTTATTAACTATTGGACTGAAATTAATTGTTGACTTTTAAGCAAGGGAAAGCAGTATTTAGATAGATGTACAAAATTGATCGTGTGTCTGAGAAGAGAGTAGTTAAAATTTCTTGTAAAACAGTGTCATAAAATTCAAGATTGAGTTATGAAATGCCAATAATCTGCTAATTTCTTGAGCAGTGCAAGTGTGGAGATGCAGCCTTGAGCCCAGGAGACATGGATTCTAGTCCAATTTTGCTTTTAATTGATCATAAGGCTTTTTAACACTCCCGGGCATATCCTCATCTATAGGAAGTTCTGATTAAATTGCGTCTGAAGGTATATTGAGCCTTAACACATTATCAGATGCTTGGCACTGACCCCGAACTTAGGAAGACTCAGATAGATTCCTCATGGCAAGAGAGATTATAGGAAGCATAAGCATGTTAATACAACTTTTAAACTGTGACACTCATTTTTTTTTCTTTTCTAACAATTTCTTCCTTTTATTTTTTTAGCTGACAAGGAGAGGAACGTTCAGAAGCTGCACATTCTAGATACTTGTCTGAAACTTGATGACACTGCCTACAGGGCCGTCGACTTAGCCCTGCCGCAACCGTCGTCAGCGCCATGCTTTCCACAGGCAAAGGTGGCAGAGGCACTAAGTAACCTCCTGGGAGGCGAAGAATACTTCTCAAAAAATGTGCAGTTGCCACATAACTATCATATTGGTATGGAACTTGATGTAACTTGCCTTTGTTTTTCTTATTAAACTTAGTGCAGTGTGACATTGCCTCTGGGGCTGGACTGCCTGGGTTTGGATTCTTGCCATAAAGCACAGTACTTAGGTTTAGATTTTCTCTAGCTCCAATTTGCTTCCCTGTAAAATGACCCTAATAATAGTGCCAGGCCCATTGAATTCTTAGGATTAGTAGATGAAATTATATGTGTAAAATTGTGAGTGTCTGGCGCATGACAAACTCTCAGTATATTTTAACTACTGCCAGTAGCTACTGTGGTAAGAGTGTTGGACATTTTGAAACAGAATGTCACTTTGAATAATGTGTGAAAATGTCAATTCGTTTCTTTCAGATTTTGAAATCAGAATGGATAAGAACAGGAGTCAAGTGTTTCCGTTTTCTGATGTGGATGTAACTTGTGCTACAAATATTCAAAGGTTGCTCACTTATACTCACTTTCTGGGCTTTCTGAATTTAAATCTTAGTTCTAAAAGACTTCATATTAAATAGGAGTACTACTGCTAAGACTTTTTATTTGTATAGAGCTTGCAACACCCTATCAGACTTGTCATCCAGGGATCTGCCCCGCAGGTAGAAATGAGGGCGTTATTGTTGGAAACAGTGGGCTGGCGCTGGACCCTTTACCAGATAGACATTTTATTCAAAGTTAAGTTGTGAAACTAAACTGTTTAATAAAACAGCATAACCCAGTTGAAACTATTAGTGTGGTTTAACCTTTGGCACAATATAATATAGTAGTGATCTTAAAGATTTGAAACTTCTTCAGAAATCAAATACACAATGAATACTTTCCAGAACCTTTACGCCAGGATGTTCCCAAAGATAGAGAAGCTGCAGATTCTTTTCAATTTTTGTAAAAATTTACTTAGTTTTATTTGAAAAGCAGAGTTATGCAGAGAGGAGAGACGCAGAGTGATTTCCAGCCATTGGGCCAGAGATGGACCAGTCAGGATCCAGGAGCTTCTTCTGGGTCTCCCATGTGGGTGCAGGATCTCAATAACTTGGACTATCCTCTCTGCTGCTTCCCTGGGCGGTGTGGAGGGAGCTGGTTTCAAAGTGCAGCAGCCAAGGCACAAGCTGGCACCTCAATGGAATGCTGACACTGCAGGTGGAGGCTTAGGCTACTGTGCTGTGATGCCAACCCTGAACTACAGCTACTGCTTTTTTTTTTTAATTTTTGTTTTTCATGATACAGTTTATAGGCTGATGGATTTCCACTTCCAGCTTCCTACAGCTTTTCGATTACAGTGTTTTGTGCATGGATCAGAGCACATTGGAGCTAGTTGTAGGTCATTTTCTTGACTCGGGCATTACAAATATAGGGTGTCTTGGGAAATTATGATGGTGCTTATTCGAGAATATGTGCCTCTTTACCAGATATGTGGGACCAGGTCATCATTGCACACACTTTTTGGCGCACGATGAGTCCGACATGGGCCCCAACCCCCGTGAGCTTACATGCCTTGTTGCCCCACTGGACGTGCACATTAATTGGGGCAACAGGGGATTTTGAGAGACTGTTGAGGTTCAAACTGTTTCCTACTCTCCTCTGTTCACAGTCAAGTGCGTGACTTTGATTTTTTCTGAATTCGTCTAGGCTTCCTAAATTCAAGGTCTGTCCTTGACTGTCTTTTTCTGCTGTCTCTCATACCCATGTTGTCTATCTCTTCTCAAGAAATGCTTTGTCTGTAACCACATTCCAGGTCTAAAGGACTGCACTGTTACCCCAGGAACAGTACTGAGAGGTGAGGGTTCTCAGGATTATTGTTAAAATACGGAAGTTCTCTGAGAGAAGACAGAGTGTGGGAGAGAAGAGTAAGGATCTTTTCCCCACCTCTCCCAATGAACTTACTTTTTTTTCCAAAATGGGAACAAAGGAAAAAGAAGTTAAATTTCCCATGTTTCTATTACATTTTCAGATTGCCTCTGTTTTTTTGAGTTTTCTTCTCTGAATCTGGTCTGCTAGTTCTGGTTTTTAAAATGCAGATTACGTACAAAAAAAACATTTCCTATTTTGTGTTTTCTATATAGAAGAAACGACTAATTTAAATTTGAATCATTATTGGTCAATGCTGCACAAAATCCCTTCCTGCTTTTGTAGCTGGAACTTTTCCTCATCAAAAACAGAGCCGTCCTAAAGTTAGCTGAGGGGTAACTGGACGCAGAAAGCATTGACCTCAACTTCCGGTTCATGAAGTTATCTCCAGAAGTGAAATAACAGAAAGAAGTGAGTGCCTGAGCAGGAGGGAATGGAAAGGACTATAATTAGTGGAAAACTCATCTTTGAAATTTTCAGAGAACAGTAATGCAACAAGATTGTAAATGCCCATTTCATTAACTGTTCTTGTGTGTTTCGTTTTCAGAGTAGCTGTACTGTGTGTTCCTAGATCTACATATTGCTTGTATTCAAGCCACCCTAGAGGATCCCTCGCTATGAAAATTCGGCATTTAAATCGAATGGGTTTCCATGTGATCTTGGTAAGAAAAAATGCAAGTGAAATATTCTTCAGTTACTGATGCCTATCCTCACCGTTTGAAGGATGCTGTGGTTAAAGTTGGTTAGTAGGTCTTCTGAGGAATCATCAGCCTCGCTTTTTCTTTGAAAAAGAACATTTCTAGTACATGATTTGTTCCTATGTAGATTACTATCATTTGCTACTGGTTTTACAAATGCTATTTTAATCAACTGTAACTCTTTTTTGTTAAGAGGAAGCATATAAATATTATTTAATTTAAGGCATATGAAACCAGACTCAGTTTTCAGGTTATCTTGACCGGGGAAGAAGAGGTGGCAAGCATCAGTTTGTTATGACTGTTAAGTTGTTGAGGTTGTCTCAGGGTGATTGGCACCAGAAAGGTAGCTGGTTGTTGTTAGAGAATGGCTCTCCCTCCTGCCTCTTCCTCTGTGTTCGGATTCTTAGCGCCAAAGCTTTGCGTGATCAGCCTCTTCAGATGTCTGTATAGGAAGCAAGAGCCTTTCAGGTAACTGTACACTCTGTGAGTGCTGGTAGCTGTGTGAACGCTACTCCCTGAGCCCTCCGCATGGTGTGAACTGCAAGCTCTCTCATCTCCCAGTGTGACACCTCAGGATACAGAAATGGTTACGAGTTGGTTGCCGAGGGTAAAATGACCTCTTTCTCTTAAGAGGCTAACACTTAACACTTTTTTCATGCGGGCCATTATATGCAGTCTAAGGGAAATTTTTCTACAAGTAGTTTTTATGCCAGTTAGAGTTAATTTCACTATTAGAGCTTTCTTGAATTCGAACATGTAGTCTATCCGGCCTTTAAAATATTGAGGTATGTGTTAAAAGGTAACATTTGCTTTTAAAAAACAGTTACTTGATGCTGCTTTAATATGCTTGGATCTCTAAATCCTCTTTTATGTTACGATCTTCTGACAAACTTTTTCCTTCTTTCTTTGGTAAGGTCAATAACTGGGAGATGGAAAATCTAGAGGTGGAGAATGCAATGGCATTTTTGAAGACTAAAATCTATTCAGTTGAAGCCCTTCCTACTGCAGATGGAAATTCGCAAAGCACGTAATAAAGTGAAAGTCAACCTTTTACATTAGGAATTGTAAAAGTAATAAAGACTACAATTCACTTGTCTTTGGATTTAGCCTGACTGTTTACCCTAATGAAAGTTACTTCATTTTTCTGATAAAGTTGGTTTTAAGAATGGAAAAAGTTGTGTTTCTGGCATTTTAGAATGTTGAGCAAAGCTCAGACTGGTCTTTCTAACCACATGCATTCCATAGTGCTGAGGTATTTGACAAATTCATGAGCTGTAGGATTCACTTTTTCTCCTTAACCTTGAGGTATTAAAACCCAATTTCTTAGTTGTAAATGAGTGTGGGCAGACCTTGTGTTGCAAATATTTGTATTTATACACTTGCTACAAGTTATTGTGAAAGTTGGCCTTATTCCTCCAAATTATTTTCAAACATTGGCCAGAGAGCAGTTGTAGCAGATTCTAAAAGTATGCAGTGTAACAGAATTAGTAAGGTATTGTGTTAAAAATGGTTGCAGGTGACACTTGTATTTGTAGCAAACATTTCGGGTGAAGGTATTTTATGAACCATAATAAGAGATGGTGAGGAGTCTGACTTTGTTAAAGCTGATAGTCTGGGAGTTACCGACACCACGACTCCTGCTGTTGAGGTTACTTCTTCCCCCTTCTAGAATTTCATGAAACTTTTTAATTGAATATGTAACTACACTATTGTGATTCAGACCCAGGGACTGTTCTCCAGTTCTTTTTTCAAATATTTGTCTAAATGCAACAGTTGTGCTGAATAAGCCCATCTCTGTCTAGCATTAGGGTCCCTGGACATAGTGAAGAATAATCCTAGTCACCTGTGGACACTAGGGCAGGACTTCCATGCAGTGTGGCGTGACTCCAGCCCTTCGGAGACAGTGTACAATTGCACAGTTTCCAGGGCCAGGCCCTGGTAAATGTTCATACACATTATCCTCATTGTCATAGAGCCCTCTGTTCTGTAGCTTGAGTCTGGGCATTTGTTTCCTCCCCCAGAACATGAGCTCACATTATTTGCCCAAGGTTACAAGAGCTCTAAGGCAGGGCTAGGCTTTGAAAGTGAGCAGACAGGGGCTTATAGGAAAAGCATAGTATCCCCAAGCTCATAGTAAAAGCACCGCTGCAATATTACAGCACTTGTCAGGTTTTATCAACTTACCCCACCTGCACTCAGAAAAGGTTAGAGCTGACAATAAATTTAGTGATCATTCAATGCTGCCCCCTTGCTTTATGGATGAGAAAGCAAAGGTTCAAAGAATTTTATTCTTCTGAGGTCTCAGCCGTGCCATTGATTTCCACATCTTTTCACCCTCGGCCGCTCTGCAGCTTTTGTCTCAGGAGGGCTCGAGTCTGCATCAGTGTGGACTCTGCCTAGTTTTGTGTGGTGAAATAATTGAACCTGTACCAGCTTCAGACTGAGATGAAAAGACTGTTTTTAAAGAAAGAAAGATTCATTCTTCAAATGTTAAGTATGTATCAGTTTCTTCTAATGACTAGTTACGGCTTGCAGTCAAAGGATTGGACAAATTTATGAATATTTATAACCACTGTTAGAGTAGCAGTTTTCTTGAGTTTGTACTGATTGACATGGAAGATAAAAAATCCATTCCTCTTTTACTGGCATACTAGTGATCACATCCTTCTTTGCTTTGTGGCAAGGAAAGAAAATTGGGCAGAAAACTAGATCAACACGAGAACATTTCAATCTACGACTGAAAACATGAATATTCAAGTAACTAAGGTATTTTTGCCCTTTCAAATTGGCAGTCTTTTTTGCTTTCAGAATTACAGTGCTGACAAAGGTGTAATGAGGCAGGCAACTGAACACATGGCTAGTGGGATGTAAATGAATGCAACCTTCCAGGCATAAATGAACTTTTGTCCCCTACGTTTGTGAAAATTAGCTGTATCAAAGGACAATTGACATATGACAAGTCACATGTATTTAAGGTACACAGTTTAGTAAGTGTTGATCCTTGAGTATGTACATTCACAGCTATGAAGTCACACAATCACAATAATGAACATGCCTATCAGCTCTAAAATGTTGCTTTCCCTTTGCTTCTGTTCCCCATCTGTGGTGCACATAGAGAAGTGTCTCCATAGCTCTGGCTGTAGATCATTTGAGATGTTTGTGGAACTCAATAGAAAAAAGTACGTAGAATAAGGACTAAAGTCGGTGAAACCCAATATATTAGGGAAGATAGTAAATATTTGTGTGAAGTAGCTAAATCTTTTTTTTAGAATTCTTAATGGGCAACTTAATCTTGCTTTCCAGACACAATGATTAAGTATCCAGTACTGTGCTTATAATGAGCATGTGCAGTTCCTGAAGATGGCAAGTTCTTCACATCTGTGGTAGGTAGTTAACTATTGAAAGAAACTTGGCTTATACAAGTAGCTGCTTATTTAAAGCTTTATTTAAAAGTATACACACACACATATATAGCCGTGTGTGTGTGTGTGTATATATATACACATATACACATATATATACATATATATACACACATATATATACACGCATATATATACATATATATATACACACACACACATATATGCACAGACATAATATTTATTTTTTGGAAGAGTTGTGCAGAGAGAGGAAGAGACAGAGAAGTCTCCCATGTGTTGACTCTCCAGGTGGCTCCAGTGGCCACGGTTGGGCCAACTGAAGCCAGGAATCAGATGTTTCACCTAGGTTTCATCTCCAGAGTAGGTGGCAGAGGTCCAAGCAGTTGGGCCATCTTTTGCTGCTTTCTCAGGCCATTAGCAGGGATCTGTATCGGAAGTGGAGCAACTGTAACAAAAACCAGCACCCATATGAGATGCTGGCATCACAGGTGGTGGCTTTGCTTACTATGCTACAGTACTGGTGCTGACAATTTCAAACTTGTAAAAGCTAAAAGTTGGTGAAAACTGGAAATGTAGAGTCTTAACAGCCATTTTTCTGTCATTTACAAAACTTGACATCGATTTTTGGTGATAATACAAAGGAATTGCAAATGTAATTAGACTTTCTTTTAACATTTTTTTGAATCACGTTGAAGGTCTAATTTGTAGAATTAGTTACATGCTATTAGAATATTTATTCTGCAGCTGGCCTGGGCATCTTTAAGTACAGAATCCACAAAAAACAGATTTGGATGTCTCCTCGGAGCTGTACCTGTGTGAAGCAAGATTCCTTAAACCCCAACTGACTTCACTTAATTGTGGAATTACTCAGCAGCTGGAAAGTTCTTGAGCATCATGGTGGTTCACTTGGCAGCAGGCTGCTAATGTAGCCGTGCAAGTGACTGGATCCATTTTCGGCTTCATTTAATACTTCACAGCAGCACATTGAGTGCCAGATGCCTACGTACAGGTACATTTTTGGTGGACGTGTCAATTGTAGCATGTTTGTGCTATGATCTAGGGAGTAAGGTTATAATTTGGGGGGATACCCAGAGAGCTGAGGAGGCAGTTATTTCGTGACATGTTTGTGACCTGTTTATGGGTGAGCCGTGGTGGACCCAAACTCCCAGCTTAAATTGCAAATGTGACTTTGCTTTCTGCCAGATGTGTCTGCATCAAATTAGGAAAGCCAGATGGTACAGACCACATTTCTGCTCTTTCTTCCAACAGCCATGGTGCATTGATCTTTCTGGAATAGCAATAGCAGAGGTTGCACAATGTGTTGTGTGCTATGTGGCATTCATTTTGCTAGTGAGGACTGTGGTTAAGATAATGTAACATTAGCATGATTTCTCAGGTGCCTGGCTGCAAGCAGAGACAGCAGCCTGGCAAGTGATGGTGCTCTCACATTCATTCCTGGAAGACTACTTAAAGGCTGGAATATGGGCTGGTTGGATAGAAGGGCCCAGAGGGTCTCCCAAGGCCAGAGTGCTACACATACTCACAGACACAACAGGCAGATTTGGGGGTGATTTGATGGAGTTTCTGTACAGTCTCCCCAACCAGGCTACAACACTCACTGATGAGTGCAAGAACTGGAGCTAGGGGCAGGCCAGTCCAGGCAAGCTGCCCCCATTGACACATAGAAGAGCTAGCCTGAGAGTGAAGGGACTTAGAGGATCTTCCTGGACCGGGCATTGGGATTTGCTGGTGCTCACAGGCCTAGGCTGGGGGCAGGCTGAGCCAGGCCACCCTACCAGCCATTTCATTAAAGAGCTGGGTCTGGGGACCAGCCCAGAAGGAGTTCAAAGGGTCTCCGTGACAAGGTTGCCACACCTGCTGGTATGTGTGAGAACCATGGCTGAGGGTGGGCTGGGCCAGACTGTGGTATCCATCGGCTCACATGACAGCGAGGTCTGAGGACTGGTCTAGTAGGGGTTCAAAGGGTCTCTGTGACTAGGCCATTACACCCCCCAAGTGTGAGTGGGGCAGAAAATGGGCTAGACCAGGCTGCTGTATACTCCAGCTCATGTGAGAGCTGAGTTTGGGGACCGGCCTTGTAGGAGTTCTTAGGGATCTCCCAGACCAGGCTGCTGCACACACTCTCACACGTGAAGTTGATCTGGGATGTAGACGTAGACAACCAACAGGTCTTAGAACTTATACTGAGAGAACAATAAAGAGCCTGTGTAAGGACAGATTGAATTTGTCATGTCTTATACAATGAAGCCAGCAACTTTTCAGAAACACAGCCATAGTCATTGAAGGGAAAACCCCTGGCCAGCAATAAGGAACCACTAGGTGATTCTTAAATCAGATCAGCTAGGCAGCCAGCTTAGGATCACAAGCCAGAAATCACGTTTCCCCTACTCGGTGTCAATCTCCCCTTCCCTAGCACTCAAGTAACACCTCCAGGATGTTCTTTTCCCAACCAGGATCCCTGAGACAGCACCAAGAGACCGTCTCTGTCCCCCAGCACTGATGTAGTCTGACAGCAACAACCACTGCATCCTCTGTCCCCAACCCAACAAAGGAAGGAAGGCAGAAACACTTCTCCCACCCACCATCTGTCTCCCCGACTCTCTCTGCCCCAATCAGGCACCCACACGGGCCTGCAATTCTCTCAACCTTCTTCACAAACATTTAAAAAGTTAAAAGAATAATAAATACATTAATTCAATAAAATGTTTAAGTAAAAAAAAAATTTAAGCCACCTACTTTTTTGGGTAAATATTTTTACTGGAAAGGCAAAGTTACAAAGAGAGAAGGAGAGAATGAGATCTTCCATTCACTGATTCACTCCCCAAATGGTTGCAACAGTTGGAGTTTGGTCATTCCAGTGCCAGAAGGCAGCAACTTCTTCCAAGTCTCCAATGTGGGTACAGCAACCTAAGGTTTGGGGCCATTCTTTGCTGCTTTCCCAGGCTTTTAGTAGGGAACTGGATTGGATGTAGAGCAGCTGGAATATGAACTGCTGCCCATGGATACCACAGGCTGAGGCTTAACTTGCTGCGCCACTGTACCAGACCTTAGTTTTTTCTTTATTTTTTTAATGAAGAACATTTTAATGATTAAATGTGATTTGTAGATACAATCCTAGGAACATATGATATTCTCTGCCATTTCTTTCACATTTTTTTTTTCATTTTTGGATTTTGAGTTAACATATTTTAAATTTACATCACAGTAAAAGCCTTAATACTTCACTAAAGAGTAAGAATTTTTTTAAAAAGATTTATTTTCTTTTTATTGGAAAGTCAGATATACAGAGAGGAGGAGAGACAAAGAGAAAGATCTTCCATCTGCTGATTTACTCCCCAAATTGCTGTAGCAGCTGGAACTGCACCAATCCGAAGCCAAGAGCCAGGAACCTCTTCCAGGTCTCCCACGTAGGTGCATGCTTTCCCAAGCCACAAGCAGGGAGCTGGATGGGAAGCAGGGTGCTGGGATTAGAACCAACACCCATATGGGATCCCGGCGTGTACAAGGCGAGGACTTTAGCCACTAGGCTGCCGCACCAGATCCAAGAATAAGAATTTTAACAAGTAAAAAGCAAGACCTTAGTGGTAATAGTAAAAATGGTTATAAACAACAATTGAATGGAAAAATGACTTTCACCCATGTATAGTAAAATTTAAAAGTAATCACAGATCATTAAATCCATGAACTTTGAAGAAGCCTCATCTGTATGTATGTGTGTGTAGAACTAAAGAAAACCACTGCATTATTATTATTTTCCTTTTTGTTTTAAAGGCAAGGTGACCCAGGGGTGAGAAGGAGAGAAAGAAGGATCATTCTCCCAAAGCCTCAGCAGCCAGGGCTGGGGCAAGCTGAAGCCAGCAGCGGGAACTCCATCCAGGACTCCCACTTGGATGGTAGGGACCCAAGCAGTTGAACCTTCATCTACTCCCAGGTGTGAGAGCAGAAAGCTGGGTAAGAGGCAGAACAGTGGGATGGCAACCAGCACTGTGAGCTGCAGGTATCCCAAGCAGCTGATGACTCCCTGAGCCACAATGCTTGCCCCAGGGTAACTTTATTTAAAACTTTTTCAAGTTTTGTTTTAAAGAATTTCACTCAGACGTACACATAAAGTTATTAAGATACACCAGGAGCACCCAGGGAGCTTGCTGTCCGGCTTTACATGGGACTTCATACTCAGTAGGTTTTCCAGACAGCAATACAACTTCCCTAGCAGGTGAAGGCAGAAACCAACTCACAGCCTGTTTTCTTCTTGTTCTCCCCTGCACCCGATTTCACCCTGCTACCCCGTACTTGGAGCACATCTCTGCCCTTTCCATCACTTGTAACCTCTTCATACCAGGACCTGCACCTACTGCATGATGGAAGGGAAAATATCAACAAACTTTTGTCCTGCCCCAAGAAACACATTCCTTGGGCTTGGTGCAATGGCTTAATGTCTAAATCCTCACCTTGAAAGCACTAGGATTCCATATGGGTGCTGGTTCGTGTCCCGGTGGCCCTGCTTGCTATCCAGTTCCCTGCCTGTGGCCTGCAAAAGCAGTCAAGGATGGCTCAAAGCCTTGGGACCCTGCACCTGTGTGGGAGACCTTGAAGAAGCTCCTGGCTCCTGGCTGCCAATTGTCTCAGCTCTGTTGTGGCCATTGGGGAGTGAACCAGCAGATGGAAGGTTTTTGTCTCTCCTTCTCTCCATAAATCTCATCTTCCTTTCTAATAAAAGTAAATAAATCTTTTTTAAAATTCCATTCCTTACTTTCCTAAAAACTGAAGAACAGGAGAAAGATACAGAATTTATTGAATATGTGAGTAAGACTTTCATCTTGTCATTACTTTTAACTTAAATCACACCGTGATGCAATGCTTGCATTGCAGTACTTGGATGTTGCTTAAGCTCAGTCAGAAAGGCCTCCATCTAACTTATTATTCTTGAAGACTATCTAGTCTTGAAGAGAATCAATTAAAGATAAATGAAATCTCTTCTGCAGGATGAGGCTCAGATAAAGCGTCACCTGCTCCTGCCGCCGCCGCTTGCTGAAGTCACACCCTTTGCTCCCGGAGTGTGCACTGCACATTGTGTTTTACGAGTGGAATCTTTTCCTAGCAGGGCTCCACGCACCAGGCCGTTTTTTCCAAAGCCTCCCCTAGTGCTGGGAAATTAAAGCAGAGAAGGTTTTCCAGTCTCAGTTGTGTCAGCTGAGAAAAATGGAAAAGAGGTTCAAATCGAAGCGGAATCACGTTTCATTTGGAAAGAGAATTGCAGCGGGAGTACATGTGTCATGGTAAACTCCATACACATTGAAAGAAGTTGAGGCTAGGGAAACATGATTTATTTATTTGAAAAGCAAAGAGACATACAGAGAGACAGAACTCCCAGGAGCTGACAGGAACTGGTCTGCAACTAAATCTGTGAGCTGGAACACTGTCCAGGTTATCCAGACCGGGGCAGGAGTTCAGTGACCCTAGCCATCACCGCTGCCCCCAGACTCCACCAAAGGAGTGGGTTTTGTTCTGTTTTTAACTTATATAGGCCAAAATGAGAATTATATGGATTGTTTGGAAACAGTCTCTGGTCAGAAGTACTAAATAGGTGGATGTTAGCTGAAATTGAGTGAACAGCGACTGGGCAGATTTGCAGCAATGGTTTTTCTGTGAGGTTGTGGTCTTTGTGAGGTGGTTCTGGTGGACTGTTGTGATAGGTTATGTAAAGTGATTGGCTATAAGAAGCATTTTTTTTACAACTTCCTGCTTTCCTCTCTCCCTCCCTCCCTTCCTTCTTGCCTGCCTACCTTCCTGCTTTGCTTCCTTCCTTCCCTCCACTTTTCCCTTCTTTCTTTTCTCTTTTCCCTTCTTCGTTCTCTCTTTTTGATGGAACTGACAAAAAAAACAACTCCATTTTCACAGCTTCTGTTTTTCTCATTGACCTACCTTTTTTCCTTCCTTCCTTCCTTCTTTCTTTTTCTTTTTCTTTCTTTTCTCTTTTCTTTTTCTTTATTGAGAAACTTGATGTAAGATTACTTGTCATTTTACTTCTTTTCTTAGCATTGTATTCCAGGATAGTTTTAAATTTACAGAACAAAAATTGAGAGATTAGTGATACAAAGAGTTCTCATATATTTTTCATCTTATTTTTCCCATCAACATTTGATAGTATTGATAGTAGTATCTTTAATACAATTAATGAACCACAAATAGCTTTCCCTGTTGTTTTTATTTGGACTTCTTCAATTCCTTCCATCCTTCTGAGCCTATATTTTCCAATGTTTTGTGTTTAGAATGAGTTTTTATTGTTTTGTTAATTTTTGCTCCCACAGATAAGGTAGGGCATGCAGTATTTGTGTGTTATTTATTCATTTTACTGATATCCTCCATTTCCATCTATTTTACTTCAAATGATTGGATTGCATTCTTTTTTACGCCTGAATAATATTCCACTCTGTATGTATACCATATTTCTAAAAAGCGTGTACTATGTTCCCCTCCTTCTAAGCCATAATGTTGTTTTTTTTTTTAAAGATTTATTTATTTTATTACAAAGTCAGATATACAGAGAGGAGGAGAGACAGAGAGGAAGATCTTCCATCCGATGATTCACTCCCCAAGTGAGCCGCAATGGGCCGATGCGTGCCGATCCGATGCTGGGAACCTGGAACCTCTTCCGGGTCTCCCACACGGGTGCAGTGTCCCAATGCATTGGGCCGTCCTCAACTGCTTTCCCAGGCCACAAGCATGGAGCTGGATGGGAAGTGGAGCTGCCGGGACCAGATCCGGCGCCCATATGGGATCCCGGGGCCTTCAAGGCGAAGACTTTAGCCGCTAGGCCACGCCGCCGGGCCCTAAGCCCTAATGTTTTATATCATGGCCCTTATCCTAGCATGCAAACCCAAGTATTTGTCAGACTCACATTTCATTATGACTTTGGTAACAATGTGTTTTTAATTGGAAAAAACATGAATTCTACCATGTTAAATATTTTTGATCATACAGTTCAGTGGAACTAGGTATGAAGTCACCTCAAAAGTTTCACAGATAACTGGAATTCAAGGACAACAGTGCAAACACTCAGTGATCTTGCTGAGGTGTGATACGTCCCCGTTCCTGTTGGCAGTCCCCACTCTTCATCTCTGGGATCTTTTGAACTTGCACAGCTGAAATCTTCTGCAACCCTTTGCGTGCCTCTAGTCCTCAGTGTCTGACAACCATCATTGCTTTTCATCTATGACCTTGGCCATCCTAGATAGCTCATGTGAGCAGGATACACTTTTCTTTGTGGCTTATTTCATTTTAGCATAGCATTAATCCAATTGCTCTATGTTGTAAGATGTGTCAGAACTTCCTTCTTTTACGGGCTGAGTGCTATCTTGTTGTATGTGCTTGAATATATGTCACGTTCTGTTTACCCATTTGTTGATCATCATTGGGTTACATTCACCTGTTACATTAATGTGTGTGTGTGTTTCCAGAAAGTTTTTACTTTCTGTCACAGCGTTTAAATGTTTGATTTTTCATTCATAAAACATTTTCTCAACATAAAGATGATCATATATCCATTAATCTACCTACTTAGTGTATATATTATCTTCTAAGGATCCTTCATTTATTTAAAAATGATAAATACACATATGTACATATATTGCTATAGGTATTTTATGTATCCTGATGTCCTTTCATTTATTTTATGTATCTTCGCATCCTTTTTTCTGGGATTTAAGTTTTAGAAATAGTAAAAAGTCACCTATAGAAGTGTGGATGAGCTGAGTGACTCAAGAACAACATATATTTGACTCTCTTACATTAGACTAGCCTTGCTGTTAGGTCAGCTCAATGCAAGTGAGACAAACAGAGCAGCTCTCTACAGTGAAAAGAGTATGCCCTGCTTGGGGCCCTAGGGGTGTATTTCTCAGAGCCTTGTTTTCTTCACCTGAAAAATGGGGGTTCTAATGTTCAAACTGAAGGATTATGGTATATATTAGAGAAATATGTACGTGTGTATATATATGTGTTTTATATATATAACACATATATTACAAATAACCTGGTTAGATTGTAGATGCTTACTTTTTAATTTTTATGATAATAAAATAACTTATTATATAAATATTATTACTAGGTAATACACACATAAATATACTTTAAGATAATGATTTATTTTTATAATAATAGAGTAAATTTCCCATGATCTTGGGCAGTGATCATTATATGATAACCAAGTCGAGCAAAGTTTCCAGCTGCAATTAGGTTGTACTGAATCATGAAAAATATATATGTGAAGAAAAGCTTCTGTACTTTTCTCATGTTAGGGAGTAAGAAAGGGGGATGATTGCAATATTTTATAGGGAATCTGCTGGTAGAAATATCACGAAATGAATAATGATGTCCCCTAGGTGGTGCTGAGTCATTGTGAAACTGAAAGTGAGATATTTGATATGTTCAGAAGCAACTTCTTTCTGCTTTGAATATCAAATAAGAGCAGGGCAGCTCCTTGGGATGTCTGGGGTAACAGCCAGGCAGAAAGCATCTTCTTAGAAGAACTGGCTGTGCAATACTCTTGCCTGTGAGACTCCATCAGGTCTTGGGTTTACATTAGTTGAAAAGAGGAAACATGATCTGGCCAATTTTTATTCATTGGAGCAGAGTTGTTGGAGCAATGAATGATTGTGATAGATTAAAAACCAGTTATACTACTGTTGCGAAGATAGTTTAGCCAAGGAAGTTAGTGCCATTCTTCTCCCCCACTTCGTTCTTGCAAGACTAAATGTGGGATCTGAAGGAAGCAAGGACCCCCAAAATATGCAAGATATATGCTGATGTATTTCAACAAGAATTGCCCATTGTTGTTTTATGGGTTACACTGCGCATTGCTCAGCTACTCCCGTCCTTTCCAACCTCCATTGCTGGGCAACCTATTTTTCTTTCAGCTTCAGAAGCGATAGCATCTGGGAAGTGAATCTGATGAATTCTGTTTGGCAAGCAGCATCTTTCCAACTGCCAGATCCTGGGGGAGGAAACTGAAATGCTCTGGAGGTGGTTCACGGCCAGAGATACCTGTCCTTGAGGTCCTGGTGATGGGGGAAGGAGGCTAGCCAAATGCAAAACTTCTGAAACTCCACTTCCTGAGTTCATTTCCATTTTGGCACAATGTGACTTTGGTTTCCAGGGGAAAGAATTCACATGGATTAAAATGTCTGAGGCTGAAGTTGCTTTGTGTCCTCTACTAAAGCCTTCTGCCATCAATCCCCATCTCCCAACACATTTTCAAACGTGGAGTCTTTGGAAGGTAACCATAGCAACTAAGCTTATTCAGAAATGACTGAACCTAGGCAGGAAAGGAGAAGGTAACCCCTATGGTATTTTTGCCTGGGAACTCACAGGACATTATTTATTCTAACAGTTGTATAGGCTGGGCACTGTTGTTTATGTACGAGACATTGTGCCACTTTAAGACGTTCAGTTCTCACGACTCCATGAAGTAATCATCGTTATCCTTCCTTTAGCTGAGGAAACTGCAATGCAAAGATTCTGCTGGCTGATCCCTGGTTGTATAGCTGATTGCATCTACTGTACCCTGAAGTCAAAGTGCTTCCCACAATGTGGACCGCATTCTAGGAAAATTGGAGAGCAACCTTCCAATGTCCAGTTTAAATAGTAAAGTGCAAAGGAAATGTGGAAATTGTTCAAGGCAATTGCAGAGCTGCCGATCCTCTGACCTCATCTGGCCATCCCCTTCCTGTTGCGTGGAGCATCAGAACTCCCCAGATTATCTCATCCATTTGTCACAGCAGGTCTTTGTGTTTATTATATCTACTGTAGATGAAGGAATTGAGGCACTAAAAGAGCTTACATGACATTTCCCAAGGTCATCAAATATGTGTTGAAGAGTAAGAAATAAAATACAACTCTAAATCCTTGCTACTTTCTTAGAAGTATGCTTTAAAATGTTTTACTGTGCATCCATCCATTTTGGAAGATATAAATGTATAAGCTAACATGCATTGTGTGTGATTGTTAAGATTTTCAAGGATTAACTAATTTATCAGAGATGAATTTTGCTATATATAGAGTGAGATCATCTTTGGCTTGAGTTTTGTGGAAATACTGCTTATAATGTGTTATATGTGAGAATTATGTATTCTAATGAATTTTGAAAATCCCTGCTTCATATGCTATAGATATGAACTCATAAGTTTATCTCTAAATTGCCTAAGAATGTGATAGAGAAGGGTGTTATGCTTAGCATTTTTAGATAACTCAAAAGTATTACAAGTAAAGTGACTGTAATCCTTGGAAAAGCCACCTCCATGTAGGTGTCCCAGTGTAGAGGGAGCAAGTGGTAGTGGCAGGGGGAAGCTGAATCATATCTGGAAGTCAGATCTGGTAGTTTGGACTTCTTCAATTAATCAGGTAGGATCACATTCATCAAATGACACTTGGAAGCCTGAACTCAACAATGGCATGGCTCCTTTGACCATGAATAGGGACCAGGGGGTGGACAGGGAACTGGAGCTAGGAGCCTGACTCTTGCAAGGACACCACTCCCTTTGCTTGTCCTTCCCCCCCAAGATAATAGCAATGGCAGGCTGCCTGAACTTGCTTCTGATGGTAGAGTGAAAACAGGCTGAGAATAAGCTGTAACTTCCAACGTTTGTTAAGAAAGAAGACCTAGATAAGTAGTATTTGCTGTGGAATAAATGGATGTGGAAGAAACTAGCAGGTTTCTAAAGGGCAACCAAACACAGCCAAAAATGATTGTTTCAGATTTTCATAGTCAACTTGATGTCACCTCTCAGGGAAAGGAGGCAGATTTGAGAGCACAGTAGTGTAAAGACCATGGTTAGAGAGGGGATAGGAGATAGGACTATTTTTTAAGAGCTTAACAAAGTCCTCTCCGCATAGAGGAACCACTATTTGGGTATCTCACACACAAAGGGCACCCTCACAGAATACAAAGTCACCAATTAATAGACCCTTCCTCTGTACCTATTGTTTCTACTCTGTCCTGGGGCTGATGGAGCCAGAAGAAGCCCAGTGAGTGGGTTAGTAGAGCATAATTTCGTGGCACAAAGAAGAAAGGAATTCCATGGCTGCCTCCCCATGGCTGCTCATTACTGAGCTAGGAAGGGAAGAAACTTTCAACTGGGTTAGAGATGAATCATTTGAGAACAGATCAATGGATGTGCTTTTTTCAAGCCCCCAATAGGCCTTTCTAATTCCTAAACGCGTGACCAAAAATGCGCTGGCATTTTGTTGGAGGTATACTTGCTCCAGTAAGGAAAGAAAACTGGCAGAGCTAGAGTGATGGGCACGGGACAGATGCAAATGGACTCTTTACAGCTCAACTACTGATCTGGCTTAGTCAATAAGCTGGATTTCCCTAGGAAGAGCATTGCCAAATTCTTGATCTGTTTCCAGGCAGACTCCTGGATTTCCACTCCATTACATCTAGTGGGCAGCCTGCCTCTGGAGCTCATATCATTGTCTTTTCATGTTGGGTAGAAAAAGCATACCCCAGCCCTTTCTATTTAGTTTCACATTTGCATTGTAAGGTATTACCTTAAAGAAATGCTACTTTTTCCATAAACTTGAAGAGAAAACTGTGGACTCGGAGTGACTGTTGGGCCTTCAGAATGAGGTTGGAATGAAAAGGGAATAAACAGTCCACTTAGAGAAAACTGTCTCTTGCTATAAAGTACGTTCTTTAATACTGTCTGAAATAACGTGTTGCATTACATGGTGTAGTAGCCCAACAAGTTGTGTTCCTTTGTAATTATTAATGCTCACCAGGAAAAGGTTTTTGTTCCTTTATTGTTTTAATCATGATTAACCAGGAGTATAGTGATAGGGTTATAATAATAACAACATGAAAAATAGAAATGTAGATACCAGTTGCAGGCAAGATGCTAACCCTAGAGTCTGAACATTTCTTGCAAACACAGACTATTTCTTCAACGGTTGTGTGTCAGTGTATACACATGTTGTGAGGAAAGATGAGGCGATAGCAGGCAGCTGTATCCTGAATGAGGCCCAGGTAGGAATGATCCAGGTGCTCCTCTTATTTCCACAGGCTACCTTCCATTCAAGGTCAGGAGTACTGAAAACACTCAAAGACTTTTTCCTGTGATTCCTCCCACGGAATGCGAATTAATCATTACCAGAGCCATGCGGTCTGAATCCCTATGGAGCTCTCTTCTGCAACACAGTGTTTCTCACAAATTTCAGGGAATTTTAGCTTCCCGGGGGCTGATGCTGGGTCAACAACACCAATCCAACTCCTCCTTGTCCCATTTCCTTCTTACAGTTTTTAAACTGCAGGGAAACAAGGAAGAGAAAACACATGTCATTGGGATAGGGACACCTGGGTTCCAGTTGCTACCTCTGGTGCTTGGTTTCCTCTGCTGTACAGTAATGAAGTTACGCTAGACCATCCCCAAGATGTGAAGCCCTTCCTGCTTTACAAACACTTCACTAAAATTTGTATTTCTAGCTGCATGTTTCAGTCAAAGGTCTTCCCCATTGTTATGAATGATGATTTAAGCTCATAGAAGAATAGGCTGTCATCCTGGGACTAAAATATGCAGTGCTCCGTAAATCAAATCCAGCATTAAATTGCACTGCAAACAAAAAAATTGTACACAGCGAAAATGTTTCTGTATGGGATTTAATGAGTTCCATATGCCTGACCTCTGCAAAGAAATCATTTGGGGAACTGTAGCTGTGGAGAAGACCAAGGGCATCAGCATCTGGCGTGAGTTACTCAAGAGAATCAACTGCATTTTTGTAGTATTGCCAAGCTTGGAAAGGTAGAAATAAGAAATACTCTACAATCTGTGTGCTTACCTTCTGAGATAATGCTGACAGTTTTTCAAAATCTTCCTCACTCATCAGGAAGTTGTAAATCCAGTGACTTTTGACTTCCTTCCTGCAGCTCTTCCAGGTTTCTCCAGCCCTGGAGGTAGTTAGGTTTGAGATCTGCCATGGCGAGATCAGAGCCTCCTGCTGGACAGGTCAGTTGTATTGGCTTTGTTACACCTAAAGATTGCTACTTAAAATTCAAACCTGAAAAAGTCTTTCTTCCCCCATTTTATTATTTTATTTTCTATTTCAATTTTACTTGAAAAGTAAAGTCACAGAGAGAAGCAGACACAGAGGAAGAGTTCTTCTATCAGCTGGTTCACTCCCCAAATGGCCATACCAGCCAGAGTTGGGCCAACTCAAAACTAGAAGACAAGAGCTTCTTCTGGGTCTTCCACATGGGTTCAAGAGCCCAAGGACTTGGGTTATTCTCCGTTGCTTTCTCAAGCAGGGAACCTGATTGGAAGTGGAGCAGCTGGGGTATGACCTGGTGTTCATATGGAATTCTGTGCTACAGGTAGAGCATTAGCCTGTCATGCCATGACTTTGGCCCCATGGCACTTCTAAGGATTTTGAACAAGGCCTTACAAAGTGATGTTTTGGAAACTGGTGACATTGTGGGTACATGCTAACTCCTTCCTGTTACTTGAAAGTTTGAGAGTCCTCATTACTGTGCAAGTATTTGTGTAACTCAAGCTGTGTCTCAACCTACATTTGAGCCTCCCTGATTATTATTCCCCAGCCATGGCTTCTGCTGCAGAGCCCATCACCTGCACCCAGGACTCATCTTTTAGAGCCACCTGCAAAATCCCTGCCACTTTTTCTCCACCCAGAAAGCTTCTATATCAACCTAGTTCAGCAACATTTTCTTGAGAGTGTTTCTGCATTAGTTTCAGCCCAGAACTTGATTAGTATTTGTCATTTCTGGGTTCCTGCAATTCATACGTGTGGTTAGAGCTAAAAAGGAGGCTGCCTAAGCTCCAGCTGATGTATCAGGAAGCTCTTCATGAAGTAAAAGTGGGCCTGAGTTGTCCCTTTAGTTATCAGAGAAGTGAATGCTGAATGAATGACCAGGAAGCTCTCAGAAACAAGAGTCTCAATCTTTTGCAAATTCTTGTTGTATTTTTCTGATTGCTCAGTGTATCACAATTTTCGTCCGTTGTCTTGAAGGCCACCATTCAGGGACAGGAAGACAACTAATATTTTTCAAAAGTTGCCAGGAAGTAGAATCAAAAGAACAGGGTGGTAGACTTTCTTGTCTTCATAAAATATGGTTGCTGCCTGAATTCATCAGCCTTAGGGATGGTTGGTTGTCTTGGAGAAGTGCTTTACAGTCACTTGATCTGGTGCAAATGAATAGTTCTCTCAAATTAGAACCCAAACCAAGACAATAATTTAGACATTCTTTCATAGAATAAGAATTGGCAGTAATATTTTTATTGGGCATGATACTTCTCTAACATTGTCTTATATCATTTCTGCAACAGACTTGAGAAATGAACTGAGAAAAAAATTTAAATGTCTGTTTTATTAATGTTGTAATTTGACTAGAATATGGTTATAAAACTCACGCAAGCGTTTAAACTCTAAGCTCATGAGACAGTGGAAAGTTGAGCCATTTTTAGTATTTAGGAGATGAGGGTTGGTGGGAGGCCCTCAGGCCCTTAGGGGTCTAGTCATGGAAAGTGGTACTCATAAGAAGGCTAGCATTTACTTTTAACATATTGGTTACTCATTACTATGTCAATTAATTCCATAATGATGTAAATTTTTGCTGATGGTATGTTGGAGCTTTCAATTGACTGGGATGATACTCTGCTGGCTCTGTCTTCAGACCAGAGAGGGTATACCTAAGAAGCCGTTGAACTTGACTGGACAATAAGATGCTGGACTCTATGTTTGGTATACGCTTGCAATGGGGGAATCTCAACTGAACTTGAGCTGTGGTTATGCAACAAGGTGGAGGAATCCACCATGGTGGGAGGGTTTGGGGAGGGGTGGGGAGAACCCAAGTACCTATGTAACTGTGTCGCATAATACAATGTAATTAATGAAGTAAAAATAATAAATAATTAAAAAAAAAAAAGAAGGCTAGGTATGGAAGCTTGGGTCAGTTCCAGCTGCTTTCTCTGCTTTCCGGCTCACTATGTGGTCCTTCTCCCACATGTCCTCTTCACATGCCAATCCAATGGGACAACTTGATCTTAAACTTGATCCTCCAAAACTGTGAGCCAAATTAACTTTTATCCCCATGAAGATAGTTTTTTGGGGGCATGTATTTGCAGTAATGAGAAGCTGACTAACAGAAGAGAAAATTGAAGTGCAAAAGTGACTTCTTCAAAGTCATTTAACTAGGAGATGGCATACTAAGATCCGAACCAATTGTGATTCTATGAGTAACCTGCACTTCTCAAGTTCAATTTATAATGAAGATGCACATATACTACAGTACAATATTTTGACCACCTTTGACAGTTAAACTCCCAAGGTAGACAACTCCTGCTGGGAACTGTGTCAACCAGAGGTAGCTAAAGGAACTTCTCTGTGTCATACACTTCAGTGTTTAAGACCAGCTCAACATTCAGAAAGGAATACAATAAAAATTGACCATTCATTTGGTTACTGCTTCTGAAATATTCACAGGGAGACACAGAATATGAGATAACATATTTATAAATATAAATATAACATGTAATTATATATAAATGTAAATATAATGTAAAATGTAATTGTAAAAATTATATAATAATATGTAGATGTAAAAAACCTTGGGTTGTCCTCATTTTCTAATGCCAGAGAGGTTTAGGAGAAAACAATTGTAGAGAATATAGTGATTCCATTTGTTTGCTTACCTGGATCCTCTTCAGAGAAAGTGAGGGTGATCAAATGAATTAAGAACTCAGCAAAAACAATGGACAATTCAAACTCCAGCAAAGCAGGTGCTTCCTTGTTAGCCTGCTCTTGTTAGAGCAACGGAATTCGAAGGTTTAGAATACAGCTTGTTTCAAAGTGATGCATGAGTTCCCAAAAACCATGTTTAACATATTGCTGGAATAATGCATATGAGATGGTTAAAAATGGAAGTAGGGGAAAAAAATCCCCAACACCCTTAGAGGAATTTGCAATTCATAAAGTTACTGCCAATTTTGCATTATAGTTGCCATGGTAACCATGCTAGGCTTCTGCTCAAATGTTTCTCAGAAGGGGAAGGAATAGTATATAATAAGCTCTTCAAGTGTTATTTTTTTTTATTGTAGTTGAATTAGTGTGTAATTCTTATGTGAGCATTTTAGGAATCCATGAATGTGCACTCCAGTTATGATTCTGATTTCTTATCACCCTACATTTAAGTAATGTATGCAAAATTGCTGGCTATTGCTGGCGTATGGTAATTAATTATAAAAATAACAAAAGCAGCATCAACCATAATTAATTATGAAAGTAAACACAAAAAAATTCATTTCAAACTCAAGTGCCATAAATTCCCAAAACATAGGCTTGCTTATCGATTCAAAATGCTTTCAGCGGAGCTTTTAGCCGCAGTCACAAGTCACCCTTGGCCCCTCTCTGGTTTTGCTCTGAAGAGCCCTATAAATTGAGTAAATGAAGTAGCAAACAGAGCCAGTTGCACCAATTAGGGTAAAATAATCCTCTCATTTGGCCATCTTGTTAGGGACCTGCTTTAAACTGGACGCTGACTTTGTGCAGCTCGTTCAGACCATTAGCCAGCTGAGGAAGAGCAGTGCATCCGTGCAAAAGGTATGCAGAGTTTAATACCCCAAGAATTTGTTGTGAGTAGGGAAGGGAGGTAGACTTTGCAGTTGAACATGCCAGGATTTCTACTTCAGCTCCCTGTTATACTAAGAGAAATCTTGGCCAAGTCACTTCCCATCTAAGGCCTGAGTGCCATCACATGTGTAAACCAGATGATCACAACCTTCTTAAAGCATTTGTAAGAACCAGAGATCAGTGGACAAGAAACATAGCCCAATGTTCGGCCTAGTGTGTTAGCTTCCTATTGTTGCTATGACAAGTAATCACAACCTTAGCCGCTTCCAACCACACGTTTCCGTTGTCCTGTAGAGTTTCAAACCAGAAGTCCACAATGAATCCTGAACTGAGGTGTCAACACAGCTGTCTTTCTGCGATGACTGAGATCATTTATTTTGCCTTGTCTAACTTCTTGAAATCAACTGCCTTCCTTGGCTTTGGCCCCTTGCTTCATCTGCAGGACCATCAGCGGATATGAAGTTGCTCTCACTACATCAGCTGGCATTGACTCACTGTTGTCTCTGTCCTCCACTTGTAAGGATTGTTGTGATGATATTGTGCCCATTCAGAAAATTCAGGATACTCTCCCTATTTCAAGTTCAGCAGAATTGCAACATAAATTGCAAGCTTAATGCAACCTTGCTATGAAATGTAGCATATTCATTTTCTGAGTAGTAACATAGCTCCAGGGGTGAGAGAGGGAGCCATTGTTCTGCCTACCACGTACAGTAGGCACAATTAAAAGGTAGCTCTGTATTGTTCTCTGACTGCTATAATTCATGCTATTGGTAACAGTAGTACTTAGCCCACCTGAAAGGGAGCTCAAATAAGAGTCATAGGGACAAACAAAGGTGTCAAAATTCCTAGGTGCATTAATTCCTAGGCTGCCTGTACTTCTTGGTCACCTCTGTCCCCTGCCAGGTATTGTCTAAGTTGAGATGGGTTGAAACTCACTAGTGAGACTGAGTTTCGCTTTCCAAGTACTGTCTCACTAGTATTGATTTTTAAAGTATCCCCCCTCCCCATTCCCAATTTCATGAAACCTGTAAGTCTGAAAATGACTGTGAGACAGGACATAGTATCTGCAGAGTGTAAAAGAATGCAAGTCAGTGAGGGGTTTGTGTGGGTTGTATCTCTACTGTGAACAGAATGAAGGCATAATGAACTGATCAAGGGCATTGATTAGTAAGAAGGAAAATGTTTTGGCCAATGTTCTACCCTGTGGTGCTCCAACTGCAAGAGCTCATGGGGGCTGCTCTCTGGTTGTGCCATCTGCTTAGGATGGTAAGCCTGAAGGTGTGCCTTCTCGTAATGTCAGGATAATGTTGCTTTTCTCTTTCTTTCCATAAAGTCAGTGAATGTCCTGTCTTGTTTTCTCTTTGAATGTTCCATGGACCCACTGGAACTGTCTCTGAGGGGGACGTGATCATTTCTCCCACCTTTCTTTTCACGGCAGTTGAGCTACTGAAAACACCTGCTTTTCACTCTACCAAACGACATTATGCCCTGAGTTGGAGGTTCTCTTGCTTCCCTCAATATAGTGCAGTTTATTGAAGCAACATCAGCATCACATTGTGTAATTATAATAAGGCTTTATTTCTAGTTATCCTTTTATTTCCCATCTGCATATGATTATTCCAGTTACCTTTCTTCTGCTCTGAATCATTTTTGATCTCTGTTCTTCTAATTTGGACTGACTTCTATTCTGATTTCTCTGAACTAGTTATTTCCCTTTCCTTTGATTCAGTCAACATATTTTATCAAAAGAATTTAATGGTTATTCTGTTATAAGAGCAAAGAGCCACTCTTAATTTCCCCCTTCTTGATTTGTACAAGGTGAAGGTGCTTTAATTCCTTGCCGAACGCATTAGCAATGAACAGTGAATGGGATTTAAAGAACCTGAGTGTTTGTCTTCTCTCAAGGAACCCGCTCATAATGAGTAAATAGAGGACATCCACTTATTTGCATTTCCCTTATGATTTTACTCCTTAGATCCCTAATATGTCTATAATGCATGCATTTCCATGACAGCAGGATGTGGAACTTGTGAATGATGGAATTGATGATTTTGTTGATTTCCAATTTACATACATTGACCTTCTTTGGATACATCAACCATCCTTTCTTTTACATAAAAGGAGATAAGTATTGCCATTTACTGGTGGCAAGACAAATAAGGAAGAGGAGGGATATTCCAGTTGTAAATTTGTCCCTTTATTTGTGAGCAAGACTAGAACCTTTGGACTCTTCCATGTGCATACTCAGTGAATGCAGAATTAGTTGAATATTTTTTTAGGTTCTATTCAAAGAATTCATTTCAGGAATTTTGCTTCAAAAAATAGCTATTCTCTCTCCTTCAAATCCTTTGGGCAGCCCAGTTTTTTTTCTTCTTCTTTTTTTTAATCAGCATTTTTGACACACAAATTAAATTTACTGAGATTATACTGTCTAGTCTTTTTTTTAAGGTTTTAAAGTTGTATTTATTTGGGTCTGACACAGTAGCCTAATGGCTCAAGTCCTCACCTTGCATCTGCTTGGATCTTATATGGGTGCCCGTTGTGTCCTGGCTGCTCCACTTCCTTTCCAGCTCCCTGCTTGTGGTCTGGGAAAGCAGTAGAGGATGACCCAACACCTTGAGCTCCTGCACCCACATGGGAGGCTCAGAGGACGCTCCAGACTTCTGGTTTTGGATTCGCTCAGCTCTGGCTATTGTGGCCACTGGGGAAGTTAACCAGCAGACAGATCTTTCTCTCTGTCTCTCCTTCTCTCTGTATATCTGACTTTCCAATGAAGATAAATAAATTTTAGAAAAAATAATGAATAGAAAATTTAAAAATTGTATTTATTTAAATTCAATTATGTGGAAGGTAGAAAGAAAGAGACAAAGACAGAGACAGAAAACAGAGAGACCTTCTGCCTGCTGGGCTGTGTGAAGTAGCTCTGCAACAATCAGAGCTGAGCCAGGAACTCAGTGCCTGGAACTCAGTATGTGTCTTACATACGGAAGGCAGGAACCTGAGTGCCTGAACCATTCTCTGACTCAGGATGCATATTAGCAGAGAGCTGGATTAGAAGTAGAGCAGGATTTGAGCCCAACCACTCTAGTGTGATATATAGGCATCCCAAGTGATGATCTCATTTTTAACCCACATCTTTATGGTCTCAGATCCCAGACTTAAGCTCTTAAGCTGTCAGATACCAAAGGAATGAACTGTGTCAGCCATCATGGTTAAGACAATGAGGATTTTAGTGAGGTGAAGTTAGTGGCTCTGCTGTCAGACTAACCCAGCTTCTAATCCTGGCTCTGCCTAGTCCTCTAGCTGTGTAGGGCAATTTCTCAATGAGGGTGACCTTAATAACTACCCAAACCAAGACATTTTTGAGTTAAAGGTGATGTTATTGACAGGGACAATCGGTATAAATATCAAAATGATATTGGAAATAAAACAACTTGCATGATACCTCCCACTCTCAGCAGGGTAAGCTGTTTCCTCTATAAAGCGCATAGGAGCATAGGATAAATGTAAAAATGTGAAACTTTTTCTTCTCTTTTAAGTCATTGTGAGGGTGAATTAAGGAATGGATAAAGAGTGCTTAACACAAAGGTTGGCATAGACTAATAATTAGTAAATGTTAGTGACTATGAATTAATACGTACTCAACTTCAGTTCCCCTTAGGAAAATACAAAATGTTAAGTAGTATCAATAATTGATTTGTACCACTTGCTTATCATACATAACTCAATAAAAGACCTTGTGTTTATGTGTTGGAACAAGGATGCTAGTTTGCTCTGTTTCCTCTTGATACATGCAAAAGTCTTGCCATCCCAACTCTTTTACCTGAATGAAATTGTTTTATTAGATGCATTCAACCGAAATGTTACTTGTTGTTCTTGAGTTTAGAAAAAGGGAGTGTCAAGGAAACTGTAGTGGTTCTGTCTTTAGATTTATACTTTTTGTTAGTCTAACCAACAGTGATGAATTTTCTTCCATTAAAGATTCCTGATGGGCGCACCGCTGTAGCCTAGTGGCTGAAGTCCTTGCCTTGCATTTGCCAGGGTCCTATGTGGGCACTAGTTCTAATCCTGGAGGCCTCACTTCCCTTCCAGCTCCCTGTTTGTGGCCTGGGAAATCAGTCGAGGATGACCCAAAGCCTTGGGACCCTGTACCAACATGAGAGATCTAGAAGAAGCTCCTGGTTCCTGGCTTCAGATCGGCTCAGCTCTGGTCATTGTGGCCACTTTAGGAGCAAATCAGCGGATGGATAATCTTTGTCTCTCCTCTCTTTATATCTATATAATATATAATATATATTTATAATATATAAGTATATAATATAATACACACATTAAAATATAAAATAAATATAAATAAACAAATCTTTAAAAATATTCCTGATTAGATTTGCAAAAAATCTCTAGAGATTTTTGCATGTGCATGGCCTTGCCAGAGGTTAGCTATGGTTCACAAGGTTTCTGATGTTGCTGCTCATGAAAGGAAAGGTGTGTGTTTGAGATCAGAGATACTTCTCGGACTCAAACTCTGTCTAGAAAACAAGGATTGTAAATGTTAAAATATCCTTAATACAGCTGTTATGATAGCCCAACTTAGTGGTACAGGATGATCTGTGTAACTAGGGAAGGGCAGATGCTTGGAAAGCACTTCATGCTTTTAAGCAGAAAGAATGTGAAATACCCAGAGTTGCTTGATAGAGCCAGCACATTTGTGCTTGTTCTGTTTTTATAAGATATTATATTAGACTGTATGCAAATCTGCAGATAAATGTTTTCTTGCTTCCACCAAGCAGATAATAGTTGCATTATTGATTACTCATCTCTTTTAAGAGCGCCATGAACTAGCTTCATTAATTCAGCTAATCATCCACCCATCCATTGATCTGTGCATTCTTCTAACAAATATTTATTGAGTCTGCTAATATGTGCGAGTGGCAGTAATGTAAGCAAATACTATTCAGTTTTCACCCTTGTGGTAGATTTGACTGCAAAGCTCTTCTTTGCCTCTCCATCCTACTCAACCTTACGGTGCTCTTCCTTTTTGGCTGTGGTCTAAATTGTGGGGCTTTTGCTGCAGAATTGTGGGAAGCATGACGTAAGCAGGAGTTTTAAAGTACTTGCAAAATAGGGCTCATTCCCACTCTTCCGTCTCAATATTGTAAGATTATCTATGATGGCTGGATGAGTAGAGACTCTTGGAAGAGAGATCATTCTCCAATGATAATGACTAAGAATATCCTATGTTGGCTGGAATTCAGCAGACCCTCCCACATTAATGCACATAAGACTGTCCATCTGAGAGGCAAAGAAGTACTCAGCCAACCTAGCCACATTAGCAGAGCTGCCTAATCAACCATCTCAGAGCCATGAGTGAGAATTGCTGGTTGTCGATTGCTGTTGAAGTCCTGTGGTTGACGAATAGTCAACATTATTGATGGAACAGTTAGTGATACAGCTTCATATCTTTTCTCCTTGACAACTATATTCCCATTTTCCTAAGACATATTGTGTATCTGCCAAATTGATGTTCTTACACATCCCACAGTTATTTCTTTGAAAGAATGCAGGGGCTGCTTTTTTCAGTTTTCATTTTTATTTTTGATAATGCTTACATAGTTGATCAGGATGGGAAGGATTGAGGGTTAGGGAAAGTGGGTGAGAACATTGTTTTAAATTTTCTTTTTCTTCCTCCTGTATCTTGGAGAAGGGAAGAGACGTGAGGAAGGTGAACCCAGCCTCCCAACTGCCCCAGTACCCGGGGATGGGTAATGGCCACCTAGGGTCCCCAGTGTGGAACATGCTTAAGTGGTTTCAATAGTTCTGAAATGCTGTTGATCTCACTGATTGAAGGATGAGGAGATCCTTCCAAGGTCCATTGGCTGACATAGTCCACCTTAAAGTCTCCATTCACCCAGATATTTGCTGTTATCAGTTGGTTGGCCTAGTTGCCTAATTTGTTCTACTCTCCTTCCTGTGCTATGGTAATAGATGTCCTCTACAGATCCCAATGGGCTGCCATATCCTCCATGTGCATCTGTGTATGCAGTCCACTATTCCATATTTCCACCGAGGAGGTCCAGTTCTGACACATCACTCTATAATCAGTCCAATGATGCTGCAATTCTCCCCTTGGGGGATTCCCAAAAAGACCTCATCTGAGGTGATCCTAGACCTGACTTGTGTGTGCTTGTCAGTACGGGGTCTCACTCAGTTCATCACCCACATTAGCCCATGCACACACTGGTGATTGCAATTGCTGGGTCAGTTCTATCTCCATCCCCTTCTCTTATCCAAACCAATGAATGCCGTGGCCCAGACCTACCTGGCCCACTACATACTTAGCCTTCACATACACCAGCAGGAACTACAGCTTAGTCAGAATGTTCCTAATTAAACCCCATCAGGACCACACTCAGCCCTGGTTCCTGTTCTTTCCACATGTGTAGCAGACTGGTAGTCCACACTGCCCCACATCCCATTCAGCTCTCGTATACATCAAAGGGCATTGGATCCTAGTTCAACCCAACAAATCCCACTATCCAGCCCATACTCATGCCGGTGGGTGCCACCACCTGTCTTGCCAGGTCCTGGTTCTCATGTTCACCAGTGGGAGTTACTGCCCATCAGACAGGTGCCCACAGTTTCCCTACTGGGCCCACTCCCAGATCTTGCACTCTCCAGTTGGTTTTGCCGTCTAACTTGACAGGATTTGCTCCCAGTCCCAGCCCTTGCCAGCTGATGCTGCGGCAAAGCCCGACCAGCCTGCACGTACTCCTTCTCATGCATACACCAATGGATACAGTTGGTTAGCCCAGTCTGGTTTTCCCCCTAACCTAGTTCACTTGCAGGCCAACAGGTGCTATACTCTGCCTGGCCTGGTCTGACCCCAGTCCCAGTTCCTGCACTCACCAGTGGCAGCAGTGGTTCAGCAGGGGAGCTTGCACTGCCCCCTACCAGACTTGTACCCCTGTCTCTGGGTCTCACATGTGCTGGTTGGTGCTGTGGCCCAGTCTGTCATGGCGCGCCTCACATATGCATTTGCCAGTGGATGCTGTAGCTGGCCCGGTCTGGTCTGTGCCTGACTCCAGCTCATACTGCTGAGTGCTGCAGCCTAGCTTTCCCAGCCAGTCCTCTGTCCCCATCCTAATGTGAACTGCCTGGTGTTGCGGTCTGACCAAGCCTGTCCTGTACCCCATCCTGGTTCTCATGTCTGCCAGTGGATGTTATGAACTAGCCCAGCCTGGCCTGCCCACAGACCTGAGCCACTCATATGCCGGCACATAAGCTGGCCTGGTCTGGGCTGCTTCCTGCCTTAGTTGTTGCACTCACCTGCGGGGACTGCGTCCTGACAAAGGAGTTTCCCAAACTCCTCTATCAGGTCTTCTCCCCTTGGCAGATCTCGCGCATCAGTGGGTCCTTGGCCCAGCCTGACTTAGTCGACCTCCTGTCCTATCAGGAATAGTGGCCTTGCCCAACTGGCCCACACTCATTCTGGTTATTACTGTTGGTTGAACACTATTTTGTATATTTTCAAGCCCATTAAGTTACTTTGATGGAGACATTAGAATTAAAATAACACGAAAAGCTAATTCTATAAATGTTCACTCACCAAATAGATATTCTTTAATTATTGTACATAAAATAAAATTTTATAGCTTGAATGCTGCAAAATAAATAAATAATTAATAAATAAATCCTTTACAGGAATGGGCCATCAGTATACAAAGTATCATAAAGTTGATGGAATGAAGTGCTGAAATACAGGTTTAAAACACTTAAGTAGGCAGTACAGAACAATTAATTATTATTAGGGAAATTGCAACATGCTTTTAAAAATTTTTTTTCTCTTTTATTGTATTAATTTTTAAAGTTTTAATTGGAAAGACATAGTTACAGGGAGAAGGAAAGGCAGAGAGAAGGCTATTTCATCTGATAATTCACTCCCCAAATGGCTGCTGGAGTTGAGCCAATCCAAAGCCGAGAGTCAGGAACTTTTGCAGGTCTCCCATGTGGCTACAGGGTCCCAAGGCTTTGGGCCATTCTCTACTGCCTTTCCAGACCACAAACAGGGAGCTGGATGGGAAGTGGAACAGCAGGGTTCTAACCAGCGTGCACTTGCAGATAGAGTGGTAGCCTATTAAGCCACTGCACCAGCCTTAATTTTATATATTCTTTTCTTCTCTATCTTTTTTCTTCTATTTTATTTTGAATTTTATGATATAATTATTTGATTTCCCTTACCGCTCCCTAAATTTGCCTCCCTCCAACTGATTTCTCCCGTATTATTACAATAGTATAGTCCTTCATAGCTCAACTTGTCCACATCCTATACCATCATCTTGCTTTCTCTGTGGCATGCTTTAAATATACAATGAAATTTAAGTTAAATTTTGGGAAGATTCAAGCAGAAAGTTGAGGGGTATTGCAAAGGCAAAACAATAAAAAATAATAACAGCCTGGGGGCCTAGGTTATTTCATTGGCTGGAAACACATTGGCATGGCTCTTACTGATTCACTTGGTCAGTTTTGACCTCTTGCTTCAAAAATCAGTATAGTAACTTGACATTATCTAATGAAGTTATTCATACGCCATATGAGCACAATAAAGTAGTCAATACATTGATTAACATTAGGCCAACATAGGCTGTAGTGATAGTGTCACTGGAGAAATTCTACTGTAAGAGCAACAGGTTCATTATCCTGTGATGGGATAAAAGAGGTGTGGGAGAGAGGTTTATTATAAAGGGGAGAGTTTAAAGCAGACCTGGCCTTAAGTGCAGATGCTATTACTATTAATGCATCTCTTCATAAATTATTCAGCTTCTCTCTGCCTTGGTGTTCTGATCTATAAAATGGGGCTAATAATCCTGGTTTATGAAGCAAGGAGAAAATAATGAGGCACATCACATGTTATCCACGAATATGTACTGTGCATATGTGCGTGCCTGCGTGGTCTGAACCCTTTTATACCTTTTTCATATTTGAAATGTACTGCCGGAGATGTCCCTGCTGTGACTCTCGGTAAACAGTTTTTTCTTGGAATACATAAAATTTGAATTTATAAATAGGATAATTATCTTCTTACAGAGTAGATTCTAAAGCCAGGCTGAGGGTGAAATACTGCCAATTTCCTGTTCAGTATTCCCCTTTTCCTTCTTTCATAGGTTGTTATTTGAGCCAACAGGGTGTGTAACTGAAAGACAGCATACCACAATGTTTCTTGTCTTTAGGCTGGCCAATATGTTGTAAACTGAATGCAATAGTAAAGCATCAGGAAGAACTTGCATTTTTCCCTTACATTTTCCCCCTTCTCATCCAGAATGACAGTCAGTTGTCTAGAGATACATGGACATTTTGCAGTTTTGACACTAGAAATTGTACATTAACCTGGCAGAGCAGAGTCCCTGAGAACTGTGCTGCTCTAGTGCCAGCTCTAAACTGCCTATCTTAAGACTTTTCTTGAGGTTAGAGAGCAGTAAATGTCCATCTTGTTTAGGACTCTATTAGTTCTAGTCTCAGATATCAGCAGCGTTCTTTAGTTCACTGATAGTGCTAGTGATATCAAGTTCAATAAGCTGGGGGTGTATGTGTCAAAATTGGAAATCAGAGTAAGAAGCATGCCCGAGCACACCTTCAAGCTAATCATTTGTGCATGATGCCATCAGACTTCCTAGCTAATATTGGCATTGTGGATTGTGATAATTTAGATGCTTGAAAGGAGGGCACCTGGTCTAATCTTGAGGGATCAAGATTGGGTCTTGTGTTAGGAAGGTAATGTGTGTGCTAAAAACGAAAGGAAAATAGCAGTCAACCAGGCTCCAGTAAAGGTGGAGTAGGTGGGGAAGAGTCAGGGAATATTATTCAGGTAAAAAGAACAATATCTGCAAAGGCACAGAAGTAAGAAGACCAGGCCTAACTGGGGGATCCACAAATACTTACCACACAAATGGAACACATCAGAGGAAGGGATAGGGAGTAGATGCTGTAATGGTTGAGGCCTTAAAGCTAGGCAGGGGAACAGGTGATGGAGCCTTTGAAAACCACACTTACGTATTTCACTCCTTCCTGAAAGAAATGAATTTTCAGTTTTGCAAGATGGTTGGGATGGTATAGAGGAATGGATGGGTGTGAGTTGGCCGTTTGAGTGGACGAGGTTCAAGATGGTGGTGATGACATGATAATCATGGTTTTGGAAAAAGAATAGAGAAATTCAGCAGGCAATATGGGTTGGAACTGACAGCATTTGATCACTGATTGACTTAGTGCTAAGGAAGATGTGCAGGCTACAGAATTAAAGAGGAAGTGGGCATTAATGTCTACATATGTGTTAGAACAAATTTGAAATTCTCATAGCTGGCATACTTTTTGCTTCTTATGAGAACCCTAAATGTCTGTTTCCTATTTTTAAAATTAGCTTGATAGCAATTGGCTTAGTGAAAATTACATTTTATTGATAAGAAGGGTAAGCCATCTGGGACTTCTCAGACTGGTTGGTATCTATTTCCCCGAGTATAATAAAGATGTAACCTCTGCCACAGGAAGCTATTACCTGATATTATTTATTTGCTGATAAAAAGAAGCAAATCATGGCTGGACATCTGTAGAAAATGAGTTTCAAATATAGCCAACGCAGTAAATGTCTAATGGAGTCTCTCTTATAATGATAAACATCTACGCTGTTGAGATGGTTTCTGGAAAACTTGGAAGGTAAGACATAATGCCACTGTTAATGAGACAATAAACGTATACTTATTTGTGGTTTTAATCAACAATTTCAAATTGTTGTAAAAAGTGAAAATGCCTTGGTAGCCCAATCAAGCAATATAGAAGCTTCTAGTTGTGTGTGTGTGTGTGTGTGTGTGTGTGTGTGTGTGTGTGTGATATGCATTTAGGATAATGTTCAGTGGGTAATATTAAAAAATGTGGGAGAAAAAGATGCTCAAGGAATAGTTACTGTGAGTGGGAGAATGGTGTTACTAGCCCTTAGAACAAATAATACTGCGCTGCTGACCATTTGTATACACAAAGGGTTTTTTGAAGCAATGTCTTGTGTAATTTTCATTTATAAAAATTTTCACTGCTTGGTTCTGTCTGTACTACAGTTGAACTGCAGGAATGTAGTACCAAGAGGTAAAGGATAGCTTTACCTTAAGCACTTGTGTTTTCTTTCCCCTTCCACACCTTAATGAAAATAATTAACTGCTCCTGTGACCTGCAGTGTAACAGAAACTCACATGACTAGAGTGCTGTGCACGACTATGTCACATTTTATCGTAAGCATCACATTCTCTTCTCAGGCAAAGAGAAGAAGGATAAGAGAATGGAGGAAGAGGCAACCAGCTTCCTTTCAAACGATAGAACCAAGTGGTGGGTGTTTGGCATAGCAATTAGTTTGCAGTTTAGGACACCGGAATCCCACAGCAGTGCCTAATCTGAGTCCCAGCTCCTTTGTTTACAGCCAAGCTTTTGGCTAATGTGAACTGTATGAGGCAACATATGCTGGCTTGAGTGCCTTGGTCCCTGCCACCTGTAAGCGAGTCCCAAATGGAGTTAAAGGATCCTTGCTGATGCCTGGACTAGCATGGCTATTGTAAGCATATGGAGAATTAGAAGGAAAGTCTATTATTCAATCTCCTTCTCTCTCTCTCTCTCTCGCTCGCTCGCTCGCTCTCGCTCTTGCTCTGTTGGTCATGTGACCATGCCTATCTGCAAGAGAGCTTGGAAAATGGAGTCTCTAGTTGGACAATGGGAGTCTCAAAGCTCAGAGTTTTCTAGCACTAAAAGAAAGGGAACATGATAGTGGGAGGCTTACAGAAGTGTTGTTACATGACTGTTTGGGTCTACCTTAAAGACTGTGCTCTTGCTTTGCAGGCGAGTTTCCTTTTGTGGGTATTTGAGGAAGCATATTTGCTGATAATGCCTAGATGGTGATTGTCCACTACTGAAGGAGAAGATATTGAAAATGACACATTTCAAATGTCACTTTCAAGCTGATGAAATTTGAATATTTCATCCATTTCATTTATTCATACATGAATACACTCCAATCTTAATGTAGGAAACTCAATGTGCTGGTAATTGCACTGTCTATCATACTTACCAACCCACTGAAGACTTGATTCAGGGGAGGGTTAAGAGTAAGTTGAGGATTTTCTTATATTGTTTCACAGCCATGTACCTGAAGTGTGGCAATTACAATTTCCTACAATGAAATAAATGACAACATTTGGATTCAAATGGGATGCCTTGTTTATTTAACATTAAAAGAAAATATATATTAATAACATGTATTTCAAAATACAAGGTTTTTGTTTATATTAAATCAAATGTACCCCAGAAAATTTGGGTTTTGCTGCCTTCTGCAAAGTTAATGCCAATTCTCCTTAGGATTATCGTGATGTTATTTGTTGCGAACATAAATTGGGATTAGTGAATGTAAGTGACCTATATGTTCAGGAGTCATTCTGGATTCCCAGTTAAGAATCTTAAAGAACCATTTGGGTTCAATTAAAGATTCTCTGCACCCTTTTACCACGATAGCACTAATAATACCCTATTTCAATAATACCATGATAGCACTAATAATGTCCTAACTGAACTATTCATTTTATACTGTGATTACCTATCATTCTATTTTAAGACCCGAAATTCCTAAACAGGCAAGGCTTTGTCTTCCAGTCTGTGTCTTCAGCACCTGATTGCGTACGTAGCATAAAGAGTGGGCTATTTGAAATGTTAAGTTGGAAATGGGCAATAACTCTAAGGAGTTGTGGAGCTGACTTCAGCAAATCAAAATAAAGGGAAGAAAGGGTGGAAACAGAAACAGAGGCCAAGGAGTTGCTCTCTGGTTGTTTCTGTATATTCCAAGAGGTCTGAGGAGCAACCTTCAATTGATAGTTGAGTGGGAGGGCGGGGAGGTCTAGAGTTTAAGATGAAAGTATAGTGAGACGAACACTTGACTTGGTAGTTAAGATTTGATTTGGGTGCTCATATCTCATATTGAAGTACCTCATTTTAGGTCCCAGTTATATCTCTGATTTCACATCTCTGCTCACATGCACCTGGGAGCCAACTTTGTGTGTTCAGTCTGGAAATAATCTCTTTCTTAGTTTCAAAGATCATTTCTGTGTCTCCGGTCATTCTAGGCAACTCCGTGTAGGCTCCTGATTCTTCCTGTCTTTGGTGTTCCTCAGAATTCTGTTCTGGGCCTTCAACTCTGCTCATTTCTATTATTTTGCTGCAGAATCTCTCTTCTATTTCTTCAGATGCTTCTTCAGGCTGATAACTACCAAATCCATGTCTCCAGTTTGCACATTTCTTCTTAGCTTCAAACTTCTATCTGTACATGCTTCTTGGGTTCACCATCAAGAATTCAACTCTTTCTTTTGTTTCCTGCTCCATTTGCTGGTTGACTCCCCAAGTAACCACAACATCCAAAGCTGAGCTGATTCCAAGCCAGGAGCCAGGAGTTTCTTCCAGTCTGTCACATGTGTGCAGGACCCAAGGCTTTGGGTCATCCTCCACTGTCTTCCCAGGCCACAACCATGGAGCTTGATGAGAAGCAGAGCAGCTGGGATACAAACTGGTGCCCATATGGGATTCCAGCACATGTAAGTCAAGAGTCTAGTCACTGAGCCATTGTACAGGGCTCAGGGGGTGACTTCTATGTGTCCTCCCAGTTAGGTTTCAAAGTCCTTTGTTTCAGCTATGTAAGATCAGTAAGTCCTAGAAGTCTATTGTATAGTATATTTCCTACAGTTAACATTGCATTATAAAATGAATGTTCTTAAAAATTTAAGAGAGCAGATTTTATAAATGCTCTTATCTAATACATACAACACTCTTACTGAAGAATCAGAATGAACTAAGTATGGTCAATATGTGAACCTTTAGGATCAATACTATGTCTATTTTGTAACTACAATTAAAATTTTCCAAATAGGAGAAGACTAAAGTTTGGTTTGTGGTAGCAGTTTGATGGAGTAATGTTGGGCAAAGACACATAGAATTTATGAACTGAAGTGGTTTTCAAGGTGGAAGAGGGAAAAAGAAAAAGGAACGATGGATGATACCTAGGCTTGGGGCTCTTGTAACCAATAGAAGGTGGTATCATTTGCTGATATTGGGAGACTAAGGGATGAGGGAGACTCAAGTTGGTGGAACTTGAGGGTAGAGAGGAACTGATGAGTCAGTTTTGGTCATGGCATGTTTGAGATGTTTTGGATATGAGTCTGAATCTCCATTAACAGATCCAAAGGCATGGACACAGGTGTCTTAGCATAGAGATGCTATTGAAAGTCATGGTCCAAGAAGAGATAATATATGGTTAGATGAAAAGTAGAGAAAAGAATCTGAAACTGAGCCCCGGGAAACAATGGCACTTAAGATTGGTATCAAGAAAGATGATACAGAAAAATCATTTGAGAACGGAGACCAGCAAGGTAAATTGGGGTGGGGACGGAGGTAGGAGAAAGTCACATAATTTTCAACCATTGTCAAAGAAGCCAGATCCTTTTGCCATCAAGTGATCTTATTCTTTGTGGATATCTGATCAGTCTTGAAACACAGAATTTTATTCATGCATTTCATAGTTAGATTCACATTACATATTTAAATATTCTTCATTTAATCCATCTATATTACAAATTTTACAGAGACATAGCCCAACCTGTCATTAGAGTTTAAACAACATGGCTTCCCCTGGACTCCATATTTTTTTTTCTATGCTAGTCCATAAATCATCTAATTAATCCTGCTCTTTATTTGTTTACAAGTGAATTATATACATTTTTACCTATTTCCTTTTCTTTTACATGTGTTCTTAGTTAAAAGACCAAGAAGCAATTCCTTTTCTTTTTAAAGATTTATTTATTTTTATTGGAAAGTCAGATTCACAGAAAGAGCAGAGACAGAGAGAAATGTCTTTTGTTCCCTGGTTCACGCTCCAAGTAGCTGGATTGGCTGGAGGTAAGCCAATCCAAAGCCAGGATCCAGGAGCTTTCCCAGTCTCCCCTGTAGGCACAGGGTGCCAAGGTACTGAGCCATCTTTGACTGCTCTCCCAGGCCACAAGCAAGGCGCTGGATGAGAAATGGAGCAGCTGGAACACAAACAGGTGTCTTTATGCAATCCTGGCGCTTCAAGGTGGGGATATAGCCACTGAGCAATCTTGCCAGGTCTTTTATTTGTTTTTCATACACTTTGCATGCTTGACTGCTTGGGTTGGTACCCCAGACTGGCCTTTTAAATAGGCCAATAAAGTATTGATAGTAGGTAGATGTAAAAAAAGACCCTATTGTTCAATACCAACCCCTTGTTTTTCAACTTTTTTGAGATAAAATTGACAAATTTAAACTAAATTTGCACACATATTTATTTAATAAGCTACAAAATGATCACCACAATCAAACTAACATAGGAATCGTTAGAAAATCAGTATCAAGGAGACATCTGTATTCCCATGTTCATTGCAGCATTACTCACAATAACCATGACATGTAAACAGCCAAAACCCAATGTTTGAGACAAGGCTGAAGTCTAGAAGCTGTCATCCTGTGCAAAAAAGGTGTGATGATGATAGTCACGCAACTCTACTAGCCTGAATAATGAAACGGATTAATTTTTTCGTGTATTCACCATAGAAATTAAACATATCTTAGTCTAAGAGACATAAATATTTAGGAGGTGCAGCAAGGAGTATAGTTATGTAGATAAACTAATACCAGTTTTACCTCCTTTAAGGTTTGTTAGTAGATTCTCTGTACAGCTTTGTGAGGTGTTCATGATCAACAATGAAGTACCATACAAATGTAAGCACATATTTCTGTTTCAAGTCAAAATAGATAGATATTATTCATTGTTCTTAAAGTCATTTACACTCAAGGGAGCAGCTTATCTCTGCTCTAAGAGTTTTCTGGGGTTCAGGTTTCCTGGGTTCCAGGAACAATATGGAGATGTGGCACAAGACTTGGGTAGCCTGTATAAAATTTCTAGCGTTTCTGTGAGCTTAAGAACTTCTGAGGGTCATGCTACACTTTAACATGGACCAAGAGGCCATATTTACCTCTCCACTTATGGTAGATGTCCCCAGAGTACCAGTGGCAAAGTCAGACGGAGTGACAGGCCTAGTCCAGGACCTACAACAGGGCCTTTATAAATGCTCTAGGAGGCACAAGAATATTAGGCAGTTCCAGTGAAAGCCTGATAAAGCACACCATTAAATAAACAGGAGCAAATAACACTTCTCTTGAAATGAAGACTAATATATTTTAACTTGATTTTATTTTCGTTTCTCTTTCCTTAGGGGACAAAGTGGCCCGGGAGTCTCCCTGGTAGAATTGCTATTAATCATGATCATTTATCTTGCAGAGACTAAAAAATAAAGTTAAATGTGTGCAAGCTATATTTCTAAATTTTTGATACGTATGGAAGCCATGGCTTTATTATTCCAAGCAATTACTAGCTATAAAGAGAAAGAGAAAAGCTGGTAATCAGAGGCTTAACGTTAGACTTCCAGGCATTTTCATTTAGGATATTTATCCAGCCTGAGAAACCATTATTAGATTTCTGTTTCAGACTGCTTTCAGAAAAAGCTTTTCACTTTCTGTTCATAGAATCTTAATATCAAACACACAAGGGCTACTGAGTATGAAAGACAGGAATCAAATATAGAGATATACAACTATAATACATGTCACTCCAATGAGAAGGTGAGAATGATTTCCAAGTAGTCAGCATTCTGGACTCCCAAGTCGACCTTGTGGGCAGGTGTTCTGAGTGATGTGGGCCTTAAGCACCAAGACCAGGGAGAGGAACCTAGTAATGCCTGAGGACAATCATTGAAGCCAGTATCTTTGCTCAGGATAACAGGGCCATACATAACCAAACTCATTCTCCCATTCCCTACCTTGTCAGTTAGGGATGTAGCCTATGCATTTAATGGTCAGCATTAAAATAATGGCAGTAATGAATTCTCACTCTAAAATAATGGTCTAATGAAAATAATGGTACCATAAAAATAATGGTACTATAAAATAACATTCTTACAAAAGCAGCTCCTGACCATCTGTAAAACCCAAGTCCTACACATTCACCCTGTCTGCACTCCTACTAGCTCACATGATCCCTTGTCTTTTTTTTCTTCTCCTTCCTGTTCTTCTTCATTTAATCTGTTCTTCATTTGTTCCCATTAATATCAAAGATGGATTTTAATTTACCCACAGAAGCATGTAAAGTACAAAATACAACATGAAAGAAATGAAGAAAAGTGTGACGAAAAAGAAGCCTGATTTCATAAATGAGAGCCAGAAAGATTAATATTTTGCAGAAGACATGATAAAATTCTCTTTGAAAGCATGAAGTTGGCAACAAATCTTGTTTTGAAAACATCCACCTTCCTGTAGCCCTTGACCCTTATCACCCTAATCAACTATGTAACAATTATCAAAAATAAAAATAATTATTAAAAATAAAATTTAAAAATCTTGTTTTGAGCTTCTTAAATAAAGGAAGAAATGAGATTGGTTGCCAATGGCCCAAACAAAATATACCAGTTGCTCCAGAGGACTTTATACATGAGTTCTTCACATTTTATTTACCTGGTATCATACTTGGACCATTTTACTGCTTCTCCTATAATTACTTCAAGCAGGAAAATGCAGCAGAATGTTGATTCTAGGCAGATTTCACATGAATCAGTGATGTTTTAGCTAATTTGCTTATCAAGCTGTATACAGTAGTCATCTGGGGGAGTTTTAAAAGCATATGAAGGGACATCGAAAAGGATGCTCTGTTCCTTTAAGCCTCTCCATCACTTGATAAAGGCCACCCTCCTTAAAGCTGTCACTGCCGCTCATTGTGGGGATGGCACTGCCTTGCTCCTGACGACGGTGTACCCCTCGACTCCTCTTATTGCTTTGATCTCCAGTGACCCATGGTGTACTAGGGAATTCAGTTCTGTAATTAGACCCACTTCGATCAACTGTCATCTACAGAGGTTGATTAACAGTGATCTTCCCACTGATGCTTTGGCCTTTTGTACACACTTTTTAAATTTTGTCCAATATAATGTTTTCGAGGCCTCTTAAGAATTAGAGTCACCTGGAAGTAGAGTTCAGCGTCACGTACTGTCTTCATGATTGCCTATATTTCTGCTGCTGTTGAGCCCTTTTTCCCACATTATGCCACCATATTTTCTGCATCATTTAGTGTGGACCACTGCCTTCTTTAAGTTCCTAATCCATCTAAATAACGTAGTAGAACTTCATGGCTGGGTCCAAGCAAGTGTTAAAGTCTATGAATTCCATCTCTGTGTAACTGTCTCTTACTCACCTTTATGGGCTAAAGGATATGTTATCCTCAGAATTCAATCCCACACATTGTTTTCTGGTCCTGTTAGTACATGCTTTCTAGCTCCAACAGATCTTATAGCCTCTTATCCCTTTCTAACATTAGTATGTTCAACATGACCCAGGCCAATTTTATTTTGTGACTTAAACCTAGTTGTTTTGGTGGCCAGGTGAGGAAATGACACAGGATCCTGAGTGGAGGGACTTTGCCCTGCTTCACGGTCCACTAAGGGGGTACTAGCCTTTGACTGCGAAGAGTGGACACTTCTGTGGAGGATTCAGTAGAACATGAGGATTTGAGTTGTTGACTGCATAAAGTGAGACATCCATGTCTCATTTCTCAAGATATTGTTCTTCCCTGCTCAGGCCCTTGCCTTGGTATAGCAAGAATATTGAATTATTACCAGCTATGCTACTTCTATTTTTTGTCTTGAGCTTGATTCTCAACTCTATCTGTCATGCAGAGTTACTTTATATGCTACAAAGCAGTTTTGGCTTTCATACTGACTTTATTAGTGATTAATGATTTTTATTATTGCTACTTCTTTTGTATTTCTCACATGCCGCATACATCATACTCCCTCAACATTCCACTTTGCTAACATCCTGACCCAGTCTTCCATCAGTGAAAAAGTCCCCTAGTTTCTAGACTTGTTACCATCAATGACAGGGGATGCTACTGTTCACTGAATCATGGATGATCCAGTTCAAAAATCTCATTTTTGAATAATTTTTGACTGCTTCTAATACATAAAATATCATAGACCAGATTCCCTTGGAGACATTTATTTCTGGATCAATTGTTGTCCGAACCAGAAGGAATCAAGAGTGAACAGGGGGAAGAAATAGGGATGTGAGACATGAACACCAAGTCTTCAGCCAATCCTACTGATCATTCTAGAACTGTGGTCATTTTCTAATGTCATTTTTAACTTGGGAAAGGGGTCCATCCTTTGCATCTTTGATCAACTATTGGATGTGGACTGTTCCCAGGGAAAGGAGGGGAGTTTCAGTTGGCTGGTTTTGTTTAGTAGAGGACAATTTCTGGCGCAGGACTCCATTGCTCAGGAATTGGAGAAATGGATGTCTCAGTATTGCAAAGAAGAAAGCATTCAATGACCCACACGGCACCCACCACAAAAGGAAAGCAAGTTGTGACTTGGAGCTTTACATCACTTGCCAAAACTAAAAAAGTATAATTGGTTTCCTATTCTGTGCACATATATAATCATGTGAAATTCTCTGGGATTCTGACCTGGAATACTAACATGAATTTGGAGAAAAAGAGAAGAAATCTACGGGTGACAAATGTGTTGTATAAGCCCCTAAATTCTTCAAAATATCTTACTAGAATTCTTCTCTTGTCTTAGTCTGAGAGAACGTAAGGCAGTTATTTCATTTGCCCTCTGCCCCCACCACCCGACACACACAGGTGTCTGAAGCACTATGGGGATATCTGCTAAGAGAGTATAAGCATCAGCAGACAATCTGTGTGCCTCCAGGTAAGTGAAGGGTAAAGCTATTCCCAGCTTGACCACTCACTGGTAGAATGAGAAGTGATTAAGAGGCACAGGAGATAACAAAGGGAAGAAAACACCACTGCATTAAATATAGTCATCCCTTGCTAACCTTTGGTGGATTGGTTCCAGGATCCTCCTACAGACACCAAAATTTGGAGATACTAAAATCGCTTATAGAATATGTAGTATTTCTATATAACATGCATATATGCTCCAGTGTATTTGAAATAGGTTCTAGTTTAGTTATAATACCAAATATAATGCAAATGCTGTATAAATAGTTGCTGGATTATATTACTTTAGGACTAATAACTAGGAAAAAAGTTTGTATGTGTTCATTACAGGTGTGATTTTTTTCCAATTATTTTTGATCTGCAGTTAGTGACATCTAGAAGTGCACACCCATGTAGCTATGCAACGTTGATCATGTGTGTACATGTGGAAGTTACTGGAAATGTTTCAATCTCAGAAGCGTTAAAATGTGCATAATATGTGTTGCAGAAAGGGAACAATACATTATGGATAGCACTGAATATTATCATAAAAGCACATACATGATAAGAAAAAGTAAAGGAGACATTTTAGAAATACAGGAAACATCTCATGGGAAAACCATTTGAATAAGGCTTTGCAGGAAAAAAATGGCAATTGACCTTTAAAATATGTATATTTATCCGTTCAGGCTCGTCTCGTCTACTAGGTGAAATAACATCTTACTGCTATGTTCTTTATTTCCTTAATATTATCGTGTTAAATTGCCTTGATGTTGTTATTTCACTATTTCAAATGCTACTTGCATATATAGTATGCTATGATGGCAGAGACCTTCCAGCAAGGTAAGCATGTTGAAGTATCAGTAAAGCAAATGCTGCTGTATTTACTTTGCTACTTGTTTACATTTTCCAGTTGAATACTGTAGCCTCCTAGTAGCAACACAACAGGGAAAAAACAATAAATCTATAGCTAGTACAAGATCTGTAGCAATGCAATATAGATCAAGGAATTTCTAGTGAATACCACATTTCGCATCTTGGGGTAGTAGAGCTAGATAAGGATGAAATAAATTCACATGATGAAATCATAAAATTTTAGCAAACTCTAAAGCTTTTTTGGATTAAATTACTTTTGTCTTCAGGTTATTGAATTTATATGAGTACATTACAAAATATTTAGAAAATATGGACGTTAGAATTGAATTATTCACCCATAATTCATGCTAAGATATGAATGGAAACATGGCAACTTTAAGTCAGAATAACACCATGATGGGTTTTTAAAAACATTTTTATTAATATAAACAGAACATATTTCAGACAATTTAAGTAGATAACCATAGTAAAATGCATTATTATAAAACTAAAGAAAAATCAAGAAAGGGAGGGGAGAATGAGGAAGTGCAGGAAATCTGAAGTAAGTTTTGAATGTTATGTTAGAAATTCAAGGTTTGGATTACAGCTACATGCAAACACACCACATTGTATGCATCAGAGCATCTAGATATAATAAGACTTCCTTTTCCTTCTACATTAAAAAAAATTGCTTCCTATCTTTTTTGATCTTTTAAAATGAACTAACATCTTGGAAATATCAATAAATACATAGTGAAGAAAATCCACTTTTGTGGGGATTTCCAACAATGGGCCAGAAGAGATACATTGCTAGGACATGTGACACAGTTTTGAACATTTCCAGGAATTCAAGAACATTTCAAAGCTGACATCACTGCACTATGCTGAAAACGACCACTCTTCTCAAGAAGAGACACCAGATGTCGGCCATGATGCTGAAACTGTTATAGAGTGACACTCTTAGGTGTCACTGTGTGGTGCTTGTCATGCGAAATAAGATTCGTGGATTTAGGAAACCTATGTCACATACAAAATCATCCATTTGCAGCTACTCTGCATTTAAAGAGATTTGATCCCATCTACTACATCTCCTGGAGGGAGTTGTGCGTCAGCTCTGTAAGCCTTCTTGGAAAGAGTTAAGCTACCAATGATCTGTGAGTGAACGTGAAACCTGTGCAATGTCTATGCATGAATCCACAGGGGCGACACAGCACAGAGCCCTGTCCTGGAAGGGAGCTGCCTTAGGGAGTAAGATGATCAACTGAAGATGTCATTTGCCACAATTTGGTCATCTAAACTAATCACCTGATGCAAGAAATAGATGTCTAGGAGCCACATAAACAAATATGCTATATGTGTGACCTTACAATGCAGCCAGCATGACGTCAGCTATTAAAATGCCATTGGTATAAAAAATAGGTGAAAAGGTGTATTAAAGAGGTTTTTTAAAAATATAATTTTATCTCTTAGGAATTCACATCACCTTATTATTGGCAGCATGACCCATGGGTATACAGAACATTAAATTAAGGCGATTTGTAATACTGGTTTTTCTAAGGAGGTCATCAATGATTTTATTTACAATGTTGTTCTTGTGGGCAAAACTGTATCACTGTGCCCTGTGGACACAAACCACCACTAAAGGTTCCCCAATGCTCAGGAAGAATTTCTTAATACAAATCCTAAAGTGTTTTTTAAGTCCTTCAAGGGAAGCCAGTGGGAAACGTTAGGCTCCAACTTAGAGGAATTCAATCTGGCAGATCAAGCTGCGATAGACCATAGTATCCTGGATGGAGGGTCTGTATATTGATCCTAATTTGGGATCTCTGATTTGATTTTGTTAAAAGCGTATATATTTAAATATGTTCTTCTAGTCTTTTTCGCTTCCCTTTACTAAGATATTTCCAAAATATGGAAAAGTCTACAGGGCAATGTAAGACACATTTAGTAATTACCAAGTCTTAGTGGATACTGATATTTTATTATGGTTGCTTCAAACCTTTGGGGTGAGGTGGGACAAAGAAAACACTCAAGGTGAAACGGGGAAGGATTTTCCTAAACCATTTTCTTCCCTCCCTGAGAAAATCTCTATTTTGAAATCAATGTATATCTCACCTTTATGTGATTATTGTCTTCATTTAATGTACTTGCATAAAAAGTATACTGCATACATGAATGGTATCATTCCCATACACATTCTGCAACTTACTTTTTATTCAATGTCATGTTTCCCAAGACAAGACACAAGTGTGTCTTGATTATTTTGATTGTGGCTTTAAGTTCCATTCTTTGAGATATGTTAGAGTATCCATTCATTCTGTACATCAGCGTTGATTGCTCAATGTTTTCCTTTACTACCAACCATATTTCAATATACATCTTTGTACTTGAAAGTGGAATTGCCTATTCACATAACTCATTTTTACTTTTTTCCCATTTGCTTTCTCTCATTCATTTGAGGACTTACCTAAATTTCCAATACAATCTGCTGTTGTTCTATGAGCATAATGCAAATATATTCTCTTTGTTTATGCTTTACTTTAAATATTGTTCTTTCTTTTGTTCTAGTCAAATATTCCAACTTTGTCTTCTATATCTGGTGCTTTTTGTTTTATTGAAGAAATCTCTTCGTGCTAGATTTCATGAAGATAGTAACCTTTGATTTCTACTAGAAATATTGGAGTTTGCCTCTTTAATGCATTTGGAATGTTTGATTATAATGTGATGTTTCAATAGTAATTTTGTCAACAATTTTCATTTTTGTCAACATGAAAATTTATACAACACCAGCTTTCAAAGATTCATTTTTTTTCGTAATGATATATGGTATCACTTATATATCAATTGCTTAGATATGTAAGGTAGACACTACTAAAACTAGTTAATATCTGTTTATTTTGTCCTTCTGGGTACTCCAAAGTTTCTACTTCCAGCTGTTCTCCACTTTGGCCACATCATGTAACTAGTAATGCTAATGATCTATGAGGAGAAGTGACATATGCAATTCTGAGATGACCCTGTGAAAATTCCCACTCAGTGGTTCAGCTTGCCTCTTCTCTGAGTTGGAAGGCACTGTGTTGAAAAGGCAGAACATCAGATGCAGCTTTCTGGATTGTTATATCACCTCTAGGTCATCTGTGTTAACAGCAATTCCCATGTGAGTAACGAGTGAGTTCTTGAAGCTAACCCTCTGTGATTTCAGCGATAATACTCTATTACAGCTTTTCTTGATTAATACTCCAGGCTGTTGAGTTGGGCTCTCTGTTTTGTTCCACTAGCTTATTTTTTTTCTATCCAAGCACTATTACCACATTGTCTTATTTTGGCTTCTTGTGAAGTCTTGGTTTCCAATAGGGAAATTTTCATCCCTTTTTACTGCCCAATCTTTTTATCCTTCCAAATGAATTTTGAAATTTTTATCAAGATTATCAAAATCGCTGCTGAGACTATGATCAGAACTTTATTAAAATTGTTGTTTAACTTGGGAATAAATGATATATTTATTGCAATGAATCTTCTATCCAAAAGCATGATAAATTTTGTCTGCTTATTAAGTTTAACTTTGTTAGAATATAATTTTTCTAGATTAAAAGTCAAACAACCTGCTTGAAGTATCATCTAGAAACAGAAAAAAATCAAGTTCATGTAACTTGAGTTTGAAGAAACATTAGACAGAGGAAGATTACAAAATTTCTGTTTGCCTTACCAAGTCTAATTTAGTGTGCATGCTGGTAAGTGCTTCAAACCAGTCAAACATGGCCAACCTGCCATCTCAGCTCTTGTTGGTGGGTATTGCAGTTTAGCCCAGCTGGGTGTGGTCCACATCCTGTCCTGGCTCTCCTGCATGCCAATGGGTACTGCAACCTGGCCCAGCCTGGCCTGATCTTTGTTCTGACCCACACAAATGCTGATGAGTATTATAGCATTTCCTGGCCTGGCCTGTCCCCAGCCTTGGCTATTGTGCTCCCCAACAGGAGCTGTGCCATAGCAGGGGAGTTACCCAAGTTTCTCTACCAGGATCATACTCAGCCCTGGATCAAATAAGTTATCAGGTGCCATGGCCCTGCTTGGTATGGTCTGCCCTTAGGTCTGTTCTGGCCTTTGCATGTGCCAGCAGGTGCTACAGCCTGGCTCTGTCTGGTCTTCTTCCAAACCCTGCCTCTCGCGAATGTGAGGTGAGTTCTGTGGTCCATCCTGGCTCAGCCAGTTACTACTCCAAGCTCTGCAGAAGGTGCTGCAGTCCCACATAAACAAAACCACAAGTCCCCTACACAATCTACCCCCAGATCTGATTCTGTCACGTTCTGTGTGTGCTGAAGCCCAGCCTGAAGTGATCCATCCCCTATTCTGACACTCACATGTAGCTACTACAACCTAGCTCAGGCAAGAATTCCTCCTAGCCCCAGCTTTTGCATGTGCCAGTGGGTTATGCTATTTAGCCCAGCCAGGTCTCCCACATGAGCCTGACCCAGACATGACCTCGGGTTTACCCCCTCTAAACCACCCTATCCTCAGCTCCCTTGCCTATCTGCCAGTGCAGTGGGCTGGTCCACCAATGAGCCCAGAACTCATTCCTCCCCTGTCAAATATACTGCTACATGTGCCCCTAAGGCCTCTCTCCGGGGAATCTGCAGTGACCCCCTTCTCCCTGGCCTGGATTCTGGGCTGGCGTGTCCTGCCTGGTTTTTCTCACCTTCCACACACATCCTTACATAGGAAACTACGATGGCACACTGGTATTGTTAACACAATTTGGCATTAACCAAGCTCAGAATGCCCACCAACTGTGGTCTGCTTTTCTCCAGCAATGTAACTCTTGCCTAGGTACAAGGCAACCTAAACATTTGCTTACAATTGGTGAGAAATATTTCTTTTTTACTTAAGTTATATATACAAGGCTACTTCAATAAGTTTTGGGGAAAATGGAAAGAAATGGAATGCCAAAAAGTTTAAAAATTCATGTGAATGTTTCTGCATACTACACATTTCCCATGAGCTTTTTGATGTATGGCAGTGTTTCTCCATCAGGGGTATTTTTGACTTCGGGGAACACTTGGCAATGCTTAGCGATATTTTCAGGTGTCACAATGGGGTAAGTGATGCTCCCATCTACTTAGAGAGGGTAGGGGTGTCGCTGCAGCCTGCTGTCATATGGGATTGTCGCTGACAATGAAGAATTGTATCAGGGTGAGAAACTGGATGAAGAATGTTGAAGAACAACAATAAAATAAGTACTGTGTGTCAACATCTAGTTTAAAAATTTTAGCTCCATATGCATGCCCCTCCAAAATATGCAAGTTTGACCTGTGGATGCTTTGAAAGTAGAATTGTACCACAGTGTGTTTTTTCATGTTGTATTTGTAAGCTTAGCCATGTTTGCATGTTTAGCTGGAGCTCATTTGGCTAACCCATTTTCATTATTTGGCATCATATTTATGTTTTTAATTATTTCCCTTTTACTGTTGTTATAAATAACAATTATCAAGAAGCATTTTATTTTAATATAATTTAGCATATCTTGATTTTTAAAAATATTTATTTATTTTGTAAATTTTTTAGTTTTCATGATACCATTTCTTAGGATCAAGGACTTTTCCCTCCCTCCCTCCTCACTGTTAAGGTTTGTTTGTTTATTTTTAAAGGCAGATTTTACAGAGAGTGAAGGAGAGACTGACAGAGAAGATTTCCATGGATTGATTCACTCACACATGGCCACAGTAGCCAGAGCTGAGATGAGCTGAAGTTAGGAGCCATGAGTATTTTCCCAGTCTCCCATGCAGTATAGGGACCCAAAGACCTGAGCCATCCTCTGCTGCTCTTCCAGACCATAAGGTGAATTGGAAGTGGAGCAGCTTGGGACATTGGCTTTAGTAGACACCCTGTTAGCCCCTCAAACTTTACTTTTTAAAGAAGACAATTATTTCCCAATAAGTCTAAAAGAAAAGCTGTACTTGAAACAGAATGAAATGAGGTTTTTGGTTGTATTTTAAATGATCTAAGTACGAATTTTCATTACCCTAGCCAACTAGTCAAGCTTCATTTACTAGAAATCTGTTTTTTTTTTTTTCTCATCAATCTGTAAAATCTCCTGTACCATGTGTTCATTTTCCATTTACTGTGGGTCAGTTGGCTTGGAAATGGAACAACAGAGATTAGACTGGATGTTCATATGGGATGCCAACACTGCAGTTTTCTAATACCAACTTCTATGTTAGAACACCTAAGTAAAACCTATTTTTTCCTCCTCAATACCTTGAATTGCCATAAAACTAGGTTGCTTTCATTTATAAATATTATGAAAAATTTAAAACAGTGAAAACTCAAATATGTATTTCCTCCCAATAAAAGAATATTTTCTTAAATAATACAATGATGTTCTAAAATATTTACTTATTTTTTTTGGAAAGGCAAATTTACAGAAAGAGGATAGAAACATCTGCCATCCTGCTGATTTATACCCCAAATGTCCTCAGGAGCCAAGTTGAGCCGATGTGAAGCCAGGAGCCTCTTCTGGGTCTCCCACATAAATGCAGAGTCCCAAGACTTTAGGCCATCCTCTGCTGCTTTCCTAGGCTACAAGCTGGGAGGTGGATGTGAATTGGAATAGCCATGACATGAACTGGCGCCCAAATGGGATCCTGGCATGTAGAGGTGGAGAATTAGCCAGTTGAACTATTGTGACATCCCCCTACATTGTTATTATATTATGAAGGAAGCTAACCGATATCATAAGCCATCTAATGGAAAAGCAGTATTATAGCTGTCCTAGTGCTGTGAGACACACGCAGCTTAAGCAGAGATTCTCAACATGGGATCCCTGGTGAGCAAAGGACACATTTCAGTTTTGGGTAGTCATTAAAAATATATGTAGAGGTACATTTTTCTTTGTTGAAGGCTTATAGTATATTTAGATTCTCCTAGGTGTCTGGGATACCTAGGATTGGGGAATCTCAATCTCTCAAGATTATTTAACTTTGTTTGAAAGAGAGAAGAGAGAAGAGAGAAAGAAAATTTCCATCTGTTAGTTCACTCTCCAAATGGCTGCAGCGGCTATAACTGGGCTGGTCCAAAGCTAGGAGGCTGGAGTTTCTTCAGGGTCTGTCAAATAGGTTCAGGTGTCTAGAAGCTTGAGCAATTTTTCATTGCTTCCCCAGGAATATAAGCAGGGAGCTGGATTGGAAATGGGGCAGTCAGAACTTAAATCAGTGCCCAGAATAAATTCCAGTGCTTCAGGTGGAGGCATGACCCACTACACACATCACCAGATCGGGGATTCTCTATTCTAGGTATTCTTGATTCTCCAGCATCCCATGTGGGCCTGGAGTAACTGAGACTTAAAAACTGTACTACATTTGAAATACCAACAGGTTCCACTTCAGAATGTGTATTCCTGATAAAATGTCAAAAAGGAGTTCTAATATTTTGAAAAAGTGAAGGAAAATAAATAAATCTATTAACTTGTATCTGGTCTATGGTAGCCTTGTGGAAGAAAACGATTTTTTAGTTTCAATGGTTGTCAATGTCTTGATCACATGTTTCATTAAAGGAAAACAGTTAAAACATTTCAATGAGTCCTTTGTTAGGCTCTACTATTAAAACATGCTCTAAAAATTAAGGTGTCATGGTTTGCTGACAGGCACTAACGACTCCAGGGCTGATGGGTTAGCTTGGCTCAAGCATTCCATAGATGATTAACGTTAATGAGTGAAGTGTAAGCAGGAGTCTACTTAATGAATATGCTAATTGTTTTTCTTGTCACAAATATTAGTGCTGCTTTTAACCAGAACATACAGAAGATTAGGAGCCAATTCATTATGCTTTGTTTAATGAGTCATATTTGTATGATCTAATGGCATTGTTAAATTCTCAGGGTTCCCTTCTTAGTATTCAAAGTACTTTACCAGAGGATACTATTTTAAGTTCAAAGCAGTCCTTTGTTAGTGGGGAAGGCAGGAGTAGCATGCCTGTGTTAGCACGGTGGTTATGACACCTGCCTCTGAATTCGTTTTATGTGCATTCAAATCCTGACTCTGTCACCCAACGGTTGTGTGATGTCACAAAAGTGACTGAATTCTTTCTGCTTCAGTTGCCACATTTATAAAGTGGAGGGAGAGGGATGACAGCATCTATGCAATGGGGTGTCATAGGATTAGGGGAGTTTATACTTGTGAAGGATTCAAGGCATCAGTTATACCCCTACCTTCATGAGCTACTCAACACACAGTACCCAGAGTGATCTAAAACTGAATTCCTAGGGTGAGTGTTTGATGCAGCTGTAGAGCTGAGACGCTTGCATGCCATGTTGGAGGGGTTGAGTTCTGGCTACAGTCATTGACTGAGGCTTCCTGCCAAGGCAGAGCTTAAGAGGCAAAGGTGATGGTCAAGATGTTAATGTGTGAAAGAGATCTGGATTGAGTTGCTCACCCCTGGTGTCAACCTGGCCACATCCAGCTATTGCAGGCAATTGGGGATTGAATCTATGGTTGGGTGCTCTTTCTTTCTGTTTCTTTTTGTGTATGTATCTATTTCTGTCTCTCTGCCTCTTGGATAAATAATAAAGATATGTTTAACCCCCTGTGATTGCCTTCACATCCTCTGGCTACTTCAAATAACTCAGAATCTGCACATGATGAGGGATGTGTCATCTGGCTGGGCCCAATCCCGTACATTTACCTTTGTCTCCCTGCCCCGACACTTGTGCTTTAAGCATTTGTATATTTCTGTTTTTGCAAACACATAACGCTTTTCTTTATTTTGAGGTCTTTGCCTCAATCTGCCTTTGTAGCAGCTCAGGCACCTGTGACTCATATGACAACTCAAGGTGGATCACAGAGACAGACCACCTACACCGGCCGTTCCATCTCAGTTACTCTTGGCTGTCACCTCTGCCTTGTTTAATGAACAAATGTCTTTTGTGAACCTCAGGACTCTTGGCAGCTCTGATCACTAGTCTTTGCTTTGTTCTTTCTTTATAGCACTTACAACATTAACAAAGTGTACATACCTGCATATCACATTTATTTATCTGAACAAATGTGTCCTGTGGCATAAATCCCTTAACATGAAGACCCTCTCTGGTTTTTACTGTAATTCTTTCTGTGTGTTCTCAACTAGTGGTTCTCCAGGTTCACTGTGTGCTGGGCCTGTCTCTGGGATTTCTGATTCTGTTTGGGGATCTGAAATTCAAGTTGAGACCTAAATGATGAAAAGAAATGGGAATGAATGGAAGACTACCCAGGTGCCAATATGCTGAGCTGAAAAGGAGGTTCAGTATTGAGTACCAGATGTAGGTTGATGTGGCCAAAGCTTCAGGTAGATTATTGGGGAAGATCTCTGGATGACATTGTAGAGGAGAAAAAATACAGTAATGATGCTTAGCCTACTTCTTCTGGACCAATCATTTACTCTAATCTGTTGTCCTCACATGAGTTTTGGAGTTTAGAGTTGTCCTGGAGATCCTGTGGAGTGGATATCGGCCATGACTGCAGACAAATGAGTATAAGCTGGCCTCAGTGCCCAGTGTGGAGGAAAAATTCAATCTGATTCCTTGCTTAGACAGCAGCCCAAGTCATTCAGTGTGCAAAGCTGCCTCATGTGTCTTTTTGTCCCGGTCCAGCTGAACAAATTAGGAGAGAAACCAGGTGGCCAGTGGCTTGTGAAGGGGCCAACACAGAGCTCTGCCCAGCAAGGCTAGGGACAGTGATCAAAGTGCTCCAATCAGACTGACTTTTGCAGAAACAGCAGCAGTAACAGGGCTCGAGGGCAGGACACAGCACCCTGAGAGTAAAAGCCTGAGTAAGTCAGGAATGCTTGCTCTTTATGGATAAGCATTGAGTGGCAGAGGGAAAGATATCCAGAAGACAGGGGGTTGCTTACTTCTGGCACAAAAGGCAAAAACTAAGGCACAGAGATGCTGCATCCTCAAGCAGTGATCCAGTTTGGTGCTGGGAAATGGAAGGAAGGAAGCAAAAAGGATCTGGCTTCTGGAGGGGCGCTGGGCCTCACCCAAGTGTATTTTAGGCCCCTGGAACAAGGCTCATCTTTCTCCTCTTCTGATGGTCTACCTACTGCCTCGGTTCTTTCTTTTCTTTTTTAAAGATTTATTTATTCTTATTGGAAAGTCAGATTCACAGAAAGAAGGAGAGATGGAGAGGAAGATCTTCTGTCCAATAATTGATTCCCCAAGCAGCCGCAACAGCCAGAGCTGCACTGATCCGAAGCTAGGAGCCAGGAGCCTCTTCTGGGTCTCCCAGGCAGGTGCAGGGTCCCAAGGCTTTTGGCCATCCCCAACTGCTTTCCCAGGCCACAAACAGGGAGCTGGATGGGAAGTGTGGCTTCTGAGTTTAGAACTGGCGCCATATGGAATCCTAGTGCATGCAAGGTGAGGACTTTAACCACTAGGCACCATGCTGGCCTCTACCGCCTCAATTCTGAAAGTAGCTTCTCTACCTGCCCTACGCACAGGGTACCCTAGGCCTGACAACCACATCCCATTAGTAATGTCTAACTTATTGGAATACTTTATATCCTCATTTGTATAACCCAGTAACTTAACACTATCCTGTCACAGTGTAGGTTAAAAAAACTCCTCATTTCTATTTGAAATTTCAGTATGTGGTTACATAAAAAGTAAACACCTGCAGTATCAAAACATGACATAGCAGCCATGTAGCTGAAAATTACCACAGAATAGCAGAATCTCTTTCTGCAACACAATAATTGATTCACTGATGAGTCATGTGTGTATTTTTATGTATATAAAATTTTGCAAGATACACTGAAAATATAGTGCAATTTTCCAGTGGTGTAGCAATTAAAGTGCTGCATCCCACACTGACGTGTCTGGTTTTGGGGCCTGGTTTCACTTCTGAGTCCAGCTGTCTACTGATGCACAACCTGGAAGGCAGCAGGTGATGGATCAAGCACTTGGGTTCCTGCCGTTCACGTGGGAGCCCTGGATCTTGGTTTCTGGTTCCAGCTAGGCCTATCCCAAGCAACTGGGGAGTGAACCAGCAAACGGGAGATTTGTCTGTCCTTATCTCTTCCTTTCTGCCTTTCAAAATAGCTAAATAAATAAAAGTCTTAAAATCCCACCAATTGTTATCAATAACTAATAATTCTACTCCAAACCTCCTCTGTCAGCCACTCTTTCCTTTCCTTGTTCCCTAAAATGCAAAAGGTCTGCTTTCCTTTATGTAGCTACCCATGACATCCTTACTGGGTCTGATCTCTCATGCTTTTCACCATCTTTACAAGTTACGCTGGGATCCTCCCTCCAGCTGCCATTCTCTCTAGTTTGCTTGTCTGTACTGGCTGGGCTCTGAGGCCTAGCAGCAGGAATGTGTCTTTATCTTTTTCAATGCTTGACCATACGTACATACATTGTCAGTGGTTCATAGTAAATGTTAATTGTATGCATGTGTTAATAAATCTACACAATCTCATGCTATCATGTCAAACAGCAGTGTGGCATGGGGTCACGTCAGTAAAATAGATCAGGAACTTTTAATATCTTCAATACTTAAAATGAATAACCCCCTTTTTGCATACGATTCTTAAACTACGTTGTACATGGATGGTGTACTCCATGAAGTTTCAGTGTTTTAAACACTTCCTTGCCCTTTCAGGTCCCACATGGAAAGAACAAGTGTGTGATAGAAATGCTCCCTTCAAATGGAAGAGTTTGAAGACCTCTCCTGTCCCACAAAACAGTCGCTTGGTCACTGGAATCTGGCTTTGTTTTTGCCTGGAGCCTGGATCCTTCCCACTCCACCTGTGGGGACTCAACCTTCTGTGTCACCTCCTCAGAAATGTTTCATGCCTCTCAGCGCACCTTGATCATTCTGTTGTGACACTGTGCACACTTCTGTGTACGTGCCTATTTATTTACTGTTAGTATGAGCTCCACAACGACAGAAATTTCATCTCTTCTGCTCATTGCTACATAATGCACCATGGGACATCCCTAGGAATTAATGAGCCTTTGAGGAGACATGTTTGGAAAGACTTCTCACTGAATCAATGTCATACCATTAAGTGACATGCCTAGTTATGGGAAAAAAATCACATATTTTAATTCTCTCTTTTTAAAAAATATATTTTAATTATTACTTTTCATGATCTAGTTGCTTAGGCACAGGATTTAACCCTTTCCCTCCCACCTCCAGCACTGTTCCTTCCCATATATTACAGTAGTTTAGGCTGTGAACAACAGATGTAAGTCCAACATTCTGTTATTTAGCTTATCATGGCATTGTAGGTATAGACAATGATAGTCTAGTATCCCATTCAAAAAACAGAAACTGAGAAGTATGTATTCCTATTGGGAATACAATAGTTCAAGGAAAGACTGACTTGACCAAAAACATTATGAAGGATCGGGTTAAAGTTTTTCTAGAATGTCTCCATTTCTCATGTTATAACCCAGGAGTGATGAATTATGGAATGCTGTTTCAAAGTCTACCCATGTGTAACTACCTGATGTTTGGTCAGTGCACAGTAGGAAGAGAAAGGATACCAACATAGTGACAATGGAAAGATAATAGAAATGATCCAACTGTCCTATTATCCATGTTGATTGTGTTTTCTTTCAAGTCACTATAGTAATCAATTAGTTAAAAACCATGAAGATTTAAATTTATACTTCATATAAAAAATAAACTCCTCCTAGTCATTCCTGTGTGTCAGAGTATCTTGGTAAAGCCTTTAAAACGTTATTTATTTGAAAAGCAGAGAAAATGAGTTTGTGTGGAAGAGATCTTCTACATGCTGATTTACTTTCCAAATGACTATGGCAGCCAAGTCTGGGCCATGCCATAGCCAGGAGTCAGAAACTTCGATCAGGTCTCCCAAATTAGGTGTCCAGGGACTTGGATCACTTTGTTTATCTTTCCCAGGCACATAGCAGGAAGGTGGATTGGAAACAGAGCAGCTGGGACTTGAACGATTACCCTTTTGTAGGATGCCAACACCACAAACAGCAGGTAAACCAGCTGCGCCCCAGTACTGGCTGCTGTGTGGAAGCATTTCACAAGCTGAGTGTGTAAGTGTTGGCACTGAGTCTTCTAAGTTCAACAAGAGTAAAGAGAATTCAAATGTAGTATTTACTTTGGTCAAGGCTTTATTACTGGGTAAGAGCCAATCTAAATGTGGTTTTGAGTTTCTTTACTCATTTTAGAAGGAATTCTCTGTCAGAATAAATACTAGAAAATATTTTTTTTTCAAAACACAGTGCTTTATGTATGTTAGATAAACTACAATGATTCAGAAATTATAGCTACAATATCTAAACCTTATGGCAAAAATTTCCGTAAGGACACATGGAAGTATTATAAGCTTCTGTGAATTATGATGAACAAATGGCATTGAATCATGTCTCTGAATTAAAAGCTTAGAAAATGTTTATGGCCATTCTCTTTTGATGTTATCTTATATGACAATCTCTGTAAATATTGTCTATTTTCATGCTCAATTCAGTTGCTTTAATATCATGTTCCACAAAAAAATTTTCATCACAATCAGCAGTGAGTAATAAATTGGAACCCAATATGCTCTTACAAATGTACATATGTAACTGAAACAGTGTTTTGCAGCAATACTTTTATTTCATGACTTGTTGATGTCTCGTATCTATTTCTTTCTGAAGCAAATTCTGGTCAATATCCATTAGATTGACTTTATATCCCATTCTCAGGTTGTGCCTCTAATCTTAAAAACCCACTCTGCATGGTGTTCTGGGTATTTATGCTTTGTAACAAAGAATTGCCACTTTTCTGACAGCTTTTAAAAAAGCTGTATCTCACAGTTCAGTAGGTTAGGAATTTAGACAATGTTTGCCAGGGCGGTTTTTGTGTTTCACTTGGTATTGGTTTGTTTACTTAGTGATAATAGGCTGGAGATTATCTGGTGTACAGGGCACAACAGGGGTTTACCCCTCAGTATAGTCCCCTGTTGGGTTGTCTAGAAGGCTTGACTCATGTGATAGTGTTGATCAGAAAGGCTATGTGTGATTGCTGCGGTCTGGAGACCTGAGAGCAGCCAAACTTACATGGTGGTCAAGGTCTCACCTAATGAGGCAGAAACACTATGACCTTTCATAGTCTTGAAAGTACCATTGATGTTTGATTGGTTCCATGATATTTTATTGGTCAAAGCAGTCAACAAATCCAACCACATTTAAGGAATAGAGACATGGATCCCATCTCTCAGGGCAAACAATGTCAAAGAATTTATGGCCACATGTTAAAAACCATACAAGTAGTGTTTACTTAGTTTCATATGAATTATGAGTTGGGATTTATTTATGGACCATTCTCTTTGACCTAAAATAAATAAGAATTTATTTCATATTATTTTGCTAAATTCATATATCTTAATAGTATTTGCTTAATGGTATTTGTTTAATGGTATTTGCTTAATGGTATTTGCTTAATGCTTTGATTGTAATCCACAGTGAAAAATACACTTTATACTAATTATCTACCCACAAACACACACGTGAGCATGTGCACCATACTTGCCACAAATAATACTGAAAGAATTTTATGAAATACCATTCACACTGGGTACCTTGTATTCTGTTTTTTTAAAGGTTTATTTATATTGGAAGGTCAGATTTACAGAGAAAGAGACAGAGAAAGAACTTCATCCACTGATTCACTTCCCAAGTGGCCATAACAACCGGAGCTGAGCCGATCCGAAGCCAGGAGCCAGGAGCTTCTTCTTCTGGGTCTCCCATTCAGGTACAGGGTCCCAAGGCTTTTGGCCATCCTCAACTGCTTTGCCAGGCCACAAACAGAGAGGTGGAAAGGAAGTGGAGCAGCCAGGGTATAAACCAGTGCCCATATGGGATCCAGGCACATGCAAGGCAAAGACTCAGTACTTTATATTCTAATACTCTCTCTCTTGTTTTATTTTGCTAATGGTTAATTTCAGTACATGGATTTTGCAACCATTAATGAATTGTGATTCTATGTTTAACAATAAATCTGTTTAGGGGGAGAATATATATATTTTTAGTTTAAGATCAAATTTGTCATTACTAGGTCTTTTGCTCCTGGGGACAAAATAGTACTCTTATTTTTTGTTTCTGGGGCCATTATAGATGTTCATTAAGTATTTACTGAATTGTTGAACTGAATGAATAAAATCTTGTCTCATTCTACTCACAAATTTGCATTTGTCTTCCGTCCCCTTTGACCTCAACATCATAGGACTGTGAACTTTTGCAGAAGTTACTCATTCAAAACTTCTGGTAATTGTTAATGTTAATCAATCAGCTTTATGTCTTACCTTTCCTGCCTCCCAAGGTCTAGCAGGGAAGGTAGAAAACCTAAATAAAAAATACTAATGCAAGGGCTTGGCTGAGAAGAAGGTCACTCCAGTCACAGTTTGTAGAGTAGAGGTTATTACCTCTGCCAGTGGAGGAAACTGGGGAGTCATGCAAGGAAAAGGAGGTGTTGGTGGGATGGCTAAGCAGAGTGAGCAATTTGCCCTGGAAGTAAAGCGTAAGAGTCAGAGGTGGAAGAATTCTGCAGGAACACCAAGAGTATGTGGAGTTCCTATGAGCATGGAGGGCAAAGAAACAGGGGAGGGTGAGGCCCGGCGTGGTGGCCAATGGGAAAAAGCTGAAAACATTTCCCCTTCAGATCCAGGACAAGACAACAATGTCCACTTTTACCACTCTCACATAATAGAGCATTGAAAATATTAGCAGAAGCAATTAGGGAAGCTAAAGAAATAAAAGGGAGGAAATCAAAATATCCATGTTTGCATATCCATATATTCCATGATTCTGCATAGGGAAAAAATGAAACACTACACCAAAAGCCATTTAAATTAGTAAAACAATTTTGTGGCATGATGAGATCTGAAATCAGCATAGAAAAAACAGCAGAGTTTTACACACCAAACATGATCTTGATGAAAGAGAAAATAGGAAAGGAATCTATTCACAAGTTATTAAAAACATCCTTAAGTATTAGGAATAAATTTAACCAAAGATGCAAAAGAGCTTTGCCATAAAAATTAAAAACCACTGGTGAAAGAATTCATCAAGGGCACACCAAAAATGGACAGATATTTCTTATACATGCAATGGAAGAATTGATACTGTTAAAGTACCCATGATGAACCAATCAGTGTACAGATTCAATGCAATCCTTACCAAAATGCCAATGACACTGAAGAATAACAATAACAACAACAACAACAACAACAACAACTAAAATTTATACACTAAGATTTATATGGAGTTAAAATTTATAGGGAGTTTAAAAAGACCCAAAATAGCTTAGGCAATCCTGAATGGGAAATGTGACGGGAAACAAGCTGGAAGCATCATAATAGCTCACTTCAGGGAATATCACAAAATTCTAGTCATTGAAAAGGTATAGTTCTGGCATAGAAATAGACACATAGATAAATGGGCCAGGCTAGAAAGTCCCCCAAAATGAATCCATATACAATACAACTTAGTGATTTTTGACAAAGGCAACCAGAATATATATTGAAGAGAGGATAGTCTTCAATAAATAGTGCCGGCAAACTGGGCAAGAATGTAGAAGAAATTACAACTTTGTCTTTCATCGTACACAAAAATCAATACAAATGGGTCGAAAGTCTAAACACTTCAAATTATCAAATTGCTAAAAGAAAACATCGAGGAAATACTGCAAAACACAAGTGTAGGCAATGACTTCTGGGATGATTCCAAAAGCAGAGGCAACAAAAATACAACTACACAAATGAGGTTATATCAATCATACTCAGAAGCTTTTGCACAAAAAGGGAAATAATAGAGTGAAGAGACATTTGACAGAAAGGAAGAAAATGTTTGCAAGCTACTTATCTGACAAATGATTAATGCCCAGGCTATGCCAGGAACTCAAAGAATTAAAAAAAAAAAAAAAGCAACCAACACAAGAAATGGGAGAAGGGTCTGAATAGATAATTATCCAAAGAAGAACTGCAAATGGCTAACAAATACATGAAAGTATACACTATAATTAGCTATCAGAGAAATGCAAATCAAAGCCACAGCTATCTTCTCACTTCTACTAAAATGGCTGTTTTCAAAATGACAGAAAGCGACAAATGCTGATGAAAATATAGAGAAAGGTGAACTCTTATACTTTGTTGGTACAGCCAATATGGAAGATGTTTTGTAGATTTCTTTAAAAGCTGGAAATAGAACTGCTATTTGATCCAACAATCCCATTCTTGGGTTTACACCCAAAAGCCATGAAATCATTGTATTAAAGATAAAGTGTGCCTCACCATGTTTATTGCAGGACTATTTACAACATCCAAGATATTGACTAAAAATAAGGTGTCCAAAATCAGATAACTGGATAGAAAAATGCAGAGAATCTGTGCAATGGAACATTATACAGTCATTAGAAGGAATGAGATCCTGTCATTTGCAGTGAAATGAATGGAACTGGAGAGCATCATGTTACATGCAGTAACTCAGATAGGGAAAGACAGCTCCTCAGGCTGTCTCTAGTATCTGGGAGTTTAAAAAAAACACCATTTAATTAAGAATATTAATCTGAATATAAGGACTGGGATGAGAGGGAAGGTTATAAGGAGCTTGTATTAAAAAAAACGACAGGAAAGCTGGTATGGCTCAATTATGACAAACACATCATATATATCATTAAATTTTAATAGTGGGGAGCTGGGTGTGGTTTATTGATTGCGACAAATACACAATTTAAGACATTGCTAATGGAGAAGATTTTTGTGTTTGTGTGGAAACTTTATAATAACTCACAGTTTTTGTTTTGTAAATTTAAAACTAGAAAAGCAATCACTGGTAAAAGTCAACACATAGAGATGAAACCAAGGCGACCGTCTCAACAATCCCCACAAATGTACATCTCTTTTTTCCACTAATATTCAGCAATTGTGGAGCAGAGATTTCTTCCTTCATTATGAAGATGAAACAATGAAGCTGTGTTCTGTGCTTCATATCTGCAAGGGAAGCCGTTATGCTGTAGCCCAAGGACACGTTGGGATGTGGATCAGGAATTCAAGGCAGACAGCTTGAAATGCTGGGTTGCTCCTGGATTTGTAATGTCTTGTCTGACATGACACTGGGCCTGGAATTTTCCAATAGTGAATGAGGAAGTGAAATTAGATCAGTGATTTATGTCAGTGGTGTGTAAACATTTTCTATGAAGAACCAGACCATACGTATTTGGGGCCTGAGGGCCATATGGTCTCTGTCACAAATACTTAACTGCCATTATAATTTGAAAGCAATCATAGACAAGATAACAATGAGTGTGTGTGGTTGTGTTCCAATAAAGCCTTTCTTATACATCCTGACATTTGAATTTAGTGTACTTTTCATGCATCATGAATTATTATTCTTATGATATTTTTCAATCAAATGAGAAAGTATAAAACCTATTATTAGTTTGCAGGCCACGCAAATCCTGGCAGTGTGTTAGTTGGGTCATCACTAACCAATTTCATTGTGCTATGGCTACTTCAAGGTATAAAATTTCTACATACTTTATTTTCTTATAAGAATAATATAATGATTTTGATAGTTTAGCAGCAAATTGTTTCCAGTGTTTTTCCATTTAGCAACCTATTTTAAAACATATTCAACACATATTAATAAAACTTATGCTCCACGAGTGCTTATTTTATAATTGCAACGATTCATTGAAGGACCCTTAATAGAACCAAAATAAAATAACTCCTGATATTACCATCATGACCATAGTAACGTTTAAAAAGAGCATTCTTTATCACTTTTTTAAAATAGTGACTCAGAGGAATAAAAGTCTATTTTTAAAATACACTACTAATATTTTTCAAATACTGTTTTAAAAATTAGATAAGATCAGACACCTGTATACCCATGTTCACACTCACTATTCATGGTAACCAAAAGGTGGAAAATAGTCACTGTGTACCTGTACAGATCACATTTTGCTCATCACTTCAGCAATCACAGGACAGATGGATGAACCTGAAGTATTATATAGGTGAAATAAGCCAGAGAGCAAAAGGTAAAACATTGTATAAACCCACTTGTAGGAGGAACATAACATGGTTGGATTCCCAGATAGATATCTGAATGGCAATTGTTAGGGCCTGGGAAAGGGAGACATGGGGAATTGTTGGGTGGCTAGAGTGTCAATTGGGGGAGATAAAAAGGTTCCAATAATGAATGGTGGTGACAGTTGCATGATAATATAAATATACCTACAGGCATTGATTGTGGACTCAAAATTGGTTAAAATCGTACATTTTCTCTTACGTGTATCTTTTTTTTAAAGATTTGTTTATTTTTTACTGGAAAGGCAGATAAACAGAGAGGAGGAGAGGCAGAGAGGAAGATCTTCCGTCTGATGATTCACTCCTTAAGCGGCCACAATGGCTGGAGCTGAGTCGATCCGAAGCCAGGAGCCAGGAGCTTCTTCCAGGTCTCCCACGTGGGTGCAGGGTCCCAAAGCTTTGGGCTGTCCTCGGTTGCTTTCCCAGGCCACAGGGCAGGGAGCTGGATGGGAAGTGGGGCTGCCTGGATTAGAACAGTTGCCCATATGGGATCCCGGTGCATTTTGGGTGAGGACTTTAACAACTATGCTATCGTGCTGGGCCCCTCTTATATGTATCTTACTACAGCAATAAAAAGTAAGGAAGGAAACAATAAAATATTTAACCTAGCACTACACAGAACTAAAAGCAAAAGCAAGGCGAGGTTGCAGGGGCTAGTACTGCAGCATAGTAAGCTAAGCCTCCACGTGGGGCACTGGAACTCCATTTAGGTGTAATTTGTGTCCAGTTGCTTTGCTTCTGATCAAGCTCCCTGTTTACGCCTGGGAAAGCAGTAGAGGATGACCCTAATCTGTAAACCCCCTGCACCTGTGCAGGAGACCAAGAGAAACTCCTGTCTCCTAGCTTCAGATAGGCTCAGCTCCAGCCTTTGCGGCCACGTCAGGAGTGAACCAATGGATGGAAAATCTCTCTCTCTCTCTCTCTTTCTCTCTCTCACCTCTGTCTCTCCCTTTCTGTCCCTCTCCCTGTCTTTCCTTCTATCTGTAAGTTTCTATTAAAAATATAATAAATCTTTTTAAAAGGAGAGAATAGTTGTAGCAATGTTCAGGATTCTCAACAAAAAATACACAACCATTTTAATGTCTTTTGAACACTCCTGGCTACGTATCTTAAAACATTATCTCAGAGAACTCTCTCAACTCACATTTCACAGGGGGAGAAAAGGGAGTTCAAAGAGATCCATTTGTCAAGGAGCCAAAGAGCTCATATTAGAGTGCTGATAATCTCTGTTCACTGTAGCTCAGGTAGCCATCACTACTTCTGAGGGCGAGAGGGCTCAGCAATTGCATTTGCTGCCTTTGAGTCGGCAGCATGGGAACTGCTGCTGTGGGTTTACAGTGAGGTGAGGGGGCTGGTGCCTTGTGCTGACACATGATGCTGTAAGCCAGGCTTATTCGTGTCTTCTCTCTTGGTAGCATGACTAATACTGGCTTTTGGGCCACAGATTCCCAGCCATATGTTTACAGGACACTACTCAATAACAAATACGTGCTTGCCTTAGCTCTCCCAGTTGGCTGTAAGGAGAGAGCAAGAGCAGAGCCTATTTAATAGTGAGCCTTTCTTTAAGATGCTTCTGTAGCGGGCCTTGTATTAAAGCAGCTTGACACAAATATTTGTTGAATAAATGCCTAAATGAATGCCATATCATCTTCCTCCAAAGTTTTCATTTTGCCTTCAACTTTCCCCTTCATTCAACTCATGATGTGCCTTCTGTGTCCCTATCACAGACACCACAGTGAAGCTTAGAGCCCAAGGCCGCTATCGTGACCTGTCATGCGCTCGATTGTGTAAAGGTATTGACGTGCCTCCCACATAGTGACTGACACACTTGCAATCCCCCCAGTCAAAGATTGGGACTGACAGAGAAATGTCATCAACCAGAAGAGTGTTACAGCTTGATTTAAAGACACTTGAACATGTCTGAAAAGGAGACAGAATTTCTCTTCCTCCTTTCCTCATTCTTCTCTTTTTATCCTTGCTCATAAGCACTCCGGAAAACAGCAGGATCAGTCACTCAATCTGCTTCAGGCCAGCACATATTATGAAGACACAAGACAAGAATGCGTATAAACACATGCTCTTCCGTAATGTTGCTTCTTTTGGATTAAACTGGAGAAATAGGTGGCAATAGACACTGTTTTTGTCTAGAATTATCTGTAAACCTCAGACATTGGTATGAGACTTCCATTATGTTCTATGAGGAAGTGGGGGAGACCTGTCCTCTCTCACGGGTACTGTCAGAGGATCAGAGATAGGACAGAGACAGAATTCAAACAAGGGAACATGTAAGTGGTGAGTGGGCAACAATAAAATCGAAATAGAAACTCTCAATAACAATTTTCATTTGTGTGGAGCAGGTACCATGTAAAGACTGATGTATGATATCCTATGGATTTTTAGCTATAATCCACAACTTGAGCACATATGTGGCAGGGGTGGGTGGGCTGTGAAATCAAACTTCGAAGTCCTGGTCTTTCATTTGGCCTGGCCTTTCACTGTCACAGAGAGAGAAGACTTCTTCCAAGATAATATCTGCAGCTCACTCAGTCTCCACAACCAGACACATGATTTTTGAGCATGAATGCCTTATTCTTTTTTCCCATGTTCTTGTCTATACAATAAGAATAATCATGGACCTTCATGCAGTTGAGTTTAAATGAGATCCTGGATGTTTGCTGTTGAAGATAATGCTTGACCTAGCGTCAATGGTCTGTATATATAAGGTTTTTTGACCTTCAGGCTAAGTGAGGTTAATAACTTGCTAGAATTCATTCAATAAATATATATCAGAACAAGAGTTTAAACTCAAACCAGACTGATCCCAAGGTGCTCAGATCTTAACCACTTTACCGTAATGGTAGTTCGGAGAGCAGTGAATCATTACAGATTAGTGTAAAAAGGCAAAGATTTACAGAGTATTTGAGAGAGTTTGAAAGATGGAGCAGAATTTATTGAAAAAGAAATGGAAACTAGAGGCTCTAATACAGAAAGATCTAGCGTTAATAAAACAACCCTTTTGCCCACTACTGCTTCTAGATTTTCTCCTTCTTCCCCGTTCATGTTGCCAGTTCAATTGATCCTCCCCACCTATGAAGAAGAGACAGAAGCTAAAATTCCCATCACTTAAGATACTCTTGACTAGTGTTCCTAGTAGTTGTCTGAATTTAGCTTCTTTTCTTCTATTTCACATTTTACTTGCCAATATGTCTGTGACTTTAAAAGAGAAAGTATAAGGTTTTGGCACTTAATACTATAAATATTCCATTTAAATCAGAAGGAATATCTGTAATAGACCAACTCTTCTCCTTTTGAAGGTGTAGTTATGAGTATATGGGTTTGTCCACATAAGGGCTACTTGAAATCAACTGTGAGGACCACATGCCAGAGCCTGATATGCTCTGCTCCTGCCTGGAGCATGTTGCTGGCCCCTGAGACAGACCACCGACCAGATCCTTTTGGGATTCAAAGTATTTGCTTGATACTTTTTGGGCGTGCCCCTTCATTATCAGCTACCAGCTGGATTCCAAGAATAAAGAAGATAGAGACATGACAAGAGTCCTCGATGAACCCATGAGCCAGCTCAGGGCAAGGCCGTTTGTGTTACTCACTGTGTTCCTCTTCAGTTGTGATAAGAAGTACAGTGTCTAGAATAAATTGTTTTACGTACTATTCCCCTCTCCGCTTTTCTGTAATACATTGGATAATCTCTGAAAACATACTGCTACCTTACAAAATGCCCTGAAGAATATTAAATAAATTTTAAATAGCTACATTTAGTTTCTAATTTGTATTACGACTTTTGTCAAGCTACCATCTCTCATCTGAATCATTACGATTAGTACTGAATTGGTCTCTGTGCCTGCAATCTACTTTCTGCTGATGCTGGGGTCGTCTTCTGAAATCACCATCAGTGGCTTTTTTAAAGGTTCCGTTTCCTGATCTTGGCAGATTTTAGGATAATCTAGACTGGCTTGTAACTCTGACAAGATATTTGTCGACAATTAAGGTGCAGAACATTTTTTTTGGGAGGGGGGTGTGCAGGAAAATCCCCAACACCATGGTGAGGAGTGACAAATCTTTGTGTCCCACCCAGCGAGGCATGAGCCAATCCACGCCAGCTCTTTCCTGTCAAATTCCAAGCTCTACTTTTTGTTGTTTGTCTATTTATTTTAGGTTTTTTTAGTTTGTATGATTGTTTGCTATGAGGGGTTTTCGGAGCGATCCCGATGGTCATTGCAAGATCAGCAAAATTATACTTCAACACAACAAATGGCTAAATACTCAAATGAAATAGACACGAGACAGCTGAATGGTACATTACAGCCATTTTAAGGTATATAGCAGCCAGTCCTGTATATAAACTAAAATTGAAATGTCAATGAGCTAATCATAGGTTGTGGTTAAGAACTTGCTTTTTTTTTTTTTTTTTAACATACTGGTTACTCAAAACCATGTCAATTCCATAATGTTGCAAATTGCTGTTGATGTTATATTGGGACTCTTAATTGACTGGGATGATATTCTACCAGCTCTAACTTCGGACCACAAATGGTCTCCCCAAGAAACTGTTCAACCCATCTGGACAATAAGTAGCTGGACTCTATGCTTGGTATACGTTTGCAAGGAAAGAATCTTGATTGAATTTGAACTGTAATACTGCTTCAAGGTGGAGGAATCCACCAGGGGGGAGGGGCTTGGGGGGGGTGGGGGGATTCCCAGAGCCTATGAAACTGTCACATAATGCAAAATAATTAATAATAAAAAAAAAAAGGTTCCGTTTCCTTGTTTGCCCAAATGAAAGGCAGCATGGAATCCCTGAGTGTAAAGCATCCCGCTGTATCCTGCTGCAGGCTGCTCTGTGGAGGTGGAGGTAGGGTTCTCACTCACCTTCCTCACTACACCCTTTGCCTGTGTGATTTTGACTAACTCCCTCTTCACTACTTCTCAACAGCTTAGATTCTCGGACCACCTACAGTCCGCTCCCCACCCCCAGCACCTGCCCATCTTTGCACGTCTTGGCCTTTTTGTCTGCACAGCTGTCTTCCTTCCACTCTACACCTTCCTTTTATTTTAGAATAGAGCAGAGCACCTGCCACATTCTGGCTTTCCCTGTGCCTTTCTGTGATGTCATTTATCTCAACGTTTGTGATTCCTCCTCCATACTGTGTCATCTCTCACTCGATTACTGAGAGGGCAACCTCTTCGTGTGTTGGGCCTGTTATGTTCTTCCATGTCTCCCAGCACAGTGCTTATCATCAGAGGGTTGCGGGCTTACATCATCTGTGAGATGGGAAGAATAATACACCAGGTCCAGGTAAGACTGAAAGAGTAACTTGAGCTCATGAGTGAATTAAATAAATTAATGTATTAAAAACAAGTGAACAGTTTCTTCATTAATTGTGGCCTAGACCAACATTGGGGTTCTGTCCTCTACATTACTTAGGCAAAATGAACTTTTTTGGCTATGTTTTCAGTCAGAATGTTCAAAGTCAAATGAAATAGAAGAAAATGGCTCCTTAACACTCCTAGGAGAGGATTTTCTTTCCCTCGGCCCCCATACAGATGTGACCTTTCCCCAGGGCACTTGGTTGAGGTCTCAGACCCAAGTTTGCTCTATTCATTGAACAGATGAGTTAAACAGTATACAGCCTGCGTCATATTTAGCCCCTACCATGGGGTTAGACAGTATTTTGGTTGAAACAAAGTGATCTATAAAAGCAAAATCATTGTCTCCTCCATTGTGGAGCAAGGACTTGAATATCCAAGAACTCCTTTTCAAAGATTTAATGAAACAGTAAATAAAGATAACAAGGTGAAAATTATGTAAGGCAAAGAAATCCTCTGAGACGTCAGTTGTTATTTGACTCACGTTGGTTTTCCGCAGGGGTATGATGAGAGGCAAAAAGTGACTATGCCAAAAAGACAAAAAGAAGTATGGCTCATTAGCACATTCCACATTTTAAAGCTGCGGCAGAAGATCTATCTCGGGGAAAAAGGTACTTTGCCAGGAGAGTCCTGTAAAGGCATGAAGGAAGGAAGAACCAGGGAAGATGAGCTGGAGGCTTGGGAGGGGACTGCTCACTTTTTTTTTTTCTGGTTGGAACAGCTTGTGGGAACTGGGACAGGAGCATTTGGAAATAAAGAGCTGGACTGGAACAGTGGCACCAGCGATGTGGTGGCAGGCCAGGGCCCACGGCAAGAAAGTGCTAGTAAGGAAAGCACTGTTCTCTCATTTTCACCTTTCATGAGGTTTTTAGTCCCTCTTTATTATTGATAAGCATTTGGAAAAATTTTGTCTTGTGTAATGGGTTTTTTAAATCCTTTATTATTTGAGAGAGATGGAAGTTGGATAGCGAGGTAGGGAGGTGAAAAAAGACCAAGAGAGAGGGACTGAGACAGAGAGAGTTCCCAGCTACTGGTTCACTTCTCCATGAAAACAATACCAGGATTGAACAGGGCCAAAGCTAGGCCCCGGAAATGCAATCCAAGTCTGCTAAGAGGGTGATAGAAACTCAGTTATTGCAGCCACCAGTGCTGCCTTAATGGTCTGTATTAGCAAGAAGCTGGAGTCAGGAACTGAATCCCAGTGTTGAACCCATACACTGTGAGATAGAACCTGGACGTCGTAACTGCTGGGCTACATGCCTTCTCCTGCACAGGCTTTTTGTCATTTGTGAATTTCTGAAGCAACGAGGAGAAATGCAGTTCCACATAGTTTGGAAAAAAGATTGGCAACATGGGGCAAGAAAGCGAAGAGCAAGAACAGAGAAGTAGAGGGTCTGGGCAAGTGGTAACCGTGCTAGTGAGTGAGTGACTTCCACGGAGTGCCATGGAAACCTGAGGAGCCTTCTTGTTCATGACTGGGGACCTAAGGAATCTATATTTGCTTGGTAAAGAGTAACCCCAGAAATCTGTGGAGCTTAGGGGTATATGGCTCACAAAATGAATGCATAGCAGAAGGATGTGTGTGCTACGAAGGATGCTTCTCTATAGTTGCAGGGCCAATTCAGACCTCTGCAGGGCAAGTGCGCATTTATTATATTATCCCATTAAATGAAATGCAGTATTTTGGTTGTAAAACTGCGTAAGCATTTTTGCAATTGTGCTTTTGCTACTATTATATATCCTCCATATTGTTAGTTTCCATTTTAGAATATAGAAGCTATTCCTAGATCAGATACATTTTTAAGTTCAGATTAAAACATGTAATTGTAATTTTGGAAAGCTTGCAAGCCTTAAGCCCCTTGCTTGATAAAAGCTGTTGCACAGAATCTTCATAAACCAAAAAATTTGGTTCAAAACCAAAATTTGCAGAGGTAAAGCTAATTCTCAAGGCGAGTTTATCAGCTTTCCTTGATAAACACAGACATTCAGCTCACATCTACAAATGCTTAATTCAGAACATAATTTTTCAAATGGAATTTCAGTAGGCTAATTGAAATAGCACAGCAATAATTTTTTTACTGTGCATCTTTATCTATAAGCCTTTTGATTATCAATTAGAGTCTTGTTCCTAATGAGAAAGACACAGCTACAATGTAGCCAGTAATTAGTAAATTAAAACCTTCAAAGTAAATCTCGGCGTTGCTAAGCACTCTAATTTTTAAAAGTGTTCTCATGTCGACAGACTATTTAAAATACAGGTTTTATGGATACGTTCCTTTTGGGTGGAATTCTCTCAGCTAATCAGATGCTGAGCAATGTTGTCTTTAATTTTATCTGGCCAAGTTTTCCTCCATCTGTTTTTCCATAATGCTCTCATTCTCTCCTCCAGATGTTTGGCTCGGCATCTCAACTTGATGTCTATTTCTTCTTGTTCTCCTTCACCTCACATGAACCTTATAAGTCAAAATTCTTTGGAAAACAGACACAAGAGGCTTTATTTCAAATTACCATCCTTTGCTTCAGAGGTTCCTTCTCCAAGGTCAGGCCAAGTCAGAAAGATTTCCTTCTCATCATAGACTTTCTTGGCTGTATATGCTTTACAAAAGAAACAGAAATAGAATATAGTTAAGCAGCATCCTCATGTTCACATACACGAGAGATTCAGGAATGACAATTAAATATCAAGAATCTTACTTTCAATTCTTTTTAAAAATTTGATTTACTGAAAAGTAAAGCACCTCCGTCAGCCTCTCTACAGCTTACACTTTGATCAATGCTTCTATTCAATAGGGGTCAAATACCTGAAGGGAGAGAAAAGAATTCTCTAGAACATATGGCAGGAAATGATCGTTTGTGTGTGCCTGCTGAAAAGACAAATGGCTTGCCTTCCCTGCTCCCTTGCTGTGTTAGTGATCTGTGCCGCTTAGCGGATCACAGGCAATCTTGGGCTCTGGTTAATCTGCTGCTTTTCAAAGAAAACTAAATGGAAACAAAGGTTTAAGTAGCTGGAAACTAAATCACGACTTTCAAATACACACACACACACACACACACACACACATATATATATATATATATATTTCTGATGGCATGAAAAAACTTCCTGATAAAAGTGTAACATGTGTTAGGAAAATTCTTCTCTGAAGACACCTGCTGATATTCTATTCTCTAACTGAAGAGAATTCTGCATTATGTCCAAAACTTAGATAGAAAGCTTTGTGACCAAAAAGAAAAAAAAATGCCCTAAAACTCATTAGGAACTTGGGTAGTTGTGATGGGTACAAAAGGACACTGCAAAAACAGAAAAGCTCTTCCTGTCACTTGAAACATAGTATCTTTTCTGATAACAAAACCTTTTCTAATGTTTCACATCTGTCATATTTTCTTCTGTCCCAACTGCCAGCATAGGGATAAGTCCTTTTTGGCTCATACTGCACAATGGCAATGACCTTCAAGCTTTCACTGATCCAATCCATCTATCTTACTGGAAGTTCTTCCAAGAACTTACATTTGCTTAGAGGGAAGTCTTCAAAGTATTATGGTTTAAGATGGAGTGCCGGTGCTCCACTCCTAGGAAAGGCTGGGCTTTCCCTTCTAGAGACAAACAAGAACAAATTCTTGCTGTGATATAAGGGAAAGGAGTAAAAACAAACAAAAATCAGCAGGCTTGAAATGGATAAGGCAGAAGATACTGCCTTTCCGGTGAAGATACTGATCTTTCCCCATGAACTTCATTCATCCTTAGGAAATTTTTCAAACTCATTATTTGAAGGGGTTAGACTTTTGTGGACACCTGGAATAGAACTGTGTATCATATCTTTGTAGACTTACATGTCATAGCAGCAAGGAGCTGTTAAGGAGATTTGAGAGCAAGTAAATTGTAAGAAAGCAAGGACAATGTAGGAGGGCTTTGAACAGCTATAGGTTGTAGCATTAGGCTCCAGTCAAAGTTCTCAGCACAGATTCCTTGGCTGCGTTTTCTGGAATGTTACGTATTATCTACAAAGTCAACTTTGAACTTCATACCCTGGCGCTCCAGTCCTGTATGAATCTGCTTTGACTGACCACATTCCAACTTTTCCCAGATCTCCTCATGAATGAAACAAATTTTGCTAATTATTTTTTCTTGATTATATATAATACTGAAGTCCAGTGCCACAGTTGTTGCCTATGAGATCATGGAAAAATTCATTTTACAACTCTGAATTTCAGTCTATTCATCTGTAATTTCTTGCTTTAGGAATTAAATGTGACATGGATGTAGTCTCTAATATACTTCTCACACTGAAGACACTCCACAGTCTCATTTCCATTGTTTGTTTTTATAAAATTTTGCTTCTTTTAGTCCTTTCACCTTGACCCTGCCAGATTCAAAGTCTACCTTCGACTACCTATCATATTTTCTCACATACTGCCTATATTTCTAGTAATTAATGGTGCATCATTCTCCTAACAGATGGTACAGATTCCAACAGCTTCATCTTTTTTATCCCCCCAAAGGAGTTTAGAAACAATATATGCGCCATAAATATTTCCTGAATGCATTCTCCACTACTCTTAAATTAAAACACTCTACATGTTTTTTAATTATAACCAGTTTAGTTTACGTCTATTCCATTAAATTTCCAAACATGAGGTGAAATTTCTCTACTAAATATTTTCATTCATTTGCAAGACTCACAACCAAGGGGGTATTTCCTTGATTTTTATTACTGCCTAGGTCATAAACAGTACTATGATTTGTTATAAATCAAGTAAATGATCTAGAATTGAGTCACATTTACTTTAAGATTCATACTAATTATGAGGTAAAACTATTTAGAAAAAGACTGCCAAACATTGGCTCCCCAATATATATATATAATGGGATGTCTCTATTTATCTCTCCCAATGGAAATGGAAAAGGTATCTATTGCATGTGTTTTCTATACAAGAGCCAACTTTGCTATAACCAGTGGATCACCTGAGTCTTTTGAAAACTTATTTGTAAGTTCACTATTTGCTTTTCTCTCTGTTCCTGCACACCTCCACTGTATAGCAACACTCAAGCGGATACAACACCCTGCTGGTGATTCATACTTTGCATTCAGAGTCACAGATCATGGCTGTTAAGCCTGCCGGATGTTTCTAGTCCTTTGCAACAAGTTCCCACATTAACCCAACCGAAGGAGATTGAGAAACCACAGTTCTAATTAAGAATATCATGAGTTTGAACTATGAAAAGTTAGCAATCCCCTGATGTGTCAGAACCAGAGTGGACAAGATCCTTTGAGAAGAAAAAGAAACAAATGTGATTTAAAATATGTTGCCAAACTCTTACTAGGGGAAGTCCTGCAGTGAAACTACTGGTATGGAATTCGATGAATGAAAGTCAACTTCTGGGCCCAGTGCAATGGCTCAACAGGCTAATCCTCCCCTTGCAAAGTACTGGAATCCTACATGGTTGCCAGTTCACGTCCCGATTGCTCCACTTTCTGTCCTGATCCCTGCTAATGGCCTGGGAAAGTAGAGCAGGATGGCCCAAAGCCTTGGAAACCTTCATCCATGTAGGAGACCCATAAGAAGCTCCGACTTCTGGCTTTCGATCAGCTCAGCTCTGCCCATTGCAGCCATTTAGGGAGTGAACTAGCAGATTGAAAATTTTTCTCTCTGAATCTCTTTTTCTCTGTAAATCTTCTTTTCCAATAAAAACAAACGAATCTTTAAATACAAATTAGACTTATGCCAAGCTTATCATAAAAGGAATTTACAAAACTATGCCAAGACTTCTAACACCCCTTCCACATTATCATCTAAAAAAGCTTTAAAAAGAAGTGACCTGGACCTGGGTTCCACCCTCAGGGCTGGTTAAGATCAAGAAAAGAAACAATATTGTTGTTGCTTTCCTATCGCCACATAGGAGTTTCCTCTAGACAGTTGCTATGGTAACCAGAGTGTGTTCTTGGACATAAAAAATGTGGACTCAGAGCTTCTTCTGCTGACTAGAACAGGTGGTATGTGCACAAAGATGAGTCAAATAACCAAATTAGGCTACACAGAAGTTCCATTTGACATCCTCAGAAGCACAGAAAATGGTCCTGTATTACTTCAGATAACTTACCTGAAGCGGTGTGTCTCAGTTTGTAAATGATAATTCCATAGTGATGTCTGGAATTGGTGCCTTTGAAAATTCAAATTAAAACATCAATGAGATACCACCTAACGCCAGTAAGGGTGGCCCACATGAATAAAAGCACCAACAACACTTGCTGGCAAGGTTGCGGGGAAAAAGGAACCCTACTCCACTGCTGGTGGGGCTGCAGATTGGTACAGCCTCTATGGCAATCAGTATGGAGAATATTCAAACAACTCAAACTCGACATACCGTATGACCCAGCTATAGCACTCCTAGGAATATATCCAGAACACTTGTTTTATGAGAAACCAACATGCACTCCTTTGCTCATAGCAGCACAATCAGTAATTGCAAAAACATGGAAACAGCCAAAATGCCCATCAACAGAGGATTGGATAAGAAAGCTATGGTTCATCTACTCCATGGAATACTACTCAACTATTAAAAAAAACAAAATGCAGTTCTTTGTGGCCAAATGGGCCAAACTGGAAACCATAATGCTAAGGGAAATGAGCCAATCCCAAAAGGTTAGATACCACATGTTTGCCTTAATTTAAGATGATATGATGTTAAGCATATCATGTTATGTTATGGATATTATGTCATTTGTAGTATATAAACTAAAATTGAACTGTGAATGGGGGGTCACAGAAAGTGGTTAAGAAATCGCATTTATTTTTAGCATGTTGACTGCACAATATCATGTCAATTCAATCCATAATGATGTTAATTGTTGCAGATGGTATATTAGTGCTTTTATTTGACCGGGAAGATGCTCTGCTGACTCTGCCCTCAGACCAGAGAGGGTCTTCCCAATAAGTAGATGGACTTGTCTGGACTATGGGATGTTGGACTCTATGCTTGGCAAATTCTTGCAGGAGGGAATTTCAACTAAACTTGAACTATGGTTATGCAGCGGGGTGGAGGAACCCACCATGGGGGGAGGGTGGGGAGGGAGAATCCCAGGTTCTATGTAATTACAACACAATGTAATTAATGAATAAATTAAAAAAAAAAAAGAAAAGATGCAGAACATAGGTTTGCATAGTTCGATTTGTATCATTGACTACCTGCAAGACTTGGGGGAAATCACTGGACCTTTCTTGGCAACCATTCTCTTGTGTCAGGTGTGTGACTTAATGTTTAAGCGGCCATTTGAGAAGTTCATATCCCATATCTGAAAAGTGCTTCATTTGAGTCTCGGACAGTCCAACTTTCCATCCAAAAAGTTCCTGCTAATGCTCACTCTGGGAGGCAGCAGGTGATGTCTTCAGTGCCCAAATACCTGCCCCCACATAGGATATCAGGATTGAATTATGAACTTGCTGTTGTCATGGGCATTTGGGGAATGAACCAGCAGATGGAAGATCTTTCTGTCACTCTGTTTCTCTCCATTCCAGATGAGGTTGTAAAGGCTCAGCCAGGTGGGGGAGGGAATAAATAGCCTGTAGGAGTGATTCAGATGGGAAGGGTGGCTGGCTGATACAATCAGGCTGAGATCACAATACCCAGAGATCCCCTGCCTAGATTGGCTGATGCAATCAGGCCAGGGGACTACAATACCCAGAGGTCCCTGCCAGGACCTAAAGTGATGTATGGGCCCAATTAGGCCAGAAGGAACCAATCAGCATGCACATTACCTTTTAAGGAAGTGTTCTTTCTCTTGTTAGACTCCATCCCATTTCCTGTTTTGACCTGAGTGTAAAAACCTGGTTCACAATCCCTGGGTGTGACTCCCTTGGCCCTGTGTCTGTGCTGGACCAGTGAGCCTCACCCGGTAGCACTGTTAATAAAGCTTACTTTGAGACGAACTTTTGTCCCCTGCAGATTCTTTTAACTGAAACTTGGGTTAGATATTACAGAGGTGAAAATTAAAGTTAGAAAATAAAAGGTTTCAAAAGATAATTTTAGACACATAGGAGTGGAAAGATAACCCTAGAGAAAATGTGATTCACTCCATTATGGATGTGTTCCCTCTGGAGACTTTAAACATCCTCAGCTCCTTTGTATTCTGTCTTGGAATTCTAGTTTCCCTTTGGAAGTCAAACGTTTTCTCTCTCAGTCTTTGTTGTGACTCTGTGGCTGGCTCCAGAAGAACACATTTTGTGTAAGTCTGGCCAAGTAAAACACTGCATGATTTCATGATTAAGTGTTTGGAGGATGTGACTGAAGTCAATCATGCCAAGTGAAATTGAATCCACTATTGGTGCAGATCTAAAGTCGCGTAAACACTGTGAAGGACAGTTTAGAGATTTTGCAGAGATCTAAAACTAGATCTACTCTGTGTCCCAGGAATCTCCTGGAAATTTACCCAAACTGGATGAAATCAGCATGTGATAGAGGTACTGTAACCTGTGTCTATTGCAGCTCAGTTCACAATAGTTAAGACAATGAAATCATTCCAAATGTTGGTCTACTGATGACTGCATAAAGAAAATGCCATAAAAGCATATACACTATGGGAAACAACTCAGCTGTAAAAAGGAATTTAATCTTGACCTTTGCAACAAAATGAATGCAACTAGAAGCCATTATAAGCCAGTCCCCAAAAGACAGATATGCCTACCCTGATCTGTGGTAACTGATACACAGCATAAAAAAAAAAGGAAATCTGAGTGTGATTGATATTTTGAGATTTGATTGTAGTTCACAGCCTTAGTCTATACTCTTGAGGAATAGATGGTTTTATTATTTTATTTATTTTTGACTTGCTGTTCCGTGAATTCTTTACGTAATGGAGTGTTAAGCCTGTGATTGTAAAGTGCAGTGAAAGTATGCCATAATAAATGTTATTTTAAAAGGAAGATTGAGAAAAAGAAATAAAGAAGGAGGAGAGTGGATGGGGGAAGTGTGGGAAGGAGGGAGGGTGGGATTGGAAGTTCCACTAAGCTCCTAAATCTGTATTGTGAAACACATGAAATTCATTCATTTTATATAAATAAAACAAGTTAAAAGTTATGTAGTGGAGGACAGACTATTTTCTCTTGAAATTAAAGGTTTTAGGGTATAAATCTGGAGATATGATGAAAAATCACAGGGGGTGCTGTACCTGAAGATGAAGACATGATAATAAAAAGCAGTGACAGGGCCTGGCGCCATGGCGTAATGGCTAAAATCCTCACCTTGAACACGCCCTGGATCCCATATGGGCGCCGGTTCTAATCCCGGCAGCTCCACTTCCCATCCAGCTCACTGCTTGTGGCCTGGAAAAGCAGTTGAGGATGGCCCAAAGCTTTGGGATCCTGTACCTGTGTGGGAGACTAGGAAGAGCTCCTGACTTCTGGCTTCGGATCGGCGCAGCACCGACCATTGTGCTCACCTGGGGAGTGAATCATCGGACGGAAGATCTTCCTCTCTCTCTGTCCTCCTCTCTCTATATATCTGACTTTGCAATAAAAATAAATAAATCTTAAAAAAAAAAGCAGTAACAGTGTTCTCATGACAACATTTAAAGTTCTGAGATCCAGCTATGTCTAAAGTTGGATAACGGTTTCAGTGACTGAAATCAATGCAATCTCTTTAGAAAATTAAAGCAGTTTGACTGGACTGCTTTTTACTGATATCTAAAAACATCTGATGAATATAAACCCCTAGTTTGATTGGTTTTGGAGATTGATGACAAGGAGTGGTATTTTCCCATGTCTAAATAAATTCAGGAGAAGCAGGACCAGAAAAAGCCCCCAAGCTACCCAGCTGACAGACCATCAGGAGATGTCTAAACCTTGAAACTAAAAGTGAAGGTACTAAGTCACTAGAAATTTCCATTGCAAAATGTCAATCTCCTTACAATCCTGGGTAGCTGTACTTTCTTATAGCCATTTGTTCTCTGAATCCACTTATCTTAGCTAGTATACCTTCCAGCTAAGTATATGAGAAACAAACATACAAATTCACTACTCAAATTATTATTTTGGTACAATATGTACCAAATAAACAATAGATTTCCTCAGCTTTTGTATTTTTCAACATACATTTTAGTATATTTTCTAATAGATATTTTTTTCAATGCAATATGACCTCATGACCTCAGCTTATCAATTACAGGTAGAAAGATAGAGATCTTAAAAAAGGAAGAAGGTGAAATTAGAAATGCTGAGCATTTAGATAAAATTAAGCCCTGTAGAGTCTCTTTACATACTTGCATCTAGTAAATTAGGAGCCAGGTTACTGTATGTTTTACCAAATCTATCATCCACTTTAACAGTTCAGTTCCCTATGAATTCTGCAGCCCCATAACCCATTGTTTATTTCTCTATTGTAACTTTTATATTAAATAAAATGGGGGAGTATCTTACCCTTTGCCCACGTTCCTACTATAATGCTCAAATTTAATATCTGCCTTCCTCTTTGGGACCTGGAGCCCCTGGGTACCAGTGACCTTGTTTTAATTATTTTGTGAACATGCAATCATTTTGCACTCTGTACATGTATGGATGGAAGAAGGTAAGAACATATGACTAGTTTTAATTTGCTACTGAGAGCATTGGTTCAAAATATTTCTGGCAATCTCCATGTTCTGGTATTTGTCTGCATTTCATTATTAGCCTGTGTGAGAAGAATCTCTAACATATTCAGGCTAATTTCAGGTTTTGAAGATTTCCACATGATCCTTGTTAATCAAGCAGAATCTCACGGGATTTTAGCGCCTGAAGTGTCATATCTAATTGTTCTATTTTCATGTTCATGTCTTCAGTAATCATCTAGATGTGATATTACGGACTGGCACTCAAAGACAGTGTGAACCGTGAGAATCTACATTCTCAAATCTTCTCAAATCTTTTCTGCTACCCTCCCTGTTTGTGTCACATCATCTGGGGATATGGGACGTGTGAAACTTCTTTGATTTATATACCTTGAAGAATGGAAACCAACCAGAGAAAAGCTAGAATAGGAATATTATGGCGTTTTATGTTATTATGCTTCTGTGTACATTTATAAAGTTTTACCCATTCAGAATAGAGAAGGAATGTATTATTACGTAAAGAAGGAGTGATAGTTATTTTATCAGTACGTCGTTTTTTGTTTCTCAAACTATGGAAAGTACAGAATTATAGCAATGCTAACTTCAAACAATGAGACACATCCAAAAAACTTTAATTGAATATTTCAATTTTATTTTTCCCACACAAATGTGAAGTAGGTCTTCAAAATGTGCATTATGCTGTGTGTCAGCTACTGTGCTGTTTGTAATGTTTTTTTTCCAACATTTGTCATTTACATTTCTACTGCTTTCATTTATTTTCTCTGTTAATGCTCAAAAGGATCTTCTGAATGTCCTGTGGATGAACATTATTATCTTCATTTAACTGATCAGGAAACAGACCTAGATAAGCTGAACATGGCCTCAGGCCTCACCCATGGTGGAGTCCAGCTGCATTCAGTCTTGCAGCTCATGCTGATGAGACCTGCGCAAGGCATCTTAAGAGTGCAGTTGGGTCAGCATGACAAGAAAACCCTTACTTCCCACTTCCTGTACTTCAGTATTAGTTTGATTTTTATTTTAAAAAATTATAAAATATTTATTGAAAATTTTGGTAGAGCAAATCAAGAATGAGATTAGAGATTTTCTTGTATGTGAACATAGATAGTGTACGTGTGGTGTTGTATTTATGTTATAATATAGGAACTTTAAAAAAACATTTCCATGATGTGGTTCTGTAGGTGTAGGATTCCATTTGTCACTTCTCTTTTCTTTTGCCCCCCCCATACTCTCCCTCCGTACTATTTATCAGTACGTCGTTTTTTGTTTCTCAAACTATGGAAAGTACAGAATTATAGCAATGCTAACTTCAAACAATGAGACACATCCAAAAAACTTTAATTGAATATTTCAATTTTATTTTTCCCACACAAATGTGAAGTAGCTACCCAGTTATTATTACAACAGTATAGTCCTTAACCAGTAGTCTCAAGTCCACCATTCTGCTATTTAATTGTACTCATGGCACTGTAGTTACAGACAATGCTAGGAAATCTAGTATCATATTATCAAAGTATATTTAACAGTTTGATTGTGATTCTTCCTTTTATTCAGGAGCAGAGATGCAAGCTGCAATGAGTCTTCATTTCCATGCAAATGCAATATATTTTGAATGAAGGTTTTGGCTCATATGAAGCCTACCAACACACATTGTTGAAGCATAAATTTCTCTGCAATTAGACTTTAGGCTCTCCAAAGGACCCCTGTAGAGTTCAGAACCTCCCCAGAACATTCTTAGAGAATTACTGAGTATAATCCACTTGCTTTCAAATCCAAAAAGAGCTCTGTGTACACCCTGGGGTTGCTAAAGATCACCAGCTTCCTTTGTCATCACTTTCTTCACATCTTCTAGGTCTCTCTAACAGGGAACAGCTTCAAATGACCTGCTCCTGCCCACAGCCCACCTGTCCATTCTAACCCTCATTCTGTCTGCTCTCATTGCTAATACTACCCAGTTCTTAAAACTCCTCTCGTCTGTCCTTATCTGCATCCAAAAACAAAAAAGTGCATTGGTCATCCATGGTGTCTGAGTTTCAAGTCTAATAATCTTTTTTTTTGATCCCCTTAACCAACTTCCAATGACAGCATCAAATCCAGTCAGCTTACTAAGAGTTTTCTGTGTTCTCCATCATGTGTCTTGGATGAAAGTTCAATTTTTCTTCCTTGTGACTCTCAGGTACAAGCAGCCATCCATCACAAAATTGGTCTATGCCATGTTTCTTGAGTATTTTTACACAGTTTTGTGTCAGGGAGAGAGCAGCTATACTAGGCAAAGGCTTAAAGTATCAGAAAGTCTAAAAAGCAAGGAATCAAATTTCAGGCTGCATAGGTACAGAGGACTTCAGAGTATGAAATAGGTGTGCGCATCTGAGATCACACTACAAAGTAAGGGAGAGAACTATGGTTTTTTTTAAGTAATTATTCTTTGAATCTTTGAAGTCTCATGGAGCCAGTTACATCATTTACAAAATGGAGATGATTATAGTCCCACCTTTGTTAACAGAATTAGAAGTAATAATGTTTGTAAAATGCTCTGCAGAAAAACAGGTGTTCAGTAAATGCCACATGTTAGAGTTACTGCGATTACAGGTGCCTGTATTGCATCCAATGTATGATATGCTTAGGGCTCAGTAGCCAAAGCCATAACCTTGGTGTTTTTGAGACTTTTTACAAGACTTACTTATTTTTATTGGAAAGTCAGACTTACAGAGAGAAGGAGAAACAGAGAGAAAGATCTTTCAACCGCTGATTCACTCCCCAAGTGGCTATCACAGCTGGAGCTGAGTCGGTCCAAAGCCAGGAGCCAGGAGCTTCTTTCAGGCCTCTCATGCAAGTGCAGGGTCCCAAGGCTTTGGGCTGTCCTCAACTGCTTTCCCAGGCCACAAGCAGGGAGCTGGAAGGGAAGGAAAGCAGCTGGGATATGAAGTGGTGCCCATAAGGGATCCTGTCACATACAAGATGAGGGCTTTAGCCATTAGACTTCTGTGCTGGGCCCAACCTTGGTGTTTTAAAACAACAGAAACACCTTGCAGCCCAAAAGTCTGAAGGTAAGGGCTGCACTCTCTTTAGAGACTCTGGGAAAGATTCATCCTGCCCATTTTTCTGGTTTCTGGGTTCAGCTGGAATTTTTGTCATCACTGGCTTGTGACTGAATCGTTCCGGTCTTGGCCTCTGTGTTCTATGTGTGGTTCAAGGCTGTTTGTGGTGGCAGAGAATCCAACACAGCATCCTTCTCTTAAGCTATGTACTTTGATCACACTTTTGCAGACTTTTTTCCAAATAAGATCACAAAGAAGGATGAAGACCAGGGTGAGGACATGCCTTTGGGAGCTGTTATCAGGCATGCCATACTGAATTAGAAGTTCCTTGAAATAAATAAGCCAATTCCTTCATTTTTGTACCTTCCACAGTGTTTTGAACTGCTAATAAGGGATGATGTGTGCATACATGTTTGTTATGAATAAATTAATAACTGATAAGCTGTCAAGAAGGTGTGGGCCAATGGTGACAGTGTATATGCCGGAGTTCTGATTTTAAAATAACAAAGCAGAAAAAGCAGGTAGCTAACATCCACTGAATGAAAAGCACAATGGTAAACCTTTTATAATGGGTTTATTTTTGATATATCAGTGTAGCATTAGAAACAGAATTTCTATGTTAGGTTTTTTTTCTCTGTATGTCAAGACAGGTGATACAATATTGCCCAGTGCAACTTTGTATTCACAGTAGCTTAACCCATAAAGGAATTCCAACATTCAATGACTCTTAGATATTTAAAGTTCCAAACACAAGTGTAAAACAATGACTTTTCAAATATACAAATATACATCTATATACATACCCCTATCTAGATAGACAGATAGAGGTTTCATATCTCACTTTGAAAATTCCTCAAATAATTGAGCCTTATAGTTTATTGACCCCAAAGAATGTCACCATCCACAGTGTCCCTGGGTCACCCCCCTTCTGTAGTACATAGGCCTTGGCTAACCTTACTTCTCCCTTCAACCCAAGAGGCTGGGTAGCATGGACCTACTGTGAGGGTATGAGTGCAGGCAGGCATTTTAGCAGACTTGGTATTGATAGTCAGTGGGTGATGGAATCAGATGGATTTTACTTTTTACCTTCTTCTAATGTTCAGTGAGTCACAGAAATGTATTATCTCTCTCCTGAGCTATATACATTATCTTGAAATCAGATGCCTGGCAAACAGCCCACTGGGTCCAGTCAAAATAAATGAGTAATTCTTCAACTACTGTGAGATTCAAAAGAATCTGTGAGTAAAAATCCACTTTCTTTCTCAGGCTCTTAGAAATCACCAAACATGCACTGAAGTAAGCCTGTACTTTTCATTGCAAAGGAGAACATTCTAAAATAAAGGCTTGCTATTGAATAGACGGCTCAGGCAGAGGCCAGCCACGGCACATTAAATTCAATAAACCACTCAAGCTTCCGATCGAATATATTATGGGAACACTGTAGGCTACAGTTTAAAAGATTAGTCCAGGAAGAAACAATATACTGCTGTATTGGCTTTCTTGCTGGCAGTCTCGGCTCCAGGCACAAAACGATGCCACCTGATAGTTGCCATGGCAACCACGCAAGTGTTTGGTAGGACCATTTTCAAACAGAAAAATAGAATATTGTACACGAGTCACTGCTTCAAAAGAAAGAGGATGGGCAGCCACCTGGAAAATAGTGGTGTGGGAGTCTGCAGGTACAAATTGTGCACCATAAGGCTTGTGAGTCTTTCTATTTTAGTGAGACTAACTGAGGCAACAAAACCACACCTATTTGTGTGTGTCTAAAATTGGTAGCATTAGAGTGTAGTTTTCAAGAGGAAGCACAGTTTAGAGCTGAAGCTGCATAGCTGTGGGGGTCGAAGGGGACCCTAGCTGGTGGAGATGTTGGCTTGCTCTCTGCCCCCCAAACTGTAGCTCTCTAATGCCCCTCTGAATCCAAAACGTGTAGTAAAGCAATGGATCATAAGTCCACTCGAGTAATGAGCTCTGCTTTCAAGCCCACACACCAATTCTTTGTGGATCATGGCTTTTAAAGGACTAAAGGACTCAGTCAGTGTTTTCATGGTTATTTCAGCCCGTAGCACTGTATAAAAAGTGGTACGTGCTTTCCCTGTAAAGGGAAATCACCCCACAGTCACTGCTTCCTCCTCTGGGTCACCTGCACTTCTCCCATTTGCCCTCCACCTCTGCACGCTGGCTGCTTTACTTTCTCTGAGCTGTTGGTTTTCTGGTTACAAACCACTTGTTTTATTCTACATTCCACAATATTTGTTGTTGTTGTTTTGAAAAGCAAAACAGACCAACATTCAGTCAAGAAATTTTACATAACATCCTGGATTCTGGCAATCCCAACCCATGCTGTGGCTAAAGCTGAGATTGGTAAGCATGAGGGAGTACAGTCCCCTTTACATTAAGGTCATGCTGTGTCCCCTGGCTGAGTGAAGACAATTACTTACTGGCCTGGCTACTGCAACATCTGAAAGGCCTGGAAATGTGCCTATGCTTAAGGACACGATGAGCTTATTGATCCTCCTAAAACATTTGCTTTCCCCAGAGCCTGGTTATTTTTTGTGGTAGGTGCACAATATATATTTAGAGATTTTCTAACATTGAAATCAAAAGCCACAGCACTTCTTTGCTGAACAGCTACTGCTTGCCCAGAGCTTTCCCCTGTAACACTTTTTTTGTGAATGTTGAGTTAGTTGTGTGTTTGTTAATAAAACAAGAAAATTCTCATGGGGAGAGGGATATTGGGTAGTGAGAGCGAACAAGTGCTGTGGTACCAGACTTGGCACCTTTCTTTTCAAAGAACAAAGAGAATACTTGGCAACCAGGAACCTTTGCCATGCCAGATGCTACAGGGCTTCTCTAGGAAGGCATTCTTACGACACTCCCACCCATCACTCATCCATTTCTTATCCATCTATCATCTAGCCATTCATCAGTCAGCTCACTGAAAGCTGTGCAGAGCATTTCCTAACGAGGCAATGAAGAGCAAAATAATCATGAGAAATACAGCCCAAGTACCCACCATCATGAGAATTTAATGGACAAATTTCTGGGCCGGACTCAACAGCCTTGTGTCTAAATCTTCACCTTGCATGTGCCAGGATCCTATATAGACAGCAGTTTGTGTTCCAGCTGCTCAGCTTCTCATTCAGCACCCTGCTTATGGCCTGGGAAACCACAGGGGGATGGCTCAGGGTTTTGAGACCCTGCATCCACGTGGGAGGCCGGGAGGAGGCTCTTAACTCCTGTCTTTGGATCAGCTTGGCTCCGGCCAAGGGGCCAGAGGAAGAATATTTCTGTCTTACCTTCTCTCTGTATGTTTGCCTTAGCAACAACAGCAACAACAAAGACACATTTCTTTTCCTGACCCAATCAGCTAAGGTATATGCTGAATGGAGTTTTGGGTCAATTCTAGAGAAATCAAATGGTGCCAGAGACAAAGAGAAAAATGGCCTAAACACAAATAAAAACTGTTTAACTTCTCTGAAACACAGAGATAAGATTAAAAGAATAACAATAAATCTCTTTAAGTACCAAGTTTAGCTAAGATTGTAGAATAGCTTCATTGTGCCAGCAGGGAGAATATGTGAAGTAATGAACAGTTTTGTTTTTTTCATGTGAGAGAAACTTGACACAGTTTTTTAAGAGAGCAACCTGACAGTAAATGTGAAAAATCCACATGTATTTTTTTGGTTTAGTATACATTTGTAAAAACTTTTAAGGAAATAGGACGTGCACAAAATATTATCTGTGAAAATCTTTGTCAAAAGTCTGTTAATAGTGACGATGTAGAGAATACTTAAATAACATCAACTAGGGAATCAAACATATGCTAACTGCCTCCCATTAGCACTTCCCTCATGTTAGAACTTCCCTAAGACACCAACTGACCCCTCCAGAGAGCAGAAGGAGTGTGGAGAGGTTGTTAACTCCAAAGCCAACACAGCTCTCAGAAACCGCAAGGGCAAGGGGCTGAACCTTGCAGTCCCCAACGCTAGGTTTCTCTGTTTCTGTTAGTGAAAAATCAAAACAATGTGGAAGTCTCATGCTGGGCATCTGGCATCCATTGTTTATTATTGAAAAGCAGCCATGCCACGGAAAGCTAGTTAGCCTTTAAAACAATGTAGATAAAGATATGTCTATCTTGGGAAATGTTTGAAAAGCACAGCAATATGACAGTATTGAGTGCTTGCTCCCATGTTAAGAAAATCAATTTAGAATCGCGCATAAGCACAGAAACATCCAGAGATGTACATACTAGTGTTCAATTAGTGTCTACCTCTGGGTAAAAAGACAATTGCTCCATATTCCAGCCTTTTCATTGTTTTCATATTTATTTTTAAAAAGTTAATGAACATCACAAAGCAATAATCTTTATACCTAAATTTATCTTTTTTCTTTTAAAAACCATGTTTTTATTGACTTGGCATTAGCATTCTAAGTTGTTTCAGACACTCAGGTCTCTAGCTTTTGTTTTTGAATTTATATTGCTCCCCAGGGATGTTATAAAAATCATCTTGCATTGAGAGCAGGCCGACTTGGGTTTCAGGTTGAGTTCATCTATTAATGTGTCCATGATTGACCTGAGGCAAGTCACTTTAGCTCTCTTGGCCTCAGCATGATGGGATGACTGGGAGAGCTAAACCCTGAAGTGCCTTACAGCTCTGACACTCTGTGCACACTTATGCATTCATTTTCTCCTTTGGAGACACCGTGTAACCATTTCCAGGCTACAGCAAAAAGGTTGGAGAATGCAAAATCATTTTGGTCTATATATATAAAAAACCATGGATAGAAACCTGCATAATCCACTTTGAGAAATAATAACATGACATTTACAAACCACTTTGCACAATGTTTATGAATCTTCTCCCTGGAGCCTCTGACTTTAACTCTAGTTGTCCTAGTTATTTACAAACCTGCATTTGGGTGAAGGATTTGCAGTCAGCAAAGAGGGATAAGGCTTTCCCCTGAGTCTGTTGTGTTTTCAGTGTCTTCTACTATACTGCTGGCATAAAATATGTTCAGGTCTATTTCATTGTCATAAAAAAACGGCCCAGAAAAATAAAGCTGGACTTTATTTCAGCCACATCTTCCCCTCCAGCCTGTGGGCAACCATCTTTCCTGTGGGCAACCATCTTTCCTGAAGGTAGCTGAGCTTGGTTGGCATTGTGTCACAGAATTCCAGCTTCACTCTGTAGGAGTAGCTGAGAGCATCAGGAGCTCAGGGCGTGAGGGGCCGTTTATCCCTGGAATGAAGAGTTCCTGTTGTGTTTGGTATCTCCCATTTCCTGCAAAGTCATGGTCAGAATGCTGAGCTTCAGGTCCATGTTTGGGATTTCCATCTCTGAGTATGCTGCATGATTGCTAGCTTGCTGTGCTACACTCCATAAATAAGCAGATAAAATTACCAGCTTTCCAATGTATACACAGTGTTGTTTACTTTTAGAATTTGTGAATCGGTAGTCAGCCTTCTCATATCATTTGAAAGACGAGAACATAAAATAACATATTAGCTTATTTTTGAGTATTTCTGCTTAGCCAAGCACTGCTAGCAACTAACTTCTAAAAAATAAAAAGCAAGCAAGCAAGAAAAGGAATGGTGATGAATATGTTTGTTTTTCTTGCTTTACATTTGGGGTACTGAGAGCGTTAAAAAGTGTGTGTGTGTATGAGTTTCTTTCATTTTTGTGTGGAGGCAAGAGCGGAAAGGGAGAGATATGTGTGTGTGTGTGTGTGTGTGTGTGTGTGTGTGTGTGTGTCTGAGAGAGAGAGAGAGAGAGAGAGAGAGAGAGAGAGAGAGAGAATATCTTCCATCTGCTGTTTCATCCCCCAAATGTCTACAAATCCAGGGTTGGTCCGGATTGAAGTCCAGAATCGGGAACCCAATCTCATGTGTATAGCTGCTGTAAATAATGTTGCAGTAAATGTGGGAGTGCAGATATCTTGATAAGGTGGTAATTTCATTTCTTTTGGGTATATGCCCAGAAAAGGGCCTGTTGTGTCATATGGTAGTTCTATTTTTAATTTCCTTAGAAACATCCATACAGTTTCCTATAATGGCTGTTCCAAAGTACATTACCGTCAATAGTGTACAGAAATTCTCCTTTCCCCATAACTTCACTTTTTAAAAAAAATTTTTACTCATTGAGAATTAACATCCTACAAGGTGCAAGGTGATACGTCATATAAAAGATCTGTTTTACTTTTATTGGAAAGGCATATCAGATTTACAGAAAGAAGAAAGGCCTGAAAGATCTTCCATTTGCTGGTTCACTTCAATTGGCCACAATGACTGGAACTGAGCTGATCCAAAGCCAGGAACCACGTGCATGTAAAGTCCCAAGGACCTGGGCCATTCTCATCTGCTTTCCCAGGCCGTAAGCAAGGAGCTAGATGAAACGTGGAACAGCTGGGTGAGAAATAGAGCTGGATGAGAAGTAAACCAGTGCCTATACAGGATCCTGGACCTTGAAAAAGGTTAGGATTTAGCCATTGAGCCATCGCGCCACACTTATTCTTCTTCTTGCATGATTGCTATAACTAGCTCAGATCTTCCTTGACTTACTGTGGAGTTAAGCTCTGATAAAGTTCCTGTAAGCTGAAAAAATCATGAGTCAAAGCACATTAAATGCACATTATGTATTAAGTGCTATGGTTAAGTAGCATAGTACACAGTAGAATATTGGTTTTCTATTTCTGAGTTTTCAAGGATATCTCAGTGCTGTGGCTCCCTGCGACTGTCCAGCACCTGGAGACAGAATTACACTGCATGTCACATATTGTTAACATTCACAGAGATCATAGCTTACGATTTGAAGTATGATTTAAACGGATTGTTTACTGTCTCATCCTTCTCTGTAAAGGATGGGAGAAATGTATTTAGAGCTCAATGTTATTGAGCACGGGTTCCTGATTTGCCATTTAACAATCGAGTGAATTTGAGTGCGTGATATAAACTCTTTAACTATACGCTTATGTGCTCTTAATATAAAAGTAGTGATACATATGCTAGATTACGACAAACTAAAATAAATTGGTTAGGTTTATGGAGTTCAGAAGACTATCATTAAATTTTATTTTCTATCCTTTTCCTTCCAACAAGTAGTCCAGAGTATTTGGACCCTATGTTCCCTACCCTACCCCAATCCATCCCTCTTCCCACCAGCTGCTTGTCAGAGGCGTATCTATCCCGAATGATTTTTAGGAATTCAGATATTTAAGTCTCAACCAAATGATCCCTTACTCAGTGATAGTTCAGAGTTAATAATACCTTTTAATGACTGCTGCTTTGATCAACTGGGATTTGACTTGATTTTAATTTCAGATTTCAGTGACAGTTTTTAGTGTTGCCTTCAGCAAAATCTACCATCTGATTATCTACAAATGGCACATCTTTTATCCAAGTGAGATAAGTAGCTAGTTTAAGAACAGGGAGTCATCTAAAGTCACAGAAACTTTAAAATTTATGTCAATAATTAATTCTCTGCAGCTATGTTGGACCTATCAGTGGATACACCTGATAAGGAGAAGTACAGTGACATGGTGACACAGCATTCTCCACGAATGAGCTATGAGATGAGGCAAGGCATGTTCTGAAGGTGAGCAGGGCAAAGAGAGAAAGGTGTGCTGCTGGAGTGGATGATCAATCCTTCTCGAATCGTCTGAGAGGACCCTTGAGTTTAACATCTCCCTGGCTTCTTTCCAGTGAGTCGTCTCAGTAATTTTATTGCCATACACACCTTGAAATTATTATTTGTTCTGTGTGTAAAATGGGAAATGCAGTTTGACAAAGTCATTTGGAGTAGCCCAGAATCCCATGCAAGGCAATTGGTTCAGAGCTATTAGCACAGCAGATTTCTCGGTCCATTAAGAGTTTGATATAGTGGGTGGCATCTCCTTGTGATTCTTTTCATTTCAAGCTCCAGACAAACTGCCCTTTCTGGGTTTTTAGTCCATTTCTCTGATTACTTTTTTAAGTGTTTCTCAGGAAAGTTTTTCCTCAATTTGGTGCTCACTGTTCCAAGTCTTTTGCTGCTCTCCTCCTCTCCTTGCTCACTGACTGTTACTTTTTATGTATCATCTTTGAGAAACCATGTCATATGGAGACCTCCTAAATTTACTGTTCTCCACTTTTCACTCTTTTCTTGGCTGTCAATTTAGAGTCTTCCTTTATATTCCTGCAGCAGTGCTTCTTACATTCATTCTTTCCTCTAAATGGCTGCCAAAATATGCAGCTGCTTCCTCTTCAATATTGCTAAGATCTGTCCTTTTTATCTTTCAAAAGTGAAAAAAGCCAAAAAACCAAAAACATTTTATTTCCAACTGCCCATTCCAGTTAATTATACAGGGGATGCTGAAGTCTAGACACCTACAGTTTAATCTACTGGTCTTTTTCCTTTTGAGTTTTACATCCTATTATTTTCCTGGACTTGGTCAGTCCAGGAACCCACATCATTCCCAGTGCCTCCACTCCACTGTCCATTCTGCTATCTTACCCCGGAAACTACAGTGGACACAAGAAAATGAGCGTATCAGCAGTCCCAGACATGTCCTTGCTGTTACCAGAGCTCCAAGAAAGACTTTCTTGGGAGTGTTTACCTATAAGGCTAACATTTTTCTCTCACTTTTTGCTTTTCATGGCTAAAAAAGAAAAGTAAAAATTTTTGCATGATGTAAAAGAAGGAATCTTTTTTCTTTTTCTGTTTTCTTTCCACAGAGGGAGGAATGGGATTTGCTTTTTTCATCAGATGCTGAGTTCAGGTGTTCACTGTTGGCGGTGGGGGTGGTCAGCAGGTGGGAGGTGCTTGAGTTTGTGGCTTCATTTGCTGTATTTCTGTTATCAAGACCTTCTTTTCTTCCAGGGGATGTGGCAATCAGGTCTCTCTGCAGCCATCAGACTGAGCATCGGCTCTGTAGTTTTGAGGTCCTTGGGATTGTAGGGATTGATACAAGAGGGGATTTACTAGGAAATTAATATTATGATACTGAGAGCTATGGTTTTTTTAAAATATATTTTTCATCAGTATTAGTTTTTTATTTATTATACGCCCTGTATTTGTTTTTTGGTTTGTGGCTCAGAGAAGAGAGCGGGAATGATGACTGTCTCAAATTGAAGTAAAACTGTTCTTACGTTTTTATTGTTAATATTAAATATGCGAAATATATCACTGATAATAATAATCCCAGAGCTCATTGCTCTCTCATTGACTGCGGGAAATGGGAGCAGTGCAGAGCTGCATCATGACTAGTGTGATTCCATCAACAATTCTGCAGAGAGATGGGGCTCATAGAGTTAACCACATGTCATGGATAGAGGCACAGGCACAGGCAAGCAAGACAACCTTTGCTGCGTTGAATCTATAATGCTCAATAGCAGAGGAATCACCATGAAAATCCAACTCATGCCTAATGTGGGAAACCAGTCTGTCTCTCCTGCCATGTATGGCGCTTTACCAATGGTAGTGGATGTTTAATTAATACTATTACATTTGTCCGTTGGTATCCACAAGAAGTTGGTTCTAGGATGTCCTTTGGGTATGTAGATGCACATGACTCTTGTATAAAATGGTATAGTGTTTTCATATAACCTACATATGCTTTCCCATACCGTTTACATCACTTGTAGCTTACTTTTAATATCTAAAGCAATATAAATGCAATGTAAGTAGCTGCTATACTGTATTTTAAGGGAATAATGGCAAGGGCAAAGTATGGACAGATATGACCTTCTTTTTCAAGTATTTTTTTTAAAAGATTTATTTATTTTTATTACAAAGTCAGATATACAGAGAGAAGGAGAGACAGAGAGGAAGATCTTCCGTCCGATGATTCACTTCCCAAGTGAGCGCAACGGCCAGTGCTGCGCCGATCCGAAGGCGGGAACCAGGAACTTCTTCCAGGTCTCCCACGTGGGTACAGGGTCCCAAAGCTTTGGGCTGTCCTCGACTGCTTTCCCAGGCCACAAGCAGGGAGCTGGATGGGAAGTGGAGCTGCCGGGATTAGGACCGGCACCGATATGGGATCCTGGCGCGTTCAAGAGGAGGACTTAAGCTGCTAGGTCAGGCCGCTGGGCCCTTCAAATATTTTTGATTCATGGTTGAATGTCTCTGCAGATGTGGAAACCAGACAAAGAGAGCCAACTACAGCTCTACACAAGATAACTAGAGAGGTTTTCGGTTAGTTTAAGGAAGAGGTGAATTAAGTAGTTATACAATGCAAGAAGAGACGAATTAAAAGGAGACATGGTATGGATTTTGAAGAAAACAGAGCCCTTTAATCACAACCCATCTCTGAGTAGATGCATGAGAGACAGACGGAGAGAGAGGAGGAAAAGGAGGATTTTTAAAATCTCTCTTTGATTTTTTTTTAACTTGGATACTTTATCGCTAATCAAATTATTTGTTTTCCAGAATTCCAGTTCTACTTGGCGCTGACTCTCCTTTAGTTTGCATCTATCTGCCTTATTTAAATATTTCTTTGGATCTTGTTATCTAACCTTATGCCTTAAGCAAACCATTTTCTGGTTTGGTCAATGAGCTGTACTTGAAGGAGTGAAGTGTATTGGAGGAGAGGAGAGATTGGGTTATTTTTTGTCTTCTCTCTATGCCTCAGGTGGAATCCTCGGTAGTAACTGTTATCTTTTACAGCGCCTGACCCCACTGGACAAGTCAACCTTAATTTGCTTCCTCTAGTCAGTTTCCATATTCTTCCATCTCTTTTCCAGCCTATGGGTAGGAATAATTGCTTATTTCTTAGGTTAGTTACATTTTAAAAGCATGGTATTCTTAAAATTTGTTACAATGCTTAACTTGCTCTTTATTAAATAACCAGAGGGCTTTGTCCTTCCCAGTTAGATTCACTGAGACATTAACAAAGCTTGAAGAACATGCATTAGTCAGTTATTGCCATAATAATGCAACCCAAAGTGCCCCAACTGAATCTTAATAACATATCTTCTCCTTCCAGTCATTGGTATACTGTTACTTGGCTAGGTTAACCTTGTTTTGGCTGAGTTCAAGGGAATTCCATTTATTTCTTCTCTTTCTTGGACCAATGGTTACCCCGAGCATGTGTCATGATCCATGCATCTCATTTTGGGATTAAGGCTGATAGGAGGCAGCTACGTGAAATCTGCTGTACCACATTCCCTCATGCTTAATTGATTAAAACAGATTGCAAGCCAGAATACAAATCAGGAGCTGGAAAACTGTATTTAGTCCAGCATAAAGCTAGACAAGCAAGTGGCTTTTAATTTAATTCCAGGAAGGAACCAGTAACCAAGTGAACCACACTCAGATTAAGGAAGTATTCACTTACCTATGAGCAAACAGCCTTACCATCGTGAACTGCATCTTGAGCAACTGGTGGCTAATTCCTATAAAAGCTGCTGTGTTTATATTTGCAGTGTTCCTTATGATTTTGAACACTGAATCTGACTTGAAATTCCCAAATTTCTGCCATTTTTCTCTCAGCAATTTTTTTCCCTCAAGGGATAGTTGAGTGTTGGTTTCTGGTTCCCCATTTGATTCTAGCAGTAGGGGGCACTAGAGGGAGGACTGTGAGACTGAAGGTGGAAGAAAGAATTTTTCTCCTTCCTATTTTCTTCCAGTGTTTCCTTTTTGTTTCTTGTTTTTGTGAGTGTTACCTAGCAAAAGTTTTTCTTATCAGCATCAGCAGTATCACTTGAATCCACTTTTGCATATTTCCAATGTTCACAGCACTAGCTTTTACAAGGACTCCCACCTCAGAAGGGCCTTCTCCAAAGCGTCAAAACTAGGATACTCTTTTAAACTCCTCCCAGTCAATAATTTTTTTATATATAATTAAAAATTGTTAGTGTTAAATGCCCTCTTTTGCAATAATTGATGAGATCCTCCCATCTGTACCTTGACTCATATCAGGGTAAATTTTATTTTGTAGACTATTTCTACCTACAAAAGTACTGCTTCATCTTTAGGAAAGATACTCATTGAGAAAAATGAGAGGAAAGGCATGAAGCAACACAGTCTATGTTTGGGGCCATGCGGGAAAGTAGGTTTTTGTTGTAATTCTTTGGAAATATAGGTTAGCCCCATTAGAAAAGCTAAGGAAATTTTAGATGCTCAAATAGGCTGAAAATTATTGTGAGTTAGGGAACAAAAAGGTACCAGCTGTCCCTGGAATATAAGCTATTAGATAGCAGATTTTGGTTTCTTTTACATCTTATTTTTTAAACATTTGTTTATTTGAAAGTGATGGAGAGAGGAAGAAACATACAGAGAGAGAGAGAGATCTTCATCTGCTGTCTCACTCCTCTGATGGCTGCAAAGACCAGTGTTGGACCAACCAAAGTCAAGTGTAAGGAGCTTCATGTTGATCTCCCACATGACTGGCAAGAACTCTAACTCTTGGGCCATCTTCTCCTGCTTTTCCCAGGGAACTGTATCAGAAGTGGAGTAACCTGAGACCTGAAGCAGCACCCATATGGGATGCTAACATTGCAAACAGCACCCTTACCTGGTATGCCACAATCCTGGCCCTTGGTTTCTTTCTTTAGGATCTGAAGTTTTAAAGAGGCCAGATTTTTAAACTAGAAAAGAGGTCAGTTATGGATCATTGAGTTCTACACATCTTTCAGTATATACAGTAGTTATATATATATGGTATGAGGCATGAGCTTGTTCTTACTCTATAACTTAATACTGTTGCCATCAATAAAGTACAAGCCCTGGGTGAGGGATATGTGTGTTTTATATTATTAAGCCTGTAACAGTTGACCAACTCATAGTAGAAAATCAACAAAAGTCTGGTGGAGGTACCATTAAGGTACTAGTTTTTTTTTTTAAAAGATTTATTTATTTTTATTGGAAAGTCAGATATACAGAGAGGAGGAGAGACAGAGAGGAAGATCTTCCGTCTGATGATTCACTCCCCAAGTGGCTGCAATGGCCGGAGCTAAGCCAATTTGGAGCCACAGAATTCCTCTGGGTCTCCCATGTTGGCACAGGTTCCAAGGCTTTGGCCCGCCCTTGACTGCTTTCCCAGACCATAAGCAGGGAGCTGGATGGGAAGCGGGACCACCAGGATTAGAACCAGGACTCATATGGGATCACACCGTGTGTAAGGCAAGGACTTTAGCCACTAGGTTACTGTACTGGGCCCAGGTTCTAGGTTTTATGAGGGTGATGCTGGTCACAATTAATCACATGAAGATTTTCCACTTGTCTGTTTTGCATCATGGGTATCTAGTCTAGTACTCCAAGGTGATTTCAGTAGCATTGTCAAGGGAACCAAACTTTAAGAAATAAAGCTCAATACTTGCAAGTGCACAGGAAATGGAGCACCTGTGACCTGAGTGAAGTGTAAGTGATATGAGGTATAGTGCCATATCCCCATGCTTCTTGCTGAAGGCTTTAGGATCTTTTTCCTGGATAGCATTAACACACCTGAAAGAAACAGCAGAAATGAACACTGTCAAAGAACACTGTTGCTTGTCTGTAATTGCTTGCATTTTGAACAAGGAATAGAACCTCTGTTTATCTTTAACTGAAGGAATAGACTATAATTGTACATTATTAAGAAATGAGAAGGGAGGCAAAAGACACAGGTGAGGCAGGCTCAGAACAGAAAGCAGTGTCCAGCAATGACCAGGTACCGAGACATACTTTCCAAGTCAATAAAGTTGTTTCAGTTTAGCATACCTATCAGTGAAAAGAAAATACACGAATTCTATGTTGTGGTCATTCTAGAGCTGTCCATGAGCCTCAATAGCGAAGCCTGAAAGAACACATGCTACCTGTGAGTGCTTGTTTACTCCCATAAGAAAAGAAAACAAAATATCATTAAAGTGAATGCTCCTTTATGTACAAATTTGGACACTTGGTGAATGAGTCACTCAGAGTGGCAAAAATAAGTATAGAGAATTTACTTTAGAAGAGTCATCAACTGTCAGATGCTTGGAATTAAAAATAGGGAGAAATGTGAATTTTTGTGCCCAATTCTGTGCATTTTCCCACCATTAAGAAAGATTCTGTCATTTCCAAATAAAGAGATGTATAGTTTCTGACTTTTGGGGAATTTCTGTTGAAGCAACTGGTGCTTCTAAAAATAGGTACACCGTAACAGTCTGTAGAGATGACCTACATTGTGGAGGGCTAGAGACGTCCTAATCTTTGTAGAGAATAGAAAGCCTGATGTGCTATGTTCTTGAGCATTCATTACTGCAATGAGAACACTCTCATTCCTTATGGTTACCCCAGTAAGCCACCAAGCAAAACTGATGAATTGCTAAGACTCACATCCTGACTCCAACACTTTGTCAAAGTTAGATGTGCTCAAGTTTACTGTCTTTCTAGTGGTTTTCTGTTGACTTCACTCTTTCCCCATTTTTTGTACATGCCTTCATGTGACATGTACAGATATCACTGTGCTGAGTTCAGGCATTTTTCCAGGGAAGCTCAGATTTTCTCTTACTTTTCTGTCCAATAAACTCATCTGTTAAGCATTGGGAGAAGAAATCTGGAAACTCCATCACGAGTTGGCAACTATCACATTTCTGAAGAGAAGAAAAGTCTTCTATCTAGTTGAAACCATATTTTTGTGCTGGAAAGGATTTAAGACAAAAAAATATATTGCACATTTGGGCATAGCCTTGGGTTTTCAACATACATCTTTCGTGTGTTAGGAACTGATGATTCACATTCCCCATTGGGAAATATGCTTTTCTTCAGGCTCTAAGTTGTCTGTTCAGATATATAAAGCATCTACCACCTTGAATACACATGGCAGTTAGCAATGGTGAAATGCATGTATACAAGGAAAGATTAAAATCTTTTTTATTTATATATTTTATGCTTACAAAATAGAAAAGAATACATTGACTTCCTTTGTCTGGCTGATGTTTTTAAAATGAAAAACATATTACGGTGTTCAGAAAAAAGTCAGAAAGGCTGTTCTACAACCCTCTTACAGATATTCCACACCAGCGTTTCTTGGGCCTTGCCACCCATGAGTCTGGAAAAAGCTCTCATAGTTCAATTCATTCTTGTTCATCTTTCTTAACACTACTCTATTCTATTATGGTCCAATAATCTGGTTGGTTATTACTACCAAACAATTCTTTGAGCTGGGAAATCCCAATTAGTAAAAATTAGCCATTTGCCCAGAGAGTCAAATGGCAGAATTGGGTAAGAACATGTTTAAACAGATGGAGAATCATTAAGCAGGGAGAATCAGAGAGGGCACATTCAAGGAAACAGGAGAGGCCAGGCCAATGGCAGAGGGGCACCTGGAGACTGACAGACATGGAAAAGCAGCAGAGGCAATGGTGTGGTGTTGCAGTGACAAGATACCCCAGTGGTAGTCAGTGATGGAGAACTTCCTACTTCCATTGTTCTTTTAAAAATATATTTAACATTCTTATGCGTTCTTTTATTTTAAAAGATGTACTTATTGTTGGAAAGGCATATCAGATTTACAAACAGGAGGAGGGACAGAGAATTATCTTTCATCCACTGATTTGCTCCACAAATGACCTCAATGGCGGGAGCTAAGCCAATCCGAAGCCAGGAACTTCTTCTGGGTCTCTCTGCAGAGCCCAAGACTTTGGGCCATTCTCCTCTGTTTTCACAGGCCATTAATAGGGAACTGGATTGAAGGGGAGCAACCAGGACACAAGCTGCTACCCATATGTGATCCCTGTGCTTTTAATTGAGGATTTAATCATTGAGCTATTCAGCTAGGATCTGAAAATTTCTTCCTTCAACAAAATGATCATTGTGGATTTTTCAGGAAGACAAAATCTGTATTGTTTTTTCACCAATATTATTAAAACTCGCAGTGGATTTGTGTGTGTGTGTGTGTGAGTGTAGGCAATTATTTTGAGTGGCAGAATATGGGTGGAGCAGTCATGCATACTAGCTCACTCTCAAAAGGTATTTATTTACATCTACTTTCAACACTGTGGATTTTTTTTATCTATTGTTTACTCCCCAGCTATCCACATCACAAGTGGAGGCTTAGCCTACTGGCCCCAAGGAGTAGGGACTTTTGAGGTACATGATATGGCTTGTCCAAGACAAGAACTAACTATAGATTAGAGCACTTACCTGTACTATAATGTACAATAAAAAAAAATGAGTGTACTATAATTTTACATTATAGTTATAAAATAATAGATTCCTACTTTCTGAAAAATTACAACACAAAAACATCAAGTGAAAGAAAATGAGGCCCAGTGCAATGGCTCAATGGCTAAATCCTCACCTCGCATGTGTCAGGATTGCATATGGGCACCGGTTCATGTTCCAGCTGCTCCACTTCCCATCCAGCTCCCTGCTTGTGTCCTGGGAAAGCAGTGCAGGATGCCCCAAAGCCTTGGGACTGTGTATCCATGTGGAAGTCCCAGAAGAGGCTCCTGGCTTCAGATTGGATCAGCTCCAGCCATTGTGGCTACTTGGAGAGTGAACCAGTGGATGGAAGATCTTTCTCTATCTCCTTCTCTCTGTAAATCTGCCTTTCCAATAAAAATAAAGTAAGTATATTTTTAAAAGAACAAATTCTATTGAGTTATTATTTGGAAAAATATAATCTCTGATTTTTATATCAATCTGGTAATTAAATACTGATGTCATGAGGAAATTGCTTTTTGTATCACTATTAGAAAAGCAAAGTGGATAAGCTGAAAGAGTCAAGTTTAATGAACTCTTAATCTACTGCAAGGAAAAATACTTTAGAATATTTCAGTCACAACTTTTTGGCAGAAATTTTAATAGAAATCTTATTGTCCTCTTATAATCAGAGGGTAATTCTTTCCTGATTTGAATCAGATTTTACTATAGATGTATTTATAGATTAGTTTTTGCATTCTTAAATTTCATATTTCAAATCAAACACCATGTTCCTTTTGTCTAGCTTTCCTTATTCAATATTTTTGAGACTCATCCAAACTGATATATCAATAGTTTATTTCTTTTTACTGCTGAGTAATATTCTTATAAATGAATAACAAACATTATGTTTTCCTTTTTCTCCTGTTGATGAGTATGTGAGTTGTTTTTATTTGGGGTCTAATATGACTAAGGCTGCTATAAACATTATTATACAAATTTTTTAGTGGACAAATTCTTCCTTAAAAGTGACATTGTTGAGCAGGATTGATGCTTGTTCAACTGTGTAAGAAAGTCAAAATTTTTCTTTTTGGCTTAATAGGGATTTAGCAGTCTATCAACAATGTATAGGAATTCTAGACACTTTATAACTTTGTCTTTTAATGGCACTTATTAAAACTTTTATGCATCCTAAGTGGTTGTGAAATAGTGTTGCATTGTGACTTTATTTTCATTATAACCTATGACTTATATTTTTCATAGATTCATTAGACTTTCTCAAATTTATTTTTTCATCTATTTAAAAATGAATCATATATGTCTACATTGTTTATTTATGAATACTTATATTTATAGACATGAGTTTTTCTTTCACAAAATATGCTTTGTGAATATTTTTCCCCAGTCTGTGGCTAGTCTTTCATTTTCTTAATGGTGCCTTTTGATGATCAGGCATTTAAATTTTAATGAAATCCATTTTCCTTTGCTTATATCTATCTATATATATAGACATAGATTTAGATATAGATATATAATGTATTTTGTGTCTTCAGGAATCGTCTCCAAGTCTGCAGTTGCAATACATTTTTCTAGATACTGTATTGTTTATTTCTCACACTTAGTTCTACAATCAACCTCAAAGATCTCTTTGGAAATGTGGTACATATTCACTATGGAATATCACTGATCCATTAAAAAGAATGAAATCCTGTCTTTTGCCATGAATGGATACAAGACAGAATCATTACATTCAATGAAGTACGTTAGTTCCCCAAAGACAAACACCGTGAATTCCCCCAATCTGTGGGAAGCATTGATGTTATTCCACATCTCTGTTGTGAATCACACTAAATTTGTCCACCTGATACAAATGAAATGACCCAATTGAATTAAAAATTTGAAAAGTTTAAATTGTATGAAAAAAAAATTCTTTCTGGGCTGCTATAGTGGTTTATCACATTAATCCTCTGCCTGCTAGCATCAGCATCCCATATGGGTGCCAGTTCATGTCCTGTCTGCTCTACTTCCAATTCAGCTCCCTTCATGTGATCTGAGAAAGCAGTGAAGGATGATCTGAGTCCTCGGACTCCTGCACCTATATGGTAGACAAGGAAAGGAGCTCCTGACTCCTGGTTTCAGATCAGCCCAGCTCCAGCAATTGTGGCTCTTTAGGGAGTGAACCAGAGGATGGAAAACCTCTCTGTCTCTACTTCTCACTGTGTAAAGTCTGCCTTTGAAATCAGAATGAATAAATTTTTTTTAAAAAAAGAAAATTATTTGGGATGTAAGGAGTCAAATTTGTCATAGATTGAGATCTTCACGAAACATTGGCTTACAGAAGGTTTTCTGAGGAGTGCTTGGAGGAAAAATACTTGTAAGTTGGGGAAGGAAGCTTAGTTGACAGAGGAGAAGTTGACCTGTGATGCAACATGTCTCAAATGTATAAGGAGGAGGATTTTTGGGATGGCCTTTCATCATTGGCTCAAATGACTCAGAGAGCTAGGATTTTGTTCATCTGCATAGGCCAGTTACAGAATTTAGGCTCCCAGCAGGGAAAAGATGCAACATTAGTTGGCCAGAAAAATTCTCGAGAAGGAAAGGACTCAGTCGTGAGCCACCAGCAGCATTCACAGGCCAGCAGCAGAGAAAATGAGTCATGGGGTAGGAGCAAGGGTGGGTCAAGTGGTCAGGTTGAAGAGAATTTGTGTGCATGTGTGTGTAAGGCGTGTACTGTAGAATTCAGGACTAGGTTTTTGTTGGTGGTGCTTTGTTTCAGGGCCACTGCTTTCTCCATTGATTTGACTTGTGATGCCTTGATCCAAAATTTGTTCTGTGAGACAGTACCTCATCTCTAACCCATTTGTCTACCCTCATGGCAATATCGAACTGTAATAATGACCATGGCTTTGTAGAAATTGTTGATATTGAACATGCAAACCTTTCAAATTGTTGAATTTGTTATTTTCCAAATTTTTTGGCTCTTAGTATTTTCAGAAAAAAATCAGTATCAACTTGAAGTTCTTAAAAAAATTAGCTAAATTTCTCTGAAATTATTCAATTCTATAGATAAATTCTTTGAGAATGGATACTTTATGCATTTGGAATCTTTCAATTAATGAACACCATATTTATATTACAATCTGTTTCAATTTTCCTTAAATTCTGTCTGCAATCTTTTGTGGTTTCCACTATGCATGATTTGGGATTTCAAATTTCTATTGTTTAGTTTCCAGTTATTTTATTTTATGGAAGATATTAGAAGTAGTATTTTCAAATTTATTTCATTTCCAGGTTTCTTTGGCTACTATGTGGAAATACAATGACATAGTAAGTTGATTATACTACTTCCCTAAATTCACTTGTAACTTCTGATGGTTTTTGGCAAATTTATGCAGTGTGTTCTAAAAGCAAAATCGTGGATGTAATCCTGAAGTCTGAAAATAGTTACAATCTTACAGTTTCTAATCTTCAAGGGTTTGATTTCTATTTCTTTTCTTGTAGCAACAGACTGGGTTAGAGTAAAAAATTTAATAGACCTAGAATTTGTTTGGGGAAATGTTTGGATTGAAAATTCTATTTATTTCATGGGTTACTTAAATTCCTGTGTCTTTGGTGTCAGTTTTTGTAAGATGTATTTTCCAGGAAGTTGTCCAGTTCACCTAGTGCACATGGGGATGCGATTCTCCTTGTGTCAGTTCCATTTCTAGATGTCTTGTGAGTAGAGACTCAGGGCTTGGGATCCAAACTGTGTTTTCCAGATGTTAGTATAGGAAATGCTGTGGGAAGATGCAGACAGCTTTCCTATGCAGAGCAGAACACAGAGTGGTTTGTGAGGTGGAGGAATAATAATGTCCTCTTGGAGCAAAGGTCCAGGAAGTTCATGTGCAGCTCCATGTTGAAGGCTGCAATCTCCTTGCCCTGACATCTCTCAGCTCTGACACCTATGCACAACCCTTACCTGCACAACTTAAATCATCCCAAAGAACCTGAATTTTTTGTGTCCCTGCATTGACCTTGAGCATTAAGGAAGAATTGATTCAAACTAGAGGCTCACATGGCTTGTTGTGTTCTAAACAACAAAGTTACTAACCTGGGAATTTCAGGCCTTCTGTAGCTTCTAAGTTTGATAACAGAGTGGAATTTATTATGTTTCTAAATAATTCTGTATTCTTTGTTGTTTCTGATAATCAATGCTAAGTTGCTTGTAATGTTCCTTATTATCTTTTAAATTTTTATTCACTTAGCAGAGAATCAGAGAGACAAAAGAAGAGACATACAGAACATGTACACACGCACACTTGTATAAGCTAGTTCAATTTCCAGAAGTTCACTGTGACCAGAATTGGTCCAGGAGCAAAATTAGAAATCAGTAACTTAACCCAGGCATCCAATTTGGGTGGCAGGAGCCCAATTACTTCAGCCATCACCGGCTTCTTCATTAGCAGGAAGCTGGAGGTACAGCTGGAAATTGAACTAAGGTTCTCCGTGACGGAGCATTAGAGCCATTTGGTCAAATGCCTCCTTCCAATTCCCACAATATCTTTTGACTGTCCTTACATAGCTGGTGAAACAGTTCTTGCAATTATGTTGTTGACTTTTTCATGTACTTATTTTTTAATTATTTGAAAGACCCAAATATGTGTATTGATATATACCTGTCTATCCATCCATTTATATATCTATAGCTGTGTATTTTGAGGAAATAACCTTTTGAACACTAAGTAATGATCCTCTTTGACTGTGGAGACATTCCTGACCTTAGAATACACTTTGATATTACTATAAGCACACTGGCACTCTTCTGTTTGATACTGTGCGTTTCATCTCACAGCACACTTTTACTTTTCAACTATCTGAGTATTTTAAAAATAGATTTCTTGCAAGCACAGAGTTGAAGCTTGGATTATTTTTAAAGCCAATCTAATTGAACTTTGTCTTTTAATGGGAGTGCTCACTTCACTTAAAATTAATGTAATTATTTTATTTTTTTGAGTCCAAGTTCACCATATTACTATTTATTTATAGTTTTTCCAGTATACTCTCTGTTGCTTCTTTGATGACTTCTATTAGTTACTGAATATAGTTTTTTCTACTTAAATTTATTCTTATATTGATTTTTTAGCTGTGGTTTCTTGAATCTTTGCTCTACATATTTTGAGTACAATAAATGTCTTTAAATTACCATAGTCTGTCTTCAAACAATATATAATTATTTTAATTAAGTCACACAAAGTGTATAAAATCCTACAGTGATATGAAGAAGCTTATCCCCTCCTGTTAGCATTTGATTATAAATTTTACATATATATATATATGCCATAAGCCTCTAAACACTTCACAAATACTTCAGCTTTTGTCTGCACTTCATTCTTTCCTGCAGTTGTCAGAATTAATTTCCTTCAATTCTGCCACTCTGTCTTCAGTCTTCTGTGAACTACACCTTTGAACTAGGAAGGATTGTGGAAGTTCAAGACTAGTGTAGATTTGTTCTTTTACTGGAGATCCTAGGATTTCAAACCCACTAAACCAATCTATAGGTAGCCATTAAAAGTTTGTTCAGATTTTTCTTGTTTTGTTTTTTTTTTTCTTTACCAGGAATAAATATCCACGAGTCTCTTTTCTTTAGGAAATGCTTGTCACTTTTCTGGAACTTCATTCAGTTTTCTTGGTATCCCCAGCTCTTAGATAAATATAAAAACCAAACAAAGTAAAACTATCACTCACACTGTGATTTAGAGACTGTTCTGATACGTCCTTTTTTTTCTAGGATGAAAGCTCTGGTTTTTTATGACATTTAACATCCTTTTAAAAATTGAAATCTCTTATCTTTCTAAATTTATTTGTGAGACTCAGTTCCTCCATAGAAGTTAATATAAGCCCTATGACCTTTTGATACTTTCAATTTAAAAGGTTACTATTAAAAGTTATTTTAAAACTCTTTTAATAATTAGCCCAAACTATTCGGATTCATTTAGCACATTTCCTTTTGCTCAGTTTCCAGCTATTGCAGCTTGGACCCCAGCAGTGGGAGAGGGGACAGCGCTGACTTTCCTCCTGTGCTTTCACCTTTCTCCTGTCCTTCTAATCTATTTCCAGACTCCTCCTGGGTAGGAACAGTGGGAAAGAGATGAGATGACAGAGCAGGAAATGTTTCACTAGACCAACATTGATTCTGGTGTGGTAGATTTTTTTTTTTTTTTTGCTTTAAAACTCTTTCTCAAGATCTTTTGCGGATTTTACATGCCTTTGTCACTCTGTCCTCAACACTAAGAAATCTGTCACTTCACGTTCCCTCCATGAAGGTACAGCCATTTCTATCACAGTTGACCTTTTTAAAAAATTATTATTAATACCATCATTTTATGATACAGTTCAATAGACACTGGGATTTCCCTTATCCCCTCCCCAAGTCCCTCCCTCCTCACTGAGTTCCCCTATATCATTACTATAGTATAGTTCTTCATACACAGTCATATATGTCCGTCACTGCGGGCATGGACAATGGCAGAGAGTCCAGCGTCCTATTGTCAAGATATAGTAAACAGTTTCATTGGGAGTGCATCATTGTCTGGAAGTGGAAATGCATACCACATTGTATCCTCACATCTGGATATGATACGCTCCATTACACAGTTATTATACATTCCCTTAAATGAAAAACTGCAATACAAAATCAACAACAGGAAGAAATACAGAAATTTAGAATCCATGAAGTTAAATAACATGCTACTGAATGACTAATGTGTCGCTGAAGAAATGAAAAAGAAAATCAAGAACCTTCTTGAAGAAAATGATGCTACTGTATGATCTATCCCCTATGCTTAAAAAGTCTAAATATTTTTTGTATTTTATTAATGTTGATGCTCATTTTTCTTGTGTCACAAATAGAAGTATGTGATTTTAAAAATGAGCTAATAAATATTTTACACTTGTTTTCTATGATGTAATTATAGTTCAGCATAAGAAAGTCTGTGGAAAACAAACAAAAAAATTTGGATGATAATATTTATCTAAGGATTGCCACAAGGATCAAATGAGTACATCAATAGATATCAGATTCTTAGAAGAGCTTTGGTCCATCCCTGGCTGTTGCCAGTATCAGATAGAGTGAACCAGTGAATGGAAGATCTCTCTTTGTCTCTCTCTCTCTGTCTCTCTCTCCCTCCCTTTGTCTCTCTCAGTTTTTTTGTTTTTGTATCTGCCTTTTCAATAAAGTGAAAGTAAATAAGTGAAAATTAAGTGATTAGAAGGTAAAAATACTCATCAATATGACTACATGTATGTTTTATAAAATATCTTCAATAAATACATAAGAAACTGATTCCTTCTGGGAAGGGAAATTTGGTAGCTACATATAGATTCTTGTACGCCAAATTTTAAATCAAGTGAACATATAGCTATTTTTTAAAAAGAAGACCACATTAAATAGCTTTTTAAAAAATGCACCAATGGTGTGGCCAATCAGGCTAATCCTACACCTGTGGTGCTGGCATTCCATATGGGTGCCAGTTCCTGTTGTGGCTGCTCTATGTCTAATTCAGTTCCCTGTTTATGGCCTGGGAAAGCAATGGAGAATGGCTCATGTCTTTGTGCCCCCCGCACACTTGGGAAACTTAGAGGAGGCTTCTGACTCCTGGCTTTGGATCACCTCAGCTTTGGCTGTTGCAGCACTTTGGGATGTGAATTAGTTAATGGTAGACCTCCTTTTCTTTCTCTGTCTCTCCTGTCTCTCTTGGCAAAATCTTCGTTTCAATTGAAAGCAAATAAATCTCTAAAAAATAAAAAGACTGAAAGCATCCCCGAATAAATACAGATTATATTTGAATTTATAAAGGAGGTTGATTGTGAAGGGAAGAAGAGGGAGTGAGAGTTCACGCTGGCTTCAAGGCTGAATAAAACATTATTATTTGCAAGAGAATCGTGGCTATTCTACGGCTTGTGAACACGTATTGTATTGAGTTGTGGCATCCTTCCCCCATCCATGTCTCTATTGACATCCAGTGATTTACAGGTTTGGGATATTTGGGGGAAGACTTGAGCTGTACTGGGGTTCAGACATAGATCCACATATATACAAGTGGGGTGTGACTGAAGGTGGGCAAAAAGAGACTACACTAATAGCCAGGACTCACCTCTAAAGAGGGATTCAAAAGAATTGTAGTCTCAGTGAATGATCCACATGAAAAATAACCTGCAATGCCCTTGAAGTTGTGCCATGCATTAGGCCTGTCAGAGTCCTACTTCTACAAGCCTTCTTAGTGGACTTTAAGCAAAGAGTAGGTGCCATTATCTTCCCTTCTGCAAACAAAAGGCTACACAAAGATGCAGATCAGTTAACCATTAGACTGAGCTATAAGCAGGACTCTGCCAGCTGCTACAGAGCCCTGGCTCAGCTGAGCGGAGGCCATTACTAAATAGATCGGTGCAATCTTCAGAAGCTACTGTGTTTCAGGCTGCAGTATGGGTAGCTCTCTGGTAGTAGCTGATGGCATCCCAACTCAGGGCAGGATGCTACATGACTGAAGGTGCATATTGGGAACAAGAGGGAGGGTGCAGATTTTTAGCAGTGCAGCAACAGCAAGCAATGAATACCCTGAAAGTATATAAAGCCAGAGGATGCTCATCTTACTCTATTTATTCGTAACTTACCTTTTTTAAAGACAGAGGCTTACTTTGAGGGATCTTCTAAAACTTCGAGGAATTACATATTATGATTTTAAAAACTAAATGTGGATTTCAAAATGTTTTTGTGTCCAAATAAACTTACCATTTGATTTCAGTTTTTGTAAACTTTTCAAAATACCCTCAGATGTGTTCATAGGTATGAATTGAGCAGTTTAAAAGAAGAGCTTAACACAATAATAGATAACAAGAGATAAGCTAATGGTCAAGGTTCTGGTCCCCTGGCATTGGGGGTGATAATGATGTGAGAGAATCACGAGAAGGCACCTTCTCTTCTGAGACAGAAGAGAAAGAAATCAGGATGAAGCTGAGGCTGTAAATGTGGGCTGGCTTTCCCCAGATCTGTCAAAGATTGTGACAACTGCCAAGGGATGAGGTAAGAATAGAGAGAGGATGCCCCAAAGTGAGCAACGAGGGATTTGGCCACTCTTGGGGGTTTAGTTAGAGCTGACTGGACATCTATGAAAAAATCAAAGGCCCACTGAAGTGGAAGACCACAGGTTTGAAGCAACAATACCTTTTCTGAATCCTAAGTCTCTGAGTTAGGATCCCTCTTCTGGAATCCCATGAAACTCCATGATTCTACTCTGAGAGTGCTTGCCACACTATAGTAGGAGACTACCCTCTCTCTTACTCACTGCTGTCTGTACTCCTGGGAATCTAGCACAATTTCTTCTACTGTTTCTGATGCATGCTAAGTATTGAATGAATAATGAATACGCATCAGCATGTGGCAGCCATGAGACTTCTGCTGCTGCTCTCAGAAGCCAATATAGATAGTGATGTTAACAATCCGGGGGAATTAGAGGATTGCAAGATGGAGAAGAGGAGAGGAGTGCCAATGGAAAGTAATAGGTTGGAATATGACCTTTGATGGTCAAATATCTTCTAATGTTTAAGTTCTGTTTCTTACTGACTGCCTTAGGATCTACTGAGACTTGTATTATCAAGGAGACAACATTTAAACATCAAATAGCTTCTACTTGAAAAATAAATTTGGGACTGGAGAAAATAAACATTAGGATTTAACTGTTAAGTGATAATGTTAATGACAACTTTTTTTTACAGGTAATTCCTATTTGAACCCTTAGAAATCACATTTACACAATCATCATGTTAAAGTTTGAATACCTCATAGCTTTTGGTCAGCATTCTTGTCCTGATTTTGAAACCAGGGATATATTCATGTTGTCTCTGTCAGTGCTGAGCCTAGAACATGGACACACAGTCCAGGAGGCTGCATGAACCTAAAAAAAGTCTCAGTGTTAAACTCATTAGTTTAGTAATAATTGGAACCCATTTCCCCTGACATCTCAATCAGTTAAATTTACATGCCTGCTTTAATGATCTTCTTCGTCTTCTTTATTTTGAGCCACTGAAGATTTCTGTTTTTTCTTTTCACAGATGTTCTATTTAGATAATAACAGACAGGACAACAAGAGAAGATTTGCACAGATTTGATAACTTCATGAGTAAGGAACATTCCCAAGCAATAATACTGCATTAAAAACTAATTTCTATAGGGATAATTAAACTTCACATCACTTTAATAAATAGGTACTGAAAATCTACTCTGTGGAAACACTGAACAAAGGGGAAAATATATGCTGTTCCTCTTTCTAGAAAATGGTAAGAGTGACACAAATAACTGCAAAAGAAAGCATAGTTGTGGGAAGACACAAAGGCAGTGCAAATTTAGTAACAAGAAAGAAACTGCTTTTTGTGTTACCTGAAAGGCCTTTCCCAATTACACTATAAATAAACCATCTTAATGAATTGCATATTATAAATGTTCTGTATTGGTAAATGATAAATTTGTAACAGTGTTATAGTATTACATTGGGAAGAAAACTTAGCTAATAGAAGCCATTAAAATTTCAGTGACAATAACCAATATATAAAATGAAAATAAAACCTGGAAACCAAAAAGCAACAAAAACAATTGAGGAACAAATTATTAAATGGTGGAAGTTATCACAACGGAATATGAATACAGAGAAAAATAAGTTAACTTCATGCCACATTCCTAAGGTTTCATTGGATTTTAAGTGGATACTGGATCACACAGTGTTAAATTTAGAATAATATAAGAATATATTTCTCTTACCTATGAAGAAGAGACATGCGCCTGTTAAACCTTACATTTTGTATCATTAACAAAATAAATTTAAGAAACAGGACACATAGGTTTGCCTTGGAATGAGAAAATTACAGGATCACCTTGAAAGTTTAAAAAAAATTGTTCTCTTTTGTTGTGATCCTGAGTGGTGATTATTCGTGAAATCTGGGAAAGTAGGGCTGGTTTTGCCCAGGTGCTTCTCCTGATGCAAAACTGTCCCTTCATGATGATGCTCAGATCACCTTAACTTTATCGTTATTGCTGTAAAGAGACAGCTTCCTTGTGCAAGAAGACCACAAAGAGATCAAAGCTCAAATCCCCTCCTGCCCACAAGGTGCTATTCGGCTGTTTCTGATTGCAACTGTCATCAACTAAAATGTCTTAAGTGCAAGGTCTAATGAGAAGTCAAGATCAAATTTGAAGAGAGATGTAAAGTGGACAAAGATAAGAAGCTGCAGAAATGAATGCTTTTTCCATGATTTTTAAAAGAAATAATTATTACCCAAAATGTAGCAGCTTAAACCACTTATCCAGCACCCAAGTGAATGGGTTGGCAATTTGGACTGAAGTCACTTGTTTCTCTTGCCTCTGCTTATTTCTTTGGCACCTTGGTCAGCCAAGATTCTGTCTCTAGGGAGTGATGTGATGGTGAATTATTAATACCTTGGGCTATTTTTGACTGCTTTCCCAAGCTACAAGCAGGGAGCTGGATGGGAAGTAGAGCTGTAGGGATATGAACTGGTGCCATATGGAATACTGGCACATGAAAGGTGAGGACTTCAGAAACTAGGCTACCGCACTGAGCCCAGCTTGACTGTAAGTTAGACAATCACTTAAGCTTAATTTGCGAGAATGATTGTCTGGTTGTGTTTCTATGCTTTCAGCGATTGGCTTGTGATTTAGAGGACTGAGTGAAAAAAGATCCACTTTCCATATGGGTTGGGATTATTTGACTTTCTGGAGAGTCCAGATAGAATAAAAACGCAAAGAAAAAAAAGCAGTTATCAACCCCCACTCCCCACCTCTTTCTCTGTAGCTGGGATGCTCTTTTTCCTGCCTTTGGATATCAGGATTTCAGGCTCTTGATCACTGGGCTCCATGACTTAACAGTGACACAATATTCCAGATTTTAAATCCTTTAGATCCCAATGTTCTGAGGCTTTCAGTTGTAAACTGAGTCATTCCATAACACTTCAGGAGTTTCAGCCTGTCGATGGCTCACCTTAGAACTCATACATGATCACATGAATCAGTTCTCAGTTCCTTTAATAAGTTCCCTGTTCTCTACTTCTCTCTCTGTCCAAACACACATGCATATAGGATATATATATTCTTTATATGTGTTTTATATGTGTGTGTGTTATCCTAATTAGAGAGTCTATCCTATATATGTTATTCTATGTATCATTATATATATGCATATGTATCATTATATAGATATATAATTATATATAGATGTATACTATCTCTCTCTCTCTCTCTCTCTAACACACACACACACACACACACACACACACATTCTGGTGGTCTGTCTCATTCTGAACCCTGACAAACACATGTGGCAAGCTCCTGCTGTCGTCTTCTAAAAATATAGCAAGGCTTGTTCCCATGAGCCAGGAGCACAGTCAGAGGCACACAATCAATCATCACAGTCAATGCACACAAGTTCTCATGCCTCTGCTTACACTGGATTGGCTACTGTCTCACAAGTCCAATGAGCCACACAATCAAACCCATATCAAAGTGTGTTGCGTCAGAGAAGCACAGACTTTGTGGTCAGTTTCATGATCTACTCCACATCTCTAGTTGATAAAGGAGAAGGATGGCTTGTGTAATAGGCCCACTGTAAAGTATCGCATAAAAAGTTGACAGTATCAACAGTGTCTCATCCTTATTTTGTAGAGAAGGAAACAGGTCCAGAGCCTTGCTAAGGTGATGTAAAATATGGCTTCCCAGACTGCTGACTGAAGTTTCAGCTCCAAGTTTAGCAATAACAGTTACCTCTGGATTTAAGCTTTAGCTCTGTCATCTCTGGTGAGCTAACCATGTGTGATATCTTTGAGCCTCAGTTTCCTCTCTGTAAGATCAGAACGCAGTATCTCCCTCAGAGAAGATTACATGAAATCTGCCAAGATCCTAGAATTCATTGGGTCCAACTCTATGGTGCATTCTTTGTGAAAACAGTCAAATAAAGCAAACAAAAACCTCTCAAACAAAACAAATAATCAAAGGGATAGCTAAAAGAAAGAAACTGTGATATTTGCATAAAATTAGTGATTGTTCATGCAGTTATTAATTTAAAAAGTTATGATTGGTGATCTCCTTTGGGCCTGATACTGTGCTAAGCACTGAGAGTACAGTGTTGAACAGAAATATAGATTCCTGGCCTCATGGATCTTAGAGTCCAATGGCAGAGACAGACAACAATCAAATGATCAAACAAATAAATGTAAAAATTACAGCCTTAAAGACATTTGATTAGTTCTTTTATAAGAGTATATAATTGGATGATACAATCCAATTGAGAATGAGGAGACAATAATGGGAATAAGCATATCAGAAAGCAAAGATACTTTGCAGTATGCATCTCTACTCCCGAATAAAGAAGACTCCCAATGAAACTGCTAAATATACTGTGATAATATGATACTAGATTTTCAACCATTGCCAATAACTATAATTCAATGATGCACTGAATAGCTGGATGTTGAATTTGTAACTATTGCTGAAGAACTCTACTGTTGTAATAATAATATGGGGGGCAGATGGAAGAGGGTAGAGAATAGCAATGGAGTAAGGGGAGGTGGAGAAGGGAGTCCCTGTATCTACAAAACCATATCATGAAAAATAATGACAACTTAAAAATTTAAAAAGTCCATATGCCCAAGGAAGAATGACTGAGTGGGCCGTAATGTTTCTAGATGAAGCAATCATGCACAGTAGCAAGTGTGGATGACATAGGTGTGGAGAGTCAAGCAAACTGAATACAAATTGTTAGCAGCACATTGGTTTCTATGGGAAACTCGAGAGCAAAATTCAAAAAAGATGTTGAAATCACTCCTCTGGCTTTGTACTTGATTTTAAAAGTGTAAATGTGATATAATAGCTTTTGGAAAGAAGTTTACTTGTTTACCATTTAAGGGGTTAAATTTTATGCATGTCACAAAGACAGCTAAAAGATGATATTCTCTGCACCATATCATCATTTAATCACAGATTTTAGAAATCAGCCAACACATAGATGTTCAGGTTGGATCCTCAACTTGAGTACCTTTATAGTAACCACTATGTATTTGATATGGTAGCGTGTTTTTCCTACAATTGCAAAGTGGCTGTGGATGTGATTGTAAAATATTCTATGTTAATAAGAAATGCAGGAAATTAGAAGCAGATATGTGAAAGATTTGGATATATTTGTTAAAATATTTGTGAAATTGGTGACCGAAACAGAAATTTCAAGTGGCTTCTGTATCTTCTAAGGTAAACCCAGACTGCATTTATGGCTTCCTGAAGAAATGTTGGAAGTTCCTGGAACTTTCATCTGGAAATGACAGATAAATTATTTAAGCTAATTTGCAAAATTAAACTGTGGGAATAAACATAGACTTTACCAAAGATAGAGTTGGTCCAAATCTCTATCCTCAGTTAGGTACATCTTTTTCCCTTCTGAACTTAAGCTTCCTTGTAGGACAAAAATAATCACCACGTCACAACCAAAGTGTTAAATATGCAAGAACCTAAGGAGTACTCAGTTAGGTCATTAAAGGCCCTTCTCTTTCATAGACTTGAACTTTTGGGGGCACTTTGCTTCTTTCAATTTGGCTAATTTGACAACATTGTAGGTTTGCTTGCTTTAGTACTAAAATTTGTATAAACATATCTGCATGTCTATCCAGGCAAACTTGGGTAAGCTTGTGTATTCATTTCATGTTGGCTTCAGATGATTGAAGACGCCTTTGTCTGAATTAGTCTCAGATTCTTATCTGAGATTTTGACAATCCAGACAATACAAAATGGTGACAGTAAGGCTAGGTCTTCTGAATCCATCCTAGAACATGTTCATAAGCTGACCTTTGCCATAATCCTGGGTCCTTAGAAAGTCCTGAAAGAGAAGTGAGGATACTTTTCTCCTTCCAGGATGAGATCTTGCTTTTCTTTTACAGCTCAGGCAGTAAGCTGATTGACCCAGATTGTTTTCTGTCAATAGAACTGGAAGGGCCTGTTTGCCTGGTTCTGTTGTTCACTACTGTGTGGGATGAGACTGTTACTGATTGAATACTGCAACTCTCACCCCAGTGCTCTCTTAGTTGATTGGGTGATCATTGTTTAAGAACCCTGAACATAGCTGATCAGGGTTGCTCTCCTCTCCCACGCATGAGGAATGAGCCAGTCCACTGATTGGCACCAGCTCGTGATAAGACTCCTAAGGTTCTAAATTCTACCTCTGACTCGTTTCTGGGATAGATAAAACTTACTTGGTTTTCATTTAACTCTTTTTTGTTTTCTCTCCAAAAATCTTTTGCTAGACCATGAACTATTGAGTTCTGTTAGAGAAAAACCATGATGCTAAAGTGTACCACAAAGACGATGGGGCATCTATTGTGAAAAATGTAGACATTTTGCAGAGCACCATTTTCAGTTCCCTCTTTGATCTTTGATCTATTTTTGCAAGTCTGCACATGGTAGACAATGAATAAACACCCAAACATCCTTCCCAAGAAAACACAGGATGCATAATGTTTAGTGAAATGTGCCCTGAGGTCTTTCTCTATGACAAGGCTTGAACAGGAAAAATAGAAAACCAGGCTGTATCTTATTTTCAATAGCCATGATTTGAATATGTTGTGTCCCCACCAAATCTCATGTTGTTTCTTGGTCCCTGGGCCAGTTTTGATGTGAGGGAAGGCCTAGCAAAAGATATTGGCTTCATGGTAGTAGAATCTTCATTAATAGATTAATGGTGCCTTGCGGGAAAGAGTTTGTACTCTTGGAGGATTGAATTAGGAGTTGTTACAAAGCAAGGTACCTGTCTGCCCTCATATCTTCCGCCATGCTCATTTGCCCATCCACTTTCCACTGTGACTTAAAACCATGTGAGGCCCTCCACAGAAGCTGATCAAAAGTTAGTGTCTTCCTAGACTTCAGAGCTGGCTGCCAAAATAAATTTTAAAAAATAAATATTCAGTCACATATTTATTCATAACAGCAAACATCCCCAACCAGGGTCCACAACATAGAAAGTGATGACTCTCAGAGATTTTCAGACCCAGTTGTACATTGGAATCACCTGTGGAAATTCCTAAGCATTGGTATTGTTAGATGATGACTGCCGACCGCCTGCTGGCTGGTGAAATAATATCAGCAAGTTGTTCAAAGTTGTAATGGAAGCTTTTTTGGAAAATCCACTCCTGGGCCCCTTCGCGCAGAATGGAAGGAAGATGGAGGCGAAAAGGGCAGCTGAGGTATGTGTCCAGGAGTTGTAGACTCCTCTAGACATGGGGGCTGGCAAAGGGGCTGTCTAGGCCCCAATTATGTAAGGAATGTCAATGTCTGTTCAGGTGTGCTATTGGGCGGCTGGAATCCCACCAGGCCAATGACAACTTGGTTCCTGTGGCCCCTCCTGTTCTGTACCTAAGCCTGGGAGACATACCAGGTCTGGAGCAGATCCAGCCCCTTGCATCCAGTGCCCTGGGTAGCCATCAGGTATGGCCACACCACCACCCGAAATTCTGATGCAAGTGGTCTGCGGAGGGAGGTGACTTCAAAGTTCCCCAGATATTTCTTTAAAAAAATCAAGTTAGTGAACTAGTGGATTTCGCAACTCAGATGTATGTAGGTATGAAGGCATTTTGATTGAAATCAACCCTCCGGGTAATCCTATGGGAAGTATTTTCACTTTAGTTTTTACCTATATGAAAATTAAAAGTTGAGAAAGACCCAGTGATTTACCTCTGCGGCTTGCTAGTGAGAGAGCACAAAAGAAGGAAAGCTATATTATGGTTGTCTGGTAGTTACAAATTTGTACTGTTCTTATTACACTGTATAATAGAATCCACTAAACCAGCAAATGTTTAGCAAGTATTGACTGTATGCCAGGCTCTGTTCTAGAACCTGACCATAAAAGCTGTGCTCAAAAACAGTCTCCATCCAATTCTGATTTTGGAGACAGAACCTGTTCTTCCGTTATCTCAAAAAAGAACTCTTGGTTGTGGAGAAAGTGTGGTATTAACATGGCTTCCCACTAGCAGCAGAGACTTGAACTGGTGTCCATATGGGATATTGGTGCTGCAGGCAGTAGCTTTATTCGTTATGCCACAGGGCCAGCTGCATCCATACATATTGATACTATCTATCATCTATCTAACTGTCTATCTATCCATCTATATGTTTCTGTCTATATCAACCTCTGCGTATGACAAAAAAATAAGATTTGTCTCTGTGTCTGGTTTATTTCACTTCATATAATGATTTCTAGTCCCACATATTTTATTATGAATGTCAGGATTTCATAAGGTAAATAAATCTATGCATTTCATGTATACAAATTTAGCGGCATGGTGATACTTCCCACCCAGCCCTTTCTCCCAACTATTCTACCAACCTCCTACCTTCTTCCTTTCTTATTTTTTTAAAAAATTTTTACAGTGACTTACTTTCACTTTATGATTTTTTTAAAGAAATGTTTGCTTTGTTGTTGAGTTCCTTATATATCCTGGATTATAAGATGCATATTTTGGAAATATTTTTCTCATTCTACTATCTCTTCATTCTGTTCATTGCTTACTGTACAGAAGCTTCTTAGTTTGATATAATCCCATTTGTGTATTTTTGCTTTTATTTCCTATACTTTCGGGGTCTCAGTTAAAAGGCCGTTGTCTATGGCAGTGCCTTGGAGTGTTCCTCTTTGTTTCCTTTCAGTACTTTCATTGCTTCAGATATTACATTTAGATCTGTGATACATTTTTTAGTTGATATTTGTGTAGGATATATGTAAGGGTCTTGTTGTAAGCTTTTGCACGAAGAAATTAAATTTTCATAGCACCTGAAGAAGCTGGTTTTTCTCCAGGGAATGTTTTTAGAACATTTGTCAAACAAAAATTGGTAGTAGATACAGGAATTTAATTCAGCAGTTTCATTTCTACTCCAGTGGCCTGTGTAGCATTTTTTGTTTGTTGCCATACTGTTTCTTTTTACCTGTAGTTTGCTAATTAATGCTTAGCATATTAGATATGAATCTAATAACAAATGTTTGTGTCTATTTTCACTCCATTTCCATGATGTTTTGCTATAATATTCTTATAGGATGACTTTAAATCTTGTATTGTCATTCCTTACTCCTCCAGCTTATTTGTATTTCTCCACTTTGTTTTGCCTTTTCAGTGTCTTTTGTGCTTCCATGTGAATTGTGAAGAATGTGATTAGTACTTTCAATAGATAGATAGTATGTTTCTGCTCAGTTCTTGTGTGACAGAGAGGCAAACAGCTTCCTCTAGTCTCTCTTTTTTTTTAAAGGGCAATCCTCCCTCATGACCTAATAGCATCTTAGGTGCCTCACCTCTCAGCATCATTTCTCTAGGAATGAAGTTTGCCATAAGAATTTTGGGAAGGGCCAGTGATTTGGCTTGGTGGGTAAAGTTGCCCCTGTAGCTCTGGCATCCTTTGTGAGCACTGGTTTGAGTCCTGCTTACTCCAGTTTCCATCCTGCTCTAGATTCTTGTGCCTGGGAAATCAGTGCAGGATAGCCAAATGCTTGGGACCCTGCCACCCATGTGAGAGACTCAAAGGAGTTCCTGGCTCCTGGCTTCAGACCAGCCCAGCTCAGGCCATTATGGTCATTTGGGGAGTGAATTAGGGGGTGGATTCTGTGTCTCTGTCTCTCTTTCTATAATTCAAATAAATAAATCTTTTCAAAATTTTTTTTTTCACAAACTCTCAGACTATAGCAGATAGTATGACCAATAAAAATCTTCTGTGACTAAATTTTCTTTATTTATTTTGGATCAATAATCAATCCTACTCCACAAACTCTGCTTTGTGTGGCTTTAAGCACTGTGTCTCAGACACAGTAAGAATTCTACAACAGTTGTTTTTACACTAGTATTAAGTATTTTAAATTTTAAAGACTTCCCAGAGGAGTAAAACGGTAACCTCCTAGGGAATGAAGGAAATGATAATAGGCACAGAAAAACTAGGGTAAATAAGTCCACTCTCCACTGACACTATTCCTAGGAATGGAAATAACAAGCAGAAATTCTGCAAATTCTGAGTGGAACTGAGCTTTCTGAATGCATTTGTATTTATTCAATAGTATAATAATTTTAGCAGAAACTACTTTCTCTGTGTGTAAAATCATTCTCAACTTATAAAATAAAGAGCCACATCTTTCAAAAATTATTTTAGAGATAAAATGCTAGTTTACAGGAATATGAATCCATGAATTACATTAGATTAACGATATTTTATACAAAATCTTCTATGCTGGAAAATGTTATTATTTTATAAACAGAATGAAGATTATGTAGATTATACATGGCTGATTTTAGTAGCTAAGATGCTGCTCTTTTTACACAGATGCTGCATTTTATAAATCTGTTTTTCCAATATGTACAAGGCTGAAAAGCTCTACCCACCCCTCTTTTAGGAAAATCTTCTCAAGAACTTTGGATCTAGATATTTCATTATCAAAGAGAAAACAGTTCCACATCTTTCTGCTTGAATTGTTTGCATTTTCTCTTCTGCATTGTGTGGTCTCCTGCTAGGATAACCTTGGATAGAGCTATAATCTTGTTAAAGATCATTGTTATTTGTGTCACTGGTAATTACACAACACATTCTGTTGATTTTATAGCAAGCTTTCTCATGCATTATTTCACTTGATATGCTCCACAACCATGAATAGGAGGCAAGATAAGTATAATTTTTCTTTTTAAAATTTTTATTACAAATCAGATATACAAAGAGAAGGAGAGACAGAGAAGATGTGCCATCTGCCGATTCACTCCCCAGGTGGCAGCAATGGCCAGAGCTGAGCCAATCCGAAGCCAAGAGCCAGGAGCCTCTTCTGGGTCTCCCACACAGGTGAAGGGTCCCAAGACTTTGGGCCATCTTTGACTGCTTTCCCAAGCTACAAGAAGCGAACTGGATGGGAAGCAGGGATGCCGGGATTAGAACCAGCACCCACATGGGATCCCGATGCTTGCAAGGGTGAGGACTTTAGCCTCTAGGCTACTATGCCTGGCTCTTTTTTCCTTTATTAAAAATTTTTACAGAAGAAGGCTAGTACAGCTTGTCAAAAAACACATGGCTGAAAAATGGTGGAAACAGAAGTAGAACTCAAGGCTTCTAATTCCTAACACATTGCTCTACATGTTGTCTTGAGAACCTAAAAAATGCAATAAATTATGTAATAAACTATGTAAAAACGTAACAAACCATAATGACCTATAGTCAATAGAAACTAGAAAGCATAGGCAATGAGCCTGAGGCAAAATTCAGAGAAGGAAGAGATGCTGGTGCTAACTGATGGCCTTCCATTGCAGCATCTGTGCAGATGATGGAAGCCAAGAATCAGAATGCTGGTTGTCTTCATCAACTTTGCCATGGTGATGATCCCACAACCGTTCTCTTTGAAAACTAGTTGGTGGCTGGTATTGAATACACTGTCCGACTGAGAAGAGAAAGGCAACCAGTGGTTAATTCCCTAACTGATTGACTCTGCTACATCTGGTTGTCCAGGCAGATGGCTAGGGGTTCACCAGGAACTTCAATCTCTTCTCTAGGATCTCCCCATCTCCTGGCCTTCTCAATGCCATATTCTATGTATACAAGAATGAATGTCTTCCCTCCTCCTCTGATTTTCCTTGATAATCCAAACAAAAATACTTCAGCAAAAGGAAAGTAATGAAGTTTCTCACCTTGATAAGAAAGTTGAGGATCTGCCTTTGTTTCTCAGAATTGCGAGCATGTAAGCAAGAATGAGTCCCATTGACTATAAGAATGATAAGAAAGCTATGGTTCATCTACTCCATGGAATACTACTCAGCTATTAAAAAAACAAAATGCAGTTCTTTGTGGCCAAATGGGCCAAACTGGAAACCATAATGCTAAGGGAAATGAACCAATCCCAAAAGGTTAGATACCACATGTTTGCCTTAATTTAAGATGATATGATGTTAAGCATAACATGTTATGTTATGGATATTATGTCATATGTAGTATATAAACTAAAATTGAACTGTGAATGGGGGGTCACAGAAAGTGGTTAAGAAATCACATTTATTTTTAACATGTTGACTGCTCAATACCATGTCAATTAATTCCATAACGATGTTAAGTGCTGCAGATGGTATATTAGTGCTTTTATTTGACCGGGATGATACTCTGCTGACTCTGGCCTCGGACCAGAGAGGGTCTACCCAATAAGTAGTTGGACTTGACTGGACTATAAGATGTTGGACTCTATGCTTGGCATATACTTGCAAAGAGGGAATTTCAACTGAACTTGAACTATGGTTATGCAACAAGGTGGAGGAACCCACCATGGGGGGAGGGTGGGGGGGGAGAATCCCAGGTTCTATGTAATTACAACACAATGTAATTAATGAATAAATTTAATTTAAAAAAAAGAATGGTGCAATGATCCATCAGGTTAATCCTCAACCTGTGGCACCATAATCCCATATGAGTGATGTTTCACTTCTGAAGTAGCTCCGCACTTATGCCTGTGAGAGCAGCAGAGGATGCTCAAGTCCTTGGACCCCTGAACTGATGTGGGAGACCTGGAGCAAGCAACTGGCTCTGGGCTTAGAATTGGCTCAGTTCTAGCCATTGTGGTCATTTTGGGAGTGAGCCAATGGATAGAAAATCTCTGTCTCTCCTTCTCTTTCTGTAAAATCTGCATTTTTAATAAAAATAAATAAGTCTTTTTAAAAAATACAGCAAGTTTAGTACTTATTTAGCAAGTATGAGTATGTCTGGCTGTTTTGAAAGCCTGTTAAGACATGGCCATTTGGAATCATCCCTGCTATTTCCAAGCTTCAATTTTGTTTCTTTATCCACAAAGTCCGGAAATCTCCTCATGACTAAAGACCAACTACATTCATTTTTCGTTTGTCCTTAAGTCTGGCTGCTCTATGGGCTGGATTAGGAGAAGCAGATATGCAGATGGTGTTGTTGTAAGAGCAAATAAATTGGGAGGGGGTCTGGGAGTGGGCAATCCCCGGAAAAGACAAAGAGGAGAGGAAACAGGAGAAGGCAAGTGGAGCTTTCTATTCCGTGAGGCAGGTGACACCTGTGAAGGGACAAGAAAGGGAATTTGGGTAAGCAGTACCACAGGCTGGGGCATGCTCCAAGAAGATGGCTCCCAGAGCCCTGCCATCACTCCGTACTCTATCATTGGCTGGTGTATTTCCAGGTTTTACAGTCTCAGTGTGAATCCTGAATCAGAGTCTGAAGGCACCCACAAGATCCTGGCAACAGTTTCTCTCATGAAGGTAGATAAGAGTTGTGTACTTCCACAGTTGCCAGAGTTGGGCAAAGGGAGGCAGATGGTCACAGCATGCTAAGCACCTACCCATAGGAGAGTTCTTCCAAAAAATTTCATGGAAGATGCAATTAAAAGTCAAGTTTATTTTGGTACAGAAATAGTTTAAATCCACGCATAGGTTTTTCATCATGTGTATTTTCCAAGAATTTTTCCATGACTCCTCATCTATGTGACAGTCTAGGTCTAGCCACCAATGGTTTATGTCATCTGAGGAGGGCACAGAGATTCAACCATCTCTCCTATTCTTCATTTATTTATTGCTTTAAGCAATAATGATAATCTGCTGAGGTTTCTGTCAGAAAAAAAAAATCTGGCTTTTACCTCTTCTGCCACTAAGACATTATTAATTTCCGAGTGTTAAACAGCTTATATTTCCCCCTAGTCCACCTCCATTTCTCCATATGATCAAAACTAATATATCATCTATTTGAGGCCAAGCCATCAACCACACCCTAAATTGCTGTCAATCTGATATACCTCTTGTTTGAACTGTGCTGGTACTTTGGTCCACTGGCTAAATCATGGCTTATGTCCCAGTTCATTTGATTCAGTGTTCCATGCACAAAAGGGGCACAGTGAGTGATGAAGTTTATTACAATGTTCTGTGGTTCAGGGTCAATGAAAGCAACTACGAAGTAGCAGAGCTGACTTGGCTGTGTGCCTTCCCAATTCTTAAACCACTGAGGCTGTTTACCTTCAAAATGACCCTAGCCTTTCGTAATAATATTTCATAGCAGCCGCATTCCCACTGCCATGGCAACCAGCCATGAAGCTTTGAGTCCAGAGAAACATGGGCATAATTTTGCGAACACATTATTTTGGAGGATGAAGATGAAGGAAAGAAAGAGGGCTGGCAGGCAATAAAAAGAGGTTGATTTTTTAAAAACAAATATTTCTGCCAATTACAATTTAATCCTCCTCTAAATCAGTTGTCTCCAAGGTCCTTTTATTTCTTTCATCCCATTACTTACTCTATCAAAGAACATAGCTCTCACCATAATAGGAACTAATTCCATTTGTTTTTTTCTGGAACAATGTTTATGTTTTGGCAGGCTTTCCCTTGTGTGACTTAAAGAACCACATGTGTTTGCAGGCATTCTGTCAAGTAGTTTAAAGACTATAAAACTTGCAGTCATATTTTTTGGAGTAGATTTTATTCTTATGGCTTTAAAACACAATCAAATACAAACAAGAATTCCATTAGTACTTGAATATTGTAATAATAGAGTTGAGAACAAATTTTATTGCTTTAGAACCATAAAACAGCAATAATAAAAAAACATTATGATCGTGAATAAATTGTATTGAGATGACTAACAATAAAGCTGTAAAATACAGTGATAAGACTAATCTAATCACCAGAAGAGGTGTGATAATAATTCACCCTTGTTAGTGAGGAGCCCATAGTTCCGGCTCATTGGCCCTCAGTGAGCTGGGTTGCTGGTTGCATTCCATAAGGCTACAGAAGGATCATCTTTGGCCAGTGGGGTTGGCAGAAGATCACATATTACAGTGAAATTGAACATGAGGATTAAAGGCAATCCAGTTATCAGGGACTATTAGGAAAATCCTGTGTAGCAGCACTGGACATCATCCATGCTGAGCCTTTTCCAAGGAGCAGCAGAATGACAGGAAAAGCCATGCAACTCTTAATTCCTTCTCTCTCTTTTTTTTTTTAAAGATTTATTCCATTTTTATTACAAAGTCAGATATACTGAGAGGAGGAGAGACAGAGAGGAAGTGGAGGTGCTGGGATTAGAACCAGTGGCCATATGTGATCAAGGCGAGGACCTTAGCCACTAGGCCACGCTGCCAAGCCCATTACTTCCTTCTCTTTTGTGTGGAATCAACAGCTCCATTGTAACTCCTGCTCTGGAATCAGCAATGCATGTTCCCTCACTTAGGGAAAGGGAAAGTGCTGTGGATACTGTATTTTATCCTTGTTGTGAAAATCAAAATTCAAATTAAAGATTCATTAAGTAATTGTATGTCTTTATTTTCATTTCAATTGAAATGTGGAGATAGAGACAGACAGACAGAAAGAAATCTTCCATCTGTTAGTTCACTCCCCAGATGCCTGCAGCTGTTGCCTGGGCTAGGCTGAAGCTGAAGGCCATAACCTCAGTACAAAGAGGGTGACAGGAACCTTGTTATTTGAACTATTACCTGCTGCCTTCCAGTGTGCACGTTAATAAGAAGTTGGAATCAGAAATGGAGCTGGGATTTAAACCCAAGCACTGTCATACAGCATATGGGGGTTCAAAATGAAATTTCACCCATCTACCAAATTCAAGGTTTCTGGATTAAATACATCCAAAGGAGGTGATGAAAGACTACAACATATATTTTCCTTTAACATGCAATTATCTTTGATGAATTAGACTAATTGAGCTTTCTACACCCACTGCCTCCACCTGCTCATTTCTTTTTCCTTCTGTAACCAACTCAGGTCAGGCCTTTGTCCCTCTCACACACTGAAGTTGCTCTTAGAGGTTCCCAGAAGCATCTATTCTACCAGTTTTAATGAATAAGTTATTAGTCTTCGATTGATGCCGTTTCTAAAGTTTGGCTCAATGTGTGACTTATTTTCTTGAAATGTTTTCCTCATTGAGCTTCTGAGACACAACCCCTTAAATAGCAAGGATTCCTTTTCCTCGCCATAAAAAAGAACTAAATCCTGTCTTTTGCAACAAAATAGGTACAACTGGAAACCACTAGACTTAATCAAATAAGCCAATCCAACAAAAACAAATATCACATATTTTCCATGATCTATGGTAACTAAGACACAGAATGAAAAAAAAAAGAATCTATGTGAGTGATGTTTTGGGATTTGATTATTGTTTGCAGCCTTTATCTAAACTCTTAAGAATAGCTGGGTTTTTCCTACATCCTAGTTGCCTGAATTCTTTACCTATTGGGGTGGTAAGCCTCTGACTGCAAAGTGAACTGAAAGTTATGCCATTGTAAAAATTATGAAAAACAAAAAGAAGGAAGAAAGGAGGAGGGAGGGTTGAGAATGCAGAGGGTGGAAAGTATCACTATTCTAAATCTGCATTGTAGATGCGTAAGATAAACTAAAAAATTTTTAAAGATCTTAAAGCTCTTTAAAAGAATGATTACTATGAGTGAAAGAAGCCATCATTCTCTGCGAAGTCACAAAATCCAGATTTCATCCTTTCCTTTCCAAAGGAAAACCATGTTTTATGTTTCAGTGCTGGTGTTTTTTTATCCACAGAAAAGCTAATGCACGTAACTAAAAGAATAAAAGGAAAATGCTTCAAAGTAAATAAATAAATGCAGTGTTCACTCTGAGCTGGAATTTACCTTGTTTGGATCTTCAGCAGCAATCTTGGGCTAAGACAGTTAAGACCTTACCTTTACCTTTAGAGACTCCAACGTATCTTAGTTATGTCTGAAAACTGTATTTTCTGCTAGAGTTCCTCCAGTGAGATGGATGTGGGGGGAAGGTAAATCTCTTGGGCATTTCTATTTGGAGAGACATTGACTTTCTTTCTTTTTTTTTTTTTTTTACGATACCAGTATGTCATCCACCAGAGAAGGCCTTTGACCCCAAATAGGGGTCAAAGTAAACACACAGGATACAGGGAGATTCCAAATGTTCACAGTGCCCCCCATGAACAGAGCAAAACACAATGTGTCTGATGTATCCAGCAGTCTGTGTGGAGGGAAGAGCAAGCATGAGTGGCTGATCCTGAGGACAGGTGCGAGGGACTCCAAGATATATTCCAAGGAGACTTTATACTTTATAAACATATTCAAAGGAGGAAATTTCTGGATCTGGGGGAGTCAAGAGCTTACACAAATTCAGCTTCAGAAAAGAAATGAAATATCAAACGACAAAATAGTTTCCACTCTCGAAATGTGTTGGAGGACATGATGAGGGTAATGAGGCAGTTACTCCAGTGTTTTTTGCTGAGACATTCACTTATCTTAATTGTGGGAGTCAATATCTTGTTGCAATCTCAGATACTTGGTGCACTGACACGCAAGCTAGACATGGGATTTTCTTGCTGTCTCTGTGGAAGAATGAAGATTCTACTTGGGACGCTTTGCATTTGGGGCCTGCTGGTTCCTAGGGGGCTGGGATATGATAGGTGAGTGTGAATTGGGAAAGAGGGCTGGCTGCTGTGGTGAAGAACATCTACTGGAATACTTTTGGTTCAAAATCTATAAAGCTGGAGTCTCTCTCCTTCCTGTTCATACACACCAGCTTGAAATGAGAACAATAAAGATCACTGAAAATTTACCATTGAACAGCACTCTAATAATCATTAAAAATAAATATCTGTCAAACTTCTCCTAGCCCAATAAATGACCTGTCAGTTGATACACTTCATGCTTTCAAAAAGAAAATGTAATAAACACATTTTCATAGTGTTCTCTATTTTATAGTTTCTCAACTGGTAAATCATTGTTCTAATTATTAAGAAAAATGATTAAGATGATAAATGTTTTGGGCTGGATGGTTAATTATATATATATATATTCACACACAGTACTATTACTAGAATTTTTAGATAAAAATTTTTGTTATAAAAATTATAACAAATGGTATTTGTAATCCATTTAAAATATTTTAACTTCTAATAATTTGTTTTGTTTTTCCAATTTATGCTTTCCTATTTTCACAAATAATGTCATCATGAGGAATTAGCTACATATGTTGATTATTTCATAAATCACCTGGAACTATAATGTGTTCAGTTTGGTGGCCTTTCTCTATTGCTAATGTATCACAACATCTCTGAATACATAATATGTACAAAATCATCACACTGTGTGAGTACATTCTGAGAAATGCATTTTTCCATTGTATGTATGTTTATTTATTTATTAGTTATTACTTATTTATTTATTTGAAAGGCAGAGCAATAAAAACAGAAGGAAGAGAAAGGGGGAGTTCTTCCATGCGCTGGTCCCCTTCTCCATAGGACATTAACAGACAGGTCTGTGTTGGGTGACCAGGTCACTCAGGCCAACTTCTGCTGCCTTCTCAGGTACATTGGCAGAGAGCTGAACTGAAAGAGGCATAGTTAAAACTCACGTCTTACACTGACTTGAAACGCTGGCGGCTTATGGGATCACTATTGTATGTGCTGTGCCATTCACGCAAACACTGTGTGACTATACTAAACTGTGTGAGCATAGTTTCCATTTAGTTTTCTGTTGTTCACATAGAACATTATTTTGCTCATTTGACACATCTCATGAAGTATATGTTGTTAGAATCGGTATTTCCTTTTTTGCTTCATAGTTATAATTATTTTGCAATGAATTTCCTTGCCTAGAACAGAGAGCACCACTCTCAGTTTTACCCCTTATCAATACTGTGACCTCAGGTTGTTGCTTATATTTACAGACAGTCTGATTTCAGATACATTATGAGAGTCCATGGCTTATATGATGCTCAACACCTGTTTGGAAATTGTCCTCATTTTTTATCTTATATACTGATCTTCATAGAAATGGTATATTTATCTTCTTTTCTGAAATTCTTGATACGTAACTTAGAGACAACAATTTTTACATGTTTCACAGGGAGACTAATAAAAAAATGGCCACTTAAAAGCATCAAGCACCTCAAAATTTACACATCATTTTGATCTGATCCCTGTCTCTAGATGCTTATACTGAAGACACAAACAGACAGAAAAATAACAGAAAGTGTCTTATGTACTGAGGTGAAGGTCTATATATAAAATACACATTGTCAAATTTGGAAATAATTTAAATTCCTTATGTCTGTTTATATATGATACAACAATTTGAGAGAAAAGTAATTGCGAAAAAAAACCCAGTTTGACAGCATAAGAAAAAGCATGTCTTAACTAAAGGAAGGATACAGAATACACAATATACCAAAATGATAATATTTATCATTGGTTGTTTTTTTCCTTCCCTCAACTATTATTCATTTTGCAATTATTCTCCAATGAGCATGTGCAGTATTGCTATTTAAACCAAATGATTGTCAAGTCGAGCGTAGTGGATGGGGGTGATTAGGCTCTCCAGGCATGGGGCTTCCATTGCATAGCTACTCCTGACTGTACTCAAGAAAAACATTTCAAGACTGCTGTTCTTGTCCTTGGTGGCTGTTTCTATTTTCATTATAATTTGCTGTTGCATAATAATGTTCCTTTTATGTGAGTCTTACCAACTCAACACACAGCTTAGCAGCAATTTTGATGCTCTTTATTCACTACAGAACATGGGATGGATACTCATCTCGAAAATGCAAAATTAGTGAAGATTACAAGTGTTGTCATTTTGTCTTGAAATTTTAGGTGTTCTCATGTGCAATGCTACAGACTCCCCAAGAAGTGTAAATCTAGTTAATCATTTGGGATTTAGAAATATGAATCTAATAACTTGAAAAATGTTCAAATTGAACAATGAGAACAATGAGATTTGCTAAAAGATAATTTGTCCAGAACTATTTACAATAGCAAAAATAAAAATAGATACATCTTTAACATCCAGTATAGAACAAGATATTTAAATAAATTATATCATGTTATACAGACTTGCTGTCAAATAGGATGCAGACATCAAAAATAATGCTTGAACAGATATTTCACTGATATTTCTGTCTCTGATAGAAGCTGGAATGAAAGAGAGGGAAATAAAATTATATACATGGATAGACAGTATCTTCTGTGTGTAAGAACAATGTATTTTCAGATAAAAGGCAGATGGTAATTGTGCTAAAATTACAACCAACTCGATTCAGGGCAGAGGAAAGGGTAAGGATTGTCCTTTCATTTTCTTCACTATTTTTTTGCTCCTTTTCCTTCTTTCCATATTTTCTAAATATTTTTACCTTAAACATGTTAATTCTATAACTGCAAATGCATTACCCTCATGAAATATTCACAAGACCATTTCTTCACTAAGTAAGTACAAAATGTTCTTAAATATCATAGTAGCTTTTTTTTGCCTCTTTATCTATTGCAGCTAAAATCCCATCAGTTAGTACTTGACCTGCATATTTATTCAAATGTATCCAAAGGCTCATTTTTCTACTAAACATTTCATGAATTTCAGTTTACCAAAAAAACACAAAGTACAATAATCTTCCCATTTGGTCAGAGAAGTATATATGCATTATGCATAGAAATGGGCAATTTCTAAATTTATTGGTTAGATTTTCCTTTTTGAAGTATATTGTTCTAATATTTACTTGAATTAGGTATCAGTGTTTCTGCGGTTTATTTATTTGTGTTTGCATATCATAGAAAAATGATAAACATTGTTAATATAACAGATTTTCACTCAGTTCCCAGCCCATTTCCTTTTTTTTTTTTTTTTTTTGCATATTGGTTGGACCTTGTTATCTAATGCAGTCCTTTGAGAGAAACAAACTCATACGCTTCTGTAGCTGTTAGCTGGAGAAGCCAAGTATTGGTTCTTGCAATGTTCAGATGCCTTTTTCATTCCTTTCTGTGGTGATACTGTTAGGGCATTCTAGTACAATTGAAATGGGAATTCATCAGCTGCAGTTCACACTAAAAAAAAAAAAAAGTACATCCAGGCTTTTGTATTCAAGGGTTGCGCATACTTCAATTCAGATCAAGAATACCTAGGAAAACATTGTTGTATCTCTAACGCAAGTATACAGAATTATTTTTCTTGTGATTATTTCCTAAAAAGTGCGTTGCAATGACCATTCACATAGAATTTACATTATATCAGGTATTAGGAGTAAGCCAGAGATTTCACATATGCAGTAGGATACCAGCAAGTAGATTACATGCAAATGATATGCCATTTTATATAAGACACGTGAGCTGATTCAGTGGACTTGGTTATCCACAAGGGTCTTACGAAGAATCCCTCCGGGGATAACAAAGATTGACTTAACTCATGTTTCTGTTCTATTGAGTGGACACCTGTGATAAGAAATATTCACTAATCTATGGGAAAGATAAAAACAGCTGCCGTCCTTGTTCCCATCATGTTTGTGAAAGTACATTTTGTGAAATTTTTCCCCCATTTTAGGGCTCAATACACAATCAATGTGTGGAAGACGAAGAGAAGAAGAGTGAAAAAGAGCCTCTTAATTTCTTTTTTTTCAGTTTTACTTTTTTTATTATCATCATTTTATGATACAGTTCAATAGACACTGGGATTTCCCTTATCCCCTCCCCAAGTCCCTCCCTCCTCACTGAGTTCCCCTATATCATTACTATAGTATAGTTCTTCATACACAGTCATATATGTCCGTCACTGCGGGCATGGACAATGGCAGAGAGTCCAGCGTCCTATTGTCAAGATATAGTAAACAGTTTCATTGGGAGTGCATCATTGTCTGGAAGTGGAAATGCATACTACATTGTATCCTCACATCTGGATATGATACGCTCCATTACACAGTTATTATACATTCCCTTAAATAAAAAACTGCAATACAAAATCAACAACAGGAAGAAAAATAGAAATTTAGAATGCCATGAAGTTAAATAACATGCTACTGAATGACTAATGTTTCACTGAAGAAATGAAAAAGAAATCAAGAACCTTCTTGAAGAAGATGATGCTACTGCATGATCTGTCCCCTATGCTTAAAAAGTCTAAATTCTTTTTTGTAATTTATTAATGTTGATGCTCGTTTTTGTTGCATCACAAAATAGAAGTATGTGATTTTAAAAATAAGCTAATAAATATTTTACACTTGTTTTCTATGGTGTAATTGTAGACATAAGAAAGTCTGTGGAAAACAAACAAAAAAATTTGGATGATAATATTTATCTAAGGATTGCCACAAGGATCAAATGAGTACATCAATAGATGTCAGATTCTTAGAAGAGCTTTGGTGTACCTAATTGCTAGCCAGTTGTTGCCAGCTGTGTTTGCATTTGAAATTCTCCCTTTCTTGACTTCTATACACTCTGAGAAACATTTAATTAGTAGTTATCCAGGCATAAGTTCATCATATTTATTTTTTGTGTTGCAAATATTTATTTATTGGAAATGTAGAATCACAGAGAGAGGGGGAGAATAGGGAGAGTGAGAAGAGAGAGAGAGAGAGAGAGAGAGAGAGAGACCAACCTTGCTATTGCCTGGTTCACTTTCCGTATGGCCATTAAGGCAGAAGACTGGACACAGTTGACCATGAGACAAAATCTCCATCTGTGTCCCCTGTGAGTGGCAAAGACCTAAATACTTAGACTTACTGCCTATTCATTCACAGGTGCACTAGCAGAGAGCTGGATCATCACATCTTGTTATGTAAAGCTAAGTTATTTTGCTTTTCACATTGTTTATGTTTTATTGTGCAGTGCATTTTTAGCTCTCAAAGACCAATACTTTATATTATGCTAACTTATTATTACTTTTGCATAAAGTCACAAGGTACATATTTGCTCAGTTGTTGAATGGGTTAAATAAGAAAACAATACAAGGTGCTTTGACCACTGACTAGTATATAGTGCTCAATAAGGCTAATTAGTGTTGTTACCAGCTATCCAGCTATGTATCTTTGCTTAGTTCATAAAGACACAAAATGTACTTCTAAAAATTACTGTATCAATTTACTTTTTGTGAATTTCACACTAAGGGAATCTGTATTTTCTTTAAAAAATGATACTAGTCTTGTAAAGCAATCAGTCTCAACACATCATTTGCACTAATGCATTTATACTTATGCTGAAATTTCTCACTCCAATGCACCCTGTCTCACTAAAAACTACAACGACTGGTAAATATTAGAAATGAATTTCTGAAACACATGAGGAAACAACAGTTACAATTTCAGTAGCATTTTCCCTTTACATCTCCTTTTAAACCTGTTTTGATTTTTAACTAATCATTTAAACAGTCATTTCTCTTGAGATATTCATTTGAACATGTTAAATAAGTTAAAATCCATTCAACCATGTAATAAAACATTACATGTTTGGGGACAAAGAACTTCTATTAAATTCAAATTAACAATAATAGATGTAGTGGAACTGCATGGAGAACTTGACTTCCATCAGAGTAGCTCATTATGGTATATGATGCTAAATGAACCAGATTAAAAAGCTTACTATGTGGTGATCCAGTTATTGGGCTTAGGTGGTTATGAATGAAATTTGAGTTATTTCTCATTCTATCATAATATTTTGTAATTTGATGCTTTTGGTGAATAATATCATAAATATGGCTAACTTATCACCTGTACAATTTTTATTTTTATATCATTACAGATCAATAAGGTGTTGTTTTGAACTGTAGTATCTTGATATTTATTAATGATTTATTAGGTACAATTAATGCATTCACTGTTAAACATGCAATAGCTTATGTAACTACCGTAAGAATCCTTTGAGAAAGTACTTTCATTATTCTCACTTTGCAAATAAAGAAATAAAGTATTAGGAAAAGAGAAGAAACAACACTATGAATATTCAAAAAATGTGGGGAAGCAGGTAAAAATTATGGCAATATTACTAATTAGACACTTACATATTTCTTTGCAAGTTGGAATCATTACATAAAAGCTTGCACTCCAACATCTTTCAAAGCTCACTTCCAAGTATCATTAATATGGTAATCACTGTATAAAACCTTCTGGGTGAATCAGTTATCAGTTAGTATGCTGTCGCACCGGAAATACAATCCCACTTCTGCTTCAGAAAAGCCTTTTACTAGGACACTAGAGCATGCATCAAACATCTGTGTGGCTTAGACATAGAGTGCTAGCTCTAGGGTTTACCAGCTCTGTGACTCTCACCAAGAGACTTAATTCTTCTTGACCTCAGAGTCCTCACTTGCAAAATGTAGCAACAATCTGCAGGATTGTATCAAGAATGAAATTACATACTGTGATGAGTGTGGGCTCTTCAGTTTTAGCATAATCTCTGGCATAGAGAAGGAACTGAATAATTTTATCAAATCATTAAAAGATAAACCATAAACAGACAATTGGTGTAAACCTGCCTATATTAAAGATGTTTAATGATTAATTAATAGCCTTCTAAAACCAAGAGAACTAGGCCTAGACGAGTTCCCTGCTAAATTCTACTGAACATAAGAATTTATGGGCCCGGCGCAATAGCATAGTGGTTGAAGTCCTCGCCTTGCAGCGCCGGGATCCCATATGGTTGCTGGTTCTAATCCTGGCATCCCTGCTTCCCATCCAGCTCCCTGCTTGTGGCCTGGGACAGCAGTTGGGGACAGCCCAAATCCTTGGGACTCTGCACCCACGAGGGAGACCCGAAACTTTTGGATTGGCTTGACTCCAGCCATTGCGCTCACTTGGGGAGTGAACCATCAGACAGAAGCTCTTCCTCTCTGTCTCTCCTCCTCTCCGTATATCTGCCTTTCCAATAAAAATAAATTAATCTCATAAAAAAAGAATGTACACAAATTCCATATATCTCTTGGAGAAGACAGAAGCAGAGAGAATTATGTCCTAACCCATGCTGAAAGGACAGCTGTATTTCAAATCAAAATCAGACAAAAAAAACTGGCAGAAAGATAATTATAGACCACTATCATCAACATAGACACAAAAATTCTCGACAAAATACTAGCAAAGCAAATCCAGCAAAATACGTACAAAAAAGTTATAATGCACAACCAAGTGAGGTTTATCCCAACTATGCAAAGCTGCTTGAGCATTCAAAAATCAATTAATGTTATCCATCACAAGAAAAGCCAGATGATTACGCCAATGAACAGTAAACATGTTTGACAAAATCCAAGATTCACATATGATTTTAAAAAAATGAAGAATACTGCTTCAACTTGATAAAGAATAGCTCCAAAGAATCAGTAGCTAACATCTACTTAATGGTGAGAACTTACAAATATTCCCACTAGCTCAGTCAAGGTAAGAAAGTCTGTCTTCACTACTGCTTTTCAACATTGTATTGGAAGGTTTAGCTAGTATAATAGAACAAGAAACAGGAATCATAAGTATACAGATTGCTCAATGATAAATAAAAATGACTTTTTAAAGTTTGCAGATGACATGATTGTGTACATAAAATATATAATAAACAAAATCTCCTGGAACTAACAATCAATTATAGTAATGTTATAAAATGTAGGATGAACACATTAAAGTCACTCCATTTTCTGTGTACTAGCAATAAAGAAGTGTTGTGTTTTTGTGTAAACAATGTATTCTTTTTTAACATTTTTTTATTATTATTATTATTATTATTATTATTATTATTATTATTATTATCATTTTATGATACAGTTCTGTAGGCTCCTGGCATTTCCCTTATCCCCTCCCCAATTCCCTCCCCCACCTAGTTCCTCTATCATTACTAAAATATAGTTCTTCATACACAGTCATATGTCCATCATTGCGGGCATGGACAGTGGCAGAGAGTCCAGCATCCTATTGTCAAGATATAGTACACAGTTTCATTGTAAGTCCATCTGTATCTGGAAGTAGAAATGCATGCCACATTGTATCCTCACATCTGGATGTTAGTCTCCATTTCACAGCTACTGTACATCCCCTTAAATGAAAAATCATAATACAAAATCAACAATAAAAAGAAAAATAGAAATTTACAATGCCATAAACTTAAATGACATGTTACTAGATATAACAGTCTCTATTACACAGCTACTATACATCTCCTTAAATGAAAAGCCACAAAACAAAATCAACATCAGGGAGAAAAAAGAAATTAACAACACCATGAAGTTAAATAACATGCTACTAAATGACCAACGTGTAGCTGAAGAAATGAAAATCAAGAACCTTCTTGCAGAAAATGATGCTACTGTGTGATCTAGGAGTCATTGAATGATTCAATCAGAAGAAAGTGTTTTGAAGAGATGAAACTAACAGAAAACAACAAAACCCATGCAAGTATTCTCTTTTTTAATCTAGCAGATGGAAGATCTACTCTTTTAAAAAAAAATATTTATTTGTAATTTTATTTGAAAGGTAGATTTACAGAGAGATGGAAAGAAAGCGGTATGTTTCATCTGCTGATTCACTACCCACATGGTGGTGACACCCATAGCTGAGTCTATACAAACCTAAGTGCCACAAGCAGAATTTTAAATATAAAGCATGTCACTATTTATATTCTCACGCACAGAATGAAGGATCTATATAGAGAAAACCAAAATCCTAATGAAAGACATAAAAGAAGAACTGGGGGCTGGCACGATGGCTCAACTGGCTCATCCTCCACCTCCAAGTGCTGGGATCCCATAGGATCCCATATATATTTTTTTAATAACTAAATGGAGATATAGTCTCTGTTTACAAACTGACTCAACATTGCTGAGATGTCAGTTCCTCACAAAACTTTTCTATGGATTCAGCACAATCATAATTAAAATCCTAGTAAAACTTCTGTGATTAAAGACAAATTGATTTTAAAGTGTAATGGAGAAACAAAAGATCTATTTGTAAGTAGAAGAATAAAGTCAGCAAACTGACACTTCCTAATTTCAATACTTAATATAAAGCTAAAGAAATCAAGACAGTGTAGTATCAGCAAATGAACAGCCAAACAGACCAATGAAAGAAAATAGGAAGCTAACAAATAAAGTCACATAGATGTAATTAAATAATCTTTGACAAAAGAACAAAGATAGTAAAATGAGGGAAAAACCTATCAAACAGAAACTATCTAGAGTGATTTCAACAAATATACATCCATTCACAAAAAAACACAGTGAATTTAGACCCAGACATTGTACCCTTCACAAATGTTATCTTAAAACATATCATAGTGCTAAATGCAAAGTGCAAAACCATAAAACTCAAGGAGATAACTCAGAAGAAAAGTTCAATGGCATCGAGTATGGTGATGATTTTTAAGACACAATATAGAAAGGACAATCCATATATAACCGATAAGCTGAGCTTATTAACTTGTACTCTGTGAAAACAAAAAGTCAAGAAAATGAAAAGACCAGATATGAACTAAGATACCATACTTACAAAATACACATCCGAGGTTATTACCTAAAATATGCCTTATATGGAGAGTTATTTCAGCTCTTAAAACTCCACAATAAGTAAAAGAACAGCCTGATTCACAAATGCGCAAAAGACTTGAACAGAACACTCAGCAATGATAATAATAACAACCACGACAAAATAGATAGGCAAATCAGCATATGAAACAATGTTTTACACTATCTGTTTCCAGGGAATTTTGAATGAACCAGTTAAGATGGCCAAAAGCCAAAACACTGGCAACACCAAAGGCTGATGACAAAGTAACAGAACTCCTTCACTCCTTGGCATTATTGCTGAGAAAAGGGCTGCAAGATGGTACAATTATTCTGGAAAACCACTGACAATGTGATGCAAAATTAAACACACTTTTCCTACATGATGCAGCAATTCAACCTTTTAGTACTTACCCAAATGAATTAAAAATATGTCCACACCAAAACCTACACATGGATGTTTGCAACTAGTTGGAAAGTTTTTAACTATTTGTAACCTCCAAAAGGTCCAATGTCGCATCAATAGGTGATATACGATAGTGAATAGAACATTATACAATAGTAATAAAGAGGTGAATGAGCAAGACATGGTAGAATATGGTGAAACTTGACGCACATTGTTAAAAGTAGCCAATCTAGAAGGAAACACATTATATAATTCTTGAAAAGGTGAAATGATGGAAACAGTAAAATTTTAAGTAGCTGCTAGCAGTGAGATGGAGAGAAGGATGAATTAGTAGAATACGGAGGATATTTATGGCCATAAAGCTAGTCAATATAATTCACTAATGGTAGATATGTGTCATCAAGAATTGTTCCAAACACACAGAATATACAACTCTAAGAATAAGCGCACTGTGAACTATGCATTTGGATGATGTATCCACGTGGGTTCATTGGTTGTAATGAATGTATCATTATTGTAAGAGGGGTGTCTGTTGTCAGCAGCGTCGTGTCTAAGGGACAGGCAGATGAGGGCATCTCATGGGAACTTTCCCCTTAGTTGTCCTGTAAACCAAAAACCATTAAAAAATGATGAATATTTTTAAAAAGACAACTCCTTGCATAACAATCAGTTCTCACTATTACACTTAGCTCCATGGTTAATATCGCAAGCCCTTTGGTCAGAGTGTCAAGGTTTAAATACAATAACACTTTCGTTATGAGACAGCTTCCTCATTTCTGAAATAGATATGTGTACCTATCTCAGTTTTAGAAGTAAAATGAGACTTAAATTGCTTAGAACACTGCATGTGTCAAATGAGTTCCAGTTCAATAAATCTTAGCTATTATTCTTTTACAAATTTCAAAGTTTTTTTTTAAATCTACAATATGATATTGAATTATCTGAGCCTATCTGAAAGGCTAGAATAACATTCTTTCCCTACACTTGTGTCTTCCAAATTTTGTGCACTCTGCTTTCTACTGTTTTTTGTTTGTTTGTTTTCACCAACCTACCTTCTTCCCTGTTCAGATTTGTGCCACAAGATGGGCAAGAGGATGTGGACAAGCCACTGAGTTCATGGAGGACTCTGGAGAATTATTCCTATGACAAATATCACTCCATGACAGAGGTAAGCAAAAACAAATGGGAGAAGGTTGGTGATGACCAATAGTTCATTGTTAATATCAATGGGCTGAAAGGTCTTCAATTCTGGAATTATTTGCCTGTACACTGAATTCAAGGGATTTCCAAGCATCAGCATCACCCCTGCCACTACCAACCAAACTACAAAATCTGGTGACATGGAACAAAAATCAAAATTAACAATACAAAAAAGAGAAAAGAACATCCCACAGGTCCTGTTTCCTCTTTTGTGGAATAGGAAAAGTAGTATCTGTCTTGCAGCACTGTTATGAAAGCAAATGCAAAACTGTATTATTCTTGATTAAGCAATGAATATGTCACAGATATTGCTGCTACAAACTCTTCTTAGCCTCTCATCCAAGACTTTAGGCATCTTAGCATAATCAGGTCTCCAGGTCTCTTGTCCTAAGCATGTTATAGATGCACACAGGACACATATATAAAGTCAACAAATTGAACTGTAAATACTAAGTATTGTTGTTACAATAGTACATTTCATTTATGGATGCCTTATGTTGAGTGTCAACTACAATTTTGAAAATTTTAAGTGGTATATTTGTTGTCCAAAATTAACTATTCCACAATTTGTGATCGTTATTATTCAGGGATATCAACTGTTTAGAAATTGAGTGTGAGAGTCATTCTGCAATACGTTGGTAAAATTTTCTTACTGAATTATTCTGAGAGAACCCTAAGTTGTGGACTTCTAGGACAAGAAGTAAGACTTTCCAAGCCTGGTGCAAGATGTGTACTTCAATCAGAATTTACTCAGATCTACACAGTTGACCTGAAACAATTAGTTTGGGCTTCTTTTACAAATTTATGTTTGTATTTTCTGGAAAGGAAAAGACAAATCTTTCCTAACCTTAGAATCATGGACATCAGCAGAAGATCTTGTTGCAACCCATAAAGACAGAAGAACTTGCAAACTAAGACTGAACTGAACTTTCTCTGGCATGATTGTGTGCCGCATGAAAGCTAAATTTGGTGGGCATGTGAATCATGTGTTGCTGCACAGTGTTTCCAAAGTATGATTGTTGCATTATTAGAATGTTTATGTATTTATAAAGTTGAACCAAATGCCCCAAGGCTTGGTGGTAGAGCAGATTATTAAAGAAAAGAGAATTAAGGGAAGGAGATCGATCATTGCTTTAGTTTTCTGTTTTGTTTAGTACACAGCAATCACTATCTCAAACAAAGAGTTCAGAGTTCAATATATTAGCGAAGAAAAAGTTACCTTAATCAGAGCTGGGCCAGCAATCTTCCTATTGATATCTAATATTCCCTGACTGTTTCAGATCTACCAGTGGATGTACCAGATAGGTGAGAGGTACACAGACATGGTGACGCAGCATTTCCTAGGAATGACCTATGAAAGTCGACCCATGTATTATCTGAAGGTGAGTGAGAAGGCTAGGAATTATCATGTGGGAAAAGAAAGCCTCCTTCCCCCAATCTGAGGCTATCTGTCTCCTACTCAACACTTCAATCAGAAACATGGAAAAGGCTAAAAGAGCCAGTGCAGAAAGACTTCACCTTTTCTCTTCCAAACTGGGTTCTTGAAATTAAAACGTAAAAATCTTGAAGAATCAAGTTTTGGAGTAGAAAATTGGGTGACTGGGTGTGGCCATGAGCGTAAGACCTAGAAATGGCAGTGGTCGATTGTCAACCCACACTTCAGCCAAAACCAGTTCATTTTCCACTGCTATTTTGCATTTTTGGTTGTTTTGTAAAAAAAATTGTTTAAGAGATTTCTCCTGTTTCTTTTTTTTTTTTTAAGAGACTTACTTGCTTATTTGAAAGGCAGAATTAGAGAGAGGAATCTTCATAATAAACCAGTTCACTCCACAAATGGCCACAATGACCAGAGCTGAGCCAGGCCAATATTAGGAGCTTCACCCTAGTTTTTCCATATAGGTGCAGAGACCCAATTGGACCATCTTCAGTGCTTTCCCAGGTGCTCCCAGGGAGGGAGGGACGCTCAGCAAGCTTCAGGGACCATCTCATACAGAAAGTTATTATTATTTTTTTTACCAGCAAGGGTGCCTGTAGCCAGGCCATGTGGCTGCCTTGGGGGAGGGGCGCTTGCGTTGGGCATTTAGGACCGCCTGCTTGGCGGCTTTTCTAATCAGCGCAGGTGTGTACAGCTGAGCACACTGGCTCTTGCAGGGGAGGGATGCTCAGCGGGCTTTTGGGACCACCCCATCCTGGAAGATACTGTTATTTTTTTTTTGACCCACATGGGTGCCTTTAGCCAAGCCGTGTGGCTCCCCGCGGAAGAGCTTGGGCAGTCTGGGCTCAAAGACCCTGGTGAAGTCCCTCAGGTCTCCCAGCAGCACACTGCTTTTCCAAGCTATTAACAGGAACGTGGATCAGAAGAGATACAGCTGGGACTTGAACTGTGCATGTATGGGATGCCAGCATCACAAGTGGCTGCTTAACCGGCTAATCCACAATGCTGACCCCTCCAATAAAAGGTTTAAATACCACAGAAGCTTTTATTTTTGACTCCTTTACCTTGTGGCTGCAGAAACAAAGACTCGGGGGAATGAGGTGGCTTCTTCACTGTTACAAAGCCAGATAGTGGCATTCACAGAGGAAAAAAGCAGATTTTCAGGTGCCTTTTCCTCTTTTGCATGTCAGTGAATTAAATAATCAAATAAGTATTTTTCCACAAGCCTAGGACTTCTAGACTCCCAAAACAGGGATTTTTCTAACCTGGCTGAACATTAAAATCACCTCGAGAGTTCTCATAGTCCTGATGTTTCGCCCCTGCCTACAGAGACGGGGCTTTAATTGTTTCAGATGCTTTGAAAGCTCTCCAAGTGACCCTAATGTGAAGCCAGAGTTGACGAACCTACACCAAACCAGTAGCTTCCGTTGGGGTGAAGCAGCCCCTAGAAACTTGTTAGACATGCCTATTCTCATGCCCCACTGCTGTTCTACTGAGTCAGAAACCCCAAGGCTGGGGCAAGTGATCTGCTTTAATCTGATTTTTAAATACAAAATTATTTATATTGGAAAGAGTTCGCCTCCATTTGCTGATTCACTCAGCAATGCTCTCAATAGTAGAGGCAGAGTGAGGCTGAAGCGGGGAGTGTGGAACTCAATCCAAGTCTCTCACGGGGGTGGAAGGAACATAATTTCTCCCATTTCAGTAGCAGAAACCCCATCACTGCTGTCCCCTGGTTCTGCTTTAAGGGAGGTTGGGGTCAAGGGCTGGAGCTGAGTGTGGAATGTAGACACTCCAATGTGAGATATAGGCATTTTAACACACTTCTCGCAAGTTCCCATGTGCTGTTGACACTGCCTTTCCAGGATCACTCTTTTTTTGAGGGGGGGGGGGGTTCTACTGCATTTTATTTTATAACATCATTTCATAGGCTCTAATGTTCCCCGAATCCCTCCCCTTGCCCTGCACCCCCATGGTGGATTGCTCCACCTTATTGCAGTATTACAGTTCAATTCCAGTCTTGTTTCTTTCATTGCAAGCATGTTCCATGCATAGAGTCCAGCATCTCATTGTCCAGCTCAATTCCACAGTTTCTTGGGAAGACCAACTCTGGTCTTAAAGGCATAGCTCGCAGAATATTGTTCCGAGCAAATAAAAGCCATAACATAGCATCAACAACAGTTTCCAACATTATGGGATTAATTGACATTGTATTGAGTGACTGATATGTTAGAAAATGCAGGTTCTTAACCACATTCTAGGATCACTCCTTAAAAATCATGTTAGTCTTGCACAGACAACAAGCATTACTTAGTCCACTGCCCTGTCGCTATTCAATGTAGACATGTTCGTTTCAGAGTACAGCTCAATATTTGAGTTATTGACAACTGCAAATAATTAATTGGCTCAGAAAGCATATTTATCCAGGGATTAAATGAATGATTGGCTGATATATTAAGCATGGGGTCTCTGTCTGCTTGATTTAACTAGTGTGTCAAAATCCAAGCAAAGTCAGCTAAAAATATATCTAAGCATTCTTCGCTCCAGTTATATTATAAATAATAGAAGGAGTATATAATAAGGAGGAAATAAAAATTAATACATATATATTCCTAAGAAGATAACTACAAGGAAAAAATTAAGAGTTAGATTCGGGATTGTTCTTGTAGTATGAGAACTAGGTAAGGCTAAAAGGAGGATTTTTAAAACTATGATTGATCTAGTGCAACATTTATCTCAAATTTGAAGGTTCTCATGGGGAGGGGAGAGCGTCTTTTCCAGTCCAGCTCTCCATGGCTTTCACAAAGGACGCTGGTCTAGGCCATCACCAACTCCAAAACAGATGGGACTAGGAAATCAATATGTGTTCACAGACTCTTCTCCACCAAAAAGAACCCACAATTGCTGCATTAATTCCTTTATCCAGACAACTTTGATAGAGATCTCCTTTGCTGGAATGGACTTGCAAAAATATTCAAGAGTAGTAAGTGGGATGGGGAGAGAAGACAAACAAGACAAAGGACTAGACAGAGTGGGGTCATCTGTGAGGGAAGAAGACTGTAGTATGTATTGCAAGATACCACATATTTGGACTGACTCATGGTTTCAAGTTTATGTGAAGAATGGGATTCATTTTTAAATATCTGTGATTCTTGTGTACTTTATGCTCTGAGGAATTCCATGTGTAAAGGCTTTATAAGCTTTTTACAGATTTACCCTCTTATCTTGTGACTTGGTGTTTATACTCCTAGTTAAGGAATAATGTAAAGTATAAGGAAGACCAGTCTGTGGGTGGATGCCACAGGATGTCAGTGCTCTTTAAACACCATCAAGGTCACTGGCAAGAGAATCAGTGGGGCAACATGCTATGTTGTAGCTGACTGCATCAATATCCTTACCTCTTTGTGATCACAAAGTGAGAAAGAGCCCTTTAGGGAAGTAAATACAAAAACTGATATTTTCACATAAGAATAATTGGTAATTGATCATGGATTGCCATCCCCACACCCCCAGATAAGTCAACCATCCAATAACCCCAAGAAGAGCATTTGGATGGATGTGGAATTCATGCCAGGGAAAGGATCCCCATCCTCTCTTGTAAAGACCAGCAGGGTCGCTCCGGACCCCCCCATCAAAAAACTAACAAACAAACAAACAAAATCAGAATAGACAGAGAACAACAAGGAAAGCTTAGAACCAGACAGGAAACGGTCAGTGTGGATTCACATATACCTTACTATGTAGGACACCGAGATTAGATACTGCTCACTGGGGAATGGAAGATTTCTCTGCACACCCCTCCTAAAACAGTTCTACACCTCAACTGTTGACATATGCCTTGCTAGAGTTATAAACCAATTTAGACTATCCTAAAATTTGCCAAGTTCAGTAGAATTATGCCTCAATGCTATAGGCTGCTAAATACTAAATTGAGGCTAGACACGAGACAGCTGAATAGTACCCTATAGCCATTTTAAGGTGTATAGAAACTGGTTGTATATAAACTAAAACTGAAACGTCAATGAAGTAGTCACAGGATGTGGTTAAGAACTTGCATCTTGTAACGTATTGGTTACCCAATACCATGACAATTAATTCCATACTATTGTGAATTGTTGTTGATATTATGTTGGGGCTTTTAATTGATCAGGATGATATCCTGCCAGCTCTACCTTCAGACCAGAGATGATCTCCCCCAAAAACCATTGAATGTACCTGGACAATTAGATGCTGGACTCTTTGCTTGGTATATGCTTGCAATGAAAAAATCTCAACTGAATTTGATCTGTAATATTGCAACAAGGTGGAGGAATCTACCATGGGGGGAGGGTTTGGCGAGGGGTTGGGGGAACATCAGAGCCTATGAAACTGTGTCACATAATACAATGTAATTTAAAAAAAGAATGATTGGTAATTGATCATGGATTGCCATCCCTACACCCCCAGATAAGTCAACCATCCAGTAACCCCAAGAAGAGCATTTGGATGGACTGTGGAATTCATGCCAGGGAATGGATTGCTCCTGCTTTTTGCCAATGGTTTGTGAAAGAAGTAAGTGTCTTGATCATCCTCATAATGGTAAGCCAGCCCATCAATATCTGTCATCTCTTCTTGGTTCCCTAGAATGGAATTCATTTTCAAGTTATAGATTAGCCACACAACTCTTTACAAGCCAATGTTCCTTCTCCTCGGGTGAAATAGAATCAACATACAGCTTCCCTGAAACCTGAGCTAATACTCTGCTCTCATCCCATTCAGAAATCACCTTTATTGGAGGGTAAAAATGTTCTAATGTAGAAGATCTCTTAGGTATCAGAGATTATTTTAAACACAAGTCTGTCTATTTCTAAAAGCTTCGGGCAAATTTTCTTACTTGGGAATCTCTAGTTTTTCATCTGTGGAAGGCATAGGAAACAACCACTTTGTGAGTCTGTTGGGTGGGTAAGAGACTTAACATAAAGAAGATACGTAGCATGGTGAATTTTTAGGAGTTGGCTATAGCCTTCCCCTGAGGAATTAAGAAGTCTTTAACAATGACGAACCTTTCTGGTTAATCTTTTAAAAATTCCAAACATTAAAAAAAATCCCTACAGAATAGTTCTCAGAGTATGGTCCCTGGGATGACAGCATGAGCAATAATGGGAACTTGGACCCTGCAGCAGGGGGAGCACTAACGAGGTGGGGGACGTGCAGAGCAAAGGCGACCTGTGTGGATTGGGTCCTCCAAGTGATACTCATGTGTGATGAAGTTTGAGAACCACAACTATGAAAGCTATGACAGCTGAGGCTTAGTGGGAGGTTGGAGGTGTGAGGTGTAGTTGCCTTTTATGATGAAGTTGAAGTTGGTAGAAAATTAGGAGAGGATTATTCCAAATTCCAAATATTCCCCTCTTTAACTTTTCAGATCCTACAAAACTATCAGGATGACTCAAGGATGAGCAGGCTTCTCAACAGCCTGGACTTCTATGTGCTTCCTGTTCTCAACATAGACGGTTATATCTACTCGTGGACCACTGTGAGTACAGTGAGGGGTCCTTGGACGCCCTGATCAATCCAAGCTCCAATCAGGTTCCTTCTCCTGAAGTTATGAAGGCTGGCTATAAAAAATATTTACCCATGGGAAGAAATAATCCACCATTATGCCTTTAATATGCAATACTGTCTGCTCAACATCTGTTACGCAAATAGCTACAGGCAACTTTCAGATTGAGGATATGAAAGCCTTTTGGAAGTTGAAGTCAGCCTAGGTTTTTCCTTGTTTTAAACATATGATCAGTTTTACAATAAGGTCTTTCTTTCTTCTCCATCTTCTTAATGCTTCTAGATTTCCTGCTGCCTAGTTAGAATTCTATTGCTATCAAGTTAAAGACAGCACCCAGCGTCTGCCTCAAGTCAGTCGTGAAGCATGAGGACATAAAAAAGGGCATGCAATCACTAAGCCAGCCTGCACTTTTCAAGGCATTCAATCACAAGGGGACAAATGTAAAGTCGTTTAATGCGCTACACAACTTTCGCTTTACGTGTTTTTAAGGTACATCGCTCTAGAAGAAAGAGTCCCTGTGTGTTGAGTATTCATCCCTCCCTCCTCCAACGCTCCCCCATAGGCCCTTCATGGAGTTTCTCCTCCCTAGAGCAGTTTTTCCAGCATGGTGTATGAGCTTATGTGGTGAAACTTGTCAATATCTCCATCTCAACCCATTCATCTTCAGCATTTAGATATGTGGGAAGATCATCTCTGATACACCTGGAATGAGTCTTCCCCATCTGTCGGGCTATTTTCCTTTCATCTGTGTTTCTCCGACCTACACCCTGACCCTGCAGCTGGCTCGGAGCAAGCAGAATGCATCCATGGGCACTGCCGATCCGCTCAAGAGGAAGAGACCGCACTGCCTCCCCTTCACCCCCCACCGTGTGTTTCCGTGTGTCTGGTTGAATGTGCACAGATGTCTGTCTCGGTTATTGGGCTTGCTAGTCTGTCCACGAAACTAAAAGTTTTATACAGCAGCGTTTATCACATGGAAGGCGGTTTCTTCCAGAACATCTTTCATGTTAAAGGACCACCTCTCCCCACTAATACTGTGACTTACGCAACGTCAGAATGGTGACTTCGCTGGGCTCCTCTGTTACAGGATCGTCTCTGGAGGAAATCTCGTTCACCACATGATAACGGAACATGTTTTGGGTCTGATCTCAATAGAAACTTCAATGCCTCCTGGTGTAGTAAGTATATGTTTAGTAGGTAAGTAAATGGACAAAAGTAGTGTCCATTAAAAAAAAAAGTGAGTTACTAAAAGCATAATTTCTGAAGTAAGCATCTGTTTTCACTCTACTTTTGGGCCTCCCGAACAAGTATCATTCCCCCAAGGGGATGATACTGTCTGTATAGTGAAGAGCTATCAGCATTCAACTGCAGGCTGTCTTCAAAAGAGCTGGGTAAACAATGACTTAGTGTGAAAACAAGGAAACCTCAAAGCGTTCAGAAGAGTAACACACCAAAATGGGCTTATCATTGGACTATATTTTCCATGAACTTTCTGAAGTATTTCTTATATAAGTATTTGAAATATATCAGGGCTGGCACAATGGCTCAGGAGACAAACCCTCCGCCTTCAAGCACCAGCTTTCTATCCAGCTTTCTGCTAATGCATCTAGAAAAGCAGTGGAGGATATTCCAAAGCTTTGGGACCCTGCACTCATATGGGATATCTGGAGAAAGCTCCTGGCTGCTGGCTTCTGATCAGCTCAGCTCTGGCCATTGTGGTCGTTTTGGGGAGTGAACTGGAAAATGAAAGGTCTTTGTCTCTTCTTCTCTCTGTAAATCTCCTTTATAATCAAAATAAATATTTTAAAAAATAAATATAGAATTTTGTTTAAATCTATAGGTACATATTATCATAAAGAAAGATCAAAAAATATGCACAGATTGTTTTATAACAGCGCAGGGGGCAGTAAACAAAGCACATGTTTTCTGTTCCTTATGACATTTCATGTTTCCAAATCCTAATATGGTCAATGAATTGGAAGTAGAAGCAGAAACAAAGAACACTGCCACTACCAAGATGGCAAGGGTTACAATTCAGACATGGCAGCTCTGTGGTTTTGGGAAAAAAATAGCTTCGTCTTCATGCTTTACTTTTCTCTTAAATGTGTGTGAGCTATCTTGTCAATAGGTGTTGTGAGAATTCAATGATAATGTTGATTCTAACTAGAAGGGAACAGAAAACATTACTTGGCATACAAGAAATGCTCAACTGATGATCCTTATTGCTGGAAGTAAGAAGGTCAAATTGCTTTAGGTCCTTGTAAAACAGCTCCAATGACGCTTAAGCAAGTGAAACACTGAATGAACAATATAGGCCACTATAACTGGTGGGGCCAGACTTGGGAATTTCACAACTGTCTCTGAACTGCTTGTCTCAGAGCCCCCACAGGCTTGATTAAGCACTGGTTATTGAAATGCCATGTCACTTGCATCCTCCTTCCAGGGACATGTAACCATGGAATATGCTTCCAAACCTTTTTAAAGAGAATTGCCTATTTATTTATTTATAATTTGAAAGAGAGGGAGAAACACGGGGGGATTTTCTGCTGGTTGTCCCCCAACACACACACACACACACACACACACACAGCAGTGCCAACAGCCCCAACAACCTCAACAGCCAGGATTGGATGAAGCTGAAGCCTGGAACCAGGGGCGTCATCCAAGTTTCCCTTAAGGGTGGCAGGAGCCAAAAACACTTGGGTCATATTCTGCTAATTTTCCTAGACTGTTAGCTTGGAGTTGTACAAGAGGTAGGGTAACCAAGGTGTGAATTGGAGCCCATTTGGGATGTTTTCCTGGCAGGTGGTAGCTTTACCTTCTGTGTTACAACATCACAAAACCAGCCCTGATTTTCCTAAATCTTTAACATCACTTCTACTACCTCCCAGAGTTCATTCTTGAAATACTGTCCTTCAGAGTGTCTTGGAATTCACTAAGTTAAAAGGGCTCAAGTAGCCGACCAAGCGTGAGCCCTGATGGTAGCCATGGATTCTCTGAGCGGGGAAGAATTCGTACTCTCAGCCATTTCTAAATTGAGATCCTAAAGCTTTCTTTATGGTTTCCTGAATATTCCAGGTATTGGTGCATCTAAAAACTGCCAAGATTTAACATTCTGTGGGACAGGTCCAATGTCTGAACCAGAGACTAAAGCTGTCGCCAGTTTTGTGGAGAGCCAGAAGGAGAACATTGTGTGCTTCCTGACCATACACTCTTATGGGCAGTACATTCTCTTGCCGTATGGCTATACCAGTAATAAGCCAAGCAACTATGAAGAACTGGTAAGTTCATAGCACATGGCTTCCAGAAAAGCTGCGGTAGAATCTCTGCCTTCCCTTTACTGATTTCCATTTCTAAGGTTGGCTCCAGCACACATACCCCTTTACTTCTCTTTAGTTTCTTTTTCCTGCTTTTTGTTCTTTGCCAGGTGCCTACTGGAAGGCTTCGGGTTAAATGCTACTTTACCTACGTTAACTACCTGCTCCATAAAGTGTCAAGTAGGGCGACATCTTAGGTATTCGTCCGTAATATAAGTGAGATGATTATGTTAATAATCTGCAGGAATGTGCTTTCATTTCTGTAAATTCTCTCGCAGCTCCATTCAGCAATTATAGCTTTTAAGCCATACTTTAAAGAGATCTGCCAGCTGTTGTGGAATATGGCATATCTGAAATAACACAGCTAAATACTATCTGCTCTCTTCTCTGCTCAACACAATGCTCTATTTTCTTCTAAACTCTTCCTACAATATCTGCTTAGGAATATTTGTGAGGGGAAGTGCCCAGACCGTGCAAGCTGAGGCAAAGAAACCGTGTTTTGCATGATCTAAGATACACATTCTCCTCCAAAGCTGTGTTTACCAAGGCACTGGAGACTGGAACGACCGAAACAGGGCTGAGCTGTTTTCTCTTTTGTGAACCTTTGGACAAATCAAAGACGGTGCACATTAAAAATCACTATAGTATTTCTAATTTTTTATTAAAAAAAGAATTGTAAAAAACACATATCATCTAATTCATAATCTAAACCATTTTCAAGAGTACAGTTCAGTATTTCACATTCTTATGTAATCAAAAATAAAAATTTCTTCATCATGTGCAATTGAAACTATAGGCACATTAATGTCTGCTTGTTTTACACTATGCCCCTACCCTTGACAACCACCATCTTACTTCCTATTTGTATGAATGCAATTACTCTAGATCTCTCATATGCTTTTGGAATTACATGGCAGTTTTCTTTTTATGGATGCCTTGCTTCGCTGGAGTAATATCCTCAGGACTCAGCCATGTGGTTATGTCAGAATATCTTTCCTTCTGAAGGCTAAACAGCAGTCCGTTGTATGTTGGGGCCATACTATTCATGCTATTCATATTATTCATATTATCCACTAATAAGCAACTTGCGTTGCTTCCATATTTGATTACTGCTATGCTACTATGAATATAGGTGTGAAAATCTCTCTTCAGGACTCTGATTCAATTCTTTTGTGTGTGTGTATATATATATATATATATATATATATATATATATCCCCTGATATCTTCCGGGAATTGGTCCTAGGACCCCCTGAAATTACCAAAGTCTGCAGCTGTTCCCTTACGTAAAAGGACATAGTATTTGATAATAATTTACAAAAACATGTTTTCATATATTTCAAACCATCTCTAGATTACTTGTAAGGTCTAATACAATGTAAATTCTATGTATGTAGCTGTTATTCCAAATTTTAATGTGTAATGACTGGAAGAAAAGTCTTCCCCTAACATTTACTATCTGTGGTTGGTTGTGACTTTGGATGTGGAACACTCGAGAAACAGATAGATGAATGAACTGGAATTGTTTGATCATATGGAAGCTGTATCTTTTTAAAAAAATCATAACATTGCTTTACCATAGTGACAGCACTATTTAATATACATATAAATAGGTCACAAAAATTCCAACTTATTCATTCTTACTAAATGCAGTACTTTCTGTTTATCCTATTTTTTTAAAAAAATATTTATTTTTACTTAAAAGTTGGATTGAGAGAGAGAGAGGGAGAGAGAAAGAAAGAGAGATTGCATCCACTGGTTCATTCCCAGAATGGCCTCAATGGCCAGAACTGAGTTGGTCAGAAGCCAGGAGCCATGGGCTTTTTCTGGGTCTCCCATGTTGGTGCAGGAACCCAAGGTCTTGCCATCCTCTGCCACTTTCCCAGGCTATTAGCAGGGAGCTGTATACCCAATAGAGCAGTCAGGACTAGAATTGGCAACCACATGGAATATTGGTGCTTCAAGCAAAAGATGAAATTGCTATGCCAGCACACCAGCCCTGTTTATGTTTTTAGAAAGTACTGTCATATTTTATTTATGTACTAGGGTGGATGGGGATGAAGAATACCCTAGTATTGAGTTCATAGAGACCTGGTGGGCATAGGATGTATTATAATTCCTGTTATTTTCGTTCTTTAGCATGGCCCATAAAACACGAGGCCTGGATGCCAAAAGGACACCTCTACTGATTTTTCCTGGAAAAAGTCCTTTCCCCAACTGCCAAACATGTATACCCAACTCAAGTACCTTTCTTATAATTACTTTTCCTTTTCTTGGCCCAGGAAAACTTGTACTGTATGATCATGTTACAAGATTTGGAAATGGCTAACATTTGCTTAGATTCTTATAGTTAACAATGGAATTTCATAGAACTGATCTACTTTGGCCATTATGACCAAATAACCTTGCTTTGGGGTGGTAGAACCTGGCACATTGAGTTAATTATATTTCTGGAACTCTTGTGGACAGGAAATAGTGGCACCTGGGATAAAAGTCAAGACTTCGGACTCCAGGGATCATATACCTCATCCTACCACCTCATACCGCCTCTCTCAAATGAGACAGGACCTGCACCTTCTAGACGATTCCCAGTCAATAATAAACCGCCCTTTCTATTTATGAGCTTTGGGATCTTTATTTCTTAGATAAAGAAATCTGCAGAGGCAGATATCTCAGGCAAGTAATCCCAGAATCATCTCTAATCCCAGTCTGTGACATTTGTTGTAGATTTCCAATTTCTCTTTAAAAGAAACTGTAAAAACAACCAAGACATCCTTAAAGAGAGGCCATTACTGATCTTTGGTGGGAAAGGATTCTCCATCCGCAGTAAAATCTGTCAAGGATAGAAGGAGTCTTCAACCAACACTGGCATATCCCTATATTTTTCCTGGGAACTTCATTTTCTTTTAGATTCAGGAAGAAAAGATACCTCCTGATAATTTTCAACCTATGTATTCAAAGGTGAGATAGCACTATTGCCACAGGTCAGATTAAGCAAGAAGGTAGAAGGGTTTGGGCATAACAGCATTTGACACTACTGAAAGGATTCTTAGAACTGTAATTTCTAGAGACTCCTTCATATCAGGTGTAGAAATTGCTCAATTTAGCTGAGAATGAAAAAATGCTTCAATTCTGTGTTGCTTAGTCTCAGGTGCTGAAAACTTAGCATAAACATTCATCTCCAAGATTTTTCAATAAAGTGACATTGTAAAAACTTCACCAGCACATGTCAACCTGTTGAAATTACTTCGCAATGTTTCTAGAGTCTTGGGGACAAGCTTCAACACAGTGCACACATCACAGAATCAAGTCAATTGCTCTAGGGAGATTTCCATTTTTACTACTATTTACAATCACAAAAGATGAGTAATCAATCTCTATATAGTTACAAAACCAAAACCTTTCAGAAATCATGATAAATATTATACTACATGATAGACAACTTGGCAATCACTGTGTAGGGGAAACATGACTATATATAGCCCCTTCCTAAACAGCTCTGGAAATTAGAAAAGCAGTAAGAATACTAATGCTTTACATGCTTGAATTCTTTCCGTTTGAACTGTTTCTGCATAAACTTTATGCCATTCCATATATGATCTTCCTACCCCATTTTCCAGTATCAAACCCATGCCAGGGCCTTAATCAAACTCTTTTTGTCTTAATGTAAATTTGTGCCTATAGGGAAATTTCTGGACTCAGTAAAAGGCTTGGTAAATAGGTTAGAGGCCTTTAGCAGAAATTGGCAGTTTATAGTGACTACTGCTGGAAAGCAATTTTAAAGATTTTTGATTAGGAAATTCTGATTGCATATATTCAATCTAAAAAATCTGGAATGTTCCAAAATCCAGGACTTTTTTAGGGACAACATGAAGCTACAAGTGAAAGTTCCACACATGACCTCATGTGATAGATCATAGTCAAAACACAGGTGCACTAAGCATACTGGGTAAAATTAGCATCAGGCTATGTGTACATGGTGTATATGAAACATAAATTAATTTTACATTTAGATTTCAGTCCCATCTCCAAGATTCCTGGTTATGTTTATGAACATATTCCAAGATCTGCAAATTTTCAAAATCTGAAATATTTCCAGTCCCAAGCAATTTGGTGTATGATATGAAAACTGTCCCTTTGTGTAGTGAGAAAGGGCAATAGTGATTGGTTCTGTATGACCTTGTAGTACAGTTTCATGAGGAGAGAGATTTACACTCAGAAATTCCACCTCCAGAGGCAGAAGTTGAAGTTAGAAGTCGAGGGGATTTCTACTCTGTCAACTCAGAAATAACTAGATCAATACACAATACTGACTCAATCATAAGTGTAGTTATGTTTATCTACTTCCTTATACTGTTAGTGGAAAATTAAAAAAATTTTTAAAATCCAAAGTTTTTCACAAAAGATGAACAACTTGGAGGGTTGTTACCAACTCCAAAGTCACATTTTGGGGGAAATAAGTAAAGGCTAGCAATGGAAATAAAAAAATCATTGTCTAAATGGGATACTGGACTGTCTGACATTGTCTACACCAACAATGTCGAGGTACACTTAAATAAGAGGCTAATAGAATTATACTTCCTTATAAAGAACTATACTACTGTAGTAAAATGGGGAAAATCTTTCAGGGGTGGGAGTTTGGGGGAGAATCCCAGCCTACACAAAATTGTACCACATAATTCAGAATTCAAAATAAAAATTAAAATATATTTTAAAAAATCATTGACTAGGCGTGAACTGCAGGAAAGAAAATGCAAGGAATCACCAGGATGGAAAGTGTAGTCTGGATGTGATTCATGCCGTCCATGTGAAAGAGAAGGCCCTCCATGGACCAGTGAGCCTGGAGCTTCATTCCAAGAAACACATGGGACTTAAGGACATATTCAAACCAATTTGAATCTCTAACAGAAACTAGCAGGACTTCATAAGGAAACGGAGTTGGTTAATTACAGAAGGGTTTTTTGCTTGAGCCTCTTGCTCTTGATTTCATCACAGCTAGCTACTTGAATCTTTTCCATGCCTCGCTCTCATTTCCTCATCAAAACTCCCCTATCCAGAAATCCCCTTTATGACTCTCTTGCTCCCTCTTATAAATTTTCCCTTTTTCATAAAAACTTTTGTGCTTCTTTCCAGTGCAAATGTGTAAACTAATTGTATCCCTCATATTTTAGCCTTTCCTACCAATGATCTCAGTTCTGGACAGTAGAAATTCAAGCACTGAGACAGATACAAATTCTCTTTTTAGGGAGAGTTAGAGAGACGAGAGACAGAGAATATAACCAAAGACACATTCCTTAGGTATAAGTGGAAAGAAGGCAAAATACTTGAAAATGATTCAATTGAATGACATTTTCAATTTGTATCCATGTAGTTAAAGTCCTAGGTGCATGCAGGATATAGCCTACAACTACTACAGATGCCCCCCACCACCACTCACTGCCTTTTCTAGTCTTTCTTCTACATTTCACCTGGCATGTCTCAGTGCTGCCCAAACACTATCACATCTTAGAATTCAATGAGATAGTGCAGAATTAGTAAGGGGTAAAAAGGGACTAAAACTAGGTCTGTCATTAGTTGAGAGTAAGGACCCCCACTGATAAACCTGCAAGTGTAGCCAAGCTATCCCCCAAGGTAGTGGATTCTGGTGGAGGAGGGAAGCAGCAAGAGCATTTGGATATTACTTTTTCACAATCTAAGAGAAAGCAGTATGTATCATCTGGTTGGTGGCCTATAGCAATGGGAAGCCTTACATGGGGATACTTAGAGGGTCTTTTGGTTGAGTTGTGCAAGAAGATTCACCCAATAAGTAAGCACAGCTAGCAGACTTTGGCTTCCTTGTGAAACTGATCTCAGGAAAGGATTTTCAGAGCACAAAGATGAGATACTAGGAACAATCTAGTTTTGAGAGATATCTCATTTTGAAAGATAACAATGAAGTAGGTATGGGGCAGGTGTTCCTTTAAGCTGTGACATTTTGCAGTTAGGTGAGAGGTCAGTACCAAATACATGTGTAAGAAGTATAGAAACAGAGTCCTAAGACAGACTTGAACAAAGGACTATGGGAGACTCACTTAGATCCAGTTGGAGTAAGGTAAGTTCTCAGGAAAAATCTGGCGTTTGAGAAAACCCTTTGAAGTTGGAAAGATTTTAAAACATCAGAAATTATGTCTGTCAAACAGGAGGAAATCTGAGTTTGACTATGCTTTAAGTGGCTGTGCAGAAAACAACATTGAATTTGACTTTGCTAGAAAAAGTGCGTTAGGTACCCATTGAAGAGATCTTGAAAGCTAGGTACTTAACTCAGTGAGTAAACAGGGGTTACTCAAGGCTTTTCAGTAGGCTTGTGATCATAGCCACCGTCCACAAAAGCCCACCTTCATGCCAAGTGGAATCAATTAGGTTAAGAATCAGAGAGAAAAGCAAACTTCTTAAGAGATGTAACAAACCCATTAAGAGACAGTAAGTCTGAAAATGGGTTATGACACTGGCAATGCAACTGGGATGGAGGGTTGAGCCAGAGATACCTATAGGATTTTCCATGTATGTTTATGGGAGTGTACAAGATCAGAAACACGAATGTCATTACATCCTTATTAATGGAAGAGGATGGAATGAAATGGGATTTGTGTTGAATTGGAGGTACCAGCAGGTTCTTTAGTTGTAGGTTTTTCAATGGGAAGTCAGAAATATGGGCTAAAACTCTAGAGATGGCAGTGGACAAAATGTCAATCCCATGGATCGTCGAGTTTTTTTGTAATACTAGATAACTGTCTCCATATTTCCACCTACAGATTCAAGTTGGACAGAAGGCAGCAAATGCATTGAAAGCAAAGCATGGAACTAATTATAGAGTTGGATCAAGTGCAGATATTTTATGTAAGTTTCTTTCCCTCTTCAATAGTACCTAAGTTGAGAGGAGGTTGGATGGTGAGGTGGGCAGAAAAAGAAGAAAAGAGCTCCTGAGATCAACAAGGAGGTACACAAATCAAAATGACCAATTATAAAGGAGTTATTTCCAAATGTGTCATTATGTTCTCCAAGGATAGGGAATGAGATAAAAGGATAGAAAATTAGTAAAAACTTCCCTTAGCTTGAGTTAAAATGAGAACATTGGAAGACCCAGAATTTAACAGGAAGGACATTGTCCAATGACTTTGGTTAGTTGATACATTACTCAAAGGCCCCAATCAGGAAGAGAGCTGATTTGGGAATGAAAGCAGGGTGGGATCTGTTTAATTAATTGGAAAAAAAATAATTGAATGAAAAGAGAATGCCCTGCTTCCCCCAACCCCCAGCCATCACCTCTTCCACCTTCCAAGAACCCATGAAGAATATTTCATGGATTGGTCATTTTATTTCTGTTACTTTATGTAAGACAGTTCATTCTTGACTTGCAGTATTAGGCTGCCTGACCTTTTATTCTGCTGAGAAACTTAAATAAACTTTTGTATATGCCAGTCATAGTACTAGGTATGGGGGTGGGAGATTGAGAGGCTGAATAAGGTATAACCCCTGTCCTGAAAGTGCTTACAGACAGGTATATACATGAGAACAGACAGGTATACACGTGACCCTAATATTAAAGTCTCTTTACTGGTTGGACCTTTATTCTTTCAGGCTTTCATAGAACTCTATCCATCAGAAATTGTGCCATTTCTACTTCTTCCTGAATGTTTTCCTTTGCAGATTCCTCGTCAGGATCTTCAAGAGATTGGGCCCGAGATATTGGGATCCCTTTCTCATACACATTTGAGCTGAGGGACAATGGCACGTATGGGTTTGTTCTGCCAGAAACTCAAATCCAGCCCACTTGTGAAGAGACCATGGAGGCTGTGCTTTCAATCCTGGATGATGTGTATACAAAATACTGTCTCTCAAACAGTGCAGAGAAGGTAGCATTCCTCCCTGTGCTGCTGTTCCTGCTGGTGCCCTTCCCTGCTCTTCTCTAAGCATCTCCTACCAGCACAGCTCAAGCCCAGGGATGTAGACGTTGTTGGGAGGAAGGCATACTAAGTTGTGCAGCAGTCAAATAATTCAACTAAAACTATTTTCTGCTTATGCAGAGAAGAATCATGTCTGCATTTTAATGTTTGGCTGCTAATTAATTTTAATTACTTTATAAGTAAGAAAGCTCAGCTCTGGACATTGAGGGCATTTGGAAAGTAAGCCAAAAGATGGAGGATCTCTCTCTCTTTCTCTCCTTCTCTCTGTAACTTTGTCTTTCAAAATAAATAAATCTTTTGAAAATATATAGGATAGCCTCAGTTAGTTAAAGAATTGTGACTCTGCTCCATATACCTCCTCCCTTGGAAGGTTAAGAGAGGCATGCACTCAAGAGTATAATGAAGAAAAATAAATAGGAGAGCAAGTTCCAAAACACCTTTTACATCACCACTTATATATTCTTTGTTAGCATCCCATTGGCCAGAAGAGGTCACATAGCTGAGCTCGGAGTCAAGAGGCAGAGCAGAGCTCAATGTGTGAAATGAAGAGTTGAGCATCAATAAAATTGCCTGGTGTACAATGTTGCACTCTTGAGCGTCACTGATTGAGCTTTATATTTAGGGTAGCTCAGCTATCATATGAGATAATTCCACAGGACTGCTATGATTTTAACCACTTTTAAATCTTGAAAAGACTGACTACCAGTGGACCCCCACTGCTCTTAAAATCTAATTAAAGATCACCTCATGAGATTCTAATGGAGTCTTTTTTGTTCTAATAGTTTTCTCTGATTGATGATCTCAGCATTCAATAAATAAAATGATACAGGAATAGATTTCCTCCCTTGGTGTGTGGGAATTTTTTCATGTAAATTCTTGAAAATATTTCTTATGCCCTTAAGCCAGGTTCTTACTTAATTTTGTGCTAATGAATTAGAAGCAGAATTCAGAAGTTAAGTTATATGATCACTACATGTAGCTGTGATTAGTTTTATTTATTTAACTTATTTGTAAAACAAATTTGAGACTGTTCAGTGTGCTTTACTAGAGTGTGAGGTTTTAACGATTAACATATAGGCACAGGTCTTCCCTGTTTGGGGTTTACCTTCCTGTGGGTGAAACTGAGAGTAACAGCCACACACAAGGGGAATAGCCACTGGTGAATCCCACTTCTGGGGGAGAGATTTATTCCCTGTAAGATTTGTGAATAAATGTTACAGCCATGACACACACACACACACACACACATAAGGAGCACGTGGAAGTAAGCCGAAGCCAGACTGTATATTTAGGGATATATGTGAATTTAATTGCACTCTGATCTATTAAATTTCAAGTGATCTTAAAGTAGCATCTATGACTATTATTTGCTATGTCTCTCTATCCGACATCTTGAAATGGTGTTAAGCACTTGTCAAGCTTTGAACAAACATAACTGTGACCAGCTGACAGGGTCTTTTTGAGTGTTCAGTCACCCATTTCCATATTTCCTTGTTGGTCGCAGTCATAATACACTTCTTGGTCGTTACCCTTTTTATTGCCTTCTTTTGTTCTCTTTATTTCTTCATGTTTTGCTAGTGTGTGAATGATAAGGGTCAGAAAAGAAAATGTCAAGGGCAATAGGGTTTAATAAATCAGAGAACAGCTATTTACATAAAAATGTCAACTCTACAATTGTGATTTTGCCAGGAGAGAATGGTTGAGCTTCATCAATGGTGACCCTAGAAAGGAAAGGAAAGAATGTTACTCTGCATTGCTTTAAGAAGAAATTCAAGAAACTATTCTGAGTGGCACACATTGTAGGTCTAAATATAACTATGCTTTTGTTTTCCAGGCTATTTTTTAAAATAATTTGGGCTCAAATCTACCAAGTTTAATTCTCATCTAAAGACTAAATCCATGGTCAAAGAGAACAGAAAGAAATTCAGTCAATCAGTTTACTTATAATGTTCTACATGGATTTTTCCAGGGTTCAGTGCTGAATTATAGCCCCCTCGAAGGGTTTCAAACATCATTGTAAGGTACTTTGGTAGGTTTACTTATTCTGAAAATTTTTAATTCCTAAGAACAATAGTAAAAAGACAAATGACATCACTAGCATTCACTTGCTCTAAAAAGATACAGTGATTTGGGAAAACTTCACAACTGATGCAACTAATGCAATCTTGAAAATATCTTACTCTGTTACTGGGGATGGGATTGAATTTACTCTGCTTTCAATCTGAAAATTTAGCTTATGACAATTTCATTATTATTACATAAGAGGAAATCCCTGGGTCAGAGTCAAAGGCATTGTCACTCATGGCAGCAGCAGGACCATTAGCATGGGTACTTTGGTTCTGCTTGCATCCAAGATCTAAGGGGATTGTGCAAAGAGCCCAGTTACCACAGACAACTGCAATACCTTGCATCACAGGAGAAAAACACTGAGCTTGGAAATCCACTGCTTCCATAACAAGTGGTGATAAGTTTGGTCTTAAATGAGATATTTTCTCATCTTTCAGGGTTGCTTTATTATTTATAGAAATTGTGGTACATCCACTCTATGGAATACTATTCAGTTATTAAAATGAATATAATTCTATCATTTGCTATAAAATGGCCCCAACTAGACACCATTATGTTCAATGAAATAACCCAATCTCAAAAAGATAAATACCATATGTTCTCTCTGATACAAGCCCATCTTCACGCAAAATACAAGATTAATAGGTACATAGATAAACATGTATGTATATATATTCATCTAGAGCAATTGTATAATGGAAACTAACACACCAGGAAATTAAGACACATTGCAGTACGTACGTACCTCCACTACTGAGGAAAAGATGGATTCCCATCCAATTAAATTGTTAAGTGTATTTTGACAATAAGATGCTAGACTTTCTATAACTGTCTATAACTGCAATGTCAGGACACACTTAAATAGCAGAATGATGAACTTGTGACTGTTGTTACAGGACTATACATTGTAGTAATTATGGGGATTTCAGGGGAGGGGGAGGATGAAAGGGGAAATCTTTAAGCCTATGCAATCGTATCATTAAAAATATTTTTAAAAAGAAAAAAATAACACTCTGAAAACTTCCCAAGGTACAGTGCCTATGGCCTTGCACTCTGGCTCAGTCAGCAAGATAAATGTGAAGTAAGTATGTTCATGGACAACTATTCCCCAATATGTTTTATTCTTCACATTGAGTCATGTGAGGTTGTTGTTTTCATAGGTCAAATTTTTCAGTATTGATAATTTCATAGGGTGAAAAGTTCAGTGCTACCAGCAATATTTCCATAGAGTTCTTTTATTTTTCAGAAAGTTTGACTGTATGTATTTGCTATTACTATTTCTTCCCTTCCACCAAATTCTGTCAGTGATTTTTACCCATCATTTCCTACAAAGGGCCTACAGCTTCTTGACTAACATGTGGATTTATAATTTAAAGCAACATAAAATGTTAAGTTCAAGTGACATCTAAGCTTATAGATCCTTATGTACAGCAGGATAAAAAACTGCTGTTTCTGCTCTGTAGTCCTTGATGATACCGGTTTTTTTTCTTACGTAGTTTACCATTTTGTGATACATTACTAAAGATGTGTTCTTCAAATAACCTTATTATTGTTCCTACCTTACACATAAACTTATCAAGTCACAAAAAGAATGCCACCATAAAATATTTAAAATTGTAATACTAAAAACTAGGGATTTTAAAATATATATAAGAATAACTTAATTTCTGTTACAATGTACTGTGGTTGAAACATTATTGGGAGAGGAAAGATAGTGGCATAGGGTATGAACAGGCTTAAACTGATGGAGAATCATTACCCAGGATGAAGCAGAGAGGGCAGTTTCCAGGAAATAGGAGAGGACAGGTCCACGGTAAAGGGGTACCTGGATAGAGTGGACACAGGGAAGCACCAGAGACAACAGAGCAGTGTTGCATTGACCAGATACCCCAGTAGAGGTCAACGAGTGGCAAACTGAGCTCCACCAGTGGTTAGCGCTCCACCAGCAGCCAGGTGGAAAGAGGAGTTCACCAGGAGTTCAGGAGAGAAACCCAGGCAAAAACTGCCAGTCCTGCTGATTTGTTTGACCCAACAATGAGCAGAGACAAAGCATCAGACCCCAAGCAGGCAATGCAGGAATAAGGTGGATTTCACAGTCCAGACTTCAACTAGTGCCACATCAGGTGCCATTTTGTGTAGTGAGACAAAGGCTGTGGAACTGGAGGGACAACAGTGAGCTGCACATGCGCCAAGCTGGGAGTAAACTCATTTCTGGCTCAGTGCATTGCAATGATCCCACAGGGAAAATGGTATGAACTTGGCATCCTACAGTTTTCACCCAAAATAGGTCCAGATGGCCACCAGAACTCCATCAGTGTAAGATCAAGTGCCATTTTGTATAGTGGGCCAAAGGTTGTGGGACTGGAGGTACAGCAGTGAGCAGCACATGCACTAACCTGGAAGCAATCTCATTTCCAACTCAGTGGTTCCACTGTTCACACAAGAAAAACGGTACCAACTTTGTAATCTTATAGGTTCCACCTAAAATACGTCTCGGTGGCCCCCATACCTAACAGCTAGCAGATCCAGAACTCCACCAAGCACCATTTTATACAGCGCAGCAAAGGCTTTTGTACTGCACGGACAATAGCAAGCTGCACAAGTCCAGACTAGGAACAAAATCACTACCAGCTCAATGATTCCACAAGGAAAACAATGCTGACATGGCATCCTACCCACCTAAAATAGGTCCTGGTGGCCCTCAGACCTAATGGCCTGCAGGTTCCAGCAAAATCAGCACCACCAACAACCCAGCTATTTAGCACAGCTGGTGTCTCCGTAATGCTAGGCACTACTCAAACTGGAAGTGGGAGAAAGGCAATACAGGCAAAGGTGCAGCCACAGCAGGGGATCACAACAGGTAGAGAGTGGTGGGGCAGGAGCTGGGGCAATGGAGGGATACCATGGTTGGAAGCCTACCATAGGAGCCCAGGACTGAAACTTGCTGGAGGGATGGCAAAAATGAATACAAATGAAGACAAGTGAAGAACCTGGTACCAATCCAATCAGTAAAATCAACCTGTAGACCTGTGGGTAATGCAGCTTAGAAACCTGCTCTAACAAGAAGAATCTGCTAAGCAGGAGTACAATGACCAAGAGCAAAACAGACAGAGGCACAAAGACTACTACTGATATCTCCCCCACAAAGGAGCAACAGCCTTTGGCTGTTAACTGAGGAATCTCAGAGTTAACTGAAGAATATATTGACAAAATGGGAGATAAAGAATTTTAAAAACTTGTCATAAAGGTTCTTATCAATAATGAGAAGCACATACAGGAGTTCAAAGAGTTTAAGGAATATGTCACACAGGAAATAACAACACTGAAAAAGTTGAGATGAATTATTATTAATAGAGGACACAATGAAGCAAATTAAAATTTCAGTGGAAAGTCTCCAAAATAGAATGAAGGAGGCAGAAGAAAGAATCTCAAAATTGGAAGATATTTCTTGTCACAATGGGGAAACCATCAAAAAGCTGGAAGCAGAGCTGGAGCAAGCTAAAAAAAAGTATCTAAAAATTAAGAGACACTATTAAAGGTCAAATATAAGAGATGTGGGTGTTCCAGGAGATGCAGAAAGAGAAGCTAGGCTGTATCCAGTGAACTAATAAATTAAAAATTCCCTAATATGGAGAAAGTATTTGGAAACAGAATACAGGAGGGGCACAGAACTACAAATAGGTTTGACCAAAAGTAATATTCACCATGATACTGATAATCAAGCTCAAAAAAATCCCTAAATGTGCTAGTAAAAAAAAAATCAATTGACATATAGAGGAAACCCAATCACAGAAAACTCTACAGGCAAGAATAGAATGGAATGATATAATACAGATTCAAAAAAGAAAAACTTGTCAGCCCAGAATAATGTGCACAGCAAAGTTTTTCTTTGTCTTTGCAAATGAAATAAAATTCTTCCACAGTAAAGAAAAGTTCAAAGAATATGCCTCTTCCAGACCTGCATATAAATGACAAAGATGTTTTCTTGACAGAGAAAAAGAATAGCACCCTCCAAAACCAAAGGCAAATGTGAAGAACATTTCAGTAAAATCACAACACAAGAATAAATCAAATAATGAACAACCCATTGCTAAAATGACAGGACCAAATTACCCACCTGTTCATATTAACCCTGTATGTAAAATACTTATACCCATCACTTAAACATCAGAGATTAGTAGAATGGGTTAAAAAAAATAAAACCCATCTATTTGTTCCTACAGGAGACACATTTCCCCACCAAAGATCAGCAGAAACTATATCTCATGGATTTTGATGATTCTGTTTTTATTTTCATTTCTTCAAAACAGTTTTTTTTTCTCATGGAAGTCTTTACTGACTCATAGGTCCTACAATAACAACATTTTCTTCAAGAAGGTTCTAGATTTTCTTTTTCATTTCTTCAGCAACACATTAGTCATTTGGTCACATGTCATTTAAATTCATGGCATTAAAAGTTTCTGTTTTTCTTCCTGTTGTTGATTTTATTTTGTGGTTTTTCATTTGAATGAGATGTATAGTAACTGTGTAACGGAGACTATTAAATCCAAATATGAGGAAAAAGTGCAGTATGTATCTCTACTTCTAGACCAAAGATGGACTTTCAATGAAACTGTTAAATATGTCTTGACAGTAGGATGCTGGACTGTATCATTTTCCATGCCTGCCATGATGGATTAAGAAGGACACAGCATAATGACCAAAGTATCCAACCAAAGGAGGAGATCACCATAATCAATGAATAGGTCCCCAAATGCCAGGCACCTAGCTGCATTAAACAAATGTTAACTCCAATAACAGTGGGGGACTTTAATACCATATTGATAACAATGGACAGACCAATGAGATAAAAACTCAGCAAGGAAACAACAGAGCTCACTGAGACACTAGAGCAAATGGACTTAATCAATAGCTACAGAACTTTTCATCCTACAGAGAATACATTTTTTTATCAGTACATGAAAATCTCTTCAGGATTGATCATGCTATAGGCCACAAAACAATCCTCAGCAAAATTTTTTAAAAATCAGAATTATACCATGCATCTTCTCAGGTCATTATGATGAAACCAGAGACCAATAAGTCAAAATACCCCAGAAGACATGCAAATAACAGGAGACTGAATAATACACTGCTAAATGAGCAACGGGTTAAAAAGGAAATTAAAGAAAAAATTTAAGAATTGCTTGAAACAATTGAAGGCATCAATATAACCTACCGAAACATATGAGACATGACCAAGGCAATGTTAAGTGGAAAGTCCATCTCAATCAATGCCTATGCTAAGATTAGAAAAGCATTAAATCAGATAACCATACATTAGAAGGATCTAGAGAAACAACAGCAAAGCAATCCCAAGACTAGCAGGAAAAAAGAAATAGCCAAAATAAGGAAGGCAATAAACCAAATAGAGGCCAAAGAACAATACATAAGATCAATGTATCAAAAAGCTGGGTTTTTTGAGAAAAATCAACAAAATAGATTGCTCACCAGGCCATCTAATCAAAAAAGGAGAGAGAATATAGGAATCAATAGGATGAGATGTGAAAAAAGGAAATATAACAACAGATAGCTCAGACACACATAGAATTATTAGGAACTATTACAAGCAACTATATACCAACAAATCAGAAGACCTGGAAGAAATGGATAGATTTTGGGACACATACAACCTACAAAAAATTGAATCATGAGGCAACCAATAATCTAAATAGACCTATAACAAGGACTGAGATGGAATCAGCAATTAAAGCCCTCCCAACCAAGAAAAGTCCTGGGCCAGGTGGCTTCACTGCTGAATTTTACCAAATGTTTCAAGAAGAATTTAACCAAATTCTCCACAAGCTATTCCAAATAATAGAAAGGGAAGCAATCTTTCCAACTCTTTCTATGAAACCAATGTCACCTTAATACTAATGCCAGATAGAGACACAACAGAAAACGAGAACTAAGACTGATATCCTTTATAAACATAAACACAAAGATTCTCATCAAAATACTAGCCAGCAGGTTCCAACAGCACATCAAGAATGTCAAGAAGTTAAAATTAAGGAATATATGATCATCTCAATAAATGCAGAGAAGGAATTTGATACACTCTAACACCACTTCATGCTAAAATCTTAAGCAAGATACTCATTGAAGAAACATTCTATAACACAATCAAAGTAATATACGGAAAACCCAATGCCAGCATACTACTAAATGGGGAAAGATTGGAAGCTTTTTCCATTAAGATCTCGAACCAGACAGGGATGTCTACTCTCACCACTGTTATTCAAAATAATATTGAAAGCTCTTACCAGAGCAATTACACAAGAAAAGCAAATTGAAGGAACTCAGATTGAAACTGATGAATAAAAATTATCCTTGTTTGCATAGGAAATCAAAAGACACAATCAACAGGCTATTGGAACTCAAAAGAGAATTTGGCAGGGTAGCAGGATATAAAATTAATGAACACAAATTGAAGCTGCTAGTAAAAACAAATAACTATGGCTAAGAAAAAAATTGTAAATACAGTTCCCTTTAAAATAATGGAGAGGAATCTTAAATACCTTGAAATTAATTTCATCAAAGATGTGGAAGACTGCTATGATGAAAAGTATAAAACATTTAAAAAAAGAAAAGAAATTGAAGAAGACATTAAAAGATGGAGACATTTAGTATTTCCTGGCTAATCCGGATCAACACCATCCAAATGCCCATATCGTAATATAAAATTCTATGCGATCCCAATCCAAATCCCAACAACATTCTTAGAAATAGAAAAGAAGATACAAAAGAAATGTCAAAACAAACAAGCCACTCAAGAAATGGGCACGGGAAATGGGCAAACACTTCACAAAGGAACAAACCCAAATGGCAAATAAACATATGAAAAAATGCTCAAGTTCCCTGGCAATAAGGGAAATCCAAATTAAAATATCAATGAGGTACCACCTAACGCCAGTAAGACTGGCCCACATGAATAAAAGCACCAACAACACTTGTTGGCGAGGTTGCGGGGAAAAGGGATCCCTACTCCACTGCTGGTGGGGCTGCAGGCTGGTACAGCCTCTATGGAAATCAGTATGGAGAATATTCAAACAACTCAAATTCAACATACCGTATAATCCAGCAATAGCACTCCTAGGAATATATCCAGAACAATTGTTTTATGAGAAACCAACATGCACTCCTATGCTCATAGCAGCACAATCAGTAATTGCAAAAACATGGAAGCAACCGAAATGCCCATCAACAGAGGATTGGATAAGAAAGCTATGGTTCATCTACTCCATGGAATACTACTCAGCTATTAAAAAAAAAACAAAATGCAGTTCTTTGTGGCCAAATGGGCCAAACTGGAAACCATAATGCTAAGGGAAATGAGCCAATCCCAAAAGGTTAAATACCACATGTTTGCCTTAATTTAAGATGATATGATCTTATGTATAACATGTTATGTTTTGAATGTTATATGTTGTGTATAAACTAAAATTGAAGTATAGGTGAGGTGGTCACAGAAGGTGGCTGGGAACTCGCATTTATCTTTAACATATTGGTTACTCATTACTATGTCAATTAATTCCATAATGATGTAAATTTTTGCTGATGGTATGTTGGAGCTTTCAATTGACTGGGATGATACTCTGCTGGCTCTGTCTTCAGACCAGAGAGGGTATACCTAAGAAGCCGTTGAACTTGACTGGACAATAAGATGTTGGACTCTATGTTTGGTATACGCTTGCAATGGGGGAATCTCAACTGAACTTGAGCCGTGGTTATGCAACAAGGTGGAGGAATCCACCATGGTGGGAGGGTTTGGGGAGGGGTGGGGAGAACCCAAGTATCTATGTAACTGTGTCACATAATACAATGTAATTAATGAAGTTAAATAATAAATAATTTAAAAAAAAGTTCATCTGGAAACACAAGAGACCACAGACAGCCAAGGCTAAATTGAAGAATAAAACTGAAGCTGGAAGAATCAATTCCCAGACCTCAAGACATACTACAGGGCAGTGGTAATCAAAACAGTCTAGTACTGGTACAGAAGCAGAGAAGATCAATGGAACAGAATAGAAATACCAGAACGGAGCCCACACATGTACAGCTAACTAATGTTTGACAAGAAAACTGAAAACAATCTAGAGAAAAAGCCTGGTCTCTTCAACACATGCTGCTGGGAGAATTGCTTAACAGCCTGCAGAGATAAGAAGTAAGACCCTACCCTGGCACCTTATACAAAAATCAGCTCTAAATGGGTCAAGGACCTAAGAATTCACCCAGAAACCATCAAACTATTAGAGGAAAACATAGTAAGCACTCTCCAATATATAGGAGCTGTGAAAGACTTAGAAAAGTCACAAACAGCACAGGCAGTCAAAGCCAAAATAAGCCATTGGGAATACATCAAAATAAAAAGCTTCTGTGCAGCAAAGGAATTGATCCACAAAGCGAAGAAGCAACCAACAGCATGGGAGAAAATCTTTGCACACTACACAACTGATAAGAGACAATATCAAGGATTTACAAAGAGCTTCAGAAACTTGGTTACAGCAAGACAAACAACCCTGTGAAGAAATGGGTAAAGGAAATGAACATTTTTCAAAAGAACAAATTCAAATGGTTAATAAACATACAAAAAATGCTCAGCCTCCTAGCTGTAAGGGAAATATAAATGAAAACCACACCGAAAGTCCACTTAACTCCAGAGAGGTTGGCCTAGATTTAGAACTCTACTAACAACACCTGCTGGCATGGATGTGAGAAGAAAGGTACCTTCTTCACTATTGGTGGGAGTGTAGAATAGTATAATCACTACAGAAGTTAGTATGGAGAGTGCTAAGAGAACTGAAAATAAACCTGCCATATGACCCAGCTATCCCACTTCTGGGAATATATCTAAAAGAAATGAAATATGCATATGATAAAGAGATCTGTAATCTTATGTTTACAGCAAGCAATATATAAGAGCAAACATACAGAAACAACTCAGATGTCTATCCAAAGAAAGATGGACAAAGAAACCATGGTATATCTACTCCATGGAATGCTACTTAGCCATTCAAAACATTGAAATTCTACCATTTGCAACCAAATGGTTCCAACAACAGACCATTATGCTCAGTGAAATAAGTCTATCCCAAAAGGACAAATATCAAATGTTCTTTCTGATATAAGGCAACCTTCACGCAAAATATGAGATCAATAACACTTTCAACACTGTTTCTGCTATATCTCATGGATTTTGACATTTATGCTTTTGTTTCCAGTTCTTCAAAATAGTTTCTTTTCTCTTACTAAACTCTTCACTGACTTGCAGATCATACAGTAGAATTATTTTCTTCAAGAAGGTTTTTGGTTTTCTTTTTTCATGTCTTCAATAACACATTGGTCATTCAGTAGCATGCTATTTAACTTCATGTTGTTGTAAATTTTCTGTTTTCTCCCTGTTGTTGATTTGGTTTTATGGCTTTCTGTTAAGGTGCTGTATAGTAACTGTGTAATAGAGACCATCATATTCAGATGTGAAAATACTATGCATTATGCGTCTCTACTTCCAAATCAAAGATGGATTCCCATTGAAACTCTGAATGTGAATGTATGTTGACAATAGGGTGCGGGACTCTCTACTGTTGTCCATGCCTACAATGTCAGAATGATGGACTTATGACTGTTTTTGAAGGATTGTACTATTGTAATGATACAGAGGAAATCATAGAGTTAAAATTCCATCAGTCTGCTATTTAAGTGTGCACCAACATTGCTGGTACAGATAAAGTCAGACAGTATATCTTCTCATTGTCTAGATATGTGCAACACTTTTGTTGAGAGTCACTCTTTTGTTTGGAAGTAGAGATGCATGTTGCATTGTGTCTTCACATCTGGATAGTCTCTATTACTCAACCACTCTACATTCCAATTTGCATGATGGGTTACTTATATTAGAAAGAACATATGTTATTTATCTTTGGGGATTGATTTATTTCACTGAGCATAACGATATCTAGTTGGGACCATCTAGTTGCAAATTGTGTAATTTCATTTCTTAAATGACTGAATAATATTCCATGGAGTAGATGTACCAGTTTCTTTAGTCACTCCTTTTTGGGAGGGCTCCTGGATTGTTTCTGTGTCTTTGCTATTGTAGATTGTGCTACTGTAAATATAGGATTACAGATTCCCCTTCTCATATGTAGTTTTCATTTCTTTTGAGTATGTTGCTAGGAGCAGGATAACTGGGTCTATTTTTGATGACACACATGAAAGTCCTGAATTAGGCACTTGTTTTTTATTGATGAAGATGAAACAAAGATAATTTAATTAACACGGTCATAATGTTTTTTTCTAATGTTTGTTTGTTTTTATTTACCTAAAATGTACAAGAACTGGAAAAGGAGGGGAAGAGGTATCTTTCATCTGTTGGTTCACTTCTCAGATGCCCGCAATATTCAGCGCTGAACCAGGCTGAAGCCAGGAACCAGGAACTGTGTCTGGGTTCCCCCTTGGGTAGTAAGCCACCAAATAGTTTAGACATCATCTATTGTCTCTCCCAGTGTACATCAGCTTGAAGGTGGACTGAAAGCAGGAGCAAGATTCCATCCCAGTCACTCTAATGTAAGAAATAAGAGATAGCTTAACTTATTCCAGTACAACACCTGCTCAAAGTCACAGCATCCTTAATAACTGTTGAATGATATGCTTATTTGTTGGAAAAGAGATTTTCCCATTCTTGGAAGCCGGAAACAATCTCTAGTAGGTATTGTCAGTGCTTTGCTAAGTATAAATACTGGGCCTGACATGATGGCTCAATGGCTCAATCTTCACCTTGCATGGGCTGGGATTCCATACAGGCAATGTCTCATTTTCCAGTTGCCTTGCTTCTACTTCAGCCATCTGCTTGTGGCCTGGAAAAGTAATAGACAGCCCAAAGCCTTTGCACCCTGCACCTGTGCGGGAGACCTGGAAGAAGCTCCTGACTCCTGGCTTTGAAGCTCCTGACTCCATGGCTCAGCTCCAGCCATTGTGGCCATTTAGGGAATAAATCAGCAGATAGAAGACCTTTTTTCTCTGTATCTCCTTCTCTCTGTATATCTGCCTGTTCAATAAAAATAAATATATCTTAAGAGAGGTATAAAAAAAGATCCATTCGGCTGCTTCTTTTGTATTATCATCACTGATATGGGTTTTGTTTTGCTTTTTGTTTGTTTGTTTGTTTGCTTGCTTGCTTGTTTTGGGATTTTTTTGCTTCCCAAAGCTCACACCTTTGTGACTTTACTTGCAACTCCCTAGGGCTACTGAATGTACTTTGCCTACAGGGAACTGGAAGAGTATGCAAACTCTATTCCTTGCCAGGAATACCCAATCCCTACCTTTTGTGTATCTGGTGGGCTCTGCTGTCTTCCAACAGGAGATGTGACATGTTTCAGCGACCCTGTGGGATACAGTTAAAGTCACCCGCAAAGAACTTCTGCTGGGATAGTACCCTTGTTTGGTTTGCATCCTTTCCTTTGGAATTATTACCAAAACTTCAGAAATGTCTTAATTTCTGAAGACGACCTTTAGTACAAATATTATTTAATATTTTTTAAATGTACAGGAATTATAAATGTTCTCTTGACAGAATGTTTCTCTTTTGACAATGCTATCATCTTACAATAGGAGCCTTGTTCTAGATAGGTCGTTTAATTCAATAAACATTTTCAGTTAAGACATAGTAAAAAAAAAATTAAAAATAAAGATTAGCAGCCTTTAGGAGCTTATTAATTTTGAAGTAGTGGGTGCTGTGATAAGAAAATTATTGCCACTTATTACTCTTTTTTGCCCATTGTAATCAAGAATGCATAGTTTTCTCAGATACTCCAAAAAGAATCATTTTATTTCTTTCAAGAATGCATTTATTTAAAAGAATAAAATGAATTCAAAATAAAGTTCTAAAGAACTTCAATGGTGGGTATATTAGTTCCTATCCCACTGGCAAGGTGCTTTTCCATGAAACACTTATTTTTCTCAGAGAATTTTTTCAAAAGTGGATTTATAAAAGTAGCTCCATATAAAAGCTGAGTAGTGTCCTTTCAGTTTACACAAACGGTGCAAAAGCAGACTCGGAAGCTGGGAGGAGCCCAAGCAGCAGGTGTATTCAGAGGTTGAACACCCTCCAAGAAGCCCCAGTTGAGTAGGTAGGGGATCCTGCAAATGTGAATCAAAAGTCAGGTTGGGATCAATTGGTTATATATACTAAATACCAGGCAGGAGTCTAGACATTATCTACCTACATTGCAAGAAGTACCAACATTAGATGAATGGACCAGACTTCAGGGGTAGGGAATCTCTTCTGCCAAGGGCCATTTGGATACTTATATCATCATTCATGGGCCAAACAAAATTATCAACCTAAAAAATAGTTTGCTGTCTAGTTATTGAAATTTTAGTCCTGTCTGTAGTTGCTTCAGCAGGACCAGACCAAATGATCTCAATGGCCTTATGTGGCCTGTGGGTTAAATAATTTCTCGAGAGAAATTATTGAAGGGTAGAATTGAAATAAAATGGTTGAGAAAACATATTAGCATTTAGGTTGAGTAAGACCTAAATTGTGCTAGTCACCATGGAAATGGAGGCAAAGAGATATAAATTGGAATTCAACATTTTGGCATAGTGGGTAAACCCTCCCGTCTGTGGTGGCATCATCCCTATGGGCACCAGTTCTGGTCTGGCTGCTCCACTTTTGATCCAGTTGCTGATTGCTTGGAAAAAGCAGCAAAAGATGATCCAAGTATTTGTGATCTTGTCATTCAAGATGAAGATCTTGGTTCCTGGCTATTGCCTGCCCAGCAGTGTTCATTGTGGTCAGCGGGAGAGTGAATAAGTGGATGGAAGAAGAACTCTCTCTCTTTCTCCCTCTCTTTCTCTCTCTCTTTCACTCTCACTTGGTCTCCCCTTTTCTCCTTCAGGGTATGGGTGTGTGTTTGCATGTTATTGTGTGTGTGTGTGTTTATGTGTTTCTCCCCCTATATCTGTAACTCTATAAAAATTTTTAAAGAGACAAATTGTAAAAATCATTCAGAAATATTCGACATGAAATCTATTTAAATGAAGGCATTTTTAAAGGGAAAGTTGAAAATGATGCAGATAGCTGATTAGAAAAATTTTCTTCAATCAACTTTTTTCCATCCCTAACAAAGAAGACATAAGTATGCTGAGAATAGACTTATAGATCCATGGAAGCCAGAAGGAAACCAGGATGGAAAGACAAACACCCATGTGGTTGCAGATAGGAAACAGGAAATGAAGACTTGTCACACCGAAGTGTTAGTTAATGTGTTAGTTAGGGTTAAGTTTCAATCTTTAAGTCAGGTGTCTAGTCACAAACAACCTTCGCTTTAATCTCACATTTCAAGCTTCACTCAGTATGGTAGCTTTGTAAAATCATTTATAAAGTTAGAAAGAACCATAATCTCCACCAGTTTCCTTTTGCACATACGCTAATTTACCCTATGACATTTATTTTATAATTAGGCTTGCAAGTCTATCACTTTAAAGGTTGACTATTTTCTCTAAGGCTGTTGCTTAAAAGATTTGTTTTGCAGCAGAATTCTTATTTCAAGTAAAAGTTTACCTTGATGGATGGTGTATAAGTCAGACAAAAACTACTCTGCCTAAGTGTAGGAGAAGGATGGGTGTTGAGTCAGGAGATGCAACCCACTTACCCAAAATTTCTTGTAGTCCTGAGTACTACTTACTACTCAAAGTGTGGTTTTTGCAATAGCAGCATCATCCCAACTGGGAACTTGTTAGAAATTCAAATTGTTGGACATTAGAGCATTGTTTTACAAAATCCTTAGGTAATTCCATGCTCTTGAAAACTTACATGGTAAAGTTTTATGTTACATAAATCACTTGTGTTTCTTTGTTAATCTTAAAGGCTGAGAAATAGAGATCTCCCATCTGCTTGTTCACTTCCTAAATAGAAGGGATGAACCAGGATGAAATCATGAGCCCAGAATTCCATCCAGGTCTCCCACAGGATGACAGGAACTCAAGTACTCACCTATTGCCTCCAAGGGTGCACATTTGTAGAAAGCTGGGTTGGGTAGTACAGCCAGGGGTGAAATGCAGGCACTCTGATATAGGATGCTGATATGCTAAGAGACATCTTAATTTCTATGTCAAACCCTCACTCCTGGAAAGTTTATTGAAATGCAGATTCTTGACCACATCAACATATTTCAGTGGTAGATCACTGAATTTTGCATATTTAACAAGTTCCCAGATGAGGCTGATCGGTCCTCAGATCAGTACATAATGGGTAGAAAGAAGCTAATTCAATGGTTCTCCAACATCAGCAGCGATGCGCATCCTCTGGGAGGTATGTTGAAAAGTGAACTGTTGTGTTCCATTTCAGAATTTCTGACTCAATGGGTGGAGCCTGAGAATTAGAATGGCTAACAAGTTCTCTGGTGATGATGATACTGGGAATGAAGTTCTCCAGGGAACACTCTGGGAGACAGTAACCCTACAGCTCCAAAGCAGGATGGAGCTTCCAACCGTAAACAAGGTACCTTGGCTTATGGTTTTGAGTTAAAAGGAGTTTTTTTTTTTTTTTTAAAGAAAATGTCTCTTCCCTCAAGGATCCTCAGGTCTAATTCAAAATACTGAAAGGTAAAGCAGAAACCCATGCATTAGTAAGCACTAAAATGAAGATTGCTTGCCAGAAGCTGTCTGAGCAGACATTAACTCTGTCTCTGCTGGGTGTGCATGAAATGGTTTACTAGTTGTCTTTATACCTGGACAACCTAGAAATGGTTTCATTAGCTAAATGACCTGTACCCTATTTGAGTATCCTGATCATAGCCAGGAGTTTTCCACCCAGTTCTGCTTCTGAAAAAGTAGGTCTTACGTGAGGTGGTGTGGGATAGGGTAGTGATGGATGATGGTTGGCATGAAGAGGTTTGCAGAGGGCGCAACTGGGGAGGGGATGAGCCTGAACAACATGCCTCCTGAAGTGCATAGAGAAGGCATAATTGCAATTAAATGCAAGTCAAGAACTTGTTGGCTGTTTCCAAGTTCATTTCTTGGAAAGCTAAGCAGTTGATATCAGCTGTTGCCACCCATTACAGGAGGACATTGTTTGAGGTACTGCTCTGGAAGTAGTGGGGCTATTAAGTCCAAAACAGGAATGTGCCTTCTTCCAAGGCACATCTTCCAAGGGTCCACAGATGCACACATGTATTGGAAAAGTTTTGTTCATTTTTTGTTGTATGTCAGTGTGGTACAACATACAGGCTTGAGCAAGGTATTCTTGGGATTTAGCTACCTTTTTTATTTAAAAAATTTAAAAGATTTGTTTAATTTTAATGGAAAGGCAGATAAACAGAGAGAAGGAGAGACAGAGAGGAAAATCCTCTGTCAGCTGATTCACTCCCCAAGTGGCAGCTATGGCTAGAGCTAAGCCAGGAGCCAGGATGTTCTTCCAGGGATCCCTTGGGTGTAGGGTGCCAAGGCTTTAGGTCATCTTCGACTGCTTTTCACAGGTCACAAGCAATGAGCTGGATAGGAAGCAGGGCCACCAGGATTAGAACCTGCACATATATTGGATCCCAGCACATGCAAGGTGAGGGCTTTAGATGGTAGGCTACCATGCTGAGCTTCTTATTTAAATTGTTATCAGCTTTTTCCTGTTGATTCTTCTGAAGCAAGCTTTTCATATGTGAGTGCAAAATGAGATCCTTACCCTCACCAGCAGCTCAAGACTCAGATTCTATCTTCTCTGAAATTCTGAACAAAAAGGCTTTTTTTTTTCCAATAGTTCCAGAAAAATTTCCAAAGAGGCACTGAATGCAGCCAAGAAGTTGGAAGACACCACTGTATAGGCCTGGGTTATAATTACCTAACCCATGCACAGCAAACTTCCCCAGCCACATAGCTGGAGACAGGAAACAAAACTGGATCCCTAATAGACATATGAGAAACTGCTCAGGCTCCCTAGCTGTCAGGAAAATACAAATAAAAATTACATTGAAATTCCTCCTAATTCCAATGAGATTGGCCCACATTCAGAATTCTACTAACCCTCCTACTAGAGTGCATATGAGAATTTCCATGACATATTTTTGTAGGTATAAGAATTCCCCCCTTTCCCTCACCTGTCTCCCCCGCTAAGTTCCCCTCATCCTTTCCCCCATATCACAGTAATAGCGACAAGATTAGCGTTCCACTCTTTAAGTTCATCATGGCATTGTAGGCATAGACAATGATGTAAAGTGTTCTCTTTGATATAAGGCAATGTTTGCGCAAAATACAAAACAAAAAGATATATAAGTGAACAAGTATACACATATATTCGGATAGTTGACCTGTATAATGGAGACTAGCATACCGGGAGATGAAGATGCCTGGCAGTGGGTATCTCTGCTCCGAATAAAGGAAGGAAGGCCAGTGAAACAGTTAACATATCCAAATTGGTTTTTAAATTTTGTTTTGTTTTGTCTTTTCCCTGCAGGGGAGAAGACAACAGACATGTCCAAAGAAGCAGTACGGTGGGTCCTGGATTCAGCTTTGTTTTTCCAGAGTTAGGCTGAAGTCAGGTATTACCAGAGCTTCAGATGCGTGACTGAAAGTACAGGATTTTCAAAGGGTGAATGCTTAAACCTGTCTTCAGTGTGAAGCCAGGGAATGGGAGACAAGAGAAAATTGCTCCCTGGCCATTCCTTATAGGTGCCTGGCTCAGGTTCTGTTCATTCAAAAATATTCCTGTGACCTCTCTCTTTCCCAACAACACAAGGAGGTTACCAACCTTAAACTCAGTTTAATAATAGAAGACATTTTAAATTAAATGCTGTTAAAATAACTTTGGGTGAATTAAGCTGCTAATAACAATACTGGCATCTCATATCAGAATACTGGTTTGAGTCCCAGCTGATCTATTTCTAGTTCAGCTCCCTGCTAATGTATCTGGGAATGTAGTGGACAATGGCTGGGTTCGTGCAACCAATGTGAGAGACCTGGACAGAGTTCTGGGCTCCCAGTTTTGGCCTGAACCAGCCCTGGCTGATATAGCAATGTGGGGAGTTGAACCAGCAGATGGGAGGTATCCTTCTCTCAAGCACTCCGCCTTTCATATGAATAAGTACATGTTTTAAAAGAAAATGCTTTCAATTTTGGCAAGTTGGACATGTGATTCTACAGACTTTGTTAGAAGTATGCATTTTTCTAGGAAAGCAACAAATACATTTTAAGATTTTAAAATATTTTTCAAAGGGCTTATAACCCTTCTTCCCAGAACTAAGAGATGCTGATTCATAGAAAACATTATTGAATTTTTGAAATTCAACTAATTTGCAGAAATGAACTAACTCCATTGATAGGAATATTTCCTCATTTGCCTTTTTTACGCAGATGATCATTATTTGCTATTCCAAAGGAAAGCTGTTGATGGAAAAGTCTTCCTTCCCGTTCTTCTTTCATGACAATAAGCCTGCTACGTTCCAAAATTATTTTTTTTCTTCTAGCTGATACCTGACAACTGAACTGCTAGTTACCAAAATTGACCTTCAAGACACAATTGCATTACTGTGAGTTTAAACAGAAACTCAACAGGGGTTTTTCTGCATTCCTGGTGTTCCCTGAACCTGTCTCAATATTTAACCCAACCCCCTGCAAGGTAGAATCTTAGTAAACAGTGGGGAAGAGCAGGAAGAGCCCAGGCTGTCTCCACTCCCATATCCCACTGTGCAGCTGACTTTTCCTCAGAGCCTTAGTGGTGTAAATAAGGTTGTCACTTCTTCCACAGATCCCAAGGGCAGGATCTTACTGGTGCCAGGCACTCATTTACAGCAAGCAGCGTCTGTTACCAACCTCGGGAGCACAAGGCAGGCATAAGTATAGCAACACCAGGCACCATCATTCTCTCCTCCTGACCGGCCCCCTCCCCCATCCCCTACCATGCTCTGGTTACTTGTTTTTAATGAAGAGGTGGTGCAGCACATTTCCTTCACAAATTGGTGTGCTTCGGTTCGAAGGAGTGGGCAAAGATTGCTCTGTGCACTCAGATGTTGGATTCTAATGCTAGTAGGCCACAAGCCAAGTCCTTGTTTTCTGCTGGGTGGCACTGGAGGAGGGCTGACAGCAGGCGCCGTGTGGAGCAGCTTTTCCAGGAGATGGCAGTGCACTCTAAGCCTGTGCTGATTGCGCCTACCAGCCAGAGAACCTTGTAATTGAGACATGGCACAATAATGTATTCCAGACCACACAGCGACTCCAGTGTCACCTCGGAATGCTTCTTACCAATTTCAAAGTCACTGTAACCAGGCTAGGGAGATGGAAGCAAGGTGCAGCGTGGGGAGACAGGGTAGGGGCTCTTGAAGACAAATCAGCCACACTTGTCATTGCTGTGAGTGGAGTGGCAGGCCAGAGCTACCTTGATACATATTTACGACTATTCTCAGGTTCACCTCTGAAACCCAATAAAAGAAAAATGAAGAACTTACATCATCTGCATTTTAATTTCTGTGTTTACAAGGAATATTTCATTATTCTAATTCAGGAAGAAATAAAGCATCTTCCCTTCATAAGTGAAGGCTCTTCTTGCTCAGAGGTGAAGATCATAGCGATGCAATCTCTTTGAGAGGCAGGGCCAGTCACTCCTCACAGGCAGCGAGGGGTGATGAGCAGAGGGAGGAGAAAGGCAGGCACTGACTGGGCCAGAACTCAGGAATGTACAACCCAACAGCATCACAGGGGTGGGGTCACTGATACTGTGACCACCTGAGAAATGACATCTCAGGGCAGACCAAGGGACAGAGGGATGAGAGTGTCTTTCTCCTGAAAGAGGTTGGATTCCATGATCCACTTGTAGGAACAGGTGAATACAACAGACTCAGTGACAGGGACTCTGCAATGATGACTCAATGTTGTTGCACAATTATCTGGTCATGTTCATAGCTTGGGAGTCCGACTTTCTCTTTCCAGGGTTCTTATCTATGTTTCGTTTTTGTTGTTGTTTTCTTCTTCATAGCTCCTTGAACCTTGCCAGAGATCTCCATATGGATAACAGGGTAGGACAGTCAGGTAAGCCAGGCAGGTGGATTCCTTCAGAAATCAATGCAAGGGAAAGTGATAGTTAAAGAAAAATAGCCCAGCTTTCACATGCCCTTGAATTCAGCTAGCATCCATTTGTGGTTTCCCTTGAATCTAGAAAACAGCTTGCTGTCTGTCTTCCCTAGCCATCTTCCTTTGAAACTTGGTTCTATCCTCTCTGCCAATCCTTTTGCTATGAAGCTGTCTTTATTCCATCCTCTCTCTTATTTCTCACAGTAATCCATGCACAAAGTACACAGAAGTAGTGAGTTATGCTTCTCTGACAGCACTAAAAACAAGCCTGTGTTTGCCATAGCCAAGTAATGGTTTTTAAGCTGGAAAACAAAGCAAGCAAGCCAACAAAGAATTCAGAGGGGAAAAAATGGCTTTGAGTGCTTTAGTGATGTTTTCTGATGGTCCTCTAGTAAGAGACCAGTTCTTTCTGGTCAAAACCAGATTGCTTTCTGGGTAAAGGAGAGAGGTACCCATTTTGTGGAGTAAGAGATACTTCAGCAAGTGCAGAACTGGGGGTTTTAAGAGGTGGTGATAGCTCAAGAGAGCACATCAGTGACCAACTGAGGCAGGGAGGAGATTGGGAGAATCACCAAGACAGTTTGACATTGTAGATGGAGAGTCAGTAGGAAGCAGGACTAAAAGAAAAGTTGTCCTTGGACAGTATAGGATACAAGATGTTCAGACTCCTGTGCAAGAAGAATGTGGTGGAGACTGAGGAGGCAACGAAAATGATCAGGGTACCCTGTAAACGTTTATGGAGGCAGCAAGAGCTGATAAGCAAAACAAGGAGGAATAGGATAGGTCACGTTTCTCTGCAATGTACACAGTAACAGGAGTCCCAGACGGAACACCCAAGTAAAAGCAGCGTCATGGACCAGAGGATGGCTGGTCCACCATTTGCCCATTTGTGTGTCATTGACCTACATGGATTGCTTTTATTTTATTTATTTCTTATGATATCTGAGAATCCTCAGAATTAAATTATTTTCCAAAAATGGCTCTACATTTGAGTCAGTCCAAGGAATTGAGCATTTGCCTGATGCTCAAATATTTGAATCCAGGTAGTTCCTCTTGACCATCTGGCAGGCATGTTGTATCATTAGCCATATTTAAACTCATAAATATCAGCCAGGAAGATTGAGGAGGTGGTGCCAATATGCTACAAATGATTCACAAAAATCTGTGTCAGCACTGTACAGGAAAGGCACAAACGTCCAAAGCACCTCATTCAAAGACAGTAGGTCTGTGTTTGACAGTGTCCTGTCCTTCCATCACAGAAAGACCACATGGGGCTCCTGAGGGACAGCCATAGCACCAAGCTAGAAGGTGCAGTCAGACTGCAACTTTTCTGTTTGTATCCAAAATTTGACAAACCACCATAGGGAGACTGGTGGGAGAGTTGCTGAGATGCTGTGTTCATGAGCATATAACTGACCCAGGTTTCTTTGTGGTTCCTGTGGAGGGTGGCATGTGCATTGTCAGCAGCCAAGGCTGAAAAGGGGGCATTTCCTACTGCTAATTTTCAAGTTTCAAATATAGGGTTAGGGTCAGCATATAAGATCTAGCTTGTCCAAATAAAGCATTTTACAGTGGAATTCTTTGTGTAAAAAAAATGAAACAAACAAAATCCTAGTTAAATTTAGGACAGTCTGGTTGCCAGCAAAAGAAACTAAGGAGTTAACTAAGCCTATGGGAACTGACTGGAAAGATATTAGGGCTTTCCAAACACAATAGGGAGACTAGAAGCACAAGCGTTGGGCTATCCAGGCAGCAGGAACAGAAGTGGCGATGAATGAACTCTCACCATTTCTGCTCACTGGTCTCAGGGTCAAAATCAAGAGTGTATGATTAATCCTGGGCTGTATGCTTGTTGTGCCTGAGTGGTGGGGAGCTACTGGTAAAGACAAGTATTTCCAAGACTGATAAGATATGTTGCATATGATACAGTAGGGGTGGTTGCCACTATCATTGCAGCCATCACCAACTTCAACAGACAAAAGAAAAGGAGGAAAGGGGAAAAGGGTCCAGAACTCCATGCCTCACCCATTATGAAGGTGTCTCATATTTCCTACAACATAAAAGATTTCCCATACCAATCACTAGGAACATCTTCCTGGCACTGAAGTATATTAAGTTCTGATGTATTATCCTTCAGTTTTTCAGGGAATTAACTCCACATCATCTTTCCACAATTTACTTCAGATTTCTAAACGATCCTGATTACAACTTAAATATCAGTTCTGAACATTTACTGTTTGCAGAATCCTATTGTGGAAATCATTAGTATAATCTCACATGTGTAAGGCATTCCCGTTCTGGTCTCATGATAGGATTGTCTTTCCTCATCTTCTTCATTGTTTGCTTTGCCTATAGGTTGACCAAAGGAAGGAAAGTGAGTCATTTTCAAAAGGAAGTTTCAAGAGCCAGCACACAGCTAGTTTTGTGTGCTGTCTGCTGCTAACATGGTCACATCAAAAGACAGCCCCCATCTGCCAGGCTCCTTGACCCTGGTTGAGGAGATTCCTTTGCTGATCCCGCTGGGGTCATACAGTTAAGCCACTGAGTTTGAGAATTACTCATTTAACCAAGTCAGTACTTACTGATATGTCTACTTTGTTTTATTCTCACTTCAAACACAAATACTTGGTATTTGTACAAAACTACTTAGTCTGTATCCCCATCTGTCTCCCCATGCCAAAATGAACCTTGGTATGTTGCATTCAGTAAAGACGTCGAAGATCATGGACTACTGGGAAGAAACTGAAGCTCAATAAATTAGTACACCTAATTAGTCATCTAATCCTATCTTCTCCTAAGGCAAGATACACTTGGCTGGATCCTTATTTTGGAATTAGTCAGATGTGAGTTGAATTCAGGCTCTGTCACTTTCAAGTAATGAGATTTTAAGCAAGTCATGAAACCCCTCTAGATCTGATTTTGTCAATTGTAAAATAGGAATGAGAGTTTTTCTGCCTGGAAAAATTACTGTGAGGATTTTAGATGGTGTATGTATCATGAAACCTAACATTTGGGGCATATTAAATAATGGTAGCCAGGAGTTGTTACTCTTCTCAGAAACTTTTAGAGACCACAGGATCTTCACTTGGGAGCAAACCAGTTCCATCATAAAGGGCATCATCAGTTGCTAACAGGATCTCTCTAATTTGGTACAAGCTGGGCTTAGGTTTTCTGTACTAAACTATTGGTGTTATTCCTTTGCTGTCTTAAATAGCAGAGATTGCCCTGGTCTCATTCAGCTCATGATAATTTATCAGATATCTGGACAAAGTTGCCATTTCCTTCTAAAAATATTTCCTCTTGTCAAAGCATTTTCACTTCCATTTCTCATAAGATTTTATTCTCAGACAGACCATTTAACCTGGGTATTTTATGTTTGAGAATCTCTTTGTGGAGAGTCTAGTGATTAGTGAGGCTAAACAAACGCACACGCCTCTACATCAGTATCCCTGTAAAGTCACCTAATACATCACTCATTCCTTCATGTTTGAAGAGTCACCTAAAACTGACGAGCATACTGCTTCCATCATTAACAATGCTTTGCCTGTGGTAAATTTAAAGATCACCTTCAGGCTGGTAGAAGTCACAAACTCACTTACCCTAAGCTTGTTTCTCATAGCAGAATAGTAGGAATTCAAACCGTAATCAGCCGAGAGCCTCTTCTCTCTCACACGGCTATATGGACAGGCTTTCAGGATGTTTGTACAATGCTACATCCACCCAAACCTTTGTTTTGTGGCCAGGACAGGTCACTCAGGGCTTATCTGACACCAACGAACCAATCAAAATTTCTTCTCTTGGAACAACACAATAGATAATAGAATCTTGTTCAGTCTCTGAAGTTTCAGAAAGAAAACTTTTCAGAGCTCTGGCTTGACTGTTTCCCCAGATCTACATGACAACTTGCCCCTCTCCCCAGAGGTAGGGATGAAGCCAGCGGAGCAGGTGTAGAGAGGGAGAAGGATGCTGCGGATGCCTTCTGTGCAGGCTTCGCTTTTGTCCTTCATGGTACCCAGTTCTTTGTGATTCATCCTGCCTTTTCTGCAAAGTTACTTTTAGTGGGATGCCTGTTACTTAGAAACCATACAATCAGCTTCATTAAGGCATCTTCTAATTCTTGTAACCCATTAGCTCATCAAACCCACCTTTCCATTCCATCTGTTGGTTAATTTGTATTTGTTTCTTCTTGTTCCAATACCAAGTAGCCTCTGTTTGAAGTCAGGTTCTTTAGTACAAGAGCCTGTAGTTGAGACTCAGGTGTTATGATTTCTTGAGGAATTTATCTTTAGAAAGAAATTAGAAGGGTATGAAAGATGAAAAGGAGGAAAGGGCTGAACAGGAAGTCATTTTAGGTGAAGTCTAGACCTGGCCTAGGTGAAGCACAGAGAGCCTGGGAAACAAATCACCCTGCAACTCCATCCCAGCTTACAGAAAGGGATTGGATTTTTCAGCTGTCTCAATCAGTGATTAGCTGGGGGCAGAAATGACACTGAGCAAGGCAGTTCCTTCAACCAATAGCAGTTCCTTGAGAAGGGGGTGACATTTTAACTATTAGTAGCCAACATTCCTAGCACCTGCAACCTGGCAAAAGGGACTTGATTAAGGCACTAATAGTGTCTAAAAGCATCTTTATTCTGGTTGTTAAGCCTATCTTCCCGATGTAGCAGTTTCTTTCTCTCTAGGGACCCAAGGAACGATTTAAATACAAGGTGCCCTTTCTCTCTCTCTCTCTCTCTCTCCCCCCCTGTGTGTGTGTGTGTGTGTGTGTGTGTGTGCGTGTGTTTTACACTTTTTAAAGCAGAGGGTGAATGGTACTACCTGTCTTGGTTGTGCACCTTCCAATGGATTCCTGGGCTTTTGATGACTGTATGCCTCGTCCTTCCCACAACGATGGCAGCATCCCAGAATTCTTTTTGGAGATAGATCTACTCCCAGGGGATTTGAAACTTTTCTGCTCCAAGTGTGAGTTCTGATCAGCCCAGGCTCATCCACTCATTCCTCCACAGCAGTTTCTTTTGAGATGAGCATGTGATCCAGTTTGGATCAGTAAAATGCAAGAAGACTTTTCTTAGAGGTCCCAGGGGAAAGCAGTTCTTTTCCCTTTGATATGATTCAGGGCTGTGAAATCCTTTCTGGAAACTGAGCCAAAGAGCAGCCTGAAGAAATGGCCCAACAACCAGTGTGGACAGAGACTCTCAGCTCCATGGAATCCCTAGCGGCTAAAGTCTTCGCCTTGAACGCCCCTGGAATCCCATATGGGCGCCGGTTCTAATCCCGGCAGCTCCACTTCCCATCCAGCTCCCTGCTTGTGGCCTGGGAAAGCAGTCGAGGACGGCCCAATGCATTGAGAAACTGCACCCGTGTGGGAGACCCGGAAGAGGTTCCTGGTTCCTGGCATCGGATCGGCGCGCACCGGCCCGTTGCGGCTCACTTGGGGAGTGAATCATCGGACAGAAGATCTTCCTCTCTGTCTCTCCTCTCTCTGTATATCTGACTGTAATAAAATAAATAAATCTTTAAAAAAGAAAAAAGAATATGGGGAATCTCAGGCTCCAAAAACCCTGGCATCCCCCATATGCAAGGCAACAAATTCCATGCTTTGCTTAAGGCAGCTTCAAATGGATTTTTTTGTTTTTTGAAACATAAACTATCCTAAGTGATAGACTGCAAAGAGTGGGAGGAGGAATGGATTACAGTCGCGGAATGTCACCACCCACTTGTTTTGGCAAACTCTCACATGTAAAACTCCCCTTGAGTCCTATAATTTATTCAGACTTAAAAGCCGGGATAGACAATTCAGCATCCCTGATAACCTCTCATAATGTATCCTATTCTGGAGGCCAAGTGCCCTGACCCCTCTGTAGGCATCTGGCTCTGGGATTTGGAACCTACTACACTAACGCGTTGGAACAACATCAGTGTCATTTGAAATACCTCCAATAATGAGCAAAACTTTGCTGAAAACATCTCCCAAAATGAGAAAATTACCTCTTTCATGGGGGTCTTTTCTAAAGTTGATTAATAATACGTTTCATTGAAACTGCATATTAATATGCTTCTGACATTTGGAAATAATAAATGTACTTAACACAGGTCAGGAGTGACATGTGTGTTTTCATTCTGAAGCTCTAGTGGTCTGCAAACTGACTCCCATGGGTGCTGGATGCAGGGAACACCAGTACTGATGATTTTGTCCATTTCTCTTCATCTTTTTTCCTCTCCTCAAGTCTTCCAGGGCTCTTTATAGTGATGATTGTAGAACTGCTTCAAGCCTGGAGGTTATAGTGCCTCTAGATGATTTTTTAAAATAATAATCTCAGCTATTATCATGGTTAGATATCTCTTTGTTTCTTTTCTCCATTTACAGCGCCTAATACCATCTTTGACCAGATGGAGAATGCAATTAAAATAAATATAATGTAATATAAAAATAAAACAGAACATATTGCTTTTACAGGGCAATCTGGGCCCAAGATTTTCTGCAGTGGAAATTACTGGCTAAATAAACCTATCTCCTCATTGACACAAAGCTAAGGATAGGAATTGACTATAACAGAAAAGAGAAAGAAATATGATTATTTCCTAAATTGAGGCAAGAAAAGTTTTGCTCAAATGGAAAATGATTGAAGTAGAAAATGGTTTTATCTCTTAACCTTTTTTTTTTTTACATAAACACTATGAGAAAATTCAAAACTTCACAGTGCAGATGCTGCAGAGATGGGCCTATGAGGAAGAAGAGCCTATTCCATGAAGAAAGGTTCAGCAAAGCTGGGGAGAAAACACATGTGCGTGGAAGGAAAAAGAGCTTGAACAAAGAAGTGGCTGTGACGGCATTCTAGTCTTTGTCCTGTTGCCTTGCATTGCTGCATGAGAGGTTTATCCTTACCAGTAAGACATTTCCAAAATAAAATGGCAGGGTAATAACCTTGACCACTTACTCATCCCAGACACTAACTCAGTACAGAAATTCTTGGAACAAGCAACAGACAGATGCAGATGTGTGAAAATGAGAATTTGTTGGAAAGATGCATATGCATCTCAGAGAACCCAACAACACCAGGCTGTAGAAAAGACGGAAAGAAGAAAATCAGCAGGAGGGTCTGGCTTGGTAGTCTAGTGGCTAAAGTCCTTGCCTTGTATGTGCCAGAATCCCATATAGGCATATTTGGGCTGCTGCATTTACTTGTGGCCTGGGAAAGCAGTCAAGGATGGCCCAAAGCCTTGGAACCCTGCACCCACGTGAGAGACCCAGAAGAAGTTCCTGGTTCCTGGCTTCAAACTAGCTCAGCTCTGGCAACTGCAGCCACTTAGGGAATGAATCAGCTGACAGAAGATCATTCTCTCTGTCTCTCCTCTCTCTGTAAATCTTTCTACTAAAAGCAAATAGAACTTAAAAGGAAAGAATACCGATAGGAACAAGGCATTGGCTGATGATGGTCTTCTGTGACTACAGAGCAACTTGCCTCTGCTTCTCTGATTCTCTCTAAGGGACTATCTCATTTTCCTTTTACTTCATAGCTTCTTCTTACATATGGTGGAACATCTACTGCACATCCCTAAAACCATATCACCTCCTAGCATTGGCATCTCCAAATAATGGATTACCACCCTAGGTCCAAGCTTCCAGAAGAGAGAAACTCATTGGTCCAGATTAGACCAAATGTTCACTTCAGGTACAATAAGCTGTTGCAGTAAAGGAGTTGTCCGAACCAAATATAGCTAGAAGAGCCTACCCATCAGAGTAGGTGGACAGTTCTTAGAAAAGTGACTGGGAAGACACACTGAAAGTTCTTCTATAAAAATCTGGTTTTAATTCATTACATTCATTTTTGAAAATTCACTAAATCTTTCCACTTATTGATCTTTTCTGTGAGTGAAAGCCATGACTTATCTCTTTTCTTTTTTTAATTAAATTTATTCATTAATTACATTGTGTTGTAATTACATAGAATCTGGGATTCTCCCCCCGCCCTCCCCCCTGACTTATCTCTTTTCTTAACTAGCATTTGTACTTTGTATTTATTTCCAATTTTCAAAGCTTGAGAGTGTGGCCGACATGTGAGCCCCAGTCTATATCCTCACATGAAAGACCTACCTACAATGTTTAGCAAAGATATAGGGCCATAATAAGCCTATTGCATGGTTATAGGAATATCGAGAAAATATTAACTGAGTGGAAGAAATACATGTTCCATGGAGAACTCTGCTCAGAGCACAAGCTGCAGTCTAGTTCAGGTGTTTCTAGGTAGGTCTATTGCTACCCAATCAATTATAGATCTGTCTTTGTTATTCTAGAATATTTTGAGTCAACACAGGGAATTGAAGAGAATATGTTCTCAAACATTTGCTACACACAAAGCAATTTCATGTCCTGTAGGGATAACCATTTAATTCTGAAATGAGTACCACCAGGCAGACATTATTGTTATTCTGCAACTGAGAAAACTAAAGCCTTAGGAAGCAGAGTAGTAGACCATAGTCACCCAGGCAGTAAACTTCGATCTGCCTGGGGGTAGGATAACCCTGCTCTGTCCACTACTCAAAATTTACCTCCTTATTCTTTTCCTTGCAGTTTCCAATGTTCTATTTAACCACACATAAAATGCACACATGACTTATTTATTCATATTCACTTGCACAGCCTGTCATTAGGATTGGTGACTCTGATGGCCAGCTGGGCTGCTCTTATCATGATGGCTGGAGGTCCCTGGGGGAAGCACTGTTAGCAATCTCCATGCAATAAGTAAGATTTGTTATACATCAGGAGAATCTCCAGTTCCTTGACATTGTGGATTAGGAGCTTTGAGAAGCAATTGGGCCACGTGTGCTTTGTTTTCGTTGCTCCCATGACCAATGCTAAGCATCAAGTTCCGGTCCTTGAATCATCCCCACATTGTTATCAACACCTCTGAGTTTCTGCCAGTTACGTTTAATTTTGACGCATGAGTATGACCAGTGCTGAATCACCTTCTTGGTCTGCTCTTGATGATTTTGGGCTTCAAGGGATCTGAGGGTGGTCATGGTGCCAACTAGAAGACTGCCACTTCCCAAGGCAGAGAAAAGGAAGAGTAGCTCCTCACTCCCGTAAAACAACTTTAAATGATGAAGACAGTACTTCATCCAAGGGCTGAAGAATCATAAAGAGAACAACACACTACTCAGAACTTCTAAGTCCTCCCTCTGAATGGGCAGATCTGAAGCCTAACCCATCTGAAGATCAACCCATCTCTGCAAATACATTTTCTCCAGTTCTTTATTTTTCTTTTACCTGTTGATCCATAGCACTGTCCCCTTTTCAGTTTTCTTAATGGGCCAATGCGCATAGAGAGCTTCCTGCTACAGACACTGTGTCATCAGACTGACATAGAGAAGATGTGACCTAGAGCGCACAGTAGGTCCTCCTCAGGATCGTCACAGTTTCCATTTCTCTGCTTGCCATTGCTACTACTTAGAGAAGCAGCCACTAAGATGAAATGATACACTCTGATTTTCTTAACTTTACATCTCTAAAGGCAGCTTGGGAATTTTTGTGAGAGTCTGAATGGTAATGGAAAGAAACAAAGTTAGCTCTATTTTGATAACTTGGTATTTTGGCTCTTGGCTGAGTCATCACTGCTCTCCCACTGCTGACAACTTCTTCCTGTCTGCATAGCTGTCCTCTGCCTCCACAGCCAGAAGACAAAATGGGTGGCCTTCCCAGCAGCCATGTGTCTTGCCTGCTTAAAGCATCTTGGTGCTGTTCAGAGAGGCCCACAGTGAAAAGTTATAGGACTTGAGCTACTGTCTCCACTCCAATGTCCCAAGTATTTAGTAGCTGGGGAACTGGATTATAACTTTGGCTTTCAGTGGCCCTATCTGTACAATGAAAAAGCTATGCAAAATCATCTCCCCAAGTGTCCGTTTTCCAGCATCAATGTTTCGTTATCCTATGTGAGAGGAGAAAACCCTCTTTCAACAGCACCAGATATTCTCAGCTGAATCTTACCAAGGTATTTTGGCTCAAAGAATACTAACTTGGGTTCTTCAAGTACTCGCCCTCCCTACTTTCTGAATCTCTGAGTCTAACAGATGCAAGTTCAGTACACAGGCAAGAGCTGCTATGTCTAAGTATGGAGCAGAGCCAGGGATCTTCACTTCCCATGTGACTTGTACAACTCATGGTAGCATTTTGTGGTTTGTCCTATATCTTTTACTAACTTCAGTTTGAAATATCATGTACTTTAAGGGGCATCTCTTCATGGAGAAGACATGGGTAGGCAGTTCCCTCACCCCATACACCTCCTACCTCACCTTTCAGAAACGAAAGATCCCCTCTATAGACTGTGCATTCTGGCAGTGGTGAGAGGAGTGGTGGGAGGACTATATGCAGCAGACACTACCCCATAGCTCACCATTAACCTACTCAGAAAGGCAGAGGGCACAGCCTGGATAGCACTGCACTCAGGTACTTTCGATTCAGAAATGCAAAATCTCAACATCACTACTTCCTTGTTCTCAGGCAAGGCATTTAACTTCTACGTGCACTTTTTCATCTAAAAAGCAGGATAATTTCACTCCCTCTTCACAGGATTATTGTCAAAGATAAAATTAAAGCTTCCATGTAAAATACATGCTAGAGTTCCACGTAAGTAGTAGGTGTCTCAAATATGTTGGGTATTATTCTTGCAAATACAGATGCTAGCTTGCATACTCTAAAATCAAGAAAAAGTGAAATTTTGATAATAGTGAAATAGGATATTTCACTATTGCACAAGCAAAATAATCATGTTTTTTCATTTCTTTGAGTTTTCAAGCAAAACTATGAAGTATAAATTGCAAAGCAGTGCCAAATTGAATTTCCAGGAAAGCAATATCTGAGAAGCTTTTAAGCAAGAGAGACTTATTGGCTGAAAGACATAAACACATCTTAACCTTGGAATCAGAATGGGAGCAGACAGCACGGCTGACCCCTGAGCGCTTAGTAATGAACTTCCACCTGCACAAAGATGTGACGCAAGGTACATAGGTCAAACAGGACTCCATCCTATGTCTCAGCCTTCTATTGTTTCTTTTCCTTGGTGAAATATTTGCACCCAGATTGAATTTAGGAAAAGTGGGTGCCTTCCTGAAATAAAGCTTTTATGGAGCACATGGCAGGGGCGCAGTGGATTGTTTTGTATCTTGCAGGCATATTCCCTGCGTAACTCTGTTGGCCCAGGTGCAGTAATCATTCATAAAAGTTAACTACCAGGATCAGAAGCATATCTCAACTGAATAAAATGCAATGGCTTAGGACTGTAGCAAACAAGAAAATACATACCCTATCTGAAAAGGAGAACTGTCACTTATGCCTTCTATCTCCAGATTCATTGAATGGAACATCTGTCTGCATTAACAAAAGAAGTAGACATTCTGTATGCTCTGTGAAAATTCTCAGGATTTTAATTGATGACAATCCATGCAAAAGGTGAAAATACCTTGGAGTCTTAGGCACATGGTCTTAGCTACATTGGAATATCCAGGGATAACCTGAGCTCAGAATTTTCAGATAATTGGTTTTGGGCAGATGGTGGCAGTGAGGCAAGTTTCAATTCCTAACACAGTATTTTCACTAAATACATTATAGCTAATTACAATACTGTCAGGGTACAAATAGCTTTCAAACTTCTGCTTTTAGTCATAATGGAATAATTAGTACTGGGCATTTTCTCTCATCACAAAAAAAGAATAAAGATAATCAGAAATAGATGAGGTATCTACTTTTTAGAATTGAGCAGTCATTGAAGGATTGTGGATTTTTGGAGAAGAAAGAAAACACAAGATTTCCATAACTTTCTGCTGTGAGTAGGGCACATTTCTTCTATGATGTAGGCAATTGGAGTCTGAGAATAACAGTAATTTTGCTGAGTTGAAAGAGTAGAAACAGAATTGCTGGCTGCAGAAAGTGCCTGAAATTTACTGAGCAGGTTCCAGACAAGAAAGACCTCCAAAATGCCAGTGTTTCAGAAGTCTATGTGGATATTTCCCCTAGATTCTAAGCTGAAGATAGGGATGTAACTTTTTAGGACCAAGAGCTAAGTGGGGGAATAGTAGGTTTTGTGGTGCTAAGATCCGTTGAAATTCTGGTATGCGTGAGAGATTTCACAGAACACTGGAGCATTCAGTTGAAAGCCCAGAAAGGGTGCACATTGGAAATAAAGACCAAAACCTTAGACAAATAATCACACCACAAGATTAAGATCAAAATTGATATCAACCTACCCAAAATATTTTTTAAAGTCGGAAAGAACCTAAAATCTTCTCTAAGTTATTTAACTGCTTCCTAAAACCAAACTCATTTGTTCTAAAAGCAAGTGACATAATTCAGGTCCCTGCAATATATCATCCACAAGATCCAACACAGAACACAAAATTAACAGATGGAGGGAGAAGATAAAGAGAATACCTTGAAAGCAACTTGGAGAAACAAAAGAAGACATCTTACATTCAGGAGGACAATGAAGCAAGCTACTGGTTTACTTCTCACCAAAAGAAACTGAAGAGAAGAACAAAGTAAGAACATTTTCCAGATGCCAAAAACAAGAAAAAACAACTCTCCATTGGAAATCTACATGTAGTAAAATATCCTTTAAAACTGATGGTGAAGCCAAGACATTCTGAGATAACAAAAGATCAGACATGTCCAGCATATGGGCATTACAAGAAACGCTAAGGTCAGTCAGCAATTCAGTTAGAAATTCAGCTCTATACTAAGAAAGGAAGAATCTATAATGGTAAATGTGCATTAAAAAATAAACACATTATGATAAACCAAATACAAATGATTTAATTCCTTCTAAAGTGGTGAAAGAGTGTCTTAAGGTTTTATTCACAAGCAGTGTCAGAATCACTAAAATTGCTAAAAGCACTAATGACTGGCCGCTGCTCAAGTTCCCTGAATCGGGAGCTCTGGGTATGAAATTCACCCATTTTTCACTTCCATAACCTTTCCAGATGGTTTAAGACACACTCCCTTGCATTAATCCAAATCAAATTGAAGAAACATACAAGGGTATATTTCTAATCCTAAATACAGTTAAAGCTGTAGGAGCAACTGTTTTGTTTGTTCTTTCGTTCGTTTGTTTATTTGTTTGTTTTGCATTGCCTCTGTGACCATCACCTGGGTCTCTACATAGGAACATTAATTGTAAGTGAAGACCATTATAATTATAAACCAAAATCTGCAATGAACATAGATGCAAAAATCCTTAATAAAATACTGGCAAATTGAATTTAGGGAAACATACGAATAATATGTTACATCAACATGAAATTTAGCCAAGAATTTGAGGTTGATCTCATACTAAAAAATCTGTCAATATAATTCACCACATTAATGGGAAACATGATAATTCCCTTCTGATCATCCTAAAGATACATTGTATATTTTGATAGAACTTACTGAACTTTATAGATGTGATTTATATCTCATTGTGCATGTATTGTACCTCAGTTTAAAGAAGTACAAAGAGTTGGCAATTTTTCTAGCTTATTTTTTACTACTCTGCAATTTGTACTTAAGAGTAGGTTCATTTTTGATGCATCTGGTTCTTGCTTGTTTTGTCATTCATTCATTCAACAATTATCATGTGACTGACTTTGGGTTTTGGAGAAACCAACTTATCATCCAATTGAGTATTACTAGGGAAACATGAAAAAGAAGGATGTGGTTCAGCCAACCAAATTTAAGATGTCATAACTAACACAGAGGAGAAATGACTGGAATATCAACCAAGGACTCAGTATTGGCTGTGGAGACAAGGCAAAAGGGAAGCAGCTTTGGAAAAAAAAATCTGATGAAATAACCAATGAAACTGATTCAACATGCAGGGCAGAGTGGAGGGACCGGCACAGTTGAGGGAGAAATGCGGAAGTACTGCTAGTTTCATGCTGTAGTGGCAGAAACATGTGATACTTTTTCTCATTCATCATGAGAATCACAGCCAACACTCCTGTAACAAGAGACAGGCGAGCAAAAAATGAGCCTGATAAACTTAGTTAATCAAAGTTTTACAGGACACAGAAGCACTGCAGATGAAGATGAAAAACTGAGGAGAAACTATTATGTTCCAGTTTGATGAAGAATGGATTTTACAAAAAGGACATGCTTTAAAGGCAATAGAACAAGAGAGGGAAGTTCAGCAAGACTCATTTATTCGAATTCTTCTGAAGTTTTCATTCCTTTCTCCTAGGCCTGGGACAGAGCATTTCTGCAATGAGAGTGTCCAAGGGTAAAGGTAAGAGTGACCTTTCTATGTGTTATGACTTGCTCTGGGTGGGAATGGGGGAATTCTAGTTTCTAGAATCCACCTTGAGGAAGAACAAATCTGGCTTTTATGACTTGTAGGAGAAAGAGCAGGAGGAGACAAGAGGGCAAGGGCTGATTCCCTTCTAGTTGCCTTCATTTTAAAGTACTCAGCATGCCCTCATGTTCTGAACCTCAACACTATCTAGGCAACTAAAGATGAATGGCAGTGTCCGTTAATTAAGGAAGAAAATTAAGAGGAAAGATCTTAGGGCATGAAAACTGTACACATAGTACGTTTTGCACAGATTGAGTTGATACACCTAAAAGAAATCCAAAAGGAGAGGTTAAAGATGCCTTGGTATATAAAATTCAAATCACTATGTCTTTTTCACTGGCCATCAAAATTTAGGTTGTTCCCTACATATTCTCTCAGTCTCAACTATGAATGCAATTTAGCATTTCTGACTCTTCTCATCAAAGCACCCCAAGATTAATGGTCAAATTTTGGCTTGCTTTGAATTTGAAAATAGCCAAACCCATTTAAATAAGGCTCTGTTATGAGACGCTATGGTGGGAATAAAAAGCATGTGAGATTTCAATTAAAAGGAGGTGATCTTGGATACATTAATTTACATGTATCATCCTTAATTTATTCTTCAACATAAGGAAATTAGGAATTCTATCCTGCAGCAGTGCTGTGATTCTGTGCGGAAAGAAATTTGGACTGCATTAGATGCTTACTAAGTATTCATATATCAGTGACTGAGGGTGAGGCTTCAGTAGCCACACAGTGCTTGACAAAGGTTAGACTTCATTCGTCTTCCAAGCCAAACGTCTCCTCTTTGCATCATCACACTCAACTCTCAGGAGAGGATGTGACATCAGTCCTCAGCCTCTCCTTATTCATGAGTTTACATCATCCTCTCCTTGCTCACCAAGAGGGACTTCACATTCCAAGCCTTGTATGTAATAGTAGGAAGAATGATTTTTGTTTCTAGTTAAAAGTTCACTGTGCTGGAAGGAAGGAGGCTGTGCAACACAGGGACCCTTCTTGGGACTCCTGAAGTCCTACCCATGGAAGCAGCACATTCGTTTTATTCTTGGCCTCCAAATTAGCAGCTAAAAACAAAGGACACATCCAGTGTATACCCGTCCCCAGCTGATTCTGTAAAGCTTTCTTTTCTACCCTCCTCCTCATCTAACCACCTCTCTGTGTAGTTCTGTTTTGAATTTCAATTTTGATATTATTAGTAGTAATTCTCCATAAGAGACAAATAGGAGGAAAGGGAGTATTTGTCTATTATTTATTTCTCTTTAGGCAAAATGTCTGCAGGTTAATTAAATTGAAAAGTGTCCCCCGTGGGATGTGCCAATTCCCCAGTGGTCCAATAAGGAAATAAAACCATGGTGAAACTGAAAGCATTATTGCATGCTGCTTTACTCTCATCAACAACGGCTTCCAAATACAAATTTGGTCAATTATCGGGTGATTCAGAACAGGTTTTCTGGGAATTTAATTATCCAAATGGTCTGTGTGGGCACCACAGTCACCGCAAGGCAGATGACTTGGGGCTGTTGAAGGACTAGTGGCCTCAGGTCCTGACTAAGCATATTCACCCAGAAAGTGATGGTGGTACAAAAATGTCAGCTCGGCTTTTATCATGAAAGTGTCTATCATAGCAACAACCTCTCTTAGGTAGCTGTGGATCTCTGTGTTTGTATGTGTGTGTGTATGTGTGTGTGTGTGTCCTCATTTTCTTTGCTCCTTCAGCCTCTCTCCCATTAATTCACTAATTTAGTGAGTCTTTGTAAGCACCATAAATTCCCCCAAACAATAGCACAGATATGCTCAGCATCTGAGCAACAGGGAAATCAATAAAGGCTTTGGAAGAGAGCAAAAAGAATGGTACCTGGTAATAGCAATTATTCACAGAAAGCAACCTAACCCATTTTTAATTTAATTTGGAGTGCCATTATTGCAGGCTTCCAAATGCTAAGGTCATTTTAATCATGCAGATTTCATGTTTTATTGAGTTGTGGCAGAGAATTACTTTTTTGTGTGTGACCCTGAGTTAGCAAGGACAGGCTGGGCAAACAGCCAAGCTACTATATGCTCAATAATAATCACAATCTATACCTAAAGTTAGCATGATGGCTATTAGTCATTGGCTATCCTGCTAGGTGGAACATCACCGCATCAGAACTTTTTGTTATTTGACTTAGCACTTCCTTTAGCAAATGAGAAACATCAAATAGACTCTATTTCTTGGCTGGGAGGAAAGAAGGCATAATATACCAACTACAGAGAAAATTATGAAATGTTTAAAGGATGGCTTTGGGGGAAGGGAAATGAAAAGAGCCTGACCCAATAAAGGCAAAAGTTACCTTTTCTGGAGGGATAGGAGGCATTTTTGGGTGTCTGACAAACCAGATTTATTCAGAACCCATTTGTTCTTTACTAAAAGAAAAGAAAAAAGAATTTTGAGCTCTACTTGTAAAAGTTCAAATAGATAATTTAGTATCAATACTAAGTTTGCATTCTCTTGTATATTTAGGAAATTTATTTTTATTTTTAGGTATCTTAAAGGCAGAAAAAGGGAGAGATGGAGGGACATTCAGAGCTGACAGACAAAACTTTTCCATCTGCTTGGTTAGGGGGAAGCCAGGAGCTAGGAATTCATTCTGGATCTCTGACATGACTGTCGGGGATCCAAGCACTTGTCATAGCTTGCTGCCCCCCAGAGATGTACTTTAGCAGGAAGCTGGACCTGAGATGAGTCAGGCCTTGAACCCAGACACTCTGTTACATGTGAGCTGCCCCAGTGGCAGGCTAACCACTAAGCAGAATGTGCAGCCCTGTGTTCTCCTTTGTAATAGTTATTATTTGTGACATTCATATTCTATGCGGGAAAGTTCACACATCATTTGCATATGCTAGCACTACTTAATTTTCATTACAAAACTTGCAACATGTATTTTCTTCATTTTATAGGTGAGAAAGCTGAATCTTTAAGAAGAAATATTGAATTTGCACACAGCTCGCGAGAGGCACAGCTCACTGCAGCGTTCTAAGCTTCGCACCTACGCTGCATCGTTGTGTTGTTTTTTTACCCCAGCAATTTGCAGAGGTTTTCTGTTGTTGCCTCTGTTTGTTCTGACAAACAGTTCCAGCATTACCTTCTAAAATATGTCTTTCTTGAATTAAAAATATTCAAGACCCCTCAGAAAAGCTCTCGTTGTGTTTTCAGAGTGCTCCAAATATTTTATTGTAAATGACAACTTAAAGACATTAGAAAATGGGCACATACTTGGTTTGGGAAATCTCCCCCTACAGCTTTAGCAATTAGCAGCCATGGTTTGTATATGTTGAATTAGTGGACACTTGGAGTATCTTATGTTGGGGAAGTTTGTACTAAAAGGTTTCATGAACAAGCTGAAACCAGTTTGCTTTGCCACCTTGAGGGCCACCTGCTCTCTCTGTGCTCTGCTAATAAATGGGATTAGTAATCTCGGTCACTAACTTTACACGATAGCAAACATTAATACTAAGTACTAAATAGTAGAAAGATGTAAATGAATTACTTTTTTTAAAAAAAAAAGATCTACCTAGAAAATATCATTCTTCCACATTGGCCTTGTAGAGAATGAAGACACAGGATAGTCGATAATTCAAATTTCTCAGTAAAATGAGAAAGTGTTATTGACCCTGAAGAGTACAGAGGTTAATTTATTCGCAAAAATTGCCTCCTGCCATCTGCTATGGGTGGAAAGGATTCATGAAAAAATAATCGCCACCTTTTTCCTACATCCTGATATTTCTGTCTGAGTATGTACTAGTGGAGGGTGAGGCTCTGGGAGGAGGCTACTTTCCAGGAAACTGAGTAGGAGAACACTTGATGAGGCTTGTTTTGTGTCTTAGATCCCATATGTTCTTCGGGTATCTGTAAAAGGATCAACGGAGATTAAGAGGAGTATTGGCAAATGTGGATGACAGCCAAGCACACCCACATTTTGCAGGCCAGGCAGAATTTTTGCAGGCCTATTTACTTATTTATTATCTAATGATTTGCTAGGCTGGGCAAATTGAATTACTCAGTGTTGATTATAAAGTAGGCTAGTAGGGAAGCACAGAAGGTCAACTTTCCACCATTAGGATTTCTGTATGTTATCTCCACGCAGAATTATTCTTTAGGGAAATTGTTCCTAAATCCAGTCTATAAAGACTAAGGAATTTGAACAATCACTCAAATAATAGAAAATTTGTGTCATGATTTTTTGATATTTGATTTCAAAATTCAGTCAAGAGTTCATTAAGGTTTTGGTTTAAAATATCTTATACTGAAAATGCATTTTGGAATGATAGTGAATAATATTTTCATGACACAGAACACACCCTGAATTCTTTTGGTCGCAAAATTCCAATTCCCTTTAAAGGACATGTACCTCTCCCAATGTGTGCAATCTGTAGGACTGTAAGTGGAAGTCCCTCCCTTGCTTGCGAAAGTGGCAGAAGTGTTACCAGGTGAGTGAAGCTGCTGTGCTGTGTAATTCACTCACCTACTCTGGAGCAGAGCCTGGTGCAATGGTGGGGCCATCTTGAAACTGAAAATTTAGAAACAAGCAGGTCCCTTTATTTTCTTTGATCATTCCTGTTCTTAGCCTTTTCCTTTAATTCTATGAGCCCCCTCCATCATAGTCCTCCTACACTCTGTAAATATCATTTTGTGTAAATTTCCCTGAATCCATTCCTTCTGTGTGCAAGCCAGGGCTCTGACAAGTTGTCTTTTTGGAAAACTAAGAAGAGATGGAAGCAATAAGTTTAAAAACAAAGTCTAAGATGGCCAAGGATGTAGATTGCTTTTTAAAATAGTTCTGGTTATCACTTCATTCTTGTTTTGTTTTGTTTTGCTTTGCTTTGCTTTGCTTTGTTTTGTTTTGTTTTAGAAGCATCTGGATTAGACACATAACAGTAGAACCTGGACTGTGCACAATAGCCTAGTGACTAAAATCCTCACCTTGTATGCACTGGAATCCCATATGGGCGCTGGTTTGTATCCCAGCTGCTCCACTTTCCCATCCAGCCCCCTGCTTGTAGCCTGGGAAAGCAGCAGAGGATGGCCCAAAGCCTTGGAACCCTGCACCCATTTTGGAAACCCGGAGGAATTTCCTGGCCATGGATTGGCTTAGCTCTGGCCATTGCGGTCACTTAGGGAGTCAATCAGTGGACGAAAAATCTGTTTCTCTATCTTTCCTTTTCTCTGTAGATTTGCCTTTCCCATAAAAATAAATGTATCTCTTTCTTTACTTCTTTTTATTATTATCATTTCATGATACAGTTCCGTAGATTGTAGGATTTCCCTTATCCCCTTTCTAAGTCCCTCCCCCTCACTGAGTTCCCCTATATCATTACTATAGTATAGTTCTTCATACACAAACATATGTCCATCATTGTGGGCATGGACAATGGCAGAGAGTCCAGCATCCTATTGTCAAGATATAGTAAATAGTTTCATTAGCAGTGCATCATTGTCTGGAAGTAGAGATGCATACTGCATTGTGTCATCACATCTGGTTATGATAGTCACCATTAAACAGCTACTATACATTCCTTAAATGAACACCTACAATACAAAATCAGCAACAGGAAGAAAAATAGAAATTTAGAATGCCATGAAGTTAAATAACATGCTGCTAGACATAATAGTCTCCTTTACACAGTTACTATATATCCCCTTAAATGAAAAGCTGCAAATCAGAATCAACAACAGGAAGCGGGGAAAAATTAACAATACCATGAAGCTAAATAACATGCTACTGAATGACTAATGTGTCATTGAACAAATGAAAAAGAAAGACAAGAACCTTCTTGAAGAAAATGGTGCTACTGTATGATCTATGAGTCACTGAAGAATTTAATGAGAAGAAAGTGTTTTAAAAGAGATGAAACTAACAAAAAAATATTTAAAAAAAGAAAAGAACAGTGGAACCTGTCAGGGCCCCAAAGTCTCTTGTAGACAAGTCTTTGTACGTCTCTATTTTCTGGGTGACACTGTCTCTGTCCAAGCCATCTAGGACATTAAAAATAAACAAAATGTATCACTTCAGAAAAAAAGTGGACTAGATCAGATTTCCAACTGGCAGTTTTCTATTTGGTATTCCCTCCAAGCAACAACATTGCGGTATAAATTACAAGTGAAATGAAGTTTGGATTCTGTATCAGACCATACCATTTTCTTAGTTTTGTGGATTCCAAAATGTATTTCCAAATTAGATATTTCATTAGTTTAATGCATCTTTTGACCTGATTCAGACTTTGTGCTGCATTTCGTAATTCGGGTTCATTCATGATTTACTCTTCAGGAAATTTTATTGTATGGATAACAACTGGAGAAGATAATCTTCACTGCTCTAAGAATTCAGGTAATAACAGCAAGTTTTCATGAGATTCCTTGGCTGCTCAGCTAATAACAAACAAGAAACACACTGAGACCCCAAGGAGGAGAATGTAATGAAAGGAACAGATATTTATTAAAAGTATGCTCTCTGCTAAGTGTTACTTCTGACTAATGAACTCTTCAAGAACCTAGTAAGACTATTTTAAGAAAAGAAAACAATTGAGGTTTTGAGATGCTAAATAGTTTTTGCTCAATATTTATTGAAATTTCATCATGTACCAGGGACTGTGGTAGGCGCAAAGATCATGAAGATGTAGTGTCATAGATGACATATCCATGAATTAAATCCAGGGCCATCTGTTCCTGAAGCATGAGCTATAGATACTATGTTTTATATAATGCATCCCCTAGATCAGAATCATTTTTCCTGCTATGAAAAGGAGGACAAAAGCCAGCATAGAATTTGTTCCTCCAATGTTTAACACAAAGATACCCAATTCTTTTAGGTACATACACACAATTTTTAAGTTAAAAATGGAGGACAAAAAGAAGGATAGAAGGAAGGCAGTATAGGGAGGGAGGATGGAAGGAATAGGAGAGAGAGAGAGAGATAAAATAAGAACTAGATTCTCAAGGTTTGGTTTTTAAAAAGTTGGAAACAGAAGGAGATGTATAATACAACATCATTTAACATTAAAAATTATACACACACAAAACCACATGTATTTCAAGAACATATTGAATTAAAAAGATAGATATAAGTTGCACAAAACTGAAGAAAAATAGAAGTGGTATAAATAAAATGAGACATACTCAAAAAAGCAAAGAAGCAAGAAAGGAAGGTTTAAACAAAACATAATGTATTAGCTATTGCTGTAATCATGCTACATAATAGTCATTGGAGTTTGGATGGTAAACAACAAATATTTGTTTCTCACAAAATGAAAGTCAACTTTGAATTGGATTCTCTGGCCAGGTACCATTTGTTTGGTGTATTTCTCATCCTTTTCAGGCAAGTTCTGCTCTTGTGGTATAAAATAGGAGCTCAAACAAATGAACCTCACCACACTGATGCAATGGTGTTCACATCACATTGGTGAGGGCAGATATATGGCCAAGCTCCAAGTCAAATGGCAGAAAAAAATTTCCTATATTCCAGGGGGGCTATGCCAGCATGTGAATATAAATATCACCTCAGAGAAGTTAAATATTTATAATCATTAATTGCCTCTACCATAATTATTGGTCGGTAGATAGGTAGATAGATAATAGATAAATATAGACATGGATAGATTGCATATGTTAATTTGTGTCTGAAATATATTTGACAGATTTTTTCAAAAGAACAAATTCAAATGGTTAATAAGCATATGAAAAAAATTTCAGGTTCTCTAGCTGTCAGAAAAATACAAATAAAAACCACATTAAGGTTCTGCCTAATGCCAATGAGGCTGGCAGAATTCTACTCACAACACCTGCTGGCATGGATGTGGAAAGAAAGGTACCTTCTTCACTATTGGTGGGAGCGTAGGATCATATAACCACTATGGAAGTTAGTATGGAGAGTGCTAAGAGAACTGAAAATAAACCTGCCATATGACCCAGCTATCCCACTTCTGGGAATATATCTAAAAGAAATGAAATCTGCCTATGATAAAGAGATCTGTAATGTTACGTTTACAGCAAGCAATATATAAGAGCAAACATACAGAAACAACCCAGATGTCTATCCAAAGAAAGATGGACAAAGAAACCATGGTACACCTACTCCATGGAATGCTACTTAGCCATTCAAAACACTGAAATTCTACCATTTGCAGCCAATTGGTTCCAACTAGAGATCATTATGCTCAGTGAAATAAATCAATTCCAAAAGGACAAATATCAAATGTTCTTTCTGATATAAGGCAACCTTCACGCAAAATATGAGATCAATAACCCTTTCAGTACTGTTTTTGGTACATTTTAGGAGGTTTAATATTTTTGTCTTATTTTCATTCATTCAAAAACAACCTTTTTGTTTTTTTATTATTATTATTATTTTTTTAAAGATTTACTTATTTTATTACAAAGTCAGATATAGAGAGAGGAGGAGAGACAGAGAAGAAGATCTTCCAGCCGATGTTTCACTCCCCAAGTGAGCCGCAACGGCCAGTGCGCGCTGATCCGATGCCAGGAACCAGGAACCTCTTCCAAGTCTCCCACGCGGGTGCAGGGTCCCAATGCATTGGGCCGTCCTCAACTGCTTTCCCAAGCCACAATCAGGGAGTTGGATGGGAAGTGGAGCTGCCGGGATTAGAACCGGCGCCCATATGGGATCCCGGGGCTTTCAAGGCGAGGACTTTAGCCGCTAGGCCACGCCGCCGGGCCCAACAACCTTTTTGTTTTTATTAATCTCCTCACTGAGTGACTTATAGGTCGCACAATAGGACCATTTGCTTCAGGAAGGTCTTAAAGTTTCTTTTTCATGTCTTCAGTAGCACATTAGTCATTCAGTGGCATGTTATTTAACTTCATGTTGCTGCAAGTTTTCTATTTTTCTCTGTTGTTGATTTTGCTTTATTGCTTTTCATTTAAGTGGATGTATAGTAACTATGTAGCAGGGACTATCACATGCAGATGTGAAGATACAATGGAGTGTGTATATCTACTTAAGAATCAAAGATGGAAGCTGTGGAATATATACTAAAGATCATACAGCCTCATTTGCTAACGGAGAAATGTGATTCTTTAAAAAAATGGGATATTTTAGATCCTCCAAATCAGCAAAAATTATGAAGTTTTGGCAAAGTTGTAGGAAAACTTTATTCTCACTGTTGGTGAATTGTAAATTGGTGGAAACATTCTGTGAGGCAATCTGGGAAGTACTTAGCCCTCATAATTCAGAAGTTTTCCTTCTGGAAATAAATACAGTCCAAAGAATCTCCTATTCAGATCCACGAGGAAACGTGGTTGTAGAGGACTATGGTAGCATTACATGTGGTACCATGAAGTTATAAGGAATCTAATATCCACTAGGGAATCTTGGCAACCCCTCTGTATCCACAAAGGGAATTAGGAAATGCAACAGTAGCAAATGGCATATGCATGTATTAGAATAATCTACAAGGCCCAGAAGCAATGAATTAGATTTAGATAGAAAAAAATATGTTACATAAGAAGTAAGAATGACATACAAAGTTATGGCATGTTACCAGCTACATCATTTTAAAAAGCAGGCTCATGGGCCCAGCGGCGTGGCCTAGTGGCTAAAGTTCTAGCCTTGAAGGCGCCCAGGATCCCATATGGGCGCCAGTTCTAATCCCGGCAGCTCCACTTCCCATCCAACTCCCTGGTTGTGGCCTGAGAAAGCAGTCACGGATGGCCCAAAGCCTTGGGACCCTGCACCCGCGTGGGAGACCTGAAAGAGGTTCCTGGTTCCTGGCTTCAGATCGGCGCAGCACCGACTGTTGCGGTCACTTAGAGAGTGAAACATCAGATGGAAGATCTTCCTCTCTGTCTCTCCTCCTCTCTCTGTACATCTGAATTTGTAATAAAAATAAATAAGTCTTTTTTTTAAAAAAAAAAAAAAGCATGCTCATAACTCCTGCTGCACGCCCTCCAATAAATATCCACCAGTAAACCAAATGAACACATGGGAAGTAGATTGGAAGGATCTACAAAACACACTTGAGAAGATCACGATGGACATACAGGGGATTTTGGGTATAGAGACTGGAGGAGAAAACAAAATAAAATTGGGCCTTGCAAGGATGATGGTATTCCAATTCTATATACCTAATCTATTAAATAAATAGCAATGAGATTCCTTAACAGTTCTGTTTTCTTTTTAAAGTTCTGTAGTCTGGAACAATGCAGCAGCCCAGTGACTTAAGTCCTCACTTTGCACACACCAGGATCTCATATGAGCACTAGTTCATGTCCCAGTGGCCCTGTTTCCCACCCAGCTCTCTGCTTGTGACCTGGGAACACAGTGGAAGACGGCCCAATGCCTTGGTACCCTGCACCCACACGGGAGACCCGAAAGAAGCTCCTGGCTTCTGGCTTCAGATCTCTCAACTCTGGATGTTGAGGCTACTTGGAGAGTGAATCATCAGACGGAAGATATTCCTGTCTCCTCTTCTCTGTATATCTGCCTTTCCGATACAAAATAAATAAATCTTAAAAATATAAAAAACAAAGTTCTATAGTCAAAAACTGTATTTTCCAGTTCTTACATGGATCAAGTTGCAGAAAAATATACTAAAATTGAAGTACACAAGACCATTTATGGAATCTCTTATATAATTATTCACTTATAGCAGCAGTGGATAGTTATCTAAAGAGATACTCTATTGGTTTTCACAGGTTTGCTGAAGATGTATGATTGAACAATGACTTTCATATGAATTAAATTGGTTTTTCTCTCTCTTTTCATTTCACACAGTGACTATCATTTGCAGACTAAATACTCAATCAAATAACTACATCTCTAACCATTTCTAGTGGACAATAATTGAGCAAGTTGAATATGTTCCTCCTTAAGTTAGGCAGTTCCACATCACTTCTCAATCTGGTTTTTTCACAGAGAAATAAGATGAGCACACACCACAACCCATTAGAAAGTTCAAATTGAGCATCAAAGGTGGCATCTCAAATAATGTTAGTAAGTTATCTTCCTACTCATTATAGGGAACATTAGTATAATGAGATTGTATTTTCCTCGTCGGTTAGAACTATAAATACATTGCTTATAAATAAAGATAAATGGAATCAATCCTGCAAACTAGTGCTGTAATGTGGTTTTCTTCCAAGCTAGTTTCTAACATTGTCAAGACTATCTGATGCCCTGTTTTCTAACACTAAGTGGGTTGAAGTCTTTTTTCATCTGGCTGTTCTTGATTCTGGGCTACACAATGCACTAGTGCCAGCTCTTTGCTACCAGACGTATATTTAGCATGTCGGAAGAAAACCCCAAAACAAGGATTCTATATAGGAGCTAATCTTATAATTACATGGGTATCCAAAAGCCAGACACTAAAGGGTAGTGAAAACAATATAATTAAATAACATGAAGAGGAGAGGAAAGGCGTTTGCCTCTGAGACTGGATGCTGCCCACATTTCATCAAAGAAGGAAACCTAAAGAAAGATAAAGTCACTCTGAGGAGACTGATAGGAGTTAATAATCCCAGTCTCCCCCTTGGCCTTCTGCTCAGTTTTTAGGAAAGAGTCCAATTGGGATTCTAACAGAGCTACAGGGAATATCAGGGGGAAGTTAACTTTTGGCCACATTCCAGTCCAATTTTTCCAATTCCTGAGTCTTAAAGATGGTGTTCAGCTATGAGAAATATGGAAACCCAAAGAATATTCTACAAATATTAATTTACAGCTAAGAATTTTTTTTGCTGGCAATATAGCATTTCCATTAGTCAGAGTTCTAGGTTATTTTCAAAGTCACTCAAATGATACCTGCAAGTAGTGAGCCATCATTACTTCCAGGTCCCAGATGGTGAGGTTGAGGGGTTAAGTGAATAGCCCCAGGCTAACACTTCATTTTAAGACATCAGGTGCCAATACGGGATTACCTTTCCAAGTTTCTGACTCTTTGTATAGTGAATAACCCTATTCAGGGCAAAGCACATTGCTTGAGATGTGCTGTAGAAACAGCACAAGAGCAGAAACGCTGCTGAATATTGTAGCTGTCTGGGGATGTGACATCTACCCTTAGAGGTATTCAGCACACATTCACCTACTACTCTCCTTCATAACGGGGTGGATGCTGTGTTTATTCAGCAGCAAGCAAATAGGCTTGTTTGTTCAAAGCACTGACATTGAACAGGCGTCAGCTCTTCCATGTAATCAACAAGATTGAAACGCATCACAAGCAAACGCCCATTGTCTTAAAAGGTGCCCTACATCATTGCAGAATCCAACCACTCCTATATTGGGGCAGCAGCATGATATGAACAGGAACATTGGAATTTGACTTGGCATGATTTTTGTACTCTACAGTTTACCAAGTGAATGAGTTAAAGCCTCGTCTTCTTTGTCTTAAAAGAGAAGGTGCTAACTTAACAAAATTTATGTATGTTTTGGGTAGACTTGTGCCTTGCGCCCCTAAAATGTGAAGCTGTAGTACATGAGAGAATCACCACACTTGGAAATGAGATCTTTTGTAGACAGAATTACATTAAGATAAAGTCATGACAGCGAACTCTAATATGACATGATAATGTCCTTAAGAAAAGAGAAATTTGGACACAGACTCAGAAGGAAGATGATGTGAACAGACAAGGGGAGAACACTACATGAAGAGACGGAGTTGAAGTAATGAATCTACAAGCAAGACTCTTTCCCCGGAGGATTCAGAGAGATTAAGCTCCTATTATCATCTTGTTTTCACACTCATAGTTTTCAGAATTGTGTGACAATAAATTTTGTTGCAAGTCACCCAGTTTATGACATTTCATTATAGTAGCCTTAGAAAATTAGTGCATTGTAAATGCTAAATGTAATTACTTCTGCGAAGCATCTTGGAGAGCCTCAATCAATACAGATCCACTTCCTCAAAGAAAAGGGCTTCTGCAGTGGTACCAGAAAAATCCGCACACTTTCTTGTTTGCACTCCACTGTGATCTCAGCACACGGCAGATGGATCTTTGTGCCTGCGAAAGAAGACTGAAATTCCACAGATCAGTGCCAGGAATGAATTGGTTCCCTGGAGGATCTCTGGGTTAGAAAGGACTGAGGAAGGAGCCAAGATTCCTGGGTTGAAACTAGGATAGAGGAGACTCCTAACTGGAACATGAATTGTTATTTATTAAGAAAGAATTGAGATACCGATCTCTAAGGAACTGGGTATAAAGTCAAGCCCAGCATGATTCCTGAAGTGTAAATCCATTCTACCCCGTCGCTGGGACCTCTCAATGCGCCTCTGTAGGCTCTGCCCCAATCAAGGTTCTGCATCCCCACAACCCTCCAAGGAGTATCCACTGGAGAGTTTATTCTGTGCAGTGGTTAGAAATGGACTCTGGAGACAGACTGCCTGTGACTAAATCCAAGTCGGCTATCACTTGCTGTGTGTCCCTGGGTGAGTTTCCTTCTCTGAAAAATGCGCACATTAATAATAATACCCATGTCATCAGATTCATATGGGTTTGTTGAATTAAGTTATCTGAAGTCCATGAGTCAGTGTTAGTAACTAATGTGCCTTTTATTAAAAAAATCCTATTGATGTCATAAGATCTAGTCCCTTCCTGCTTTCTGGTCCTGGCACCTGTATTCCTAACCTAAGGCTTGAAGAAGCCCTTATCCTGACAGCTTGCTAATAGTTAAAGACTCAAGTCAGACGCTTGTCCACAGCCTCTCCTCACTATCAAGGCAGGGAACCTAATGGTCCCACAGTCTCCTCAAAGAAATTCTCTACATTGCCCGCCTGCTAGGATATCCAAATGTGTGGAACTCTCTTCCAGTAAGCTCCATCCTCTAGTGGTATTATCTCTAGTGATATTATTTCTGTTTGAACCCTCCAAAAATGGTCGAGCTGCCACCTGCTCCCTCCAGCCAGAATGAACTTGCTTCAGATCTCAGCAACTGGCCTGTCCCTGAAAAGCCTGCCCAGACACCTAAAAACAGGCTCTAGAGCTTCATGTTTGTTCTGGCTTCCTGTGGTGAAAAGCCCTGTGTAACAGAGAAGTTGCATGTTCCCACAGCCCTCCCAAATGGAGTTTGCTCATTTTGACCACAAAACTATCAAAACCATTAAAAATATGTGGGCCCGGGTGCGAACTTAACAATGTCTAATTATAACAAACCCACATTTACAAGGTGTTGCATTAGTCTGTACCAAATTATAAAAGGAATGGAATAGGAAATTCAGCTTATGGGAGGATTTAGAAAAATTAGTCTTACTTTCAACAGTCGTTCTCTAACTTCTTCAATAGACGGAATTTAGAAAAACATCAACAAAACAAAGCAAAACTCAAAAAGTTTTTATCATCTGATTCTTAATTCCCAGAGATGACTCTATCTGTAAGGTACTAGTTAAAAGTCTATAAATTACTGCCAAAAGCAATATATACATTCAATGCAATCCCAATCAAATTGCCCAAAACATTCTTCACAGATCTGGAAACAATGATTCAAAGGTTCATCTGGAAACACAAAAAACCACGAATAGCTAGAACCATCCTGAAGAACAGGAAGTTAGCAGGGGGAATCACAGTTCCGGACCTCTGGACATACTATAGGGCAGTGGTTATCAAAACAGCCTGGTACTGGCAAAAAAATAGAGAAGAAGATCAATGGAGCAGAATAGAAACACCAGAAGGGAACCCACACAGATACAGCCAAATAATCTTTGACAAAAAGACAAACGACAACCCAGGAAAATGGGAAGGTCTGTTCAATAAATGCTGTTGGGACAACTGGTTAATAGCCTGCAGAAACAAAAAGATAGATCCACATCTCTCACCATACACTAAGATCAGATCTAAATGGATAACATATCTAAACCTACATCCAGAAACCTTCAAACTTTTGGAAGAAAATGTCGGAAATACTCTACAAGATCTAGGGGTAGGTCCCGACTTCCTAAAAAGGACACCAAAAGCATTAGCAATCAAAACCAGAATAAACAAATGGGACCTCATCAAACTAAGAAGCTTCTGTACAGCTAGAGAAACAATCAACAAAGTAAAAAAGCAACCCACAGAATGGGAGAAGATCTTCGCGCATGACATAGGTGACAGAGGGCTAATTTCCAGAATATACAAAGAACTACAAAACAACCAAAATGTCAAAACAAACAAGCCACTCAAGAAATGGGCACGGGAAATGGGCAAACACTTCACAAAAGAACAAAGCCAAATGGCAAATAAACATATGAAAAAATGCTCAAGTTCCCTGGCAATAAGGGAAATCCAAATTAAAACATCAATGAGGTACCACCTAACGCCAGTAAGACTGGCCCACATGAATAAAAGCACCAAAGACACTTGTTGGCGAGGTTGCGGGGAAAAGGGAACCCTACTCCACTGCTGGTGGGGCTGCAGGCTGGTACAGCCTCTATGGAAATCAGTATGGAGAATATTCAAACAACTCAAATTCAACATACCGTATGATCCAGCAATAGCACTCCTAGGAATATATCCAGAACACTTGTTCTATGAGAAACCAACATGCACTCCTATGTTCATAGCAGCACAATCAGTAATTGCAAAAACATGGAAGCAACCGAAATGCCCATCAACAGAAGACTGGATAAGAAAGCTATGCTTCATCTACTCCATGGAATATTACTCAGCTATTAAAAAAAACAAAATGCAGTTCTTTGTGGCCAAATGGGCCAAACTGGAAACCATAATGCTAAGGGAAATGAGCCAATCCCAAAAGGTCAGATACCACATGTTTGCGTTAATTTAAGAGGATATGATGTTATGTAAAACATGTTATTTTATGTATATTATGTTATATGGTGTGTATAAACTAAAACTGAATTGACAATGAGGTGATTACAGAAGATGGTTAAGAAATTGCAATTGTTTTTAACATACTGGTTACTCAATACTATAACTATTAGTTACACAACGAAGTTAATTGTTGCTGCGGGTATGTTGCAGCCTTTAATTGATTGGGTTGATAATCTGATGGTTCTGCCCTCGGACCAGACAGGTTCTCCCCAGGAAGCTGAGGAACTAGATTGGACTATAAGATGTTGGACTCTATGTTTAGTTTATGCTTGCAAAGAGGGACTCTCAACTGTACTTGATCAGTGGATATGCAACAAGGTGGAACATTCCACATGGGGGGAGGGCGGTGGGAGGGGTGGGGTGATTCCCAGTTCCAACGAAACTGTATCACATAATACAATGTAATCAATGAATAAAAAAAAATATATTTAAAAAGTCTATAAATTAAAGATTGGAAAGGAAAACTAAGATATGTGAATGTGTGAGAAAGCTGGGCTTATTAAGCTAATATTTGTCAAGTATTAATTATGCTTCAAACTCTGCTTAGCACTTTATGCAAATCCTATAGTTGAATCCTCATAACAAAATTATACATTGGATGCTAATCCAATTTGTTTATAGTTAAGCAAACTGAGGCACAAAAGGGGTTAAATAACTTTGACTAATATCTGAAGTCTACTGTAGATAATTTGAATCGAGATCAAAATCCAGACCCCATGTACTAATAAATAAAATTCTTCCATATCTTTCTTCCTTTTTCAGTGACTTGGGGTCCTGCACCATCAGACTGTCCCAAAGCCTACTTCTTCCAAACATATTCAGTGACATTTGCTGTAAAGCCACAGCCAGTAAACACTACCCTCATTTTCCCAAGCCTAATGCAAAGTCACCCTGGCTCTCTGCAGCAGAGGCAGCCAGTTCCTTTTCAATGTCATTAACTGACTTTGGAAGAGACTGGGACTTAGACAAGGTGACTGAAACCTGTGTCATGGATGGCTTTCCTCTGAAGAAGATAGCGCTCAATAAGTAAGATCTGAGCATTTAAAATGCCTTGATGGAAATCAGACTGGTGAGAAATTGTGGTGACAGTTTTTAGAGATGCAGGTAGGACAATAGTAACCAAAGCTTCACGCAAAATCTGAGAAGGTAATTGTCAGAAATTGAGCCTCAACTCCTGTTCTTGTCTTGTCTTCATAAATCCACCCCCTAAGTAATCCTCAGGAAACTGGAGTGGTTGTTTTCCTGACAATAAGGAGAGTTTCAACTACAGGCCAATTAGAGCACACCCAGCACTGCCAGTAAAATGTTTCATTGACTTGACCTTATTGGTTTCATAAAATGAGTGAAAGAAGCCAGAGTCAGTCAACGGCGCTTGCAGGCATCTTCACGAGGGAGAATGGAAGGAGCTCTGTGCGCTCCTGGGCTCCCGTTCGTTCTGTAGCTCCAACATGCTGCTATTCGTCAACGCCGTCAGCGCTGACGTGGAAACAGAAGCTCACACGCGGACCTGAAGTACAGCTGTTACTCCCTGGAATATTTGATCTGTGATTTTGGAGGCCTCTTGGTTCTACAGAGCCTCATTTTCCCCATCTGCCAGTTTCAGAGGATAAATCTGCTACACTTAGCTCTGGCCTAGGTACATATTTGAGATCTTACAAGGTAAGCAAATGCTTCAAAATGCAAGAGGTTTTCTTCATTCTTTTTTTTCTACCTACATTACACTTCTAGATTGATGTTTGAAGCCTAAAGCTATCCTTGCTCTCACTGATTCCCTAATGCAAGCAGTGATGTGTGTGTGTGTTTGTGTGTGTGTGTGAATGCACATGCCCAGCCTGTCTCTTTTTCATCTGTCTTTGTTCTTTGTCAAGGCTTTCATGAGCATAGCAAATAGAATGGAATGTCCTGTCCAGCTCCCTCTCTCTAGCCAGGACGAGGATAGACCACTTACCACCATTGCCCCATCCCCCCCCCATCAGTGCAGTCGGTGAAGAGAAAGATGAGCAAGAACAATTCCATTGTGCGCCTGACCTTTGCCAGAGCAGGAAAGTATGTAGCTGCATGTGCTTTCCTCCAATCCCCCTTTGAGGCTTTCTGAACATATCCTACAGACGCTCTCCGGCAGCTTGGTTGAACTGGCCTCCTCCTCCATGGGCTGGATATGGTTCAAAGCCAAGGATCTGCCCCCCAACATCTCCCTCCCCCAGCCTCTCCAGCCTGCCTTTATCTTGCATTGTGCTCCTCACCAACAACAATTACTGACAGTAATTAGCTGTCCAAACAACACGATGTTATGTTTTGCTTAGCATTGCTGCAAAGACACATGGGCAAACCTGATGGTGCATAGCAAGTTGGAAAATCTCCATTGAGAATTCTGAAAACCAGGACCCCTTCCTTACCATCTTATCACGCCCTCTTCTGAGGTTGGATTTTCTTTTTTGGTAGAGCACAAAGGAGTGGAGAGAAAACGGGTGATTTAGACAAAACCATCACTTATTTCATACTTCTTTTGGAAAATCATGTGGCTTACCTAGGATTAATAGTTTACAATCTATTCACTCTTTTGCATGGATTTCTTGGATTATAAGGTTTCAGGTAGCCTTGAAGTTGTCAATTGTGAAGCAAAAGTGACAAAAAATAAGAAGCTAGAATGGGAGAAGGGTGAGAAATTAAGAATCTGTTTAACCACTGAGAGGCCAGAAAGCCGACCTAACCAAAAAAGCAGTTATCAGAAAAAAATCTGAACGGCAAATTCACCACCAAACAGTTTCTACTGTTCCATTTATTTCAACTAGTGTGGTATTAATAGAAGGCCTCGCAGCAGGCAGTAGGAAAATAAATGTATTCTCACTCACAAGGGAATGACTAAATGACTCACAAATGCAAAAATAAATAAGTGGCTCCCTATGAAAATCTGAAACTATATTATCCCAACTGAAACAACTAAGCTTCTTCACTGTAACCTAACATGTTAAATTCAATCAGTTTTATTTGAGGCCATAGAAAGATGGAGTGATCAATCTCCATTATCCTGAGCGTTTTTTCATCTTCATAGTGCGATTTGTCTTCCTATGAGACATTTCAGTTCATTTCCTTGAGCCTTCTTCAGTTTAATGGCTGCTTTTCAGACCAAAAAAGATCCCCTCTTCCTTTAGAGGAAATGGGAAAATAAAGCAAAGAGAAAAAAAAAAAAGTTGAAGACGGGCAAGTCTTCATTCTATGGAATAAAGAGAAGAAGGACATGCCCAGGTGTGAGGAAAAGATAACATGCAGATAAATAACCTGTATCACGGTTTGTTTCAAATGTTGTGTCCAATGTTAACAGGTGCTGCCTCCTGATGCTATAAAAAGATGAACTTTTTGTCTCCTTTATAATTTGTGAACAGGTAGGCCCTGTGGACCTGAATGAGGTCATACCAATTAGTTCACCGATTCCTGCAATCAGAGTGATAATGACATCCTTAGCAACCTTTCCTATCACTATGACACCAGCCCACTGCTGTAAAAACCCTTTTCATCTATACTGTTTGTAGGTTGGACAGGCCAAAGCTGTGATCCTGAAACCCACAGGCTGAAAATGCACATTAATATCCCTCTATCTCATCTAGGAACACAACATCTTTCCTCTCTCCAAAGAGCGGGAGTGAGAAAACAAAACTGACTGGCTCCAAAAGGTGAGCATTGGGCTCTTCCCCAAAATATAAGTCATCAGTTGGCTCTTTGGAATCACCTCCGATTCAGGGAAGATAATGAATATTATCTTTCAGCCTTATCCAGCCTGGTTCCACTACATATTTGCAATCCTTCCATATTAGACTGTCTTTATCAATAGCCACTAATCAGTTACTTCACAGGATGAAAACCGAACATCCTAAGCAGCTAAATAGAAACTATCAGCAACATTCTTTCCCCGAGTTCTTTTAATATGTCTGTTTTCCCGGAAACGAATGTAATACATACAACCAACAAAAGGAGACCCACCAAGAAACTATAGTCCACAGTTTCTTTGATTAGTAAATTTACCTCCATGAAGTTCTGCAGCTGTACGCATTCGGTTTGAGGCAACTTTTAATACCCTGAGCCTTTTCTATGTGAACATTGGGAAATATACAAAGTTGTAAAGCATTTAAGTGGATGTGTGTCTCAAGGAAGTCAAAGTTATTTGGGGAGAGAAAGGGACATATGGGAAGAAAAAAGAGACCTGACTAATGCAATGAAAATATATTAAGAAATTCATCATTAAGATATAGGGACCTTTGGGCCCAGAGCAGTGGCCTAGTGGCTAATGTCCTCGCCATGAACACTCCAGGATCCCATATGAGTGCCAGTTCTAATCCCCGGCAAGCCCCATTTCCCATCCAATTCCCAGCTTGTGGCCTGCGAAAGCAGTCAAGGATGGCCCAAAGCCTTGGGACCCTGCACCCGTGTGGGAGACCAGGAAGAGCTCCTGGCTCTTGGCTTCAGATCAGCACAGCACCAGCTGTTGCAGTCACTTGGGGCGTGAATCATCAGACAGAAGATATTTCTCTCTGTCTCTCCTCCTCTCTCTGTACATCTGACTTTGCAATAAAAACAAATAAATCTTAAAAAAATATATAGGGGCATTTGTAGCCATAGACTTCCTCGATAACTTCTGACAACCACAACTAGATAAATAAAAGGAAGAAGACAGTGAAGAAGAAGCAAGGGAGAGGCAACAGATGCCCCTGTCTAGAAAGGAACAATGCCACAGAACAGCGGAGTCAAGGAAAAGGCCACTGACTCAAACCAGGCTCTTCGCATCTTGATCCGCTGGATACAGAGAGCTTGCCTCACATCCACACACGACACATTCATTTTCATCTCTTATGAAAATATCATACTAGCTATGTTTTCATTGTTTCTATCCTCTCTTTCCTCCAATCAGGAAATTGTGCATCCTAAAATCGTGCTCACACAAGGTAGCTTCTCAACTAATGTCAAATGAATGGATTAGTAATAAGTAGGATTGATTGTTAAAAGAAATCTGAAATAAAATATAAAAACTCAACAGGGGAAGTGAGTTGCACAGCTTCAAAATTACCTCCTGGAAGAACGTGTCTTAGGCAACAGAGCTGAAGTCAGCTCTGTTTTCAGACAGATTCCCTGAGCGCTGATGACAGTGTCGGCAGAGCCATGACTTCAGAAATGATTTGCACAGCCAACGTTATCTGTAATGTCAGCAGTTACCATATATTTCTCATCGGAGGATATCAATTCTCCATTTTCGTAATTGATTCCAGTAACATAGTCAGCCTGAGTGCTGTATACAGCTCACTGATTGCTGGGCAAACATTATTGAAGTGTCAATATTTGCTCTTTTTCCTAGAGCATCATTGTCAAAAAGATTCCAATTCATTTGGGGACATGCCTCTTATATTTAATTCACAGGGACTGCCGATACAAACTCAATCTTCATTTTATTATCCGTTGCCCTTGCTCCGGACACAGGGGTTCACCTTCAAGCCACCATAGCGGTCCTTAGGCCACTCCAGTAACATTCCTATCAGATGTTACTTTTGGCAATAGCTACACAGAGTTATTTCCACTCCTGACAAATCCTGGGAAGCAAAATCCATGGTGACTGAACACCGGTGGCCAAGTGATACCACAGTAGGCACAGCAGCTGATCTTCCTGTCTGCTCACTTGGGCCTCCGCTTCTGAACCAAGTCTTGAGCAAAAGTTCACATGGAGGTACTATTGCAAGGTTAACATGGGCAACATGCTTTAGAACATTCTCCTGCAATATGAAGAATATGTGATAAACGAGAAACTCTTTTTTGTTGTTGCTTGTTTTGTTCATTTTGCCTCAGAGAAAAGGGACAATGCCTTGATAAGCTCAACCATGGTGAGATAATTCTGGCTGCACTTTCCATGGTCCCAGAGAGCCGTTCCCCCAGGGCATTCTGGCTTCTGGGGAAATCCCTAAAGCTTGCTTCCCTTTCAGCACCTGCCCTGCTGGCCCTTTAAATCCCCAGCTACTGCTCTGGCCCTAAGCCATCCCATTCTTCAGAGTCACTTTCCTCCCACTCCCACTGGGTGGGAATGCCAAGCTTAGGTCCCAAACAGGCCATGTCACTGTTAGAAACATTGAGGATTTGGGAACCATTTTGGGAGCAAGGTCTTCAGTCCTGATGACGCAAGACCTGTGTGCTTTGAGTGCTTAATCATGTAGAAAACATTAATAAAAGCTCCAATCATTATATCCAAGTTAATGACCATTGAAGGGCCTCTCAAATGAAAACAGCCTGAAACAATCCTGAGATATGATCTGATGTGATGTGCCCAGTCAGTAACATTTCTAATTAGTTATTACTGGGCCACCTAGACTTCCAGCTTACTTCTAATTGTGTTTCTGATAATGCTATTCCCAGTTAGGCAAATGATCATTGTAATTTCTGGTAATGAAATGGCTGGGGATCCTATTTTGTGCTGGGAAGAGAGCCAGAGCCCAACACTTTATAAGAAGCAAGTGTGATGGCCTAGAACATAGAGACGAAGCCAAGGTGCTAGCTGAACATTTACAGCACGTGTCAGCCTGGATCTTCACAGGCTACCCCCTCTCCTACTTTCAATGGCTGTCTCTTTAAAGTGGTATTCCTCAGCCTGAAAGCATCACCTTAGAAAGCACAATTCTTACAATTCTTCTCTCCCTCACACCTTTCAATGTACCAAAGGAGCACTGGTCTTCCATGATGGTAAGGTCATTTTTCTCTTACCATGATCAAAAGCATTTTGATCAATAACTGACACAACCAGCATCAGTAAATAATAATTGAGCCGTTTGGTAAGTTATTAGAATGATAGCAGAATAAGAGCTCCACGGGGTGGAGAGGAGGAGGAGGGTCAGAGAAGAAGCATCAGCTTTCTGAAAAGCGTGTGAATCTCAGCTCTACTGCTCCATGTTTCTTCACATCTTACACCTCAGGAATATTTATGACCAAATAATCACCTGGTTTCAAACTCCTGAATGTTTGCACAGTTCGGAGAAACCCTGGAATCTAGAACCTATAGCTTCTTTTCAGTAACAAGCAGTACCTCATCCAGTATCGTGAGTATGATGAGTTCATTCCCTGTCAAGGTTGAAATTCATTTTGTTGAGCTGTAGACACTGATGACGCTACAAAGGTTTTTCTAGACTTCTTTGTCAACAAGCTGTTGCTAGGCTGTGTTAATAACACCAAAGAACAAGGCGGAAAGAAAACCTGGAGCAGTCGTCTCGTGCTTCAAATGACAGCTTACAGCAGCGATTTAAGCCTCTGCTGTGGTTCAAGCCACCTGCCCACAGCCCCATCCTCTGAGCTCCCGACTTTCACCAGGAAGACTAAGGCTTCTGGGTTCTGGAACCTCACCTGTCCTCCGTATTTCTTTAGTTCTAGGGGTGGCAACAGTTTTTTGCTGTTGACAATTCTGGGTTGCTTTATCATTTCCTATTTGACTCCTCACTTCTGTCACCTGCATAACTTGTTCATGTATTTGATCTTTTCTGTTTAAAATACTTAATGAGGTTTCTGTTCTGAATGGATCCTGTCATAGTTCATTCTATTCATTTCAGTGAATCATCACTGGAAACAGACACAGATGAAACTTTTATTGATGTTTCAAGTCCTCTGTCCAATAGTTAAAAACAATAACAAAATAGTAATAATGACATCTGTCAATATTAAAACATAGCTTGCAATATCTTACATGCAGCCAGTGATATGCTAAACATGATTCACATTAGCCCATCTAAGTCTCTCAAAAAATTGTCAGATAATTATTATTATGAGTACCCCCATTTTATAGAGGGAAAAACTTTTAATGGCTTGGCTATGGCAACACAAATAGGAAGCATCAAAACACCACTTTGAAAATATATATATTTCGAGTCCCTGGTTTTCTATCCTGTAGTCTATTCCAGTCTCTAAAAGTTTTGATGCAGCAAACACCCTGTCGGCAAGGCTCAACTGTTCCAATATTACCTTGGGGTGACTAAGCCATGTGTCTTTTAATAATTGTGTCCACCTCCTACTTGACCTTTTTGGGGTCATTTCTTCTGCTTAGAGGAATTAAAGTGGCTATTTGGTGGTGAGTGCCTAGCCTTAGTGGTTAAGACTTAGGTTAAATTGTATTCCACATCAGACTTTGGGGTTTGATTCACTTCCAGCTACAGCTCCTAAGTCTAGCTTCCTGCTAATATAGACACTAGGAGGCAGCAGGCAATAGCTCAAGCAGTGGGTCACCACCACCCAGTGGGAGACCTGGATTGGATACCCAGATCTTGGTTTCAGTCTGTTGTGGCCATTTGGGGAGCGACCCAAAGAATGGGAATTGTTTTTTCTCTCTTTTTCACTGTGTGTCTCTCTCACAAATAAATGAACCAGGGGCTTTGGTTTGTTTGTTTTTGTTTTTGTTTTTTACATTTATTTCCTACGTCTGAAAGACCCAATGGAAAGAACACCTCAAGCACAGGACCATGGTTGCTCACCCCAAGGGTGTTTGTGTGGGAGATGAGCAACCCACATTTTAAGCAGGGCGGGCAGCCCAGGCACCTGCTGACGCCTGCTGAGCTCTCAGTTCCTGATCTCCCTGCCAGCCTGGGGGCCCAGACTCACAGCCCTCTGCACCAGTGCTGCAGCTCTAATCGTTCCCTACCTAAGGGCTAGAAGATAAGCTGCAGAGAAAAATTAATCAGAGTAGAGGAAAAAGTGGTCAGGAAAGGAGGACTGCAGACAAAGGGAGATTGTCTAGACACTGGCTCCCTCCCTTCTACCACCACCCCTTTCTCTTGCCATTTTTTCCCTAAGCTTTGTTTCCAAAATGATTTGTCCAAGCATTCCTTTCTCCTTCCATGTCTAAATATGGGGGGACAGGAATCAGAAACCAAAGTAGCCAAACATTTTACCTTTGGGACTGAGTGATAAAAATAACAGCCCTGTTTCAGCTCTCTGATTCACTACAATAGTATTGGAAGCATGCAGAGGAGCGCTGCAGGAGGGGGAGCTGGACAGAGGGAGTTAAGAGTCTTACCCTGCATTAGAATTTGATTTATGGCATGGATCAAGTTCATGTTGCTCTCAGGGTCTGCTTGTGAGCAGAAGAAATGACAAAAGGCCACATATGAAGTCCCAAACCATCTCAGAATGTGTTAGCATGCCACTCTGGACTCTACAAAGCAGGCAAAACTGAGAATGGGCAAGCTCACAGCTTGCCTTGCAATGCACAAAACATCTTTGTCCTTCAGCCTGAGGGTGTGGCCAAAAACAAGAATGGGCAGCTTTCTGTTACATAGGGCCAACATACCCAATTTGTGGCTTTTCTTTTGGCTTCCACTGACTACTTGCTTGTCTTCCATGTCCTTTCCATAGATGAGGATGAGGGGAAGGACCTGAAAACACTAGCAAGTTAACTCACTCTTACTGTTAGTGATTGTTTCCAAACAATGCTAACCTTGCTTGTTTAGCTTCACAGCTTTGTTATATTCCATGTCATTTTGAAGGTATAAAACTTACTTTTGACTATCAAAAAATAATGAAGAGATTAAATTCTACCCGAAATGTCTATGTCGAACAGAACCAGTGTTTTCAGTTTGATGATATGAAAGGGAGAAAGAAAGATATTATTGTTTACCTCCTTGCTCGAGCTGGTGAATGGTCTGTATGTGTGAATGCTTGAGCAGCCGCATGCACTCAACATCTTTCTACACCCAAAACCAGCAAATGGCGTGAGGACTTAGCACTACTAAATTCTAACAGCTACTGAAAATGCAATTTTTATGAAAATGAGACATTTTCACATACACACAATGATGATGTGAATTAAAAATGCAAAGACAAACAGTCCTACAAAAGTTAAGTCCCTGCTTTTAATTGTTATTTAAAAGGGAAGAATAACAGACGGGGAAAATGGAAGCTACAGCCTGTTGTCCGAAGGATGACGCAAGGAGGAATGAATGGAGCCTTAACAGTTCGCTTCAGCAGCCGTTATCACTGTTATCTGCTGCCCTGTCACTAGGAGATAGGAGTGAGGTAAAAGGGCTTTCTCATTTTTACTTCCTACAATTTGTGAATAACTGGTTCTCTGCTTCCTCCAAACACAATTCTTTCCCCATCAACCCTTCGAAGCACAAGCACTCGAGAGTGAGTCTGGCCTTCATGGTGTGGAGTTTGGAGGCCGGTAATAAGAGGAAAAGACAGCATTTAAGGGGAAATCTGTCTTTGCAGAGCTGGCTGGTCGTGCAACCTCACCTGGAGTTGAAACATGCCCATGCCATCTGATTCTATGAGTCTGTCTTTCAAAGACCCAGACAAAAGCCTGGAATAAAATACCTAAGGCCACATGGAGCTGCTAGACACCTGACTGGGAGCTGCTGCATACTCCTGAGGCAGGAGGGAGCTCCTGAGCCCAGCCTGGGCTCCTGGAAGGTGCAGGAGTGCTGACTTTGCAGTTGCTGCGAGGGCAACTTCCTTCACTTAAATCTGCCTCCCAGAGGGAGTGCCAGATAGACCATCAAGATTGATTTGTAGCATGGAGGTACAGGAATGAGCCATATTTCTACTTTGAACAGCAAAACTGAGCTAAACGCTTCTTCCCTCAAGTACTTTTTGCCCCCTTTTAAGATTCCTGTATCACAGAAGAAGCTCTCATCATCAGCGAAAAACACCTCAGTGTGGATTAACCTATTCAAATTGCACTTACAAAAACACATTTTTAATAAAATACATGCAGAAGTCATTCTTTGAAGAGGAAATCTGTTGGAGGAAAACGTAGGAGGAAGAGCGAGATTACAAAACGTATAGCTTGTTATATCCATGCCAAATGCAGAACAGCAACACAGAGCAGGTAAAATTATGGATCGCTTCAGGAGAGTCAGCCTTGAACTTCAGGGACAGGTAAAACGGAAGTGGGTAGATGTTGTGAACATCCAACTCTTTGCAATATTCTCCTGGAGACTTTCAGGAGAGAGTGTCATCTGTGCAGATGCTTATGAATATTACTGTGGAACTCAAGGGACTCTTTAGGTCCAGACCATCAGCATCCTCTTCCTATCCAATCCTGCCCTCTTCCTATAGATTATTCAAAGAGCTGCAGAGGGTATGAAACTCTGATTGGACCCTCGTGATCCTCCTCAATCATTTTACAGGGGAGAAAGCAACACTTAAACCCACAGCTTACAAGCTCCAGCCCCAACTCTAGCTTTCAACAGTGTGGAATTTGAGCCATGCCCTCTCCCCTCCTGGATTCGAACAGAAACTGCTCTCACATCTTCGTCGCTCCCTGCCAACACAAAACCTGGTGAACTCTTTTGCATCCTTCTGGCTTAAATCTAAACATAATTTCTTCTAGCTCCTAATCTTACTACATGGACAACCTTCCTTCCTCTCATGTGTCTATACTCTTCTGAACCCTGTGGCTACCTAACCAACAGATCAGATCATGATCCATGGTCTTGGGAAGCCCTCAATCTGGTGAGAAAAGACATCAAAACAGCAAGTGTGCACACACGTGCATTTATGCACACTCATAATTCAGAGGATATCAATGACTGTGATGGAAATGTAACAGGTTCTAGAGGCAATGAGGGTCAGTGGGTGGGTTGGGAATGTGCTCTGTGTCAGTGGGTAGGTCAGAGGTATGCCCTGTGTCCAGTGCAGCAGTTAGGGATGTGTCCTGTGTCAGTGGAGTGGTCAGGGACTTTGGTGCCCTTCCCACATGTCACCTTGTACTTTGTACTTCACCTCAGATGTAACAACTATTCAGTGTGATAGAAGCAAGTGTTCATCTCTCCCACAGAATTGCATTCCAGAACTGCTAAGGTGCCTGAGAAAGCAGCAGAAGGTGGTCTGAGTACGTGGGTCCCTGCCACCCATGTGGGAGACCAAGATAGAGTTCTTAGCTCCTGAATTCAGCCTGGGCCAGACCTGGCTGACGTGGACATGAGAAGAGGAAACCAGCAAATGGAATACGCCTCCCAACCCCTCTATATATTGCTCTGGCTTTGTAATAAGAAGGGAAAAGAAAAAGAAAAAGAAAAAGAAAAAGAAAAGAAAAGAAAAGAAAAGAAAAGAAAAGAAAAGAAAAAAGAAAGGAGGAAGAAAAGGAAGAAAAAAGAAGAGAAAAGAAAAGAAAACAAGGAAGAAAAAGGTAAAGGGAGACAGAAAAAAAAAGAAGAAAAGAATATCCCATTCAAGGCTTTGAACCAGATTTCAGGAGCAATGGGTGACAGTTAACAAGTGTTAGCCTCTGTATCTACAGAGTCTACATTCAAAGATTCAACATCATATGGAAAATATTTTTTGATGTACTGTGCTTTTTTCCTGTCATTATTCCCTAAACAATGTAACATAACAACTATTTATATGGCATTAATTATTTTTGCATTAATATTATAAGTAATCTGACAATGATAAAAATGTACAGGAAGATAGAAGAAATTATATGCAAATGCTATGTTGTCTCATATAAAGGATGCATGGATTCTGATAGCGACAAATTTGGGGTGGGCAGAAGATGCCCAAGAACCACTCACCTCCTAATACTGAGGGATGAAGATGACGCTATTCACTACAATCCATCTCCCCTTGAGCACACATTGAATAACATTACCCAGTCTCCTTTCCAAGTGTGCTGTGTGGCCAAATTCTAGCCATTTTGGATAATGCAATGTGAACAAAATTTATGTGCTACTCTTGAACCATGTCTATATAAATCTCCTACTTCAAATTCTCAATTCGGTTTATCCTGTTGCTATAAGGGATGTCAATTTCTGAGACTTATTTGAAAGTCGAGCATTAAAAATAGTAGAAACTCTATCAACTTGGCCCCAGAATGACAGTTTGAGCTCACCATTCTCCCATCCCTGTTCATCTGGAACTATCTTGAGCTATTTTTGAATCAATAAATGTTTACAAATCAAGGAACAAATGGAAATGGATGATTTGGGTTTGGACATAATGAACATCAGTCAATTTGATTTTAGAAAGTAGAACATGAAGTTTTAGAAAAATATTCAGTTGAAAATGCCTCAAATGGAGTTGAAACAACTAGCCCAGAATTGACAATTAGCTAGGGATGACTCACAGATAGAGAGGACATTTGTTTAAAGTGGGTGAGCAAAGTTGTGAAGCAGATAAAGTTGATAAGGAGGAGGGACAGAGAAAACAAATGGGGAGAATGGTTTTAGATCGCTAAATAAGAAATCAGAAAGAAGAGACTGAAAGGAACAGAAAGGTGACCAGAGAGAAATCAACATACTGACACTGATAAACCACCAACAGAGTGTCCAGATCCCAGCGAGACGTTCAGGAGGAGAGGTCAAGAACTCCGACAGTGCAGAAGCCAAGGTTGGCATCAGAGCACCATGAAAAAAGAAACCAATTTATACCCTAGGAGCAGGCCAACGATGTGGAGGCAATGATTACTGAATTCACTTTCCCCCACTCTCAAAATTGTTGTAGTGAGAAGTTGAAAGCTACGTCAGCAGCTAGAAGGAATTACAGAGAGAAGAGCAGGTTGTTCTCAACTCAACAAGATCTGACTGTGCCATAAGATGAAGAAAATAAGGAATGAGAAAATCTCTCAAGACTTTGGGAGGGCATAGTATTAAGTGCACATCTCTGTATAAAGAGACATCACTTTCATAGGAGACACCAGTGAAAAGCAACACAACCGCTTTGACTCCTAGAAGTGCAAGCCCAAGTAGGAAAGGGGAAGAAAATCAGGTGCAAGCTTGGGAGGGAAAGGTGAAGATTTGCCTCCAGGAGGACCAGATTTGCCTTCCAGGTTGCATCCTTGCTTGATCTCCCAGCACCCTGTTGTTGTCTAAATTTCACCTCAATAGCTTGTTACTTAATCTAGGGACTTGCCTCTGCAGCTCTGTGTAGATCTTAGCATGATATCCATTGTCATTAACTTTGGGCCAGAACAGTGTGTGAGTGCCCTTAGAAAAGACTAAAGTCGCTCCCCAGACTGAGAGAGTAGAAAACAGCCATATTTCACACCTGGAGCACAATGTATATGAAAACTATTCTGGAAAACAGACTGCTCCTCTTGAATCATATGCTTTGTGGCCCTAGTATAGAGCCTGAAGTACAATAAGACCTCTGCAAATGACTCCAACTCTTCTCATTGTTATTAACAATCTCCCCCGCCAGGGTTAAGTCATCATTCAAAGCATAGCCCCAACACTGAAACCAAAGAGTCTTACGCGGTTACAGCTGACTGGCAGGACTTTCTTGGGAGAGATACTTGGGAGAGCAGGAGAAAATAAGAGATAGGACTACCACTAGGCTTCAGCTTGCCGTTAATGAAGAAGGTCAAATTTATAATGTAATCATTTCACCAAACAGTATGGTACCTTCAGTCTTAGAGACACCTTGACAGGTGAAAGCAGCTGTCACACAGCCCTCAACTTGTGTTCCATTTTTTAATCCCACTGCTGATCTTTCCTAAGAACTACTATTTTTCATCAATCTTTTCATTACCTTGTGAGATTAAATTTCAGTGCTATCTTATGCTAAGTGTCAGGAGGTTAAAGGTAAACACAGGTAACAGGATTCAGACACTCCTTACCTATTTAAGTAGTTATAAAATCTTATTTTGACTTTTCTTCATTTTTAAAATTATGTAGAAACTCTAATACATAAAAATTAGGCTGTCTGGGCCTCTCTTGATTGACAGAGAGCTCCAGGCTAGAGAGGGCAAACTTAGGGATGCCTAATGGAGGGGCATGGCTAAGTCATGGCAGGAACTTCTTAAAAAAAAAAAAAAAGCCTCATCCACTTGAAGACTGATTCAGAACATCTGAAGTGTGTTCAGAAAACGCATCTATGCTGAAGCACCCGCGGGTATTAGGATTAAGATCCACTGATGTGATTCAGTTGTCTCTCTCCTGCCCTACCATCTGGGGCTCCACCCTTAGGCTTACAGCTTGCATACCATTTACTAACATATGCCCTGGTGTGAAGGGCCTGGGGCAGGTGCATTTGCACTTGCCTTTTCGGTGAGTCATCTGTTCCTTGCCATCCTTTCTTAATCAGAACTCTGAAGCAGGACCACAATGTGGTACTTTGTAAAAACCACGTAACCCTGGTTTAGGAAACATGATGTTAGAAGCATGGGTCCCCAGATCTGATTGTTGGTTAACTGTGAAACTTGCTTTGTGACGAGAGATTTCATTTCCTAGGCCGTTGCACATAGAAACGTGATTGATGCATTCTCACTTTCTTGGCATTGGAGCCTCTTGCTCCTGTGCTCTGGGGACCCTAGAACTGTGTGTCTCACTCTCAGCACCCTCATCTTAAAGAGGAACTACAGTGTAGTGGTCCTGCTCCTCACCTCCAGAGCGAGACAAGCTGGTGCAGCAGTGCCCCTGGTGCTCCAATAAAGACTAAGCATTTGTTGATGCAGCACACACTCCTAAGAGCCGGCACAGGACACAGATGTGCCCCATAAAGGGATTGACCATGTGCTCCCACAAGGTCACGGTACATTAGCTTTGGTCTGCTGTGTCTCAACAGGACAGGCCATTTTGTCTCCAAATTTCGTTCAAAGTCTAAACTGTCTGCACATCTGACACTAAATCATTTCCCGGCTCATGAATTCTGTGATCTTGTCTACTTTTATCTTACCGTCGTATATGGGTGGGGATTTCATCTCCTGCATTGGACTGAAGATTCCTGTGTCTGGAATTGTGATTTACTCATCTGAGTCCCCACAGCCTAGCACACAGTGTGGTTTCAGTGATGTCAAAACAAAACAAAACAAAAAAACGTTCAGGGAAGTAGCCCAAATCTAAGTCTTAGGTTCTGGTGTTGTTGATATTAACCTATGGCCAGAAGTTCATGACGAAAGATAAAGAGTAATTGACATGATCGTCCTAGATGCCCCTGAAAATTAACAGACACAGGCTCTATTCATTATCAGCCAATCATACACAGACATCATTATGTCGAATTCCCGAAGTTTCATGAATATTAGAGATGCCAAGATGAAAGTCACGGATGAAGGTGGAATGCAAATGAGATATATGAATTTGGACTTTCCTTGTTTTAGATACAGGCTGATTAAACAGATAATAAATCACTTGTTCAGGAACTGAAGAAGTAGGCCCTCTAAAACACAAAGGGTAAGAGTGTAAATTACTATTACTTGTGTGAGCAGGATTAACATACTTATTTAATCCATCAGTTCTGTTCTAATTAATTACTTTTTAAATTGAGTAATAAAAGTTATATTTATTTATTATGTATACATACTGTTTTGAAATATGTGTGCACCAAGATGGTTAAATCAAGCTAATGAATGTACGCAAGCCATCAATTCCACTTCTAGGAATTCAGCCTGAGGAAGTAATATAACAAGAGTGCAAAGATTCATTAAGGGACATCCATGAAAATATTGGAAACAACACAGCTGTTTAAAAGGTTCAGCAGGTTTTTAATACTGTACTTCATCATAGTAAGATGGTGTTTTTTATTATTTTGGCATCTCTGAAATCAGGATGTGTCTTGCAGTCAAAGGAGTCTGCTGATTATAATTGGCAGGGATTTTTCCTTCTTATGGGCACATAATCTTGCAATTATAGGTGCCTTTCGCTGGTTCAGTGAGATATGACACATTGATGTAGAAAAATGGTCACTACACATTAAGTCAAATAAGAATCCTACAGAAAAAATCCGATGACAAAATCCCATTTATGTTCATTTATATGTTAATTTCTGGAAGCAGATGCATGAAAATTTTAATTGTGATTACCTCTGAGTAGAGTCATGAAAGATTTAAGTTCTCTTCCTGAAATAATTGACAAAACTCATGCATTAGCAAAAATAAAGATGTTTTCAAATAAGTTGGTTGCTTTGCTTTTCTCCCACCCGTTCTAATGGTTTTATTCAGAATAAAAGAATTTCAAAACTGAATGCCCTTAAAGGAGATCAGGTGAGCAATATGTTGTCAACACGGTCATGTCCACACATCACTGATTCTGGGCTCTCAGTTCTGTAATCCGGGCAGACTGTCTTTGTTGTGGAGTGGTGTGGCCGAGTACCTGGGTGACCTGTCAGGTTAATGCTAACAGGACTGATACCACACTGACTGAGGGTAAGAGTGTGCGAGTAGGTGCTATCAGGAAACACTGCTGCTAGGAGGGAAGAAAAGAGGAAGACTGTGACCCAAGCCTGGAGGACAGACATTCTGATAACACCAGGGTAAGAAAGAAGAGACAGGGGAAGAAAAGACATATAGGAGCCAAGTTTGCCACTCACTTCTTTTAAAGCAGCAATTGCAAATATGGTAAAGCTGTAGCTTTCAGGGTAATATTGCCCCCACCAGGATTACCAGATTGAAGATCAAAGGCTTAAAAGAATTCAGAATGCAAGAGCATCACCTAAAAGTATGAGGGCTTTTTTTAAAAAAAGTATTTAAGCATATTACACAACTTGAATAACCATAATTAGGTGATAGCCAGTTATTTACATTTATTTAACATGTGATTTTAAAATGCTCATACTAAATTCTTGTGCTAAATATGTTATGATAAATTGAGTTAGTTTCCTTAACCCTTTTTCTCTCAATAACTTTCCAGCCTTCCACTGCTATTATTTATAATATTAGTAGCATCTCATCGGTAATGGGCTATTATTGCTATCCCGTCTGTACCATTAACAATTTCTTAATTAAGTGAGGCGACAACTGTCCCTCCTTGTCCTCACTACCTTGTCACTGTTTTTCTTCCCAAAGTAATTTTTTTCTGGTCATCCTCGTTTTATTTCTTACTTTTTTCCTCACAGACAAGCTTAGCTTCTGGTGTCTTTCACAGACAGATCTGAGATTTCTTCTCTGGTCTGCACCCCGCCTACCCCAATCTGTTCACTCTGTCTCTTGATTTCATTTCTGTATTCATTTCTCCCTTTTCAAAACCCTTTTTCACATCTTACCATTTCTCATCCCTTCTCCTCCCAATTGTCTTGAATTTATTCTCTGCTGATCTCTTATTCACCTTTCCCAACAATACAATCCTAACATCTTCATGTTTTTGGTCTATTTCTCTGTACTTTTCATCTCATATTCTAACTATCCACTTATAGGAACATAATCTTTACACAAAGAGACAAAATTGGCACTGGTTTCATCCTACAATTCCTTTGTGATCTCAAAACCATCACACAAATAAACCCCACCAGTGTCACCTCCGTGTGCTTGTTTCCCAATCAATTATCCTAGTAAGAAATAAAGAATGTTAACCTCAAAACAAGTCTCCTACGTGGGGTCCATATACAACCCCCAGGAGCATGTGTGTTTTAAGCAGTTCATCCTCCAGGATGTCTTTTACTGAAGTTGTGCCATCACTATTCTAGGGTTTTCCCTCCTTTTGGTAAATAAGCCAGCTGCAAACTTTTAAAAAAATGTTTAGATTATATTCCACTTGAGTTTTTTTAAACCTGACTTAGGATTCAACCTTACATCTGTCAAACTTGACCCAGCAGTTAAACAAAAATGGAAAGACCTCCATGAGTCCTCGTTTCATAGATGACGTCCTTAGAAAAGTACAGTTTTAATATTTGTACTAGTCAACACTATAGACATTTAACATAGGTGACAACTTAAATTTCAACTAATCACAATTTTTAAATATAATTGGATATTTCTTAGTCGTATCAGTCACATTTCAAGGGCTCAAAAACCCGTGTGGCTAGCAGATAGCATATTGAAGAGTGTGGATTACAATATTTCCTTTTAGGCAGGTCAATTGAACAGAGCTTATCTGGATAACACAAGATTGAAGGTTCAAGAATCTGGGACTACTGCAAGTCAAAGACACCAGTTCTCTATAATACAATCTATGCTGTGATATTTTCTTACCATATAGGAACCTGAGAAGTTACAAAGAAAAACTGAGTTAAATATAATTTCATATTGTTGATCACACATAACAACATGCATTTTACCTTACAGAGCCCTTTCACATCCATCATCATATTTAAAGCCCATAACAGCCTTGTATAATAGAAATGACAAATGCCCAGCATTTTCATTCAGAGAAGGAGTCAGTGGATCGAGGAGACCAGGGCTTGACCACAGGCACGCTTCTTTAAAGTCGGGAAACAAACCCAAGTCTCTGGCTCTAGATCCTTTGATCTTGTCACCATCTTAAAATGCACCAGGCTGATGGGAGTCATTTTTTGAAAGTACCACATTCATTAAAAAGATTCTAAAAGCCACAGGCTGTTCATGTGTTTTGGATGTGCTGTCGTATGTAACCTCTAGCCTTGAGTTTTGATTTTTAAATATCCAACTTTCCACCTGAATTTTCCCCTTAAAGGTCTGATGGATTCTTGGACAATTCAATGCAGAGAGATTAAGATGGTTGGGTAATATTTTAGAGAACAAATTCCCTGGGCTTGTTGATGAGGAGGAAGAGATAAACTGAGGATCCAAGAAGCCATGTTTCTCACATAAACAACTAGGTGGATGCTGTTGCCTTCTGCTGCAGGCAGAGTGCTCACTTAAAGATGAAAGCAATACTGGGATGTCCCTCTATTTAAATTTCTCGGTGGCCCTGTGATGATCTTAGAGCAATCCAACACTTTGTGCTACAGTGCACATGTGATCCGGCCACTCTGCCAACTTCTCCCAAGTACCTGATAGATTCCTGTTCTCTGGCCCCAGGGGCCTCCTCTCTGTTTCTCCAGCTCTGCAATCCTGTCTCCTCCTTCATCTGTCCTCTGCTCAGAAAGTTCTTCTTTATCTCTTTCAAGGAATATAAATTCTCTTCTCCCAGGACCTTAAAGTAAATACCACCTGCTTAGAGAAGCCTTTTCTGACCATTCCACCTAATGTGCTCCTCGTCTACCAGTAAGACTATACTGCCCTGCCTGTCTGTCATAGTACTGCGCTGCGATTTTCACCAACATGTCAGCCCACTGTTCTTGTTTACCACCTAGAGATTTTACCACCTTTGTTTCCTGTTTTTTTCCCTGAGGCTTGAATAGTGCCTGGAATATCTGTGCAGTAAGTACTCAATAAGTACATTTCCAATAACTAGTTATTCAACAAACAAACTGGGAGAAAAAATAGCAGTATTACTCTTTTCATTGAACAGCTAACAAGATAAAAACTTAGATAATAACTTAGCAATTATTTCACATTCAGTTGATATTGCAGCCAATATTTGATCTCAGATATATCTGATGCAAATTTTGGTCTTAATCACAAGTCTATACTATGTCCTCATTTGAAAAAAAAATCCCTGTCCTCATTTATTTTTTTGTTCACTGAATGTTTATTGAGCATGTTCAACATACCAGAGATATAGTTGACTGGTAAAATTCTGGTTCTTCAAAATGAAATCTATTCCCTTTCTTCATCCGTCTCAAAGTCCAGGACACTATTCTTTTGTAAGATGAGAATACAGTCACCAAGTCATTTCAACTATTTGCATGATTTGCCTAATTCCGCATATTCCAGTTAGAACAAAATGAATAGAGCAACAAGCAAGTTCCTAGGAGATAATCTCTGTGCTTCCTTCCCTCACTCTTTCCAGGCGACAAGAATCTCTCTTAGATAATTATCTAGAATCTCTCTTAGATAATTTTCTAGAATGGCAGATTCAGAACATTTTTAAAAATAATAATATTTTAATAAGATTTTTTAAAATAATACATACAACTTACTTGGGATTATCCAAGTTCTTTGTCATAATAGACTGAGTTATTCATGGCACAGATGCAGTCCCCTAAATTTGTACTGAAGTAAAACTCTAAGAAGAGGTAGAAAGAACCATAAGTTGAGCATTGAAATCTGGGTCCTAACCCTAGCTCCAGCTCTAAACTAACTGTAATCAAGTCAGAATCCTTAAAAAAAAATTTTTTTCCTCATCAATAAAGAGGGTGTTGGAGATCTGTGGAGTGGAATGTACTACCTACATCAGCAAAATTGTGAGAATCCAAGGAGTCCTGGGAAGCCAACAGTGCCATGCAACGTGTTTCTAGCATTAAAAAACTTCATCAAAAGGAAGGAGAGTGGGTCACAGTTTGCCAGCATGTGCCTGTGCATGGCTCCTTCATTTTTCAGCTTCCTCTGTCCATCCCTCTGTGCTGTGATGCCATATCCCTGAGCCTCCAGCCACACTGGTCCTTCTGTCTGCAATGCATTTTCCTCACTGGTTTTCTTGTCACAATTCAAGGTTCACTTTGAACCTTACAGAGTCCTCTCTCTGGTGGAGATAATTGATCCTTCTGTGTTTTCTGAGTGATAGGCTATATGCCTATCATTAGGATCATGTGAAATTATAATGGCATTATCTGCTGGAAATCATCATGTTGGGAGCATAACCAGGATAAGGACTACCCTGTAACCACAGACTGCTTGCTGCACCCCCTTGCTGTAACAGCTGCTTCCCACCTACACCATGTGAATAACTCACATGGCGTTTCCCCCACACTAGTCAGTGTGAGCTATGCTTTGCTCCCACTGAATCATTGCACAGGGCAGTCATTTGGTATCAGGTGAACTCTTTGGGCCAAGTAGGGCCAATCACTGGTCTTCCTTGGGAATATCAGAACTTGAACAGAGGAAAGGACTTCAATACCAGGACTGAAGCAGCTAGTTCCTGTAACAGAAATACAATGCCACTTACCTGTAAAGCAAGCATCCCGACTACTGGAAGTTAATTACAAATGTAAGCATCCGTTAAGAGAAATAAATTTTTGAACACTCCGTCATGGAAAGGTAAAAAGTTTTTTTCATGAAAGAAAAGTAAAAAGTGAATCCAAGAAAGAGCAGTGGTTTCACCTCCGCTCTGCTGCTTTAGAATCTTCGTGACTAAACCTCCTTGGGTGTCAAGTTAAGGTGAGATAGAGAGCTTGGCTTAGGTAACACAGAGTGTCCTGACTGCACAGTTGTGTTGTAAACATTCAATAAGCTAAAATAATAGAGACCTTAGTGAGCTGCTAAGCAATAACCAAAAGAGGTGGAAATTTGTAAATTTTACTATTGTGCTGTTACATCAAGAGTGAATACTCAAGTCTTCAATTTACACCTGTAAGAGCTTATTAACATAATAGGTTAAGCTACTGCTTCAAACACCTGCAGCCCATCCTATAGAGTCAGTTGAGTCCAGGCTGCTCTGTTTCCAATCCGGCTTCCTGCTATCATGCCCTGAGATGGCAGCAGCAGAGAGCCCAGGTACCTGGGACAATGCAGCCCGTGTGGGAGACCTGGACGGTGTTCCTAGCTCCTGGCTTTGGCCTGGCCCAGAACTGGCCCTTGTGGCCAATTGGGAAGCAAACAAGCATGGAAAAGATCTTTCTCTCTTTTCCTCCCCACTCTGTCCCTCCACCTTCCCTTTCCCCCATTCCTCTTTGTCTTTCTCTTCCTATCACTCTGCCTTTCAATCATAAATCTTTTTAAATATCATTAATCAAAGCAGCTTTCCTGTTTGAGTTCTGTCACCATCTACAATTGGTTTGCAAAAATCAATGCTAAGTTCCTGTCAGTGAGGGCAGGGGAGGAGTGGAAGATGACCCTAGAACCCTGTTAGATGTCGTCTCAGCTTCTCTCCCTTTCTTCGTCCCTCCTCGAATGTTACTTTGAGAATGGAAGCCTTTTCTACTCAAAATAGCTCATTAGGCTAGCCTGACATTTCATTTGGAAGTAGATCCAAGTTACCACACCACCAAATATTTTCTCCCTTAGGGCTGTGGAAACAGACCCAGTAAGGCACAGCTCCCAGAAGGGCCTAGTGCTGCTAGTGACAGAATCAAAGGGCAAACATGGAATCCTCCGCTCAGGGTATTAACAAAGACACTGTCCCCACCCCAATGAAAACAGGCTGAGCTATGCTAGGAAGGCAAGGGGCCGGAAGTGAGGGGGACTGAATCACAGCACCCTCTGCTTCCAGCTGCCTCACCCCTGCTTCCTCCCAGCGCTCTCCAAGAATTGCAGGAAATCATACCTCTGCTCTGGAAAAGAAAAACACTCAGCAAAGAGAATGGCAAACATTCCCACTGGGTTCTGTTTTCTGAGAACACATTGATTAGTTTCTCAGATTGAAATCGCTGGAGAAAGGGCAGGAAGGAACTTGGGGTTCCCCCCAACAAAAGAGGAAGCCCTATGCCATGAATGGGGCCCTCACCAATGATTTTCCCACACTGAACTTAAAAAAAAAGCAGCAGCAGCAACCCATCCCAGACATGGGGAGAATGGGTCCATTCCTCCTAGGACAATGAGTAGATTCAGGTCTAAAAATCTCTCCCTCACAATGATTATCCTTTCTACTAGTGACAGGAAGGACAGACCAACATATTTTATTATCTTTGTGGCATTAACCCCTTGATTCTGACACTCACTCTCAGGGATCTAACCAGTGCATGGGCAGCGAAGGTGCTGGATGATTCATCCTTACATCTGGCTGTGTCTCACAGCATTTTCAAACTTATCTCAAAGTATGGGGCTTCCAGTTAACTAAAAGTGATTGCAAATCAGAAGAGGAAACATTGTCAGCGAGGAGGACACAGGCTAACACGCTTCATTGTAGCTGTTAAGTGCTAAGGCTCCAAGTGTTTCCCAAGGATAGCGTCGGCTGCCATCCCAGGCAGGACAAAGTCAAGCTGCCACGAGTCAAGAATGTATGTGGCTAGGTAAGGGATACCAGTCTTACACATGAGGGTGATTTACCTCAGAAATGTTGCAGCACAGGTGGTAAAGTGTATCAACTGCACATTTTGTGAGGGATCATACTAGGTTTGGAAATACTTCAAAAGATCCTGGGAAGCAAAATGAAGATTATTCTGGTGCAAAACCTTTTAAAAAGCATGCATAACTTTTCATGGTTCCCATTTTTCATAAATTTTTGAAAGACCCATAGTATACATGATTTCAAAAATATGTTAGCAGCAAAATAAACTTATTTTCCTAAAGGTTTCTTCAATTTATTTTTTCAGAAAGTCACATTTATACAGAGAAGGAGAGACAGAGAAAAGGATCTTCCGTCCATTGATTCACTCCCCAAGCAGTCAGGCAGAGCCGATCCAAAGCCAGGAGCCAGGAGCTTCTTTTGGCTCTCCCATTTGGGTGCAGGGTCCCAAGGCTTTGGACCATCCTCGACTGCTTTCCCAGGCTACAAACAGGGAACTGGAAGGGAAGTGGAGCAACTTGGACACGAGCCAGTGCCCATATGGGATGCCAGTGCATGCAAGGAAAAGACTTTAGCCACTAAGCTACCACGCTAGGCCCACATTTATTTTTAAATTATATTTTCCATCTTTCCATTAACTTTTGAAAATCCTCTTACATATGTTTGTTGCCATCTACACACCCAGAGCATAGCACAGAGATCAACTAGCACGTAAATATTCTTGATACAGATGTGTTGAATGACTGAAAAGAATGGGTCCTTCCAATTCTGCTGCTTTGATTTTTGTATCAAATGCTTTTGTAAAGTACATGGTCAGATTCATCTGCTCCATTTTCCTGATTTTATGGATAGGAAGGAAGAATGAGTCAGGTCCCACCATTCACCAAAGGCACAACTAGGGCTGCTGAAATGATTGCTAATTCTTCACCCAGCGTCTTAGCCTGCACGTCATGCTGCCTGTCCCACCATTTAGGAAGAAGGCTAAGCTTAGTGCTTACCTTGCTGTGATGGAATTGTGCAGCTTGTCTCTTGGTCCTTATGGAACTCTCTTGAAAAGCATTCTCTTCGTATCTTCTTAAATCCTTTGCCACAAATGTATCAGAAGTGTAGTGAAAGAGCAGCTGGTGGTCCTGCTAAGGTGAGTGGGTGAATGCAGGTGCTGGAGTACATGATCAGCCTGGGAACTAGAACTGCTTTCCAGCCTCTGTTGAATGTGAGATAGTTGACTGCAAGATGAAGAAGATAAAAGCCCTTGTACACTGCGCTGAGGAACCCCACTGCGTCATCCATCTTTTCCTCTTTGCTTATGGCTCTCCTGTGCCTCTAGCAGGATCAGTACCTGGGCTTTGCTTCTACCCTGTGACAAAACTGACATGGGCAGTGATAAGCCACAGATCTCAGCCTGACCAATCAAATCCTTTCTCATGAGAATTTGCAATGGGGACCTAGAGACTTTGTCAGTTCCCATGGTGAGCCAGGGCATGGGCCATGTATAGGCTGCAACTAAGACAGTTACTTGCGAGGTGCTCTGAGTTCTGAGATTGAAAAATCAAGAGTAGAGCATTACTTTTTTTAAAAAAAAAAAAGATATTTGTTTTATTTATTTGAAAGGCAGTTACAGAGAAAGAGGAGGATGGAGAGGAAAAAGGGAAAGGAAAAGGGATACTTTTTCTGATGGCCCTTTTAGATATCTATTTATTCTTTTATTTCTGCGAAAGGCAGAGTTACAGAGAGGGACAGACAGTGATGGAGAGAAAGAGAGAGAGAGAAACAGAGATATCTTTCATCCAGTGGTTCCCTCCCCTCTTCCAAAAGGCCCACAATGGCTAGGTTGATCCAGGCCAAAGCCAGAAGCCAACAGCTTTCTCCAGGTTGCCCACATGGCTGGCAGGGGCTCAAATACCTGGGCCATCTTCTCTATTTTTCTGAGGCCATTATCAGGGAACTGGATGGGAAGTGGAACAGCCAGAACTTGAACTGACGCCTATATGGGATTCCAAAACCAGGATCACAGTGCCACAGTGGCAGCCCCACATTTTTCTTTTTTAAAAGGCAAGCGAACTGGTGCTAGAAAGGAAAAGCAAATTTTGAGAGTGAGGGGAAGAGAAAAAGCCTGCTGGCGACAGGAGAGAGGACCAGTGGCTAAGACATCCATGTCTCACATCCAAGAGTCAGGGTTTGATACCTGGCTCTGGCACTTGAGGCCAACTGCCTGCTAAAGCAAATCCTGGGAAGACAGAGAGGTAGCTGAGGTAATGCTCTCTTGCCTGAATTGATCTCCCACTCTAGGCTTCAGCATGGCATATCACAACCATTTGGGGCTTGGGGAAGTGAAGTAGTGCGTTGGAGTACGCTTGTATGTTCTCTCCCTCTTGAATTAAAAAGAAGAAAAAGAAAATAAGAAACAGAAAAGAGAGTCCGAGAAGGCCAAGACATCAGGAAATCAGGATTGTCCAGCAAGCAACCCTGGCAAAGCTGAAGAGACAGGGGAAACATGGCTGCCTTCCAGAACCCCATTGACTCAGTGCCCAGCAAATCACATTCTCCATCCCCAAGAGCCGAGAGCTGTTCCTCACTGCTGTACAGGGACAGCATCGGGGGATTTAATAATGGTTGGCAAATGAAAAATAATACCGAATCAAACCAAATTCCAGGCATCGAGGGCTTCTCAGTCATTAACAATCAATTAGTGCACTCACTTTTCAGTACAAACGTTTTTTCCACCCGCTCCTTTCCATGACAAGGGAACACAAGCCCGGCCTCTTCCCCACTCTGGGTAGCTGAGCAATGCATCACTCTGCCCGCTCAGTCAGCCAAGGGACAATTTAGCTGCTGTTTTCATTGTGGTTATATTCCTTTGTTTGCTCCACAGCAACACTTTCAGGAGTGGAAGGAAACGAACAGTGGCACTGGTACATCCTGTCCCACAAATGCGGGTCAAGCAGAGACAGCAGTGATTTCGCTGCCTTTCTGGGGGAATCATGAAGCAATGGACTGTAAGGACAACACTGGGAACCTCACTGGAAGCAGGGCCATGGAGGAAGGCTCCCCAGTCACTTCCACAGGAGGATGTTGTGTGAACTCGGTTCATCTCTGTGAGCCCATGTGCTGCGGCAGCAAGATTGCAGTCCAGCAACGGAGTCAGTAAACATTTACCACAAAACAAGACATTGTTCTATCGATTGCTGCGTATCTGCTTCATCCTTCCCCTACCAAATTAGCTCAGATTTATGGCAATTCCCTTCCTGTTCCCTGAGCCAACTGCAGCACTGCAGTGTCCCGCAGGCCAGAGGAAGGAGAGCGATAAGCAGGAATCTATATCCCGACACTGTCAGGAAGAGCCTCGATGGTCATTTTGAAAATCCTTCTTGTGCCCATATTTTTCCCTGCTAGGTCTGCCAGGGGCCAATTTTAGAGTAGCTTTCTCAGAATACAGAAAGGCCCATATTATTCTCCAACTGTGATTGGTATTCTTCTCTCAGTTTAGTTGCTAAAATCTGAACATTAAAATTGCTTAGAGCAAAGAGCCTTGTTAGCAGAAGGTAGTCTCACACAGTGGTCTCAGACTCGCTCGCTCTCTCTCTCGCTCTCCCTCTCTCTCTCACTCTCCCTCTCTTTGAGTCCCCCAAGTTCTCAGTCCCAGAGGCCTTCTGCTTAAAAGTTAAGCTTCAAGGATACCAAGGGAGCAGTAAGGAAGTAGGAAAAGGGTTAAATAAACAAATAGGATTTGATCTACAGAGATGTCATTTGCTGCTAGGAAGCCAACTGTCATGGTCTCAAGTCAGGGTCTTTTATCCCCAAGTGAGTGAGTCCTGCAATCCTGCACCCAGATAAGGCTCAGCATGAGACAGCTCAGCTCAGGGTTCAAGGTGCCAAGTACAGAAAAGAGGATTGAAAAAAAGTCACAAAACAAAAACTCATGCCCCCAAAGAGCTGTCACCAAAAGGATCTCCCCAGGCAAAGAAGATGCACTTTAGCACATTCTGGGAGGGAGACTCAAGGCTTTTTCTGAATAACTACCCCCTAGGAGGCTGCACAATAATGAATGATAAGGGCAATGGAGTGAGGCCCTAAACAAGTACATCAAAATGAACAGATGCGCCATGGTCCAACAAATCATGAATACAGACACTTAAAATCAATACTTTTACAGAACAGAACTTTATAGAGAATGTTGCTTTGCTTTATAAAGGGATTCCTGTTTGTGTTGTTTAGACTCCTGTGTACTCAGCCATTGCTGTCACGACCCTGCAGAAATTTTGAAATGGAGCTGTCCAGGATCTACCTCTAAAGCCCCCAGCTCGCTGTCTCTCTCATAGCATCTGCTGATTCAGTACCCTTGAGATTGATGCAGATGGACGCTGGCCTATACCCTGAAAAGCACTGCACACAGTAAATGTCTGAATGCACTTAAACCAAGGCCAATTTCTATTTGGGAACTACAGATTGAATATTCATAATCTAAACAATTAAAATCTAAAGATGTCTTATGTTCTGACATGAAGCTTAGAAAGTCTCAAGTTTGGGGTTTCCAATATCTGGGTTACAGAAGCTCAAACTGGCAAAGTCTATGAAATATTCTAAACTTTGAAAAACTTAGACATAGAAAGCACTATAGAATACTTCTGATCCCAGGCATTTTGGATAAGGAATGCCCAACCCGTATTCTTATTGTTTAAACCAAAGCTCATTTATATCAAAATAGAAAGAACTGTGAACCAAGGAAGAGATTTCTATCTGTTGTTTTATATGCCTGACTCTTTAAAATTCATCAAACAGCTAATTCATTATTATTGTTGTTGTTTTATTTCTCATGTATCTTATTAAGAAACATTGAGATGTGTAAGTATGTTGCTAACACATCTTACACAGAATCCATGCCAAGTGGCTGATCCTTAGCCTGGGAAATCACACTGATTAACAAATGAAGATGTGTTGGAATCCTCTATGTTATCCTGCATTTTTTTTCTCTTGCTGATTCTATCTAAGGAGTCCAGGAAAACAACCTATACCATCTTCTTAAGAGCTTCTTCCTACCTTATGCTGAGAAGTGGATTCCTTCCAACTGGAAAATAGTGACAGGTGCATGAGGAAGGATGAAAGAGCTCCTGGGGAAGATGGTACCATGTCCTCGGAGGAGTCCCACAAAGATGTCCTCCAAGGACTTGGGAGCTAATCCCTTAGAGTACTATATTTGCAAATGCTGGAAAGTAAAGAGGAGAGAGAAAGCAAAGACAAGAAAGCAGAATAAATGAGAGGAGACATGGAAAAAATATTTGCAAATAAAGGTATTGCTATTATGCAGAACCAAAGACACGATGTGAAGTTTGGCCATTCATTCATATTGTCATCAGAAACTATGCACATTTTATTAGATGTCTCTAAAAGGGTATGGAAAACATTTTTCAGAATTTGACCCTGAGTCAATTCATTTAGGTTTGAAGTGGCCAATCTGATCTGTTTCCTTGAGTTTACTAGCGTATATAAATAATATCAAGGCTTTTAATGTCTAAAAGACAGGTTTCTTTAAATAGTGATCCTATTATTCTGGCTTACATACTTCTCAGAACAGTCTACAAATCTAACCCCAAGAATACAGTATGTCACTGAGCCCCCGAAATAGATCATTATTGTTTTAGCTCGGATGTTAGAGTCCACAAATGATGATTCTCTAAATACATAGTCGCTCAATATATACCAGCTGTATAAAGGGATTGAAGACATTCTGCTCACCTTAACATCTGGAAGCCGGAAGAACAGAATTAAGCCCAGAAATGAGGGACCAAATTTGCCATCATTATCCAAGCATAGATTATGCATTTGCTGTGTAGCTGTTTCCTGTGATAAGCTCTGTGGGACTGATTTTGATAATACAGGAGAATTTGTTGGGAACTAAATACCACTTCAGTACAATGATGGCAAAGTACTACCTGCCTGACTGCTTACCTCTCCCAACTCCAGGTCTCCAGGTTGGTTACAAACTTCTATTATCTGTAATCTTCATATCTCTCATCTGCTTCACATTTAACCTTTTATTAAGAAAAGAAGAAACTCATGTGCGTTAAAGTATGTATGATGGAACAGTCATAAAGAGTTACCCTTTCCTGGATAGTTGTACTTTAAAAATAGAAACCCTTTTAGGCAAAAAAAGAATATTACATAGTAAGATGTCAAGTTTCTGGATACTGGTTGGAGAAATATTTGAAGAATTGAGTTGTATGTACAGCTGCATGTAGAGAGGCTGGCTTTAGGGCATGCAGGAAAGCAGGCAAGCATGTTTAAAACTGAACCTCACACCATGCACCAGTCTCTAGGCATTGGACATTGCCTAAGAAAAGTAAGAGATGAGTAAGACTTGCTTGGTGCAACCAATGTCCAACAGTCAGGGTTCCCTTTGCAGAATGGAGGCATGACTTAACCATGAGCCTCAATGTGCGTCTTTTCCTGAGGGAAGAAGGGTGTTCCAAGGAGGGGAAAATAAGGCACAGAGAGTACTATTTATTCCACTCCCAGACCATATTATCCTCATCCTCCTAAAAGACCTCTCCTTCCTCAAGTAACTTCCCAGGCATCAGATCAGTCTTTATTAAATTTTCACATGCACTTAGTTTTAGATTCAATTTGAAATATGCTCTGAGGAGCACCATATAGACTAAGTAATTAGCTAAAGAGAAATGGTGCAGTATGGATTTTAGAGAGGGCACAGAATAATGCCTCTCACATACTACTGTCAGTAATTGGAAGCTTTAATGTAACAAATGAGCATTTTTATCTTGAAGTATTTATTTATTTTCTTCTGTACTTAATAGAGTGATACATTACAAAACCAGTAGTTTGGGAATATTGTTGCTTAGGACACAGCTAAAACAGGTGTTTAGAATTTTAAAAGTGCACCAATTTAAAAAGTGACTAAGCAAGTAATTAACAGCATACAGATATTGCAAGGTTCTTGAGAGTCATACTAAAGTTTAAGAAACGTTGCTCAGATTAATACAACATGACCACCTATTAACACTCCTGCCTGGAGGGACCTCTGTTCTGTTCTCTGTTGGCCTGTGGCCAACCCACAATTCTCTGAATCTCAATGGACTTTAGTCATATGGGAGAATTGAAGGAGACAGCCTGTATCCCTCCAAATGTTGTAGAAGAGAGCCTGCTGCCATGGAAGACATGACAAGTCTAAGCAAGCCCTACCACTTGCCATTCTCCTGGCCTTGACCACGTTCACATACCCTCTTTGAGTCTCCATCTCTCTGTTTTTAATTTATATTTGATAAGTAAACACTGTATTTATTACATACAGCATTATGTTTTGAAGCATGTATACATTGTAGAATGGTTTCACTGAGCTAATTCACAAAAGCATTATCTTACGTGGTCTTCACTTTTTGTTGTGACAACACTTCAGGTCTAGTCAGCGATTTTCAATAGTATACAGAACTAGTAACTATGACCACCATGTTTAAAATCGATTTCTTGAGCTTGTATCTCCTAGTGAACTGAAATTTGGTACCCTTTGACTAGCATCTCCCCAACTCCCTCACTTAGACCAGGGAAACTACCATTCTACTCTCTGCTTCATGAGTTTAACTATTTTAGATTCTAAACATAAATGAGACCATGTAGTATTTATCTTTCCACAACCCCAGTTTCTCTCGTTCAAACAGCAAATGATCATAATGGTAAATGATGCCTATTCTATGCAAACCTAAGTCTGTTCTCCCACTCTCTTGTAGCTTTGTCATCATTTCATTATTTTTAAACAATGGGTATGTGTATAACCATACTATGATCGGGCAGGATTTTTTTAAAGTTAAATCAATTTCAAGTCAATCATTACGGATAGATTTTAAAGGCCCAGTTAAAGTGTATAATGTAGGAGGAGAAACTTTGAACTGGATCATCATGAAGAAGCCATCTTACCTGCCAGAAACCTCAAAAATCTTGCTTCAGTTTAAAGTTTTAACCATATTCTTTTCTAAACTCCTGAGTAGAACGTGGGCTAGGAATACTAAATTATTTATCAATTTGCTTTTCTCTACAATCTGTTTTTCATGAGACTCCATTAGCCCAGCATTCCCAACTGGATACACAACCTCAGATGACAGCTGTCACAAGGTTTACGGCACTTTTCTTCCAGCAGATGACTGTTGGATTTAAATTACAATGGTTTTTGCACTTTTAAAGTTACCAAGGTTGCTTATTTGATCCACAGCTGGTACAGAGAGAAATACTGCCAAAAGGTAATACAGAGAGTATCTGAGCCTCCCAAATAGGGAGAACACAGTACAGAAATTAGCAGCTGCCTGGGCAAGCAACTCTGCTATGTGGAGTGACCTTTGAATTTACCTTAAATTACAACAAAAAGACTCAGAAAGGTGATAGAGTTGTTAACATGCAAGTACTGAGAGCTACATTGAGCAAAAAGTGAGTCCTAAATAGTAGGACTTCAGTCTTCAGAAACACTTGCAGAGATCAACCATCTCATTTCCTTATGCCAAACAGTTTAGACTTACCATTCTTTCCTCTTAACCTCAGTGCAGTGCAGGCTGCCCCCACCAAAAATGTTCAACTTCATATCCTTTTGTAAGTCAGAGAAGCAGATTAATAAACCTTATTCAAAGTAATAGCTCAAAGCTATCTCCTCCCTTCTTGCTCAAATAAATTTCTAGCTGAAAGATCTTGGTTTTGAGAATTCAATTTCCCATCTAGTGTTGGAGCAATGGAAAGATCAGGGCCTGGGAGGCAGTTCTATGGTCTCTGGGTAACCTGCAAGGATCATGACATTTCTGGTAGGTCAGCTCTCATATGCTATGTACCCAGCTCGCTGGTCTGCTCAGGAAATATGGCAGCTCATATTTAATTTTCCAAAACATTTCCCTGACCCTACAGTACCTCCTGTTCTCTTTACCTTATGTTTTGTTAGGGAACAGACACAATCACTCAGTTTCCCGTCCACATCTTCTACCCCACTCCTTACCCCTATTTTGCTGTTCAGAGACTAAGAAATGTCTGTGCCCACACAGCCAGTGCAGTCACCGCAGCCATGGTTTCTAATGTCAACATTTATTCAAAGTGTCTCATTAGAGTCTCTTAAGGATGCAGGTTACTCACCACTAGGCCCACTTCCATATCCAAACAGGGCAACGAAAGCTTGATGAGCAGCATGTCACATGTGACAGACATGTTGGCTGTTTCAGCTAATGACACCCTTCATGGGAGGACTCCGTGTATAAGGACACCGGGGTAGGGACACCAGTTTGATTTTCTGTCTTCCTCCTGACTCTGATTCCTCCCTAGAAGCTAAGTGCAGAGGGGGAGATTTTCGGAATGATCTTCACACTTCTGAGATTCCTGCCCACCCTGTGCCCCTCAAGCCCTTCCATCACTAGTTTCTAGGAATCTGGGGGCTGATTTTATTTGCACCTAGTTTTTGTACTCAACGCAGCCTAGACTCTCTCTGCCTCTGGTAGGCCATATTTTGCCTACCTGGTTACCAAGTATCACCTGGAAATTTCCTCCCCGACCCTCCTCCAAGTCATTCCCTATAGCCTTTTGCTTTCTTGCACAGACTGCTTCAAATAATCCTTTCCAAATAGGCTATATTTCACGCCATCACAGAACAACTGCCTCCTTCTCTCGCCAAATAAACTGCTTTCAATAAGCTTCCTCCAACCCCCTAAACAAATAACATTCCATAATCTACCTCATTCTAAAATATTGCTTTTCATAACCACCAGCCATTTGCTTGTTTTCTACCCTTGAGGAAATAAACTGTCTTTAAACATCCCTTCTTATTGGGACACAGAGTTACCCCCACTGAAACCATAAAATTCACACACACACACACACACACACACACACACACCCCTACCTCACAAACAAAACCATATACTACAACCTTTACCTTCCCTTTCTCTGAGTAAGAAAACTTCCATGAGGTATGGAAAGATCCACTTGTGACTTTCTGAGGATTTTTTTCCCTCTAGTAAAATAAGCTCAGGAGAAATACAGTAAGGCATTCCAAGGCCAAACACATTCTACTGTTTATTACACATATTACATTCTTAAATAAAAATGCGTCACATAACATTTTTTGCATAGATATCTTACAATATACCAATTTAAAAAAGAATTATGAAACAGACCAGTAACAAAAATAAATTTTTCTTCATTAATAATTTTGTAACATTAACATACCACCATCATATAATACAAATAATAGTTTTAAATCTTAAGACTTTTGTACAGCAAAAAAACTTGACAAAGTAATATATTTATATATATATATATAAAAAGCTTAAAAAAAATAAAATGTCAAAAAAAGGCATAACCGAGGGCTATAAGACTGGGTACTTCTGTGATATATTATAAATACCAGAGAAGGCCTGAGAGAATGTGACCAGGGGGTACAGGGTGAAGGATGGGGGGCTGGGAGCAGGTCTCTCCAAACACACTTGTTAGACACATCTGGCAAAAAGAAAATGTATAGTGCAAAACTCAATTTCTTCAAGCAACTGTTAGATGGATAATAGAGATTTGAACTAAAATGTGTAGTGGCTGGGAAATTGTATGGTGAGAGCAGGAAGTGGGCGAAGGGTAGCGGAGGTTGGGGAAAGGAGAGGGAGGCGTCAGAATATGAAACATTGATTTTTGCCTGTGTGTTAGCAAGAAGATCTTGGCCATAACTGGTATAGTTTTCCTCCCTGGAATAAAGCTGAAGTGGAAGATCAGGAAGTCATACTGAGGCTGGGTTCAGCTAGGGAATGCATGCTGGGAAGAAAAAAAACAAAGACTGGAAAACAGCCAATGAGCTCCAAAGCCTGCAGGACCCCATCACTCTGCCTCCAGTCCATGGGCCTCGTAGGATTCATCCTTCCCCTGTCCCCTCCCACAAACCCTCCCCTCCACGTGGAACTCCCAGTGTGGTCTCTGTAGACTGGCAAATATAAGCATCCATCCCCCGCAAAAGATATTAGGCACTGGTGGCTACTCCTCTTAAAACGTCAGTAGCCTGTTTTCCTTCCACGAAGGTACAATAGATACACGTGCGCATGTGTCTGGGCGCATACACGCATACCACCCTCATTTGTCTGACGTGGGGTCGGTTTTAGGGCAGTAGACAGAAGCTGGAGTCAAAGCAATGTACAATTCCAAAGCTCACAGTTGAAAATAAAAAGCTGTGTAATCAGTCTCCAACAAAGAACGCCATCCCCCTTGCCTGGTGAGCAGTGAGAGGGAGCCCTGTTGGAAGAGGACCTTGCTTGGGAGCAGCGGCCTGGGGTTTCTCCCTCCGTTTCGGATACCTGTTTCCCGAGAACGTAAAACGCAAAACACCCGAAGCGTACAGTACTAGATCGGAAGGATGCAGTGAGAAAGTTAATTGCAGCTTGATCTTTCCCCTTTCCGGGATCTTTTAGGAACCAGCAGAGGTGCAGTTAGCAGAATGTTAAACACCAGAGAAAACCTGAAACCTCAAGCAGTTAGTCACGGGTTATCACATTATTTACAAGCAATTGCTGATTCTCTCAACACATTCCCAAGATCCTCACCAAGGAAAACAGGCCATCAGAGAGGCATTGGTGTCAATTCAGGCGCTTAGTATTCACATCGAGCTATCACCTTGTTCACCGATTCTCATCCAGGTACCCAGAACTCCAATCTGCTGCTCCGGCCCCCACTCCTGAGCTTGGTGGATGACCAGCTTTAGCAAAGGCCAGGGAAAGCTCCCAGGAGTAACTTCAATCAGGTCCTTCTTCTTGAACTTTCACTTTGACAATGTTCCAGGTGCAAAACTGTGGCCAGATTGTTTTTTCAGGAAAGAAACAAGCAACGTATTTTAATTTTATAGTAAATTACGTGGCATCTCTGGCTTACCCTACCTTTTTCCTCTTTCCTGAAAACAATACCAGCACTTACCATTCTATGTTACATAGCACGAAGTGACCTCTGAGGAGGAAATCATTTGAACCAGCAAACTTAATCATCAGACATTGTTTTTCTTGCAATGTGAGTTTCTTTCTTCGGGCTTTGACACCGAATACAGAAGTGAGGGCCATTGGCAGAATGTTCTGGATACACTGGACAAGCCGCCCACCCCCAAACCCCCATTTATTTACCCTTTAATGCAAACAGACATGGGTAAGATCAAACTTTAACCCAAACTAAAGTCTCTTTAAAATCTTCTATGGATTCAAAGATTTTTTTTTCATAGGAATCAGTTCTGTTAACATGTATGAGGTTGGCTGTCTTTATACCCTGTTATAATCAGGCTATCAAAGATGTAAAAAGGGCACAAGAGGTGTAGCTGGGGAGCGATGGCGTCGAGAGGAGAGAGCAAGGGAAAGCGTGTGGGGAGGAGGATATGGTCGGCATGGAGTACATGTTGGAGTCTCCAATATTTTGACAAAATGCAGCTTTGTCCTAGAATTCTAACATTTCTTTTTCTGGACATGACGCTCATCACCACCAGGCATTAAGCTGAGCCAATCAACCTGTAATGGGGCCGGGGGCCAGTAGCTAGGAGTGGCAACTTAATTTCATGTTTCCACATCCCTGACTTACAGCCATGTGGCAGGAGAAAGAAGCATAACTTAAAGAAAATGGTCAGTGGCTAAGAAACACTTTTCTACACATCACACTTGGAACCGTGGAAAAGGTGTGCTGGGAGGACGACTGCAGAAACACCACACGAGGCTCCTCCTTGCAAGTGTGGGATCCCCTGGAATGTTAGGAGGTAACAGTTTCAATGAAAAATGGATGTAATGTGTTTCAAATATCCACCAAAGCATTTTCAAGAACCAGTGTTTTGGGGGTAGAAACTGTCTTCAGGCTGTTTAGAGTTTCCTAAGGACCATCTCTGCTGTTTCAAAGATGTTGGACACTTTATCATAAATCTACTTCCAGAAGAGTTGGAGCTGTCCCGATCCCCACAGAGAGGATGGTTTACCACTCACAGGTGTCAAGTTGGGCTAGAGAACAGTTTCAAAGCCATACACTTAGCACCCACCAGATTCTCAGGCCAATTCTTACAGTCCACAGATGACAGTGAAGCAAGCAAGCACCATCATGGTGTTACAGTGCACCCTGCTCCGAGGAAGCTCAGGAGCAGATTACAAAGGACCTCACTGATACAAAAGAGAAAAATTACTAAACATCTCAGACACCGATGAGGATCAAAGGGCCTTTGTTCTGCCACATCCAAAGAGACCACAGATGACAACAAGAGAACCAACAAGTAATGATTACTCTTTTGCATTTAAAAAAAAAAAAAACCTTTCTTTTTAATAGAGCCTTGCATTGATCAGTTCAAACCTTTATAAACCCTTAATAATAATATCATTTTGAGAGACAAGAGCAGCTCCAGCTCAGGAGAGAACATTTGTAAATCATGACAGCCATGGCTCAGCGCCATCACTGGTGTGTGCGTGCGTGGGTGCTGGATGCTGCTATAGAAAGGAATAAAAAGGAAACAACAAAAATTGGGGTATCTAAAATTTCATCTAGTGCACTGACTGGAGGCGCTACAGTTTAATACAGCTGAGGTTCAAGATTCCTCACACATCCTTTGTCCAGAAAGGATACACCACACATTCAAATAGAATCCCATGGTATGCCCTGGTGGACTGGCCACACCACGCACTCAAATGCAGTAGAGAACTACAAGATTGTCAGCAAGCAGTGCTCCAGAGCTTGTTTTTAAGTCATGTCTAGTTTTAAATCTTTGGAATAAATGGATTTTTTTAATACACTCCAACTAACATACACATAATTGCCTCCGGCAAATGAACAGATTTTGTGTGTGAGTGAATGTTTAGGATGTTTTCCCTTTTTTTCTTTTATATTATTTTTTTCTTTTTATTATTATTATTTTTTTTGGTCTAAATTAAAAAAAAAATAAAGACAAGGAAAATTCTAAGGGCCAGACCTCAAAATGCCCCAAGTGTCCGGCTGGCAGCTACAGCATTGTGATCGGAGGTTCCTGTACCTCCAGACGAGCAGTTCCAACATCCCAGTGAAAACAGTGGTTGCAGAAAGCAGAAAACCCAAATGCGAAGGATCTCGAAGGTTGCTGTCATACTTGTGTTTATGTTTCTTATATTATGATTTCCTTTTAATGACTTCAGTTTTGCATCCCAAATGTGTATGGGGTGGCATTTTAACAGTCAATGAGTCAAACAGTCAGAGGAGGGCAGGAGGGGAGCCAGCTGGTATGAAGGAGCAGCAGCCACGTGAGGACCAAATGCCATTTTTGTTTTTTAGACTTGTCTTGAAGGGATGGTCCCAGAATATACAAAATATACAATCTGTCCTAATAACCACCCCACTTGCTTGCATAGGCCATTTAGTGGTCCTAAAGGCAGTCTTTGGACATGAGGCCAATGCCAGCTAGCTAACAATGCGGGTAGAGAGAGACCAGTATTGGATGTGTGGGGGGTGGGGTGACAGGTGAGGAATGTGAACCCCCTCGGAGTCAGTTTGCAGAGCAAAAGGCCTCTGATGACCATGGGTATTGTAGGTCGTAAGTCATGGTGGGCCTAGCCCAAACCAAATTAGAAACATGCCTTCCCTTTTAGACAGACTATGAGAGAAACACCTCAACCCTTTCTTTAAAGGTCAACCCTTCATTACCACAATGGCATCTTGAACTGTGTGTTTTGACAAGTAATATGAGCTCATTGGGTATGAGAGAGGAAGCGAGGATGATGTTTTATGGAGCCACTAGACTTAGGAGGCATCCTCGGTTTTCCTCATTCCTGGCAAGAGTGATATTTTTGGCTTTGTGTCAGGTCATAACCCAGAGTTAGATTCAATACGCAGCTGCCCTTTGAGACTAGCGACATCTATCCTGAAACTGGTTCTAGGGTAGCAGTGACACACAGCACAGCAGTCATCACTGCAAGCTGAGGTCATTATGCCTCAAAGAGGAAGAGAGAACTGTAATGTCCCATCTGATTGGCTGCTTCGAGATCTGCACATCCAGGTGCGGAGAGAGTTCAGGAGAGATTTAGTCCATGGAGGAAAGATAAAACGTTTAAGCTTCCAAATAAGCTTTTCAAGTTTTCATTAGCAAAAACAGAGAGATTAAAAAGAAAAATTCTAGCACTGGCAATAAGGTGAGGCTCAAGGGATATACTGTGATGTATCATCAGGACTTTATTCTCTTGGCCACTTTGCAGTCATGCTAGAAGTTTCCAGAATCCCTAGTGCATATGGTGTGCAAAAGTCAAAAAGTAAGGAAAGAAAACTCCTCCCTTGAGAGTGAAGTCTAGAGAAATGCAGGCCAGAGAGGTGTAAGGTGTAATTCCAGAGTCTGCCGCCCTAAGGCCGTTGGTATCGACTGGAAAGATCTCAGTGGCACTAAAAAGAATCAAAACCAATCAACAGTTCTGTGAGGAAATCTGACGCACGGAATAGTAGGACTTTTCACACACAAAGGACAAATAAACCAAGAGTTAATTTTGGCTACCAAACTGCAATTTGGTTTTCTAGGTCATATTCCCAACTATTTAAAAAGAAACATTAGTGCTACACATGTGCAACTCGAAGACGTTGTGTTCTCCTATCAAGTCGCACTGAGAAGCAAGTTAAATAAGCCCCTCGTACTGCCGTCCACCCGCAGAGACGTCACATCCACTTTCTTTGATTTCCATTGGCAACAGCGGGAAAGAATTCCAATAGTGCTGAAGTCAGCAGCCAGTCTGCCTTGCTGAGTTCACCTGCTTTCCTTCTTTTTCATCTTCTACCATCTGGCTAGGGCAAGGCATAAAGAATAGACGTATATATTTAATTATAGTCGAGTGCATGGCAGCGTGTGTGTAGGTCAGTGTGAGAGTGTGTATGGATGTGTGTGTGTGCGTGTGTGTACACAGAGGTTTATAAGTGAGAACTTTCTTCTGAGAGGCAATGAGTCCCCTCCTGAAGTCCAGCCCCCTGCCTCACAGCATTCCTTCAGACATTGGCCGGTGCCATGGCAACTCTGGCCTTTAGGGTTTTTAGATATGTCTCTTCATATGGAGGGCAAGATGGTCAGACCTTGAAAAACACCTAGAAAATATAAACAGCAACAAAGAAATTAGAGAGGTCCAAGGAAAGATCCCAACTTCAATCACCCACAATAAACTATTCCACCTATCTTTAAGAGAGGTGTGGCATATATGCAGTGAGAACCTGGGTGATGTGTATGCAGGGAAGGTAAGCTCAGGCGTCAGACCACTGGGGTTCAACTGTCAGTTCTAATAGCTATGTGACTCTCAGCATATTAACCTCTACCTTAAATCTTCTTCGGTAAAGTGGGAAACATTAAGAGCACATTCTCATAAGATGATATTTAAACTGACAACTGGATAAAGAAATATGTTACATGTACATGATGAAATACTACTCAGCCTTAAAAAATAAAGTACTGACATCTGCAATAAGGTGGATGAACTGGAGACCATCATGATAAGTGAAATAAGCCAGATAGAAAAAGAAATTTTACATGTTTGCTCTTATTTTCAGGAGTTAATATAAATGGACAATATACAAATTGGTGGTGTGGTAGGCTAATCTGCCTGTGATGTCAGCATAGCACATTGGGTACCAGTTCTGCTGATGGTTGCTCAACTTTTCATTCAGCTCCCTGCTCATGGCCTGGGAAGGCAGTGGAGAAGGTCTAGGGCCTTGGGTCCCTACTCCTACATGGGAGATCTGGAAGAAGCTCCTAGCTCCCAGCTTTGGATCAACTCAGCTCTGGCTATTACGGTCATTTGAGTAATAAATTAAATGATAAATATCTCCCTCTCTCTATGTCTCTTCCCTTCCCCCTCTCTCTGTAACTCTGCCTTTCAAATAAATTTTTAAAAAATAAATATAAAAAAACTGTTTGGATTTCAAATCTTTTGGCACTTAGTTATAAACATTTCTTCATTGTAGTACATATTGTACATGACAATACACCTTTCTTTGTCCAGTATAATCAACATGGACCCCTCACTCTGTGAGATTAATATCTCTGCTTTCAGGAAATTAATATGTGTGTTATAAAATGTCTACATTTTGAAGGGAGTGTGGGAGGATGTTAAAAAGTTGTTAAATTTTAACCTCCACCCCCCCAAAAAAAACCTTTTAAAAACTGGCATACAGAAAATCTCAGTGCGCAACAACTACTGTGATCATAATTCTAATTACTGAAGATGACACAGTGTGAAAGTATTTTAAAAGTGTACCATGCCCATATCCTATAAAGACAGTTTAAATGTATATAAAAGTAGCTAATATCAGTGATTTCTGACAGTGAAAACCCAGCTGTCAATCGTGAGCTTCACATTGCTCTAAACTGTTCATGAAAACTCAGAGAGACTGCCAGTGGAACTAAAGGCCTCTGCGCTAGTCAAGGGAAAGAACGGAGAAGAATGACCACACTTGTTGAATATGTTAAGATATACATGCCTTGTGTAGCGGTTTCCCCAGTACAACCCCAGTGACATCTCAGCAACCCTCCACAGTGTGTGAGTGGTAAGGAAATGGACACTAAAATCGCACAGTTTGTAGGTGCAGAAGGAAGGTTAAAACTCATGCAAATCTCCAAGTCTTTGCTTGAAGCCTGATGTCCATAACTGAATGCCTTCCTCAGTGTTAGGGTGGAGGCCGTTCCTCTGACACAATCAATTTGATATCTTCCTCTTGGGTAGCAAGCAATCCTCTATGTTCTCAGATGTATGGGGCTGGCCTTCCTCCTACTCTGAAGATGCGGCCAGAGGAATCTGTTAAGAGGCATTCACATGACCCACAGAGGGCCAATGAGAGGCAACTCTGGGACACTAGCTGAAAGTAAGTGAGAAGCTAAAGCACAAGCCTGGAGGGGCTGGTGTCCATAGGGACGATATTGGGAAAAGACTATTTCCTAAGGAAGCCAACAGAGAAAAAGGCAATCCAGGGAACAGAAAGGGAAGGAGTGCTAACAACAGCACCTGAGAACCCGAACCCAGCCAAGCCAAGACAAATCTAACTTAGTTCTTAGTTACTAGAGCTGAAAAACATTTTATGAAACATACCAATCTGAGTCAGGTTTCTGTATTTTATGGCTAATAGCATGGGCATTTCCAATCATTATCTTATAATCTAAGTTTCTGACTAGAATCTCAATAAATCCACCTATCAATCTTAAATAAATAAATCTTTAAAAGAATCCCACCCACGGGCCCGGCGGCGTGGCCTAGCAGCTAAAGTCCTCGCCTTGAACGTGCCCCTGGAATCCCATATGGGCGCCGGTTCTAATCCCGGCAGCTCCACTTCCCATCCAGCTCCCTGCTTGTGGCCTGGGAAAGCAGTCAAGGACAGCCCAAAGCTTTGGGAACCTGCACCCACATGGGAGACCTGGAAGAGGTTCCAGGTTCCCGGCATCGGATTGGCGCGCACCGGCCCGTTGCAGCTCACTTGGGGAGTGAAACATCGGATGGAAGCTCTTCCTCTCTGTCTCTCCTCCTCTCTGTATATCCGGCTTTCCAATAATAATAAATCTTTAAAAAAAAAAAAGAGGAATCCCACCCACCTAAAAGAGAAACACAGGAATCTGAGAGAAGAGTGGGCAAAATAATTTTCCTTTTCTATTTCCGGAGAATTTTCAGGAAAATAGCAATCTTGATGTTGACATTTAAATGAAGGTATTATTCAGTCCTGTATAAAGTGTCTTCAAAAAGTTCATGAAAAATATGTATCATATATTTCTAAACATCTATACATGGATTTCAAAACTTTTTGCACCAAAATAAATTTTCCATTCAGTTTCATTTTCTACAAACTTTTGGAAGTACCCCATCAGATGTTCAATATTTACTCTGATTTTAGCAACTGCTGGACATTATCTATCTATCTATCTATCTATCTATCTATCTATCTATCTATCTATCTATCATCTATCTACACAAACAGATCTACCCTTCAGATTCTTCCAGGAAATAAAAAGCAGGGTATAAAATCAATCAAGTGAGCGTAATGATTTGTTCAAATTCTAGGAAATATATAATTTGGGGGTTAAATCTGGTCTCTCATCCATGAGACTTTATTTAAATTCAATAGGCCAGCAGAATTCTTAGTTATGATTTTATTTATTAATTTATACTCACTGGGCAATAGATAAGCTTGGCATTTAAAAACGCAGAATCAAATAATTTTTAGGGTAATATACCCCCAGATGATATTTGTAACTACACAGTATCCAGATGACCTTAAATAAGAAGGATTTTTTAAAAAGATTTATTTATCTATTCAAAAGTCAGAGAATTACAGAGAGACAGATAAATCCTCCATGGCTCATTCCCAAGGAGACTCAGTCATCAGCTATGGGCCAGGCCAAAGTCAGAAGTCAGGAGCTTCGCCCATCTCTCATGTGGGTGGCAGAGGTCCAACACTTGGGCCATTTTCCATTGATTTCTACAAGCCATTAGTAGGGAGCTAGATTGGAAATGGAGCAACCAGGATACAAACCAGTGCCCACATGGAATGTTGGCTTTGCAGCTAGCAGCTTTAACTGCTTTTCTACAACTCTATCCCCAGAATATTCCTAGTGAGTGAAATTTGTGTATTAAAAATAAAAAGCCAAACCCCATCATCTTTTCTCTTTATAGAAAAGTGGCCCTACAACATGCCAATATTAGGCCAACAATGATCCTCTGGGAGATCAAGGGGTTAAAATACCGGTCAGTATTTCTTATCGCCTATAGGTGGAATGATACAAAGATGGAGATGGTACAAACTTCCTGTAATCTTAGATGTACAATTCTGGGAACAGACTATACTTGTGCTGAGTCCAAGGGGTTAATGTCCTGAGTGCCACTACTAATAGAAACAGAACCCAGTCTACCATTCTCCACAGTTTAACATTCTGTGGACTTGAAAATGACTCCTCCCTGTAGGTGGGCCACACTGTGCATTCAGATGGTGAGCAAATGGTACAGCTACCTCATTGCTTTCTCCCCTAATCCAACTCTGGAGCTGGAGGTCCCAACATTCAGTGTCTGTAAGGGCCAGGCAACTCAAGTCAGAAGTACAACAGTTCAGTGTGATAATATACAGTACTCTTTAGCTCTCTCTATGTGCTTCTGATAAGTAAAGGATACAGAGAAATACCGCTCCTTTTTATAAGAGGAAGAACATCAGGCATAATCATACTTGGTAACCAATGCTTTGCCTTCATGCTGAGGCTACAGGGAGCATCCCTGGCCCCTGAAAATGGCACTGAATGTTCTTCAGCACCGGTAAATGATAGTCAAATAGAAGTGCAAACACACCAAGGTCACATCTGATTTTTCCAGGCGAAGCCAGAAATACAGACATCTTTGGTGGCATGTAATATTTCAAATGATGGCTCCCCCAAAAAAGAAAAAGGAAACACTTGTGTATTTGTTAACTACACTGCATGCAAAATCAGTTCAATTCAGTAAATACTTATGGGAAAAGGAAGCCTACACTCAAATTAGCTTCAAAATAGGATGCTCTAAATGTTCAGTTTCAAAAGGCAAAAAGTAGTGCACTCACCAGTCATGGCTACAAATGCCCTGTTTCTAATGGCAAATGTCTCCTCAGGAATGCCAACACCACAGGCATCCCAGCCTTACCCTTCATCTGCTTTTGGGACCATTTCACCTCCTCCCAAACCTGTCTATTCCCAGCACACTCACTGCAGCTGCAATGCAAGGTGCTGGCTGTCATGAGGAACTTAATGAGAGCCCAACTCCCATTTTTGACATTGCTGAAAATATGCTATTTTTGGTCTATACCATAGATATTGATCTACTCACAACTCCCTAAATACCACACCACAGGATTTATACCATTGGCCCAGCAAACTTCTTTCCCCAGAAACCACAGTTTATATTGATGAAGGAAACAAAGAAAAACATAAACAAATTCCCCATTCCTGTCATCTCCTTTGCTGAAATATCCAGTAATTTTGGAACTTTTTTTTTTCCTACATTCCATCCTGCTAGACAGATGGAAGCCTAAACATTGACTGTTAAAAAGTCCAAAGTTCTTCAAGTTCATTGATTTGGAGGGAGGGACTCTGATTCTGGAAATTCCTCCATTAAAAACATTTATCTATTTCCGAGGATTATGGCAAACCATAATGCTCAAAGTTTCTGAGTAACTTTCCAAATACCTTTCAGATGTGGCGGACTTGTACCTACCACCTTCCTAATTTGATAACATGCAAAGAAGTTGTCTTTGTCCCAGTGGAGAGAATGGAATACTTCCCCAAAAAGGACTATGGACAGGGTCACCATTTGCATAGCTTATTTTGTGAGCCAAGGCTAGAGAGGAGTAGAGCGCATTTGAGAAGGGGGATGTAAACAGAAGATCTCTTACTGGAGCACACTGTGTATAACAGCTGCTGATTCATGGAAATTCAGGATGGCTTCTATGGAAGGAGATGGAACTGAAACCATGAATTGCGCTCCCTTGTAGACAGAGAGCTCCAAGGAGATTGGGTGACAATAGCTTTGTAAAGCATACTTCCTCAGCCCTGGGATGGGAGGTTATCTAGGGCTCCAGGAGGCCTGAGCTCTTTATTTAGTTCTTAGAGAATGAAGATAAGAGGAAAATAGCCTGTTCAGGAAGTAGGAAAAAAAAGAATAAGGAAAAACATCACTGTGTCTTTATAAGCATCTTACAGGAGCACCAAGCCAACTTGGCCATCCATGAGACTCTGCTTTCCAAACAAGTACCGCCATGGAGGAAGGCCATGAGCAGGAGGTGCAGGCACAGGCTCTGGGGCAGGCAGGATGTGAATGCAATCGCATTTCCTCCCAAGGAGAGCCAGGCCTCTGGTGACTTCCTGCACACCCCTCCTGCCATCCTGCAAGTTGCTGCCCAAGCCAGGGAACCCTGAGGCTTTCAGGAGCTTTTATCGTATTAGAAGCATTTTTCTCATCATAACCGAGACCTTTAGTATTGCATTAAAAAGATGGTTAATTTTCTTAAGCTTCCTTTTAAACACAGAAATAGGATTAGAAGGATAACACGCTCAGATGCAAGCCCGTTATTTGATTATGTCTAAACCTAATCCTGCCTTCACCTTGGCCTGCAGAGTCTCCATTTTGGGGTTTATTGGTTGATAATGCCAGGGCTGTCAGATACTATTACTTGGGTAGTATCTGGTGCTACGTGCTCCTTCTTCTACTATCAAATGCTGGAGCTTTGAAATCGAATTATAAGATAAGTTCTGAAAACCTCACCGTCTTTTGGACCCTTGTACCGATTTTTCAAGGGGGAAATAACAAGGTAGTCCCCTTGAGGGGGGGCTCTTTTCCAACAATGCTTTCACAATAATGCCTTACAACTAACCTTTCTGCCCAGGAGCAAGCATTCCATTCTTTCCTACCAACAAAGGAAGGGGGAAAATGGCATTGATGGTAATTTAAAAAGATCAGAAGCAGCTACAGGTGAACACCTTCTATCTGATCATTTTTCATATTTTACTAAAATTGTTGCTTCAGCTCCTCGAGCGTCAGTCTTGTTGATACCCAGCAGCTGACAGTTCCTGGCCCAAATTAAATGCTGTGTAACTCTACTCAAGAACTCCCACCACCTCTGGACTACATGGAGAAGAGCGCCCCTGTCTCTTTGGTTCTCTCAACAGAGATGTAAGGTTACCCATGAGACAGGTTTGTGATAAATCCAACAACATACATATGGCCACACCCCACCCATATCCACACCTTGCGTCTCTCCCCTCCACAGCCGAGAGCAGTCAAGTCTTTTTACCTGTCGCAGTGGTTGCATTTAAAGGGCTTTGCACCTGTGTGTTTCCTGTAGTGCCTTGTGAGCTCGTCGCTTCTTGCAAAACGCCACTCGCATCCTTCCCATGAGCACTTGTAAGGCTTCTCACCTGTAAGGAGAGATAGAGAGCCACGGTCAGACACAGAACACCCTGCTGGGCAGGTTCTGTTATGCCTGGTGGTCAGTCTTGGAAAGGGAGGTTTAAATCATTCTTGCAAGACTATATATGTCCTAATGCAGCTTGCCTTTTTTTCTTTTTTAATGTCTCATGGTGTTGGGAGCTTTTTCTTAACCTTCAAAAGTGGTTTCCCAAGATTCTCAGATCTACAGCTGTCACATCAGTTCCCAGAGTCGGAGCACTCTGGGATCAATTTTTATTTGTTTTCTACCCCCCCAGAGCACTTTGACCTCCCACAGTCCAAGCTGAAAGGAAATGTGCTATTTTCATCTGAACCACAAATGCTTCTGTTTTTCTTTAGAACCTATAGTAATTTACCATTTCAAGCTTTTCACTCTCCTGCCCCACCCCCTTCCCTCCTACCACAAACCATTGCAGCCAGGTAGCTGACGGACCAGGCGGCCAGCTCAGGTCTCCCAGAACCCACTGCTCCTTCCAGTAAGTGGGAGTGGATGCAGAGTCAGGAGAGTGAAACAGAAACCACTTGACAATTCCTGGCATTTATGGAAAAATACTGCCATAAAAGTCCTAGTTAGGAAGCCCATAAGTTAATGACTTCAGAACATTCCTATTAGAGAGCAATAGACATTATCACAAAATATTTTAAAAGCCAATTTGTAGAGCAAGGCTTTAGCCACAGGGAAGCTGCTTATGAGCATGAAATCTGAGCACTTGTGCTCAAGTGACCTCTTTGATCAGCAAATACAGATGGAAGAGTGTGTAAAAGACAGTACAGAACTTTGCCTTGGACCCCTCTTTTTAAACTGGTCGTGTCTGTCCCCAAACATGACAAATATTTACCATTCCAACGGCATGATGGGCTGGTTCTAATTAAGAAAAGGAAATTTTAAAACCTTGTGGAATCATGAAGCTGAGAGGCAGGATAACACAATGGTTAATAGCTCAGACAACAGTCCCAGTCCCAGGTTCCAGCTCTTCCCATCAAACCTTTAGTAGTTACTAAGTCTGTCTGCACTTCTGGTGTTCTAAAAAAATAGTATCTAAACTAGGGTACTTCAAAAAGCTCACAGGAAAAAAACTAACTGAAAGAAAGTTTTGTATTTGCTCAATTAAAAAAGACAGCTTATTTATTTTGGTTGAAAAATTTTGAGCCTGGCCCTATGTCATAGAGAGTAAATCACCCTACTTGGGCACTGGCTTGAGACCAGGCTACCCTGCTTTAAATCCAGCGCCTTGCTATTGTGCCTGGGAAAGCAGCAGCAGATGATCCAAGTGCTTGGGCCCCAGCACCCACATACCCACACAGGAGAACATGAGAGTGTCTATCTAGGTCCTGGACTCAGCCTGACCCAGCCCAGTCATTGTGGCCATTTGAGGTTCGAACCAGCAGATGCAAAATCTCTCCCTCTCTCTTCCTTTAGCCATCTCTCCCTTCCACATTCTCTATGACTCTGTCTTCCAAATAAATAAATCTTTAAAACAAACAAAAAAAACTTTTTGAGGACTTGGTATTGTACAATAGGTGCTCTTAGTGACACTAGCATCCTCTATTGGAATGCCTCGTTTGAGCCCGTTTGTCTGCTTCTGATCCAGATCTCTGCTAACATATCTGGAGAGGCAACAAATGGCACTGGTAGCCCAAGCACTTGGATTCCTGCTACCATGTGAGAGACCTAGCTGGGATCCCGCCTGCTGGTTTCAGACTGTCCCCAGACCTGTTTGTCGCAATCACTGTGGAGTGAACTAGCAGATGGAAGTTTTCTTTTTCTCTGCCTTTCAGATTACATATGCATATAAAAATTCACATATAGTTTCTTCATCATATGTATTTTCCATGAATGTTTTGAAGCCCTCTTTATGCCTAGATTTCACTTCTTGTACAAAAATAAACCAATTTCATTTGGCACAGGCTTTTGAAGTACCCTCATATGTACTATATTAACAAGAATAGCAGTTAGCACATACGATTCCCAATATAGATAAAATATTATAAACCACCAAAGTCACAATTTCAGGACACACAGGTGTCAAGGTACTATGGCTGTCCCGTTATTTCTCCATTTTTATCAGCTAAATCTTCACCAGGCAGCCCTTAAGAAGACATTACCTAGTTACTATACTTGACCTACTTTCTTCTTTTTACCTTTCTCTGTCCTTTTAAAGCTGACTACAAAGCTTTCCCAATTCTCTATGTGTATCACCTAGAATCAAACCAAACATGCTTGAAATTTTTATTTCATTAAATCGGTGCCCTAGTGAGTCTCTGCTCTGGAAGATTCATATTGAAGAGGAATGTGACACATAGATCTTTCTTTAAAGGGATTCAAGAGGACATGAAGGAGGGCTGGAAGCACAGGAGGAAACCCATTCATTTTGGGAAACTAGGAGGAAAAATATGAATCACTGAGCCATGATGAAAGTTCACCTTGTGGCTCCTTAAAACCAAAAGTTTAGGAAAGGTGCACCTGCTCAAGAGTAGGTAGCTGAACCACAGTGTCACATAAACCCTGGACTCAGCACTCTTGGGATCTAAACAAGATCCTCACTGACACATCTGTTGATGTGGTGAGCGGGTTAATAAGCCTGTATTGGATAAGAGGTTTCAATCAACTACCATGCATAAGACACAATCCCTGAATCTGGCACACAGTCAATGCTCAGTTAACCTCAGATTCCTTGTTCCCCCATGTAACCAGAGAGGCTGCTGCAGAGACAGGGCTAACTAGCTGTCATTAACATTCTCAGAGCCTGTGGCTCCGATAGCCAATTGTTGAGTCACTCAGAGTAGCCTCATTATTGGAAAACTGAAGGCATTTTAAGATGTTTGCCTGCTTGAAAGGCAGATAGAGAAAGAGGGAGGAAAGAGGGGAGGAGAGAAAAGAGAGAAACTTCTATCAACTGGTTCATTCCTCAACTTCCTGCAACAGCCATGGCTAGACTAGACTTAAGCCAAGGAGGTAGGAACTCTGTCTCCCTAAAGGGTGATAGAGAATTAAGTACTTCAGACATTATTCGCTGCCTTCCAGGATACACATCAGCAGGAGGCTGGGTAGGAAGCGGAGTCAAGACTTTAATGAACTGTGACAGGACATAACAGATGTCCTAAGCAGTGGCTTATCCCACTGCACCATAATACCTGCCCAAAACGCTGCTTTTTAAAGTTACAATATTTTCTCAGTGTGTTCTTCATGCTTGTTCTTAACAAGTGGGAGGCCTAGGCAGGTAACAGACCCTTAACCTATCTAGAGAGACTTCTTGACACCACTTACTCAGTGCTATTGATCACCCACAAAGCTATCTGAATGTCAAATGGGGAAACTTGACGCCATCAAAAAGAGAATGAGGTACTGGAAAAATTTAACATGTCCTCCAATCCCAAAGACCTTCAAAAATAAGTAAATTTTTTTTTAACCAAGCTCAGTCTAAAGGCAGCACAGCACCAGGAAATTTCACGACATTGTATAGCAGTAAGGGGATCCTTTCAGTTCCCAAAATCAGTTTCACAATCAAACTGATCCATACATCATAGACAAGCCCATTCTGAAGGACACAGGAAGGACACAGAATATAACGGCGATGGAAGTAGATGTCTTTGGGTATCTTTCTTCATTTCATTTGCTTTTTCCTTTACAGAATGCTTTTAACTAGCTCTACGGTGTTCTATTTTGACAAATACTATGACATACTTAGTCATTGTCCAGGAAATGATGCTGACACTACTTTGATTCTCACCACATGGCAATTGTCCCATCCAGGAGCAATTTCAGTGGTCTTCTAGTGCCTGTGTCCACTAGAAAGAAACTGCAGACAGCTTGATGCTAGTTCTGAACATAACCATTGTGTGCTGTCTCCTGCCTGTGGCCAGGTGCTCTACAGAATAATATCACAGACAGGCCCGTTCCTGCCCTGGTGTTTCATTGACAGGGATCCATCAAGCTATTTTTCCAGCATCTGATTAGTTTACCTTCCAGCTGTCATTTCCACAAATATCCACTAAATAAGAGATTGGGAAAAAATTAAGAAAGAATGAAGCAGCAGTGACTGAAACAGGCAGAGTTCGGAAATTGGGATCGGGTTAGGCTGGCCTCATTTCTAGGCTCTGTACCCATGGCCATAAACTCTCCCTGGCAGGGCAGGACATGGCAGGGCAGGGCACCTTCTCATCTGTGTTTCCAGCACAGTAAGACTATCTCGCTGCAGATAACAGCTGTGGTTTGATCTGGGGGCGGGCCCACTGCTAGACACCAGGCACTAGTGTTTACCCTATGAAGTTGCATGAAGACTGTCTCCTTTTATAAGAGGTATGAGTTTCTTTCTTTACAAAAGCAAAGAAACACTTTTTTTTTTCATTAAGAAAGGAAAGACAGGCGTACATCCACACAGGGTAGAGGAGAGCAGTTCAGTTTTAACTGGAGTAGGCCCTCGGCACAATCAGCTGTCTGCCTAACTTCTACTCTTTCTCCCTCCCCATTCTGCTTCTTCCACTTCCACATTCGTGGGGCTAAAACAGAAAAAGTCAAACCTATACACAATACTCTGCCACCTCACACACTGTTCAGCCACTGCAACTCAAGTGTGCATGAAAATGCTCAAGAAAGATCTATTGGAGACAAGCAGAAGCAAGAGAAAATGAAAACATTAGGAGTCAAGTCCAGGAGAAACACCTGACCGAGGGCGGGCACCTCCCCAGGGGCGGACGAGGCGTCAGGGCTGTGTCTGCGCACCTCATGCTGCTCCACGCAGAACCTGCTCTTCAGAACCTCCTACATTACAGGGAAATACCAAGAACCTATTTTCCAGTCTCTGGCAATAATTCCCCAGGGGAATACATGCCACCTCGGAGGTGACAGAACGTCTAATCAGGTGTAAATAGATTTATAGCTAGATGAGGGCTCTTCGGGAGAGGTAAGGGTACTTGAGAAACATGACTGACATTTAGCAAGGCTAAACTGTGGCAACAACTCAATGCTCTCCACCAAATGGATTTCAGATGGAATGTTGCCTAAGCCAGGGCATGTTTTTTTTTTTTTTAAACTTTGTGCAGAAAACTCTCCTTACTTTATGATCATAAGCTTGGATTCATCAAAACACAGTAATATGGTTTCTGAAAATACACCTCCAATATACACAGATTTATTCACAAACTATATAAATAAAGTAAGGCCCTAGAATATTATAAAACATATATTCAATAGAACAATGAACAAGTAGGGCAAATTAAATAGAAATAGAAGCTATACACTTTTGTTCTTATACTCAAAAATCTGATAAATTACATATAAACAGAAAGTGCACATTTTTTCTTGCTCTCAAACAGTGGGGCACCATCCTGCTTCTGAAGCCATGGCCCGACAGGACAAGTGAGAACAGCTTGGCTCCCAGCCCCATGTCCCTGAGCCCAGTGCCTCCATCCTCGGCCTCTGTGGACCGCTTTCCGTGCAGCCTTCACATAGTCCTTGGAAACTGTGAATCATGACCCGGGTGTCCTTTACAGAGTGGCCCTAAATCTGTACTCTTCCATATTCCTATATCCTTTGACATCTCCTAGAGTTTATTTTATGCACTTAAAGCTACGATTCTGCAAAGCATTCCTCAGGCTTCATCACATGTCAAAAACGCTCGTGGCCAAGAAAAGGCTAAGATGAAACTGAAGTGTACATTTTCTGACAGCTCCTGTTGTTCTCCGGATGAAAGTCCAAATCCCCTCAGGCCCTACAGTGTGGAGTCCACATGATATGGCTTCAGTCTCAGCTGCTACTCCTGGCCCTTTGATTCGGCATCTTGCTGCCCTACCACACCCACTTCTGCCTCAGGACCTTAACGCTCCTATGTCCCCTCTCGCCTGGAACATTCTTGCTTTCTCACTTCTGTCAGGTCTCCACTGACATGACCAGATACCTTTCCTGAGGAACAGCAGATGTTGTCATTTTCTGTGACGTTAGATTGCATCTTGTGGCCATTTATAATGGCCTGCTTCCCGCACTAGAGTGGAGGCTGCACGCAGGCTTTCATTTGGCTCATTGTGATACCAGCAGTGTTAAGCAGTGCTTACCTCAGTCTGACTGAGCACACTGGGAGGACCGCAGAGAGCACCCTGATCTGCAACAGAGACCTGAAGGAAGGGTGGACCAGCATGCAATTTCTATGTGCTATGCTTACTGCATAGGGAACCGGCTTAAGAGTGTTGCACATTTTTTAAGTCAAGGTTTATGGCTTAACTGAATGTTGGAAATGTTGCTCAGACAACTAAAAGCCTGAACTTTTTAGTTGGCTATAATCCATTGAAATTCAAAATCAAAATAAGTACAACAATACTTTATACCCTTTAAATTTTTTTTAGTTCACTTATATATTTGAAAGAGAGACAGAGAGGTAGCATCTCAGGTTCACCCCCCAATGCCCACAGTGATTCCAACTAGAGATGAAGTCAACAGCCATCAACTTAATATACGTTTACCATGTGGAACCCAATTATTCCAGCCATAACCACTGGGCCCAGGGTTTGCACTGACATGAAACTAGGAATAAACCCAGCTTCTCTGAACTGGACTTTGGATATTTTAACCACGAAGCTAACAGCCTGCTCTAGGGTACTTTCTGCTCTTTTTTGATGGACTACATTTAACTTAAACCACTGGAAATTTAGCATATAAGTTGAAAATGTTATACACATTCAATATGCACTAGATTTTAAAGGGAATATTAAAAATGTGAAATATATATAAAATCAAATTTTCATATTGATTTTATGTTGAAATGATAAAATTTTGATATATTAGTTTACATAAAACATAGTATTAAAGTTAACATTATCAGTTTCTTTTTACTTTTTAAAAACTAGGTTATTAGGAAATGTTAAGTGACATATTATACCTAAGACTGGAATATATCTTTACTTTGGACAGCACTGGTTTAAAAGCTATTTTCTGCATAGAATCCCCCTCTACTGTTTCACCTCCTGCTTCCTATATTTTCCCCATGTCCATCCCACGGATCTCATCTGGCGCTTCCACTTGCCCAATTCTATACATGGCCAGAACACTCCCCTAGACTCAAGATCTCAGAGTGACCCTATGTTTCAAGAAAGCCAGCCAAGAATGAATTGTAGTAATCACATCCAGTTCTACCTTTGTGAAATTTCTCATTTCACCCTTATTTTTATTCCCATAGTCTACCTGACTACCTAGAAAGCCATGACTCCTTCCAAACGCAACCACAGTTCTTCCCTGTCTGAAGGTTCTGCTCCCTGAGGTTCTATCAGGGTCACCTCTGTGTATGTGGTCAGAAATCTGAGGCATTAACATGTAAATCAAGACAGGAAAGAGAGGAAGATAACTAGGTTATAGGGAAGAAGGTCTAGCAGGTTTAAAGAATAACGTGCACAGAAGTCAGTATGTGTGCACTTGGACTACTCATGAAAATAACTGTTTCCCATATCAGAGACCCTGATATGGGAATACATGGATCCTGAACCCTCCTTCCTGCAAATGCAGACCCAGGAGGCAGCTCGAGTGATTGGGTGCTTACCATGCAAAGACCTGGATTGCATACTTGGCTCTCATTTTTGACCTGGCCAAGTCTGGGCCATTGTGGGTATTTGGGGAATGACCCAATAGATGGGAGTACACAGTCTCTTTCTAATACATACAAAATAATAAACAAGTTTCAAATGATCATTAAGCTAAAAGACTCAAGGAAATTCTCTCACTTCTATACTCTACTTTCTAACCTGATGGTGTGTTTGTACTCTTTCTGGCCAGGATGTAAATTTCATGAGGACAGTAGACACATTTGCCTTGTTCTCCATAGAGGTAACACAAACTTCATCCATAGCAGAATCTCGCACAGTAGCCTTCCATCACCTATAAAAGTTCCATAGGAAACACAAAGCAATTTCTATCTGACAATGGTTGTCACACCTCATGACCATTTCCCTTGCCATAAGCAATTCTCAAGTATGATGCTACTCAAACCCCAGCTTGTTTTGGAATCTCCTGAGTGACATATTAAAAAAACAGAACCTTCCCCCTAGGTTTCTGATTTAATAGGTCTACTTCACCAGGGGACGGCCAAAGAATCTGCGTTTCTAGCAGACTCCCAGATAAGGTGGATGCTGTTGTCCAAAGACTACAGATTTTTAGATAAATTTATTTCTGTTGGAAAGTTGTAGAGAGAAAGAGAGACAGAGAGAAAGAGCTTCCATCTACTGGTTTACTGCCCAAGTGGCTGCAATGGCCACAGCTGAGCCATTCTCAAGCTAGGAGTTAGGAACTTCTTCCAGTCTCCCACATGTGTGCAGGGTCCCAAGCATTTGAGCCATCCTCAACTGCTTTCCCAGGCCACAAACAGGGAACTGGATGGGAAGCAGAGCAGCTGGGATGCGAACCAGCGCCCATATAGTATCACGACTCATGCAAGACAAGGACTTTAGCTACTAGGCTACCACACTGGGTCCTAGAGAACACATTTTAAGAACCATTGTTCTACTTGAACTATGGTTATGCAACAGGGTGGTGGAACCCACCATGGGGGGAGGCTGTGGGGAAGTGGGGGGAGAATCCCAGTTCCTATGAAATTACAACACAATGTAATTAATGAATAAATTTAATAAAAAAATTTTTAAAAAGAACCATTGTTCTTTAGGGGAAAAAATAAAGTAGTCTGGCTCTCCACATACTGTCAATGTGGGCTTGTAGGGTACATCAATTTCTTTAAGACTTAAATTCTTAACTATGTGAAGAAGGAACACAATTTTTAAAAATCTGTCCCACTTTCCTTGTAGTTATGAGAATTCGGTAGCACTAACTCACAAAAGTCAGTGGCACATTTTCAGATGCAAAGAAGTTATTATTATAATAATAGTAATAGTAAAAGGAGTTTACCAAAATACCAGAGACTAGAGGGAGATAAAGCAATGGAAACACCTGTCACACGTGTGTGTGTGTGTGTGTAAACACCTGTCACATGTGTGTGTGTGTGTGTGTGTGTGTGTGTGGCGGTGTTGGAGTTGGGGGAAGGGATGAAAAAGGGCTTCTGCATGACACTTGAACAGGATTCCAAGCAACGCCCTGACTCACTTTATAGACCCGTCTGCCTCATGGAATCCAGCCAGGGAAACACACAGGACCAAGCAAACCATGCCGAGCCATGCTCCCCTCTCAACAATGGTGAGTTTTAACTGAAGTATTCCTTTGAAGTGTTACAGTCCTGCTAAATTTGTTGGATATACTGGAAGAAAACTGAATCGGACACGAAAATAAGCAACCAGCCTAGATGCCTGAAAATGCTTAGTCGTTAAAAATTAGACCTCTTTGCAATGTGTGAGCTTGCATTTCAATATAAGTTTTTATTATTGCCTCATGTTTTCCATAAACCAAAGCATAGCATAAAACCTTCAAAGTCAGGGCTAGATTTGTGGTGGAGCGGGGTAAAGACACCATCTGCGACGCAAGCAGCCCATCGGGTGCCTGTTCCAGGCGCAGTCACACTCAGATGTGGGGCACTGCTGGTGCACTGGGAAAAGTAGTAAGGGAGTGTCTGGTTGTTCGAACACCCTACAACCCATGTGCAAGACCTGGCTGAGGCTTCTGGTTCCTGGCTTCAACCCGTTTCAGTCACCTAGGGAGTGAACCAGCAGATGGAACATCTGTCTCTCCCTCTATAACTCTTTCAAATCAATGATTCTTTAAATTTTTTTTTAATTCTCAAATCAAGTTTCTCCTTATAAGAGTATAGTGTGTTCTGCAATTTTCTAATGGGTTGAAATAAGTATAACTAATACCATTCATATACAACAAAAATATCACAACTCTTTAGCTATTAGGATAATTCCAAGGAGATCACAAGGAAGATGAGTGCCCTTGGAGGCCGAGAACTCTGAGGTCAGTCCTTTCCTATTGGATTTCTCACAAGGGATTGAAGCAGCCCAGTACCCTGCTCATAGGGTCTGGTGACCTGGGAACTTAAGCCAGGAGCCCCGGGAGGCACTCAGAGACAAAAGGATTGTAGGAGGAGCTTCCTCTAGTTCTTAACTAGTTCCAGCCTTGGCTCCCAGCCCTCTCTTACACCAACCATCAGGGTTGCTTGTGAGCCCCATGTAGAGTTAAATTCTTCCTCACTCACTAAGTTGTTGGGGATTTCCCTGCTCACCTGCCTAAGACTCTTCTATTCTTCAATTGTTAAATGCAAAGTCCTGTAAAAACAGTGCTTAATCACTATAAACTGCAAAGTTTAAATTGGGTTAAGAATCTCCCTGAAAAGCTTTTATCAATTTAAAGCTGTTAATGCTAAGCAAGATGTAACTGTAAAGAACTTTGATGTTATGTTTGAACTCAGCTGCTATGTATGTCAATGTTGGTCTTTACACTGTTCCTGTGCAACTCTGATTTCGGTTAAACACAAAAGCATGTTACCTTGGCAGAAATTATATAATATATATTGTTTCTCCCCATTTTTCTGCTCTTCCAAGAGCATATTCCCCCTACATACATCTTTCAGGCCTAATTTGACAAAACACAGAAGGGGGATTTGTAGGAGGACATTGTGACTGTAGAAGGTCAGTGAGCACAGGATTACAGTTGGTTTGATATTTGGAGGAGAATAACCAAATGGCTACCTTTTGTATACCTTACTGGATATCATTTGCATAAGAACAGTTGAGTGGAGAGTATGTATATGAGAACACCTGGTGGAATATACAAGACAAAAGAGTTCCAAACAAAAGCACTGATGGTTTTGTTGATGAGCTCAATACTTCCTCCCTTATCCTGTATGGCACTCAGTGTATAAAGTTTGATGCCACTAATAAACTACGGCTTTTGACATATAAAAAAAAAAAGGTTGTGGACTTATGTTAGAATTAAAACTCAACAACTTTCATATCTGAAGCTGTAGGTCCTAACATTTGAAATATATAAAAACAGCCACTTGTAGAAATTACATGTCTTGGGCCCGGCAGCGTGGCCTAGCGGCTTAAGTCCTCGCCTTGAAAGCCCCGGGATCCCATATGGGTGCCGGTTCTAATCCCTGCAGCTCCACTTCTCATCCAGCTCCCTGCCGTGGCCTGGGAAAGCAGTCGAGGACGGCCCAGAGCTTTGGGACCCGGCACCCACATGGGAGACCTGGAAGAGGTTCCTGGTTCCCGGCTTAGGATCGGCGCGCACCGGCCGTTGCGGCTCACTTGGGGAGTGAATCATTGGATGGAAGATCTTCCTCTCTCTCTCTCCTCCTCTCTGTATATCTGACTTTGTAATACAATAAATGAATCTTTAAAAAAAAAAAGAAATTACATGTCTTTTTAGCAAGAGTTAATTCTTTGGATCATTTTCTTCCTTTACTTTCATTCTTTCTACTGCTCAAGTTAATTATAAAAATTACTTAACCAAAGAAACATAATGTCAGCTTGGAAATTTAAATATATATCCAAAATTCACCAGTCAAAATAAAGTTCAAAGCTAGATTTACACTGTTTGAAAAATTAATAAGACACTCAATTTTGCTTGCAAGGTAACAACTATATCATGTAGGCTCATTCGAAATTAATTTGAGGGCCACATCCAACATGATGAATGTCAAAAGCAGACCCAAGTTGCTCTGCACTAAACAGTGCATTCTTTTGCAGGGAAAGGACAGATATTAGGAACCTGCACATGGTCCTAGTAATAAGGGAAATACAAATAAAAACCACACTGAGAGGCCAGTGCATTGGCTCAACAGCCTGATCTACCTCCAAGCACGGCATCCCATAAGGGCACTGGTTCATGTCTCAGCTGCTCCACTTCCCATCCAGCTCCCTGCTTGTGGCCTGGGAACGCAGTGGAAGGTTCAATAACTTTGGAACCTGCATCGTCATGGAAAACCTAGAAGTTGTTCCTGGCTCTTAGCTTTGAATTGGCTCAGCTCTGGCCATGCCATTGTGTCCATCTGGGGAGCGAGCCAGTGGAATGAAGATCTATTTCTCTGCAAATACGCCTTTCAAAAAACCCCTAATCTTTAAAACACATACATACACATACACACACATGCACACACACACACACAGAGGCCCAGCACAATAGCCTAGTAGCTGAAGTCCTCACTTTGCATGCACTGGGATCTCCAATGGCCACTGGTTCGTGTCCTGGCTGCTCCACTTCCCATCCAGCTTCCTGCCTGTGGCTTGGGACAACAATTGAGGATATCCTAAGGCCTTGGGACCCTATACCTCATGGGAACCCAGAAAGAAGCTCCTGGCTGCTGGCTATGGGTCAGCTCAGTTCCAGCTGCTGTGGCCACTTGGGGAATAAACCAAAGGACAGAAAATCTTTCCCTCTGTCTCTCCTTCTCTCTGTAAATCTGACTTTCCAATGAAAATAAGTAAATCTTTAAACAAACATACACAAACTGAGGTTCCACCTAACTGCAATGAAATTGGCCCACACACAGAAATCCAATACTACCTGCTGGCGAGGATGTGGGGGAAAAGATACTTCTGGGCAGCCACTATTGAGTTAATACAGAAAGTGCTTAGACAACTATGAATTCATCTACCATGTGACCCAGCAATCTCACTCATGGGAATACATACAATAAAAGTGAAACTTACATATGAGAAAGCAACATGCATCTCTAACTTCATAGCAGCACAATCCACAATAGCGAGGATATGGGACTAACCTAGATGCTCATCTGAAGAGCACTGAATACAGGGACTGTGTATCTACTCTATGAAACACCACTAAGCCACTAAAATGAATGGAATTCTAGCATTTGCAACAAAGTGGTCCTACCTGGAAACCACTGTGTTCAGTGAAATTGGCTAATCCCAAAGAACAAATATCATATGTTCTCTCTTGCATAAGACAACCTTCATGCAAAATACAAAACAAAAAGATATATAGGTAAACAAGTATATAGTTACAATCTTATAAATGAATGATGTAAGAGAAACTAAAGCACTGGAAAACCAAGAACTGCAGAACGCATCTCTACTCCTGAATAAAAGAAGGCCCCCAATAAAACTGTTAAATGAACCAACAACAAGATACTAGATTCTCTGCCATTGCCTATAGCTACAACGTTATGTCACATGTAAAGAGCAGAATGTTAGAGCGATGATTGCAGGTGAAGGACTATATTATTGTATAATATAGAGGACTATGGGAAGAGGAAAAGACAGAGAAAGGAAAGGGAAGGAAAGCGGGGGTAAGACCTGTACCCACAAAACTATATAAAGAAAAATAAGAACAAAGAGAAAGCTTAACTGATTACAGAGATATGGAACTGAAGTTTAGAACTGCAGATCAAGGAATTTTTTTCCTTGCATGGAGGGTGGTACTAGGAAATAGAATAATTGTGGAATAATTGTGGAGCACACAGCTTTAAGAAGCTATTACCCAAATGAACCCCCTACTGGGGAAGTCTTTGGAGAGCTGAGAGCAACACAAAAGGATTGGAAACCTGAGAACCATGGAACAAGGAGAGGCAAGGAGAGCCAGTACAGGTAGGGAGAGCAGGGAAGACCAAAACAAGTCCCCTAAGACTAGCAGTCCATTGTGGCCATCAGGGGACACATATCACGAGACTTGACAATGCCTAATCCGCTGGCTTGATTTTTCTTTTTACTAACTAAAATTTGGGAAACAGAAACCTGAGCCATTTACTGCCAGGATGAAAAGTTAATTTTCTATGACATACACATATGAAACAAGACAATATAAAAGCCCACAAGAATAAACCAAATATCAACCTAGATCTGCTTTTAGAAATCACAAAATCATTAGCTTCAGCATCTTGAATTTGTTTTGATTAAGCTAATTATACAAATGCAGATGAGGGAGAATTGGCCTACACATATCAACAGTTCAGAGGGTAAATTGTCCTAAAGTTAAAACACAAAACAAAAAATGTAGTTATCTTTTAGAAGCACACTGGGATAACTCCCATACAGATGAGGAATAAAAGACACCCTCCCTGCTACCAATACCAGCTACTATTCAGTATGAAGAGATATAGATCCAGTTGCCTAGACATTTTTTGAGGTAAATACCAAATTAGAACAAGGTTTAAAACAATAATGAACAAAATGTCTACCTAATTCTCTTCCAAGGTGATCAAACATTTTATCCAGAGACTGATTTGTTCATTAGCTAAAGAAACCCAAGCATGTACTTTCCCTGAGTGTAAAGTCTAAGAAAAGCAACCAAAACAGAAAATTCATATTTCTTATTTTGAAAAAGGCAACCTAGGGCAGACGCTCTGCAAGTGTCACTGTCCACATACTTAGGAAAGCGTCCTCACGGACCACCTATGTTTCTTGCCCTCATTACCCACGGTGTCTGACATAAACCGTCTCCTGCCCCACAGTCCCAAGCAGCCCTCGCCAGCCTTTCCCATTGACTGGGATTAAGGTCACCACACGCCACCATCTCTCCAAGTATTTTGTCTCCTCAGAAAACTGCAGCCTATCTTTGCTCCCACTCTTAGGCCACTTAGTTACTTTGACCAGTAGATATTTAGGATTTGATGTATTTATTCCATTGTTATGCTTTCCTTCACAAACATTAGATGAAAAATGTTTTTTCAATGGGTGCATCCTCTGTGCCTGAGTCAGTGAGCACTGATTGGGTCGTCAGTGCCTGGGCAGACACTAATCACTTTAGACTACCCAACTGCCTGTAGTAGTCACCCACAAATTCCAGCACAAGCTCAAACACATTTGGTGTACTGAATATGATGTTTGTTAATTAAAGGGTCAATGAGCAATCAAAATTTAGTGGTACAGAAATCTTTGTTACCACCTTACCTTCTAAACTCACAAACCCTAAAACATGTGGTTTCCTAAATACTATTTCTATCCACACTGGGAGGGCAAAGTCAAATGTTTGTCACTTAAAAATATTTTGATTTATTTATTTGAAAGGCACAGGGGTGGCATTGTGGAATCATATGTTGAGCTGCTACCTGCAGCACTGGCAAACCATACGAGCATCGGTTCAAGTTTGGCTGCCCCATTTCTGATCCAGCTCCCTGCTAACACACCTAGGAAAGTATCAGAGGATGGCCCAAGTGCTTCAGCCCTTGACATCGATATGGAAGACCTAGATGGAGTTGTAGGATTTTGGCTTTAGCCTGGCCCGGCCCCATCTGTTGTGGCCATTTGGGAAAAGAACTAGTTGATGGAAGATCTCTCTCCCTCTTTTCCTCCGTCCCTCCATCCCTCTCTCTGCATAACCAAACTTTTTAAAGAAACAAATAAAATTTAAAATAATTAAATCAGAGATATGGGGAGAAAGGGGAAATACAGAATCTTCCATCTATCACTTTACTTCTCAAATAGCTACAAAAGCCAGGGCTGAGCCAGGCTGAAGCCAGAAGCCAGACCCTCCATCCTGCTCTTCCATATGGGTGGCAGAGAACCAAGAATTAGGGCTGTAATCCATTGCCTACTCAGGCACACTAGCACAGAGCTGGTCTTGAAGTAAGTAGCCAGATCTTGAATCTGCACACTAATATGGGATGCTGGTGTTGAAAGCAGTGGCTTAATCCATGGTACCAAAAGGCAAGTCCACAATCTTTCCCTCAAAATTCTATTACTTAGAATTCTGGTCTAATTCACTGACTGTAAAAATACAGTCCCTACAGTGTGACTAAATTCTAAATTGGTTGAATGCTAAATTGGACCTAATGTATGCGGATCAATGACATTGCTTGAGACTAAAGTTAAAAAGAATAAGGCTTCTTCATTAAAAAAAGTTCCCAGGTGGAAAAGCACAGGGACCAACCTATCTGATAAATAAGTGTGTACAACACAGGCAGGAAAGAATCCCCATGTCTCAGTAGGACCATTAGCATAGGAATTGCAGAGAAGATCAGGATGCCTGGGACAAGGACAGTGGGCATTTCAGAAGGGAGGGCCAGGGTACGTAAATTCCAGAGATAAAAGACTGTCACTTACCATCATGGAGGCAAAGGATGAAGACACAAGGAAGACTCTCAACAGTCAGCTAAACAGGTGTCAGCAGCCAAGGGCTTGATGTTAAACCATCCCCTCTGAGACAGCTGTCCCCCATCTGTGCATATCTGTATTCTCTGAGCTGGGCACAATGTGTGGCCCCACTAAACCAAAAAAATGTGCTCTCCCAGAAGTGAGTCTAATCAAGTTGGTTGTTCCTTCTCTCTTCCCTCTGCTCCCTAATAGAAACAGTTAACAAGAGAAGTCAGCTATGGAAACCCCCAGTGGAAACCACATTAATATCCACATATCTCCCCTTTCCCTCAAGTCTGCAAGCAATTCTGCACAGAATGTAGAAACACCCCCAGGAGTTTGACAGTCTATTTACCTCTAACCTAAAACGGACCTAATTTTGCCTATGCTAAGGCACAAAGCTATAAAACATTTTCTCTTTATTATTCTACTGAAGAATGAAGACATCTCGGGCAGAAAATGTCAACGCAAAGTGACTTCACGCTTTGGACAGGGGACAGGTACAAGAAATATTAATGTGTAGTTAATTTGACCCAGCATGCTTGCTCTCTTAAGTTATTCATTTTCTAGTCATTTCATATTATCCCAATAAAGCAATATCCTATGAAATACAAAATGTAAATTAAGATCCCATTCAGAACTTTTGCTGACTCACAGGAACCTAGCTCTCATGCAATTATTTTGACTGTTTTCAATATGCACAAAAGAAAATATATTAGTATCTCCCCTTGGCCATATCATGCATTTAGAATTTCAGGACACTTTCAAGTATTTGTGATTAAAAATGTCTCCATCACAAGCAAAAATGAAATTAATTCCTAAAACTGAAAGCACAGCAGCAACTTCCACTGGTCCCCTCTGTTCTTGCTTTACTGAGGAATAAGAGTACTAATAAATTTGTTTGAGCTTGTGGCAACCAAGAATAAAGACTGCATTTTCCAGCTGTGTGGTGGTTGCTTGTCAACATATGACTAGATCCTACCTGATGAGATGTGAGTGGAAGTGACAAGTGCAATTTCTACTGTACATTTAAGATTAGGACAACCCTTCCCTCCTTCTCCTCATTTGCAAAAGAGCTCCAAGAAAACTAGGTTCCTGGAAAGCAGGCCTGGTGGTAGCTACAATTAATTGCGAAGACATGGGTGATTCCTTAAGCAGTGGGATGGTGGTGGGCAGGAGTTGGGGCCAACAGCACAAAATGAATTTGAGCTTCTGACAACTTCTGAGAGCAAATCTATCTGTGAACCTGGACTTCACGCACACAAAAAGGGGAAACCCCTACATCTTGAAGCTTCTGTTAGCTAGGGTTTCTGTCAGAAAACTTCATTCATGACCAAATTAATTTCAAAGGGAACACAAACAAACAAGAGATAATTACACATGCCCAAGTGGTCAATAGCTGCAACACAAATATTGTTTCACATGCCAATCTCATTTTGCTTCACTAAGGTTGCTGGAGTTCCTGGAGACGGTGCATCATACATGAGTGCAGTTTAATAAAAACAAACACATACACACACATCTCACAATCAGGGGGCCTGGGTTCGAGTCCTACTCTTTTTACTACATGCACTTACTAGAGGTGCTTTCCTTTTTACTCTTACTTTTACCCTCTAGAAAACAGGGGTTATCCTTCTTTGGCATTGGTCTCACAGGGACCGGGGGAAGTGTGGAGACAGATGAAACTGTAAAGCATTTTACAGACAAGGTGATTATTAAAATTTTCCTCATAAAGCATCCTTCTTCATGTAATATGGCTCACATCAACACCAAATATCTGGCTATACCCTCTTGTGTAAATGAAGGGACTGCAACCATCTGTTTCTGCCTAAGATGGACTAGTACTAAGGTTTTAAAAGCAGACCATCGAATGAGGCTGGTGTTTCACTCATTCATCAGAGATAAGACCCCAAGCTCTAGCACCTCCACTTGTGATGTGCTATTGATTAGAAAGCCAAAGGGTTTGGACCAAACAGTATCAACTCAATATCATATGCAGAGAAACAGCCCAAAGTCTAAAACCCTCAAATCTCATTCACTAAAAGATTCAGCTTTTCTATTGGATATATGAGTGACAGAAATGTATATATTTTCCTTCCTCTCACAGGTAAACATACAGAAAATGAAATGTGGGAGCAAGCACAAAACATTCTGCACAAACAAACTAGATGATAAATGTATCTTTGTAGAGAAAATGTAACTGATCACCCTGAGATACACCTGTAGCCCAATATTACCTGTCTTCAAGGGATGACAGTGCCTTACCAAACCTGGGAAACAAGATGTTGGCTATTATGTACAGAGCATCCACCTTGGTGATGCTAATGCATCAGATGTATTCTGTCCTTTAATCCTCTGAACAGCTGCAGGAGATGCAGGCTTTTATCCTCTCCCTCCTCCAATTTCCTTCTTAAAAAATTTACTTATTTTTATTGGAAAGGTAGATTCACAGTGAGAAGAGAAATAAAGACCTTTTATCTGCTGGTTCATGCACCAAATGACTGCAATGGCCAGAGCTGAGGCAATTGCAACCAAGAGTCAGGAGTTTCTTTTGGGTCTCCTGTGCAGGTATAGGGTCCCAAGGCTTGGACCATCCTCCACTGCTTTCCCAGGCCATAAGCAGGGAGCTGGATAGGAAATAGAGCAGCTGAGTTATGAACAGGCACCCATATAGGAAACTGGAGCTTATAGATAGAGGCTTAACCAGTTGAGCCACCCTGCTGGCCCCCTCCCCTACTTTCCAGATGAGGAAACTGAGCGTAGGAGAAAGTAAGCTGTCCTTCAAGTTCATCCAGCCTGTAAATTAATCCAAAAGTCAAACACAGGTGGTCTCATGCTCAGAGTTTTCTGCCAACAATTAAATATGAAATAACAGTCATTGTGAAAGCATATTTCAGAAAAAAACAATTATTTCAACAGGAAATTATGTCTGAAGTGTTGAGATATACCCATATAATAGCTGTCCTAACTTTTTAAAACCATAAGTAGGCAAAAAAAAATATGTAACATATATGAGCATAACTGACATTTTAAGATTTGATCAGTGCTTATAGCCCTTGTCTATGTTTTGAAAAGCAGGAGCTTTTCTACTTACTACTTGTTGAATTCGGTATTTAGTGGAAGGCAAAGCTTGTAACTCTAAAGTAAATGTAAAGTTCACCGTTCAAGAATTAAAAGAAAAATAAGAAAGAGAAAGGAAAGAGGGGAAGGGTGGAAGAGTGGGAAGCATCATTACACTCTTACAATGTATTACACTCATGAAATGCATGAAGCTTGTTCCCTTTATATAAAACCTAAAATTGAAAATTAAATCAGTAAGCAACGAAATGTAACCTATTGAGACCAGAAACCCACAGTGTCAACTACATTCTGCTAAGCTTCCCTAGGGACCTGTGGCATCATGTTCGGCTCAGGGAGAACTTCCACTTGCTAGAGAACCTTAGAGTGAATGGGCATTCCATTTTTTTTTTTTTTTTTAACCAGGAAAACACCTTATGTCTGCTGTACCGGATTTTTTCATTTTGATCCCCTCACCTTCTTAAGAAACATGCACACTGCCTAACACAGCTTTAGATAAATCAGAAATGGAAACCCTTGAGGCTGATACAAACAAAGGCATTCACTGCTGCCTTAAGCCTTACACTGCCAGTAAGCCTGCAGAAGAACAGAATCAAGACAGGTCAGTAAGGAGCTACATCTCCAACTGCTTCACAAGAATGGGGACTGCTTGCCATTCTGCCATATCCTCGCACACCAGTCTAAGGACAGACCAAACAGGGAAACTGTAGTGTGCACCCACAGGGAGAAAGGGACATGGTGTAACTGAAGAACAGTCATAGAACAGACCAGGTCCAGTCTAGTAGCCACTTGCACAAGTAGCCCCTGAGCACCCAAAGCATAAGCAAACGGAATTAAGATGTGTTCAAGTGTAAAATATACACTGATTTCAAAGACTGCAAGTTGAAAAACAAATTGCTAAAAAAAGTAATCACCCATTAATAATTGATGATATGCTGACATGATAGTATTTCTGGCACACTGAACAAGATACAATATACTATTAAGTTAATTAACTTTAAATTATGCTTGCTAGAAATTTTTACAATATATATGTAGCTCATATTATGTTTATTATAAAGCATTTTTTCTAGATCATGTTTAGGAATTTGAACTTCACCCTTAGACAAAGGCAAACATAATCAGCTTTTAAGCAGTCACACAACAAGATAAGGACTGAACCTTAAAAACACCCCTGTAGTGGCAGTGGATAGGCATCACCTGGGATGCAGGTAACCCGTATCAGAGTACTTGCTTCAAGGCTCAGCTGCCCCACATTTCCAATCCAGCGTTTCTGCACCTGGGAGGCAGCAGATGACAGCCCAATTAGGTTCCTGACGCCCATGAGAGAGACCAGGATACAGTTCCACCCTCCTCACTTCAGCCTTGTCAACAACTGGCAATGTTGGGTGTGGACAGTGAACCAAAAGATAGAGAATTCATTCTCTCTCTTTCTCTCTGGTTTTCAAATAAATGAATTTAAAAAATTAAACCATTACTCTGGCTACCAAATGGAGAATGAGCTGAAGAAGGCTGGTAAAAGGACCAGTGCCAAGTCCCTATCCCTAACTAGGAGAGAAAAGGTGGTGAGCAGACTGTGGATGACACAGATGACATCCGCCAGTAGAGATGGAGGAAGTGGTCACAGAATATTCAGCAAGTAGTGCTGGGAAGAGATGGAAATTGGCTATAAATGTGTGCAGCAGAAAATTGGCTGTAAATGTGTATCTGGGGTTCTACTAGGTGCAGAAAGCATCTGTCCTCTAGCATTCTCACCTCTACAGAAAGTGTGGTCTGATCCAGTAACGGAGGATCACAGTGGCCTGTCTGCATAGGACCCTGGAGCTAGCACAAGCTGTTCCAAAACATTTTCCTGCTGAAGTGCTCTCAGAGCAAGATCCTTAGTATTCTGCCAAGACAAGAACCACTCCGGGAAGCTGTGGGCTAGGGTAATGGTAATTGATGCTACGATCAGGCATAGTAAATGGGCTGGGCTGGACTGCAAAGGCAGGGCCGAGACTTCACCCCAACAGTCCTTTGCTGGCTTCCTCCCTAGGAAAGTCCAACACAACACTGCAGGGTACAGAGCTCTGGAGTCAAGTTCACACTTGTTAAAGGGGATCTTGGGCCACTCTAGGCTTCCATGTTCTCATCCAGAAGGTGGGAAAGTCACCACCTGCCTTACACAGAGTCAGTGGGTGCCCCACAGATTAGGAATGTGCTAGTGACCCAGTTTCCTGTTATCTTGCTGAAGATTTCTCCCCCACTCCAGTGAGGGCCCACCACCACCCACAACAAGAGTCCTGCTATACATGGAACCTGATCTCTTCTCACCTATCACAGGTGAGAGCAGAACAATTCTTTCAGAAAACCCAGCAACCCTTTCCAGTGTTAACAGCACAGAGAATCCCACACCAGCCTCTGGTGGCTGTACCATCAGAGGCCTGCTCTTTCAGGGCACGCATTATCATGAATAATTAAAGTGAAGCTCTGCTTATCAAAATAAATGAACAAAGCAGGCCACTGAGATAGCAGTCAGTCCCTCCTCTTCCAACTTTTTTTTTTTTATGGCTTCGGGAGTAGTTCCAGTTCCTTCCATCTGATCATCTTCAAAGACCTCCCCTATCAATTTGGCTAAATTAGCAAGCTTCTCTTCCATATGGAGCTGTGGCCATAAATCACAAATATGAGCATGTGTAAAATTATATAGCATAGACCCAGTGTCATAATAAACACATTTATATTTTATCACTGCTGTTTTCTCCCCATTCAGGCCGCCTTGCTGCCCAGGCCCCGGAAGTTCCCAAGTATTCCCCACAGGCCCTAGTACAGCAGGCTCGCTTTGTCTGCACGCCCTCCCAGCCCCACCCCCGGTCACAGAGCACTTTCTGCCAAATGCCAGCCGGTTTCTCTTTGTGCCATAGCAGTGGCCAAGGAACGGTTTCTGTGGCCGAACACAGGCACAAATGAGCAAGTGACCTTTCAAGCCATGTCAAAATGGGTCCTTGACCCAGAGACCTCCAAACTTCAGTGGTCTCACTGCCTAAATTACCCCACTGAAAAGACCTATGTTTGCACAGTTGTGATTGTGTTTACACAAAGATTTAATGCCTCAATAGAGCAAAAGCTGTTCACTTAATTTTAATTATGGCTTTAGTCTTCTCACAACAGATTTTTTAAAAATGTTTAACAGTGGCCTGCTGGTAAATGATCCCATAAATTTTGTGCCTATGGTCCTTTCAGCTCACACAAAGTCAGCACTGGGAAGGAGGTTGGAAAAGATTTCCTGCACTGAAAAGAATTCCTGATGCTTTCTGTCCCTGGCTTGGCTCATTTTCATAGAAGAAAGACAACAAGAAAAAACACATTATCTCTTCCTTTCTCTTCCTTCCTTCCTTCCTTCCTTTCTCTCTCTCTTCCATCTCTCCTTCCCTCCTCCCTGTATTTCAGATAAGTAAAAGTAAACAAACAAAGTTTTTTTTTTTTTTTTAAAGTGTATCTGTTGGTGGGAGGATACACTGGGTGGTTAAAAGCATTCCGATGTTTCACAGCAAATCCTAAGCAAGCAAAATGCTACCAACAATGGGGGAGGACAGCCTTGCCAATTAGAATGACTGACTAAGGACATTTCCTTGATGGGTAGAAAAAAATAAGTATAAAGAATAAGTTAGAAATAAAAAAGAAACATGTACAGACAAACACTCCTCAAACGAATGGAGCCCTCAGTGATAAAGCACACTGATCCTTCTACTTCCCAAGAATTGTCTTCCTGCGCTAATGCTGTTCTTTCTTCAGATCTCTGGAACTCAAGGCAAGTGCCCCCGGCTCAGAGGGTCTTGCAGATCCCTTGGGAAGAATGTTAGGAAGCAAATCTTTTTCTTCACTGTGAGCTTTTCTGAATACCAAGGAGAGAGCACTACCCGTACCAGCAGAATCATAGCCTCATTTAGATATGTTGCCCATCCATGAGCTTACAAGTTCTGTATTTACCAAGGCATTTTCTTAAGATACTGAACTCATCCATTAATATCCTCAAAAAGTTAGACAAGGAAAAGCACACACAGGGTTAATCTGAACTCCACATTTATCATACCAAAAAATAAATAAAGGCACAGAAATGATTTTTTCAAACTCATCCTGCAAAGTTTTGATATAACTAAGAAGAAACATATAATTTCTACTCCAAGATCCACAACTTTGTTCAGTTTCCTCTCTAAAGAACATGTTCAGGCAAACTTTCTATTACAACTTGCCACACATTGTCTAAAACATGTAAATGTACTTATATTCAGATCTCATTTTAAGAATCAATGTTTTTCCTTTGTTTGCATCTTCAAAAGCATTGTTTTTTTCCTTAAAGCAGTTAAAAGAAACAATTAAGACTAAGTTCAGCCAAAATAGATAGAGTATAGGAGTGTAGAAGATACTCAATTTTTTACCTATTCTGACATTGTAGTCACCTTGGACAAGTAGGATAATTCACATAGCATATGTCTGACTTAAGTAATGTGACAAATATTAAGTCAATTTCTTGAGCATAAGCACAATTAACTTCATTTGTATCTTGTAATAAGCCTATAAAATAAGTCACTGATTTCTAAATGTACAATGGAATGGCCAATCATTATTATTGTTCAGTAATGAAACCTTTGAAAACTCATTCTTCAATACCCAGTTTCCTCACCTTTAAAATCAGGAATATTTGTCCTACAAGTGAGGGAGGGTTAAATGAATGATATACGTGATAGCACTTGGTGAACCACAAAGACCAATATAAATCACAATATTATTACCTCTTTGGGTAATACGATAATGTGAAGGTCATTATTCTTATGCTTGATACCAAACTGCTTTCTCATTCCCCAAATCTCTCAGAGTAGGAGGGTCTGTCTCATGGCTACTCTGGGGTACGCACCTTTAGGTCATCAAGATAAACCTTGCTAATGCCCTGCTGAGTCTAAACTAATGTCTAATAACAACTATGATCCAAAACATGGCGCTAACCATGACCCCAGGAGGCCAGCTCACTAACGGCAATCTCCAAGTGGCAAGGGATAAGATAATCTGTGCGAAAGCCACAGATGTCTCACACTCTCTACAGCCACATTCACATGTATGAGAGGAATAATGTCAGCAATATTATCTGCAAACAGCAAGGACAATGCCATACAATTATAATAGCATATTGTCCATTGTATCTGGGGATGACACGTCTGACAATGTTATTTTCTAAGCATGTGTATGTAGCTGAAAGGGCCAATGCATAATTCATACTTCCTTACAAAATGCAGGCACAAAGTATCTGTCCATTAGATAATGCATTTAAATCCTTTTGCCTGAAATAGTACCTTTCTCCCTAAGAACTCAGAGTGCTTCCAGTATTTTCTGCATAGTGCAAGTGCTAATGAGAACAGTGAACAATAGGAAATAATGGGAAATATTTTGGAATAAAAAACACAATGACAATATAGAGTTTTCCAACAAAGGCTCTATTTTCTGGCTGGAAAAATGCATCAATTCTTATTTCTGCATTAACAGTTAATCTTCTTTTTCACAACAAGGTAACCATGTTATAAATCATCAAGGCTGCGGTAAGAAAAAGAACAGGTAGAGAAATGATACAGCCACATGGCCATGTGGATCCTTAGTGCCTCAGCAGCCAGACTCATTTCCTGGCTGCTCTCCCTCTCCCTCCCCACCCCATCAAGCTGGCAGCTCATGTGGTTCAAAGCCATGCTTCAGCAAAATCTCTAATCATTAGAGGTTGGGAGCCTATAGGGAAAGAGGAGGGGTATCACAAAGAGCCAAAACTGCAGATGTTAAATCTAGAAAGCTAAGCATCTGAGGTGGGGTGGAGGTGGGAAATTTTCTTAGATATCCCAAGGAGGAAAACAGACTATCTTCTAACTCCCCGCAAACATAATAAGTACTACATCTTAGCTTAGTCAATATAGCTAAGGATCAGAAAAAGAAGACCTACCTGGTCAGTAGTCATCAGAAGCAAAGCTGATACTTTGCAAGTAGCTTACAGTCTCCAGGAGAGGAGATCAAGACTGTAATGGGCCAGGGTCAGGCAAGGATCTGTCCCCTCGGCACTACTGATACTTAGAGCCAAAAAATTCTTTTTCAAAACATCGATTTAGGCCTAGGGTAAGGACACATTCAAACAGACAAACATTAGCCAGTGTGAAGCAGAGAGGGCACATTCCAGGAAATAGGAGAGGACAGAACGACAGCAGAGGGATACTTGGAGATTGACAGAAATAGGAAAGTAGCAGTATGGCGTTGCAGTGACCAATACCCATTTCCGGCTCAGTGAACTGCAACAACATGGAATCCTACAAGTCCCACCCAAGATAGGTCAGGGCAGCCCTCAGACCTGATAGCCAGCAGATCAAGAACTCTAAGGCGCCATTTTGTACTGTGTGGAAAAGGCTATCAGCCTGCAGGAACAACAGTGAGCTGTGAATGCACTGAGCTAGTAGGGGACTCACTGAGCTCAGTGCATTGCACTGGTCCCACAGGGAAAATAATACCAACTTTGGCATCGTTTAGGTCAAAATCAGTCCATGTGGTCCTCAGACCTAACAGCCAACAGGTTCCAGCAAGATCACCACCAACAACACCCAGGGTCTCCCTAATCCTGAGAACTGCTTGAATCAGAAGTGAGAGAAAGGATGTACAGACAATGGTCCAGCCTCAGCACAGTATCACAGGAGGTGGAGAGTGGTGAACCAGGAGCTGGGGCCACAGAGATCATGGTGGAAGCCTAATACAAGACCCCAGACCTGGAACTTGCTGGTGAGTGGCACAAGTGATTGCAAACAAAGAGCTGTGCACCAACTGCAATAAGTAAAATCGAACTATAGACCTGTGGGTGATACAGCTTAGAAACCTGCCCCATGGAGAAGAACCTGATAACCAGAACTACAATGACCAAGAGCAAAAGAAGAGACAAAGGCACAATCAATATTGTTGAAGACTCCCCTGCAAAGAAGCAAACAGCTCTGCCAACCTCAAAGTTAGTTTAGGAATACATTGAAGAAATGGGGAATAAAGAACTTTAAAAAACTTGTTATAAAGCTTCTTATCAACAGTAAGAAACATGTAATACAAGAGTTCAAGGAATTTAAGGAATATGTCACACAGGAAATGAATCAAACAAAAGTTGATACATCAGAAATTAAGAATAAAGTGGACCAAATTAAAAGTATACTGGAGAAGCTCCAAAACAGAATGAATGAAGTGGAAAAACGAAGCTCAGAATTGGAAGATATACCCTGTCAGCTAGAGGAAACAAAAATAAATAAATAAATGAACTGGAAGTAGAGCTGGGTCAAGCCAAATAAATGTACTCAAGAATTGAAAACACTATTACAAGGCCAAATATAAAAGTTATGGGAGTCTCAGAAGGTGCAGAAAGAGAAGCTTGGTTTAAAAATGTACTTGAGGGGGGGGGGGTAAAGTTCTTTTTTAATCCACACATAATTATTATTTGGAGTGCTGTCATTTTATTTTTTTAGCTTTTTTCTTCATTTTATGGCAGAGTTTAATAGGCACTGGAGTCTCTCCTCCCCCTCTGCATATTCTTTCCCCTCCTCATTATTCTCTCCTCCAGTCTTAAAATAGGTGTTTTTCATGTAATGTCAGAAGTAATGTAATAATAAGGGAAAATTTTCCTAATCTAGAGAAAGAATTGGGAAGCAACACCAAGGAGGAGCACAGAACTCCCAACAGGGTTGACCAAAAGCGATCTTCACCAAGACACATCATCATCAAGCTCTCTCTAGTCAAACATAAGGAAAAGATCCTTACATGAGCACATGAAAAAAAAATCAATTGACACATAAAGGAATGCCAATGAAATCCACAGGAGACCTCTCACAGGAAACTCTACAGGCAAGAAGAGAATGGAGAAACATATTCCAGATTCTAAAAGCAAAAAATTGTTTGCCCAGGATAACGTACCCAGTAAAGCTTCCCTTTGTTTTTAAAAATGAAACAAAATTCTTCCACAGTAAAGAAAAGTTTTAAAGAGTATGCCTTTTCCAAACCTTCCCCACAAATGATACTTAAAGATGTTCTCTTGACAGAGAAGAGGAATAGCACCCACCAAAACCAAAGGCATATGTGGAGAACATCCCAGGAAAATAACAACAGAAGATTAAATCAGTTAACAACCCATTACTAAAATGACAGAACCAAATTACCACCCATTCATATTAACCCTGAATGTAAATGGCTTAACCTCATCAATCCAACATCATAGATAAGCAGACTGGATAAAAAAACTAAAACCATCTGTTGCCTACAGGAGACATATTTCATCAACAAAGATCAGTGGATACTATATCTCATGATTTTGACTTTTTAAAATTTTCATCTCTTCAAAACTCTTTCTCATTAAATTCTTCAGTGACACATAGATCACACAGTAGCACAATTTTCTTCAAGAAGGTTCTTGATTTTCTTTCATTTCTTCAGTGACACATTAGTCATTCAGTAGCATGTTAATTAACTTCATGGTATTTTTAATTTATTTTTCTCTTCTTGTTGATTTTGTTTTGTGGTTTTTCATTTAAAGGGATATACAGTAACTGTAATAGAGAATATCATAACCAGATGTGAAGATACAATGCAGTATGCACCTCTACTTCCATATCAAAGATGGACTGCCAATGAAACTGTTAACTATATCTTGACAATAGGATGCTGAACTCTCTGCCATTGTCCATGCCCACAATGATGGACATATGACTGTTTATGAAGAATTATACTACAGTAATAACATAGGGGAACTCAGTGGTGGGGAGAAGGGGAGGAGACTTGGGGAGGGGGTAAGAGAAATCCCATAACCTATGGAAATGTATCATAAAATAATAATAATAATAATAATAATAATAAAAGAGGTAAAAGAAAACAAAAGATTGATTTATTTTGAAAGAGTTACAGAGATAGAATGAGAGATCTTCTATCCTCAGATTCACTTCCAAGGTGGTTACAGCAGCCAAAAGCTTTATCTGTCTCCCACATGGGTGGCAATGGATAAACACCCTAGCCATTCTCCACTGTTTTTCCTAGGCCATGAGCAGAGAGTTGGCTCAGAAGTGGAATAGCTGAGACACTAATCAGAGCCCATATGGAATGCTTACACAGCAGGTGGAAGCTTTCCATGCTACACTGCAATGCCTGCCTTTTCTCGCTATTTTAATGTTTTTTTTTTAAGATTTATTATTTGCAAAGTAGTGTTCTGAGGGGAGAGAGAGAGAGAAATCTATGAAACCCCTCCTGGGTCTCACACACAGTTCAAAGGGCCCAAACACTTGTGCTATCATCCAATGTTTTCCCAGGCACATGAGAGGGAGGTTGGACTGGAAGGCATAAACCAGTGTTTATATGGGATGCCGGCATCACAGGCGATGGTTTAACCCACTGTACTACAATCCCAATCCTCAGAAGATTCTTTATTGCAGACTTGTCCTCTTTATTACAGGTATTCAGCAATATCCCTGGTCTGTCTTAGTAGAAGCCAAAAAGCATACGTCCTCTCCCAGACATTGCCACACATTCCCGGAGAGGCTAAACTTCCTCTGATTGAGAACCAGGGCATTAGGCAACTAATCCACTCACGTTGCAGGAGAAGGGAGCAACGAAAAGCTTTGCCCTCACAGGTAAGGGCTTCTTCAGTCACTGAGAGAAAATCCCAATCCTCCTCCCCCAGATAAGAACCTTATTTTTACATATTTCTGTGGTACATCCCCAAGAAGTCCAGGAAAGACCATCTGAGAGCCTCAGCCCTGTCATTCTGTGAGCACAGGGTGTCCAGCAACAGACTGAGGAAGGACCCAGCTCTGTTTCTCTGGTGTAGGGTTCCATGTGCACCATGGAATGCACACCTTTCTTGATTAGCTCAAAGGCATGTAAAGGGTTAGGAACAGCCTCTCTGGGGATCTAGCCACTGTTCAATTCCTCTTTCCTAATTTTATATAAAAGGAAGCTGTGGTATGTGGCCATGCGAAACAGAAAACCAAGTTTTGTGGGCCGTGGAGCACCTAAAAGTTGACACATTTCCATGGAATATCTACTTTCCTCTTTCCCTAAAGTACTGAGCCTATATTCTTTCTAGAGCTTTGAAAATGAATACATCCAAAGAAACTATTTGCTCAGGGTAGACACTGGACACGGCAACTTAGGTTACTATTGCAGATGTCTCATACTGTATTGGGATGCCTGGTTGAGGCCCAGCTACTGTTTCTAATCCAGCTTCCTGCTGATGCACAGCCTGGGAGATAATGGTTTACATACTTGTTCCTACATCCCCGGGGGGACCTCAAGGGGGGAAGGGGAATGGAGGGCAGCCAACTCCTGGCTCCTGAGTTTGGCCAGGCCTAGACCTCGCTGTTGTGAACATCTGGAGAGTGAATCAGTCGATGCAAGACATCTCCTTCAACCTTTTAAATAAATAAATAAAATTTTAAAAATAATCAGCCATTCTGGAGGTATATACTGCATGGGCACTTGGAAGTATGAGCTTACCTCCGTGTACTACTGGGACCAACCATGACCACAAGAGCCTTCAAAGACTCCTGCTTTGGGTTTCCCAGCGCTGTAATGAGGATGCTTCACCCAAATTAATCAATGTATAAGGTGGGGACTAAGCAAGACAAACACCCAGAACTTGCATGAATATTTCAATCCACATTCTGCTCAATCAAATAGGAATGATCCACAAGACACTCAAAATGTGGTTGTTCCTACAAGCTGATGTCCACAAAGACTAAATGCTCAAACAGTCAAGATCATCCTCCTCCCAAAGTCAGAGGATAAAGCCTGTCAAGTGATGCAGGAATATGGTTACTTCCAATGGCTCCTCATAATTGGATGGTTAAATCCTTCAGTGGATAAATGCTTTTGAGTGGCTGGCAATTGGTCCTTCTAACAAAGATAGCATTAATAATCCTACATCTGCTCTGGGATTATCCTCTGAAGTACGATTTTTCTTTTACAGTTTGAATACTATTGGGTTCCATAAGGGATAGAATACTGCTACATTCTCTCCATCATCCTAGCATGGTTTGGGGCCTGCCACCTATTTTAAGGATACTTTAAGCAGCTTGACTTTGTCTTATAGAAGAGTTCATAGTTCAGGAAGCCTCAATTTTGATAGGCATTAGTAAACTGCATGAGTGAGAGACTTGGCATCAACCGTTAGTGTCAGATAAGAACTGTCTTCACTGACCAACTCTGTGCAGTTACACAACATGCTTGGAGTTTTCTCAGTAAAGCTGCTCCTTGCCGGGGGGATAGAGTTGCCTTTGTCAAGGGGTCCCAGTAATATAGCCATTTTCTGGACAATGAAAACTGAAATATCCTTGGGACTTGACTTCACTGAAAAGATTTCTGAAGTATCTTCCTCCTTACACTTCCAGTGAAATTTTTATAAAAATGAAATGGACATTTCTCCTTATACAGGTAATGACCACTATTAGAGACTGCCTTTACTACTACTAGTAGTACTATTATTACTACTACTAGTACTATTTTCCATGATACAGTTTTTTAGACATAGGGATTTTCTGCCTCTCCCTCCTCCCTCTCATTTTCCGCCATATTATCACAGTAGGATAGTTCTTTAGTAATAGCTACAGGTTTAACTTTCTGTTATTTAGTGTTTCAAGGCATTGTAGATAAAGTCAAAGGTAGAACATCTAATATCATACCGTGATGGTATGTTTAACTGTTTTACTCTCTTTTCAAGTAACAAAATTATTTTCAGATTTACTTCACATAGCATTTGTTCATTAGCTATCAAAAAAAAAAAGGTATGCAATGCCTGTGTTATTTCTGTGTAAATTCAGTGTATCAGAGCAAAGCATGGGGACATCTGCTGCTCACATAAGAGGAATTAAGTCCACCATGGGAAGTTAGAAGGACTAGACGCCTTCTTTTATGCCCCCTAAATTAATAAAACAGAGAAATCTCATAATACTTTTATTCCATTTTATTTCTTCCTTTAAACTCTGTATGATCCTCAGAAGAATCACTATAAAAGAATTCAGTCTACTTCAGAGACAAAGTGCATTAAAGATATTGCATTGTTAAGCTGGCAATTTCACTGTGCAAATTCTAATGGTACTTATATAAAACGTAAGTGGGTAATGTTTTGTCAAATCTCTCATTTAGGTGGTAAGTCTTTAAACGTCTTGTTTCTTTTAAACCATATACCAAAGGTATTCAAGGAACAGAAAAACTTGAAGAGTCTAATGTGTTTTTATAGCTAGAGGATTTAGTTGAGAAAGCAGGATGAGGGGACGCAGGTGCCAGACATTGTGTAGAATTTGCACTTATGCTCCATTAATTGTCAGCATATCTTCCTCTCCCTTTCCCTCCCTTCCCCCATTAAATCCCTCTGGAAAACAGCAGAGCAGCAGGCCCAGACTGGTACCCAGCAGCAACACCAGGAGCAGAAGTAGCCAATTACCTTCCAGAATACAAAGGGGGAGTGTGTGGGGGGGGGAGGAAGATGCAGTTACCTAGCAACCAGAAAGAGCAGAAACAGCTGTGTAGCAGGCCCAGGCTGGTACCCAGGCAGAAACAGGATAGCCAATTAGCACACTGTATTTAATGCTGATGTCGTTTCCTAGTAACAAGCTGTACAAGTCTGTCTGTTGCGTTTTCTCCTTCCTTTCCTCACATTTTCCTCAATCATGCACAGTATTACTATTTGCCCTAATTACTGTTTCTCCACTGCTTCAAGCGACCATTATTTTGTCCCCAGAGAAATTGGAAGAACTCAGAAAAAAAAACTTCTATAATGACAATATTTGGTTTCAAATTCGGTTTAGATATAAGCCTTGAGACACTAAACAGCAACAACAAAGAATGAAAATAAAAGCCTCTCCTAAATTTACAAGTAGCAGGATATCTTTTCTACATTCTAATACTTACATGTATGTGAAACAAAAAATATTTAATAATGCATATTGTCATTTTGCCATGCACTACACTTTTAAATAGGTTGAATTATTTGTATGCTGAATTTATTCCTATTGATTTTTTTTGACATGCTCCTGAATACTGGGAACATAAACCGTCTTATTAACTGTATCAGAGATGGGAGCTGTATCTTTTGTTTCACTTTCAAAAATATCAATACTTGTTTCAACAGACTCATGACCAACTGAGAATTCAATAGGAGGAATCACTATTTCCATTCAACAATAGAAGGTGAGTACAGGTGAGGGATGTTGTGTATACTATAGTAAGGGAATTTAAAACATCATGTTATAAATGTATACCCAGACAATAAATTCCAGTAAGATGACATTATACTATACAAAGTGAACACACAAAAAGAAGACAGAAAATACGACTACCACACGGTCATTCTAAAATGCTTCCCATCACATTCTGTTGCTCTTATATTCTAGAATATGCCCCTGTCAGCCTTTTTCTTGAGTCCTATTCATTGGGACACACGTGATGTTATTCGACCTTCTTCATGGATCCATCAGATTTCTTAGAACTTCTCTTACTAAATATTGACTTCAATACTGAAATCTCTATGTTCCTTATAAAATATCTCTGATACAAAAGTAACAAGGGCTCCATAAGAAGATATCGGATGCCATGACACACTAACACACTAACACGAGGCTGGGGAGAAAAGGGACTTTGTCAACTGAGAATGGCTGCCGAATGCAGCCGAAAAACTGCTTTTATTCGTCTCGAGCTCAGCTAGCAAAACAGGTAAAACAATTCTAACCCAACAAACCTGGGGACTTTTTAAAATACACAGACTGTTTCCTGAAAAGAGTACATACCACTTTACTGAATTCCATAGACTAAATGTTAATTATGGTCACAGACAAGGATACATTCTGAAGGCAGAAACAACAAAAGAAACTTAAGTGTGTGTTTTTATGATACCAGATGAAGGGTTTGTAGTATAACAAGAGTTTCACATCATAAATCCATTTTATTTTGCAAACAAGACAAAAGGAGTCTTCCTTCAATAACAACAGCTTTTGAAGGCAAAAGAAAAGAAAAAGATGCAGGCCTCCACCCCAAAAAAGGGGGCTGCCAAGAAGGCAGGATTGGGACCAAAATAAGATTCATAACTTCCACAAAAAAACCAACAATGGGGCATTCTGATTGTGTAGCCCTAAGGACCCTTAGGGTCCAATCCTGAGTCAGTTTCCAATAGACAGTGAGGGAGAAGGTAAGGAAAACAGAATATGTGACAGGCTCACATTCCTAGTCAGGTCTTACTACTGAATATGGGGATACTGTAGCAATGCTGAGTAACTTTGTTATAGGTTAGCCAAATAACCAACCCACTAAAAGGTCACCAATTTTTTGTTACTTTTAATGACGATGGTTTACCAACCTACAGCTTAATAAGTGTCATATTAACATACCTTCATAAGTGATTGAAAAGAAGCAACTTGTAGAAAATATAGAGAACACAGCAGTGAGGGAGGGAGGATAGCATGGCAAAGGCACGGAGTAGGGAAGGTTGCTTCAGCTTTGAGTGTTCCCCCATCCTGTCTTCCTGTTTGCTTTCAGAGTCCTGAAGTTCTAGAACAGCCTTCCGTAATTACAGTTTAAAAAATAATACAAGGTTAGAGTCATACACTTGGTGACAGATGGGTCATAAATCAATCAACAGTGCATTGCTGGCAGATCCTTTCTAAAGTGAAGGAGGGTAAAAGCAGACTGAGAGGCAGCAAGGGACAGAGGAAAGGAAGGTGCCAAGCATCAGGTAGGGGAGGAGGAGAAGGCAAAAGGAAGAATTTCCAAGTTTTATCAGAAGCAGGGCTCACTCAAGTCATCTGGTTTGCTCTGGTTAGTGCAGGAACAATAGAAATTACCTAGCCAGGAGTAGGCATTCTCCACTGGGTACATGAGTAACCTAGTAGCATTTCACATCATACCACATGAACCTCCTAGGCCTAAGCTATGAAAAGTTCGTTTCCTGATCAACCGTTATCAAAGTTAACGTTACAGTTTGTAGTACAGTTAAACAGAATTTTCAAAGAAAGATGCAGCATTTTACAAAAATTATTTTTTAGCAGTTTAAAAAGAGAATAATCCCCAGGATTCCCTTTTTAAAGAGGCTATTATTATTATTATTATTATTATTATTATTACAGATGACTTTCTTAAGCTCTGAATTCCTTTTTTCCTAATCCAAACAATCACTCCATTATTGTTTTAATTTCAGGAGACATTAGAAAATTACTCTCTACACCAATTAACTCTTGTCATCTTAGCCTTCATTCTCCTGATATCACATATACAGGGTAACTATGATCATAAGGGCCATTAACATGCTCATTACAATAAAGATAGCTTCGGCATATGATCTGTCTTATTAAAGAAGACAGTTTTTACAAGTTCACACTTGCTTACCAATGTCATTCTTAGCTTGGCAGAGATTCTTCATGACTCTCTGTCTTCCACATTAAAGAGAGCTTGTCCTATCCTTTGAATGTTAGAACTTGCAAAATTCTATTACCTCCACTGCCTTTTCTAAAATGAGATTCCTTTTTTCTCTTCCCCTTCCTACCCAGCCTCCTTTCACTCTAATTCATCCTTTTTTGAGATTATGTTCCCAACAGAATGATTTTGTGGAACTGTATTTCAAGCTTTTACATCAAAAAGGGCCTCAGAAGTGGGGAAGGGATAATGTCTACCGTATTTTAAAAATATTGTTTATGATGAAATACTTATTAATTTTATATTTTTTCTTTGTCACTCTTACTTTGACATACTTGTTTACTGTGTACTACTGATTAGCCATTAAAAGGACAGCTGGAATAGGCATCCCTCAAAGCCTATCTTTATTATCACTTTACAATGATAAAATGAATATGTCTGCTGTATATTTGCTGAAGTTAAACGATTTTACTCAATATACATTTACATACATATATATACACATTTACTCAATATACATTTACATATAATGCTAGGAGTTATTACATTACTAAATTATTGTGTGACAAAGTCTAGAATTTTTCTGACTCCTAAATTCTCCCATCAATTACTTTCCACCAACTCATTTCATACCCCTTCTTTTCCAACTCTGCTTAAGCCTGTGAATATGTCAAATCCAAACTATCAAACCCTCCCATTAAACTCTCTCCACCTTATGAACTCAACATTTAACCCTTATTCCAGTTTCCATCCCATAATCAGGGTTTAATGAGTTTCTGCCTCAATATGCAGATAAACTTCATTATCAGCCATGTGCCTTAGCATATTAAAGGCCCTTTATGTCTTAAAATTGCCCTATTTCACTTACTCTTAAATAAATTCAAAGAATTCTTATCTATGCCAGTGAGCAAGCAAAAAGTGGGTGACAGGCCCCCAACTGTTCACAAGGGACATGAAACATCATTTTATCCCACTGACCTTGAATCAGAGCTTCTATTTATATAAATCAGTGTGTTATCACATTGGCATCATGTTAAAAGACGAACAGCACCAATAAACACCCTGTCCAGAAGAGAAAAACACATTTTTATCTCCAGTTCATCCCTGCTGTCCGAGTGCTCAAGCGAGCCCCTACTCTGATGAAACGCCCACTCTCCATTCAGTATCCTGCCTCAGAACAACCTGCCCCATTTCTTTGCCAGTCACTCCACCATACAGTGCCTGACACTTTGGGGTAATCAAAATCCATTTGTGGGATGACTAAAGAACAAACAGAAACAGGAACCAAGATGATCTACTAACTGTGATACAAATTGAGGGATGGCAGACATGGGTCAAATTTTAATTGTGACAGTGGAGAGCTTCATATCCTGAACTGAGTTCTTTTTATATTTTTGCTCCTGGGTTTCCCCTATATGTGGTTATGTTTGCCTTTCTTACTTCATGGGCATAGTATGAACCATTCATCATTTTAAGAATAAATTGGGATCATTACAAGAAAATCTCACTTGAATCCTAAAGTAAACCTTTATTTATTACCACCAAAATTGTTACAGTAATGATCATATTGATATTACCTGCACCTCCAACTTTATCAGTTCCTGAAATGGAAGATACTTCCTCTGTTAATTCGTCTACTGGTTCTTAGCCACCTGCTGTGACAATATGTTTAAGAATCTTCCTCTCATCTATTTAGAAAATATTTATAGTCATTTCCACTGTCCACTTGTGCGTAATCCATATGGTTTGCACTCCTCTTGATAAAGGCTTTTTAAAGAAAGGTTGTATGACTGTTTTTCTATCATTACAAGTTAAGAGCTTAGACTTAAAAAAAGAAAACAGAAAACTGATATTCTTTGGTTTAATGCCCATGAGCTTAGACCTGGCATGGTAGCCTAGTGGCTAAATCCTCGCCTTGCACACAACAGGATGTCGTTGCAGCCACTTGGGGAGTGAACCAGAGGACTGAAGATCTTTTTCTCGGTCTCTCCTTCTCTCTGTAAATCTGACCTTCCAAATTAAAAAGCCCATGACTTTTGTGATGCTAGGCAAATCACTCGACCTCTCTAGACTGTCATTTTCCTCATCTGTGAAACAAAATAAAACAGTAATTATATCATTGAGCTAATCTGAAAAATTAAACATATCAATATTTTTAAAGATTTAACACATAGAACATACAAATCACTTCATGAATATTTGTTGAACAACAAATAATATTTCAAAAATTTTAAATAACCATATTATGTGTACGACACTGCCACCTTTGCTTGTTTCCCAAATATACCTTTTTCTTTTGCTTGTAGTATTCCAGCCAACTATTTTCCCTAAGTCCTGATTAAATTTTGAGACTGTTATATTTATTTCAGCAAGACTGAACCCTACTGCAGATGTAAAAAGTCCTGCCAACTATAACCTTGTACTATTATGCCACCTGAAAAGTAGCCTTGTACGTCCTTCAGCACAAAATCTAGAATATCCTATCACTAACTATAGCAAATCTGGTCTATGGAAGTGCCCTCCAAATAGCACTTTGAAAGCACAAGCTTCTTCATATCTCCCTCCAGGAGAGCAAGAACCAAAGAATTAATTGTTGAACTTTGTCCTGACATTATAGCATGATCCATTGTTTATAATATAAAAAATGGGCATGCTTGGTTTTGCATGAACTTCCAAATTAGGAAAGTCTCTCTGGGTGGTAGGCATCTAGCCCAGCAGTTAAGACGCTCCTGTGGAGTGCCCAGTTGAAAGCGTCGGTGCCGACTCCAGCTTCCTGCAAATGCACATACTGGGACATGCAGCAGCTGACAGTGCAAGTAGCTGGGTCCCTGTCGCTCACAGGAGGGACCTGCAATGACTTCCCTTCTTGCTTCAACTCGCAGCATTGAGGGTGTGAACCAGCCTTTCGGAAACCTCTACATCAGTGTATCTCTCTGCCTCTGTCTTTCAAATACAATCTTTCAGAAGCTAAACAAGGATGAAATCTGTTCTCCCCATACAAAGTTCCATTTCTATTACAAGTTGTTTTTTTCTTCCCAGAAGTGAGCAAGAAGAAATGGGGAAAACAAGGCTTTCTCCTTTTATATAGAAACTTCCAACGTGGTAACAAATACTTTTTGCTGGAAATGAAATTTTTTAACTTTGAAAATGAAGGTTCTCCTTACATCCAAATATAAGGATTATTTAACTGACTCAGAGAGAATGAATAAGATGATGACCAGGATGGTTAAATTCCTGAAAAAAAAAAAAAGCTATAAAAAAAGAAAGAAAAGAAAAGAAAAAGAAGACAGAAAATGAAGTGAGAGAGAAGGTCTGTAATGATTTGATTGCTAACGGATATTTTTTCTGCTCATGTCAGCACTAACTGCTCTTTCCAGTGAATAAGCCATTTTCATGTGCTTTTTTGCATTAGGATCTGAAGACTTCACAACCCTCTGTTGGTCTCACGCCTGCCTCATCTCTTCCATTTCCAACTTCACCCCTATCCCTACCTTTACTTTCTTGGTCAACCAGCATTTGCACCTTAACTACCAACCTGAACATCTGTTGCCTTAAAAAAAAAAAATCACCTCATTGCCTAACATCCTCTAGGGCAAAAAGTTTGAAGGAATCAGCATCCTCAAAAAAGAGCCACAGAAGGTGGCTGGGGTTGGGGAAGATGGAGAGGGAAGGGGAGCGGTGAGAGGGATGTATATCTTTTCCAACTCTGTAAACTGTGTGACATATATATATATATGTATATATATATATGTGTGTGTGTGTGTGTTGGGTGTATACTATATATATATACATATATGTATAGGTACACACACATATATAAAGAGTTTACATATATATGTGTGTGTATGCATATACATACACATATAAAACTCTAGAGAACAAAATGTCAACATTTCTCATTTTTTCTCCACAATAGATTTCTTACTCTTTTTCAAATTTTTCATTCTCAGAACACCTCAACAACTGAAAGATAAAAATATTTCCACTGAATTAAAGTGAGTCCTGTGTTAGTAGCTCTCCTGAATCCAACCCGGGCCCATTTCTGAAAACTCCATTGCAACACTTCATCCACAGCTCTCATCACCCCACTTCTTGTATCAGCAAAATCTTTACAATCCAAAGTCCCATTGCCATATACCTTTGCCCCGAAGCTTTTACCAGTCCATTTCCAGCAATGTTTGCATTTAATTTGATTCCATTCTTCATGCTTTCCTCATTACTCTTAGTTCATCTACACCACATAAATTATCACCCTTGTTTTCAGTTCCCCATGTGCCCCATTCACACCAATTCCAAATAAATACTCTGATTCTCATCCATTTAATCCAAATTAATTCACAATCCCTCCCCTCGTCCTCCATCCCTATCTGATCTCCCTGCCTGTCTGTTTTTCTCTTTGAGCACCTACTTTTCTACTTGTGCCTGTCTTTGAGGAAGGTTTTTACAGGCAAAACGCTTCTGTAGGATACATGGCACTGCTTCCTGCACTGTCCCAGGGAAGCCATGCTCTTCTATATACTACTGCCAATGTCACAGACTCACACTTATAAGGCCCGTGCCCCCTTCCTCAGTCGGTGTCCCCAGGCATCATCACCCTACACCCACCCCAGATCAACCACTGGGAATAAAGAAGAAAAGCATCTTTCTTTTGGATGGTATTTCACTTTAGCTAACTGGCTTCTTTCTACTCTACATAAAGCAGTTTTTCCACACAATCACTACAAATCCATACCAGCAATAGTAGCAATCTCAATAGTCCACTCTGCCACTATGTTTAATGAGCTCTTACTGACTGCCAAGTATTTTATATGTATTTGTATATTTAATCTTCCACAAACCCTATACAGTAGATACAATGATCTCAATTTTACAGTTGGGAAAACTGAGACTAAGGAAAGGTAAATAACTTATCCAGATCAGAAATCCAGGAAGTAGTAGTCACGACCAAACCCAAGTACACTTGATTACCAAGCCGTGTTCTTAACTGCTCTGCAATATAGCCTTCCTAATCATGATTCGACTCCCTATGGGGAGGAGTCTTTCCACCTTAACCTGCCATAAGGCAAGAGGTTGCAGGTGCTCGGTCACATAATGAGCTGCACCTTGGTAAACAATGCACAGAAAACAAAGCACCAAATAATGTCCTGTTCATAACAGCTGCCCTTCAGGATGTCTCTGTTGAAAAGAAGGGGCAGAAACAAGGGGGAAAAATTCCCCAAACTCCCCCCAAGAGAACAGCTTCCACAGAGCTAGAGCTGTCCAGCTTCCATGCTAGGCAGGATGCAGCCCGCCTTACTGTAATTCAGACGGGTGTGCCCAGGCACAAATGCCATAGCCCCTGCAAATCTCACAATTCTTTTCGCTTCCTGGTTTCTCTGGTTTCCTAAGGGTAAAAGGGTAGGGCAAGATTCAAGCTCTGAAGCCAGAGGGCACTGCAAAGTTTTGTCATTACTCTGACTTTAGGAAGACAAGATTTTAAATAAAAATCATTTTCAGGAGAGGGGAAAATCTAACAACATCATGGAGCATTTCCCTTGCTGTATGTGGAGTAGAAAATGTGAATGCAATCTCTGATGGAACACACAGAGTGAGATTTTACACATGAGCAGGAAGATTTACAATTCTGTTAGGAGACCATCCCACAAACCAGCTAAGAGTCATGTGGGAAGTGAAGCTGAGAATGAGACGGTCACTGCCATAGCCCTGAGTGCAAGTAGACAATGACAGTTTTCATTCTCGCGTAGGAATAACTTCAAAGTTCAAAATGGTAGTTTCTCTCTTCCATATTATACCATCCTAATTCAGGAAGGGTCTGTGCATTGCAGGAATATTTTAGGGACCCTGCAATATTAGAGCTAAGATAGCATTAAGAGCTGAGATTGCCTACAGATGTGGAAAATGGGGGCCAGTTAGGAACAAGACATGCTCAAGGTCACAGAGACAGAGAGCGACAGTCAGAACTAGAACTCAGGTTGTTAGGATTTTCCGGCCGATGATCTTTCCACTGCTCCCTTCCTTGGTGGCACAGTCTACAAGCCCTCAGAGCACCAAACACTTGTAACTCATATGTTAATTCCCATTTATCGCAAAGAAAACTACAGCATCTCCATGGCAGGTATATCTTTGGGGATTTCCCCTACTCTTCTCGAAGTCTGTAAGCAGTATGCAAAAAGCATGCAGAGAATACACTGGACGGGACTCATTTAAATACTACCCATTACAGTTATGGCTTAAAGCACTCCAGTAGATCAAGATACAGCACCAGCCCTCAGCTCCAATCTCAGCGAAGAACACGAAGCCCAAGCTTCAGGAGAGCACTAGCCTCACACTCTTCGGTGTAAAGCCCAATCTTCCAAATTTTCCCATTGCTCAAAAGATCTGCATGATTCCCCGGGACCACCACTGGAGTCCTGCGTGAAATATGCTAGTCCCCGTCCCTCCCTCACCACCCTTACCACACACATCGCAATGTAATCGCTTTAGCAACTTCTCAGTAACAAGCTCATTAAAAAGCAATTCTGCCATCTCTCCATAAAGCACGCGCCAGAGAACAATGCAAAAGAGGAGCTGCCAATTAATTATAGAATGATCACATCTAATGAACTCCGAAACCCTCCTGCTGTTGGTGACTTTGATGAAAACTCAGGGATGCTGGGAAAAGAGGAGATGGGGACACCCCGGCTACCTTGTTGAACTGTAAACGCTTTCAAATGTGCCTCCTCAGATCTGCATGTTGATCAAACCTCCCAAGAGACAGAGAAAACAATGAGACGTGTCAGGAAAGGCGCATGCATCTGTGTCACACACAGCTGTGAGCCACACTACCCCAGCTCCCCAGTCATCCCTGGCACTGTTGAAATCTACACTGTGACTGGCATTGCCTCTGAAAGCAGCTCACAGTCAGCAAGAGACAGATCCATGTCCTGTGTTGCGGACATCTTGAGATTTCAAGATAGGAAAAGAATCATCTTCTTCCCCACCTGGGACCTCCTACCTGCCTGTCCCCTCCCCACCAGGACACACATCCCAAGACAAAGAGAAGGCCTTCCCACCACGAGGCGAAAAGCAGGGCAAAGAAGAAACCACGTGCGGCCAACTTGTACCACTACCTGTGTGAGTCCTCTGGTGGGCCTTTAAGTGGGAGCTTTTTGTATAAACTTTCCGGCACCCGTTAAATTGACAGCGGTGAACCCTCTTCTTGTTTTCAGGGCATGCTTCAGCCCCTACCCCTCCTTGTTCACTGTCGCTTTGTCCACTCTTAACTGTCCCAGCTGCCGCCACAGCTGCTGCTGCTGTGGCCACCCCTCCCACCTTGACCGAGCTGAGCGCAGCCTTCTTGGCCACCAGTTTCAACGTCACCGTGCCATCCACGGCAGAGAGGGTCTGTGAGGTTTTGACCAGATGGCGGCTGAGCTCAGGGGATGATGGGGGTGTTAATGAGGTCACTGCGTTGAGCTGGGCCTGGTTGACGGCTGCGTAGCTGTCGAGAGAAGAGCTGGTTGGCTGCAGGCTGAGGCAGGTCTCAGATAGCAACTTGTCCCGAGAGAGCAAAATGTCCACTGCTGAGCTCTTCTCGCAGATGGCTGCTTCCACCGGGAGCAGCAGGGGGTCTAAGCGCCGGAAGCTTTCCTCAATGCACGGAGGAGGGGAAGCACGGAGGAAGCAGTCCAAGTCCTCCCCAAAGGTCTCTGAAATCCTCCTGGGTTCTGTCTGGAGGTAGCGTTCCAATTCAAGGCATGTCTGCAGAAAGGAAGCAGGGAGGAGAAACAACATCAGAGGCCAAGAACACCAGGAAGGCACGTGTGGACAGGCAGAGGGAAGGTACATGGAGAGCAACACGGAGCTGGTTATCTGCAATGCTCCTGTTGAAAGGTCCGACCTTGTTACTAACTCTGTCCATATTTTAGAAAACTCTGCAATGGTTACATACAACCTCAACTACAGCAGGAAGAACTGGATCCTCAAAAGAACTAGATCACACCTTCAGGGTCTCAGAGAACAGTAAAAGCTTAAAAGATGCCCTCCTGTCCCCACAACCAATTCAGGAAGTCAGACTCTCCAAGCATCTGGAGGAGTTCCGACATATGCAATAAAAATGGACAAATGGTTTGCATACCATGGAAGACTTCTCCAGGGCCAATTACATTCTTCAGAGCAGACTTGAGTAAATCACAAAGAAGAAGTCCATTTTCTAACTTAATCTGGAGAATGGACCACATCCACTCAACCTAAGAGGTGGCCTCAGCAGCCATCAGCCAACAGCAAGCGCTGCCTTGGGCCTGAGTTCTTCAGCCAGCAAGAATGGGTATTGGTCTAAGGAGAGCTTTCAATAAAGCTTTTGAGGCAGAAAAAGGAGGGGAGGGACAGTTGAAGCTTGTTTACAGCAAGTTATTAAAAATATAATTACTACTTACTTTATGGCAAGAGGCATGAATCTATTACAATGATTTAGCATCTCTTTGTGATAAAAATAAGCTCAAACAGAGCTATTGAGACCTTTTAGAGAAGACCCACTATAATTTCAACAAGAAATTTTCATCTGGAAGGGAACATTTGGCACAGCAGTTAGGATATCACTTGCAATGCCCACACCCAACATAGGAGTGCCCGGTGTGAGTCACTGTTCCACTTGGGATTCTAGTTACCAGGCAGCACACACCCTGGACACTCAAAGTTTGGGCCCCTGCCACTCATGTAGCAGACTTGGATTGAGTTTCAGGTTCCTGACTTCAGCTTGGCTCAGCCCCAGCTGTTAGGAGCATCTGGAAAATGAATAAGTAGATGGAACACCTCAATCTCTTTTTGTCTCTCCCTCCCTGTCACCTTCTTTTCAAATACATTTTTCAGGAATTTTAATTTGGGGGTCCCAGTACGGTAGTCTAGTGGCTAAAACACCTTGCCTTGCATGAGCCTGGATCCCATATGGGCACTGGTTGATGTCCCAGCTGCCTCCACTTCCCATCCAGCTCCCTGACTGTGGTCTGGGAAAGCAGCAGAGAACAACCCAAAGCCTTGGGACCCTGCACCTATGTGGGAGACCCGAAAGAAGCTCCTGGCTCCTGCCTCCTGGCTTCGGATCAGCTCAGCCCTGAACATTGTGGTCACTTGGGGAGTGAAGCAGTGGATAGAGGATCTTTCTCTCTGTCAATCTGCATTTCCAATTTAAAAAGTCTTTAAAAATGTTTAATTATTTTCATCTTATAAATCAGTAAGTGAGGATCAGAAAGTTTCAACAAATCTTTATCCATAGTCTTCATTAATCTATGTAAAATGATAGGAGTTCTTCACAGCAAAATAGGCACTTAAGCAGTTTGTGTTTTTAAATTTCTCCTCACAGAAAAATTATGACATTCTAGACTCCTGAATAAAACTGTAATGCTGACTGGTACCAATGGTTTAATTTATTCAATCTTCTGGGTTTCAGTAGAAAATCCCAGTGGCAAATTTTAAATGTGACTAGCTGCAAATTCCCTGTCTCCATGAAATGCTATGTTTTTAATCCAATGTTCTGGCTCTAAGCTTTTATTCTGTTAAGAATATATTTTAATGATAAACAATAGTTGTTTTACAAGTGTCAAGGGCTTTATTTTAGTAACATTTCAAACATTTGGTTTTTACTCAGACTTTATAAAACTATATATTACTGAATAAGAAAATCAGGCTATTATGTATGAATTATCTTTGAGTCTCACTGGTGATTTTCAAAGAGATGAACTAGTGAAGAGTCCCAATCTTCACTCAACCCTCACATCAACAATGTTCTTTCAACTACTGGGTTCATGGAAGCTCTTATATGAGTTAGAATACATAGCAGTAGAACCGTGTAATGTACAAGAGACTAAAAAGTTGCAAGATAAAAATGACATGAATACTCATAGCCACGTAATGTTAAATAACAAAGAGTGTTAGAAAGTATTAATCAAGATAGCCTGTTGTAAATGTTTGCATTTTATTTTTTCTATTGATCAAATAAGAACTCTGTTTCAGTAGTTTCTTACAACTTTAAATTAGAAAGCAATACTGCCACTTTCTGAGGAATAGAAACTTGTAATATCCTCTTTTATCCTTTTTCCTTTATTGCATGTCTCAAAAATTTCCTCATCCTTTTTCCATATCCTTGCTAAAAGTTATCATTTATACTTCTTTCTAATATTGAACCTTCTGGTTTTAGCTCCAGTCAATTCATTCCTGAATTATAATACCCTACTTTCTGAATCTCTGTTAAACATCACCTTCCTTTTCTTAAGCTATCGCGTACCAAGCAATAGCACCTGGTACTCAGCAGATACATATTGTCTGTCAAAGATGAAATCAACTGTATTCTATTCCTTAGGTCATTCTATCTCCTCCATTCATCTTGGAAACATCCCTGTTGACTCTACAGTATATTCAAGTAGTTGCTTTTTATTATTCTCACTGCTATAAGCTTATTTCCAGTGGGCGAACCCATCAATATTGGCAGCAGAAGTGAAAAGTATATTATTTAATTGCCAGATAATTTTGGATTTGACAAATATCTTTTAATTATCGATTTCCAGCTAGATTTCTCTGTGGTCAAATACCATTGTTTCTAGAATTTCAATCTTTTTCAAGGTATGGAGATTTCTGTCGCGGCCCCAAGAATGTTGATTTTTCAAGATTGGCAAACTTAGAAATGACCACTGGTACATGTCCTTCGGAACACAAATATGGTTCTTGAGGTTTGCCCATAGAGCAGAACCAGCTCTCAGAGACCTAGATGATGGCAGTAAGAAATCATTGTGACTGTTGGGAGGCCCACATTTTTTCATCTTCAGAGTTCTGAAGACCCAAGATATTCTAAACACATTTGCACATTCACCTGGGAGGACTAAAAAATAACCCACTCAGTGTGACCCGGTCGAAATCTCAGGAGTGCATGAGTCACACACATTACCTAAAGATGGAGAGAATATGATCACCAAAAATATGGCATGAGTAGCAATTGGAATGTGCTGGACAGCCCTGTGAAATCATTATGGAATTATTTTTGTCTTGAGACTTTCACTTCTTACAATAGCTAGAGAGATGATGCTTGCAGAAGATCTCATAAATCAAAAACTGGGGGAAAGGGTTTAAAAGCTTTCTCATCACAAGTGTGGTGAAAAGGTGGATGTTTGTCACAATGACTAATATATACACTAAGATATACAGTGCTTTGGCACTTGTATCCCACAGCAGAACACCTGAATTTGAGGTTCTGGCTCCACTTCCTATTCTAGATTCCTGCTAATACATTCTCTTGCAGGCATCAGGTCATGGTTCAAGTACTTGGATTTCTGGCACTCATATGGACACCATATTGAATTCTGGGGACCTGGCTTCAGTCTGGCCCAGGCCCAGATGCTGTAGGCAACTAGAAGGTGAATCAGCAGATGAACAATCTCTTATCTCTCCTTCTCTCCTTCACCCCTTCTGTCTCTCCTTTTCCCTCTCTCTCCACCTGCCTTTCAAATAAGATGATTTTGTAATAAGTTGTTCAGAAACAAAATATCTATTTTGCCTCAAAGTATTTGTTGACTACAAAGATAACAATAATGTACAATGGAAAAACATGGCAGACATTATGTTAACCACATAATCAACACAAGCAGTCTCAGTAACACCTGGTATTGATAAAATGTACCCCAATATTATATGTTGAAAGGGTGAGGCATCCCTGCCAAAAATGCATCTCTTGAATTTAATTATGACAAAACATCAGAAATTTTCAAGTTGAGGACCATTCTACAAAATATTTCCCTAGTATTCTTTGAAAGTATCAAGGTCACGAAGAACACCAAGAAGCCGCCTCAGCTTGGAGAATACTTAAAGAGCAATGACAGCTAAGCACAATGGATCCAATAAAAGAACCTCAGTAGGAGAAAAAATGTAATTTAAATAAAGCATATATATTAGTTATTGAAATTAGTTAGTAATAGTTCCCTAATAATAACTATCACAACTATATGCATTACGGGAAGGTGGGCAGCATATAAATGGAACTCTATAGACTATTTTGCAATTCGAAATGACTTCAAAAACACAAAAAAGAAGGCAGATCCATCACAGATTAGGAGTGTGCATTGTGAATCTGGATGAAAATCCAAACATTTGTCTATCAGAACTAAAGCTGTACTCTGCTTCAATGACACGCCAGCCAGCATACTCCAAGTGTGAGTCAGCAAATGTCAGTTTGGTGACAAAAATTGTACCTGTGTGCTACCTCACCTTGGAGCTACAAGACTTGTCTCAGCCTGACATAACAATACAACTAAAGGTTCTGGTCATCAACCCACATGACCCCAAAAAACTATGATCATCGCTAAGGAGAAAATGTGCTCAAATGTATAGTGAACATCTTACATATCTATAATCCGCAAATGAGCATTGCCAAGATCCCCTGATATCTATACTGTGAGATGCATGGTTTCCTCTTACAACCCAATCTTATAAGTCTTTCCTGAAATTGGTTTTAAAATGATCATTTTGTAATCTTTTTTTCTTCTTTTTTTTCTTCATATTCATCTTCTTGTGAAAACATACTTTTTAAAAATAAGACCTGGGTTTTTTCTTCTTTTTAAAATAGAAGATTTCAATTTATTATTGCCCTACCTCTTACTTTTTGCTTGTTTCAAGGTTAGAAGCTGAAAGACAACAGAATCATTGAAGTCTTACAAAGTATTTTAAGTTTTCCAAACTCCTTGCTACCAACATTTATTTTCATAAGCTCAGGGAAAAAGTCCAATATATGGTTATATACGGCTATAATGAGAGCGTCATCCAATATATTTCATTTAGCCTTTCCTTAGAAAATCATCAATTACATGAAACTTATCTGTCAGTATTACAAACATCTCTTGCCAACTTTTATCAACTCTTACATTTCCCCAAAGTGTTTCCTTCATCCATTTTTCTCCTTTCCCTTTCCCTCATGTTCCTATGCTTGAGACAGTCTTTCATTTTCCCTCCTACTAGCTGCTGTTTCATTAAAAGCTCAATGTAAAACCTATCTCATTCAGAAAGGTGTCTGGTATATAAAAATTGTTACCATAAAAGCAATGATCATATTCTTTGTATTGATTCTAAGCTTTTTAAGATAAGTCTTTGTTATCTCACATGACAGAGATATCTAAGTGTATGAAGCAGAGTTGCAACAGGTAAAATTTTGTGGAAAAATGAGTCAGAACTGCCCTAATACATCAACCTCCCACTGATCCCTACTAGTGTAACTGCAGACAATTTTGGTTAATTCAGACTCTCCGTTTCCAGACTTCTTAGTGTCATCTCTTTTCAAACAAAGTGTTGTGAATATAAAAATTCCAGCTTTTACTTGTGTCTTTTAATTTGAACAGTAAAGAAAGCTACTGGTGCACTGTTTTTTGTTACCGCTCAAGACTGCTCATCTTTGGATCCATATATCTTTAAGTTGGGAAACCAACAAATAACAGAAATTGCACTTTGCTGAATTTTTCAAAGCTAAAACTGAGCCAATGAAATAAAAGGCTACCTAGTACCACCTGTCTCTAACCAATTATCTGCCATTTTGGTCTGTTTATCCAGCTGACTTTAATTCCAGTAAGTCTGTCTACCTATTGGATCTCAAAGGACCAAGACAGAAATATTTTTTTCAATCAGGAAAATTCCAGATGCAAAAATGTGGGCAAATACAGCTTCCCACTTTGTGGAAACTTGCAAAGTCACATTTCCTCTGTGATCGGACCTCACCCTGATGATGAGGATGATGATGATGTTGATGATGATAACTTTCTTGGTGAGGAAAGGGTGAGCTTTGCTTCCCAGAAAGAATACTGATGTAATTGTACAGGCAGGTGAACTACACTTGACTTCTCAGGGGAACCTCTTCCTGACGTTTATTATGTGTGATTTTTGTCACGTGCTATTAACCATGGTGTCATAGTCCCCAGAGAGTCTGAAGTACAGAAAGAAGCAAAAAAAAAAAAAAAAAAAAAAAACCTTGAATTTTTCCTGGGAGGGTCGCAAAGCCCAATTACATGTTAGTGCTTTGAAGTCTTCACATGCAGGATGGAAACTCGAGTGACACAAAAGAAGCTATGGATGAGTGGGCTTCTTTCTTTGTTCAAGTCATCTTCTAAAATACTCATTGACTGCCCAACTCAGATGTTCTACACTTCACACATTTTAGCAAAAATTATGAATTGCTTTGATTTCTAAAACCAACATAAAAAACTCTACGACTGAAAAGCATGCCGTTGAAGAGAAATCTGAGATATCTCCCTTCCATGTATGAGACAGTGTAATAATGTAATAATTCAGGCACATTTCTAATCTTTCAAGACGAAGTCACAGTTGAAAGGGAAAGAAGTGGAATCATGGCCAGAGAGAAGTGGGATCATTTTCCTGAGGGGCTGGAGAAGAGGAAGACACACCACATGCGCAGAGAGCTCACAGCAGCAGCTGAGCTGCTGAGCGCTGCAGCTATGTTGGGTGGTGGCAGAGCAGGTTGGAGGGAAAGCATGATTACACTGATACTACTGCATGAGAGAGAAGATACATCAACCAAAAAACAATCTTCTAAGACCTAGAAAATGATTCCTAAAGAAAGCCTTAAGCAAATGATCACTTCCCTTTGACTTCCATTCTCAGGAAACACTGGGATGGGAGGTTGAGACATTGAATTCTGTCTAGCAAATGTGGGTTAAAAAGCATCCTGTATAAATGAAAACCTCTTACTATATTTTTTAGCTATTAGGTTTTTTTCCAAAACACACACATGCATACACACACACACATCACACCCCAGAGGTACAGTAATATTACATATTACTGTCAAAATTGTTGAACTACACAAAATAACCATGGTACTACAACCAATGTAAGATCACATTCCTTGTGTTTATTTCTCACAGCAACTGCTAGCTAAAGCTGAAATCAAATTAAATATTTCCCTCTAGTAATTTGTAAATTCAGAAAGGCAATGCAACAAAAATTTAATTCTGAACAAACATGAAAGTTGGGAGATTTCTGTCAAAAACCTTTTCAATGTTTCTCCTCCTCAAACTATTTGCAACATACAAAGAAAATATTTGTTTACATATTTTTCCTTGGGGAGGTAGGGAGAGGAAAGAGGCAAGATTAAAGGCCTGGGGAAAGGGTGATATCTTTGAAATTACTTTCCCTAGGCACAGGATGCTAAACAGCCTCAAACACCCCTTTCATCTTCCAAGAGTTCCTTCCTTGCAATACAGAAAAGAAATTCCCCAAAACAAATCCATTCCCAAGTAAATGTGAAAGTAAGCTTTAAAGGCACATAAGTTGGGCACAGCTGGGAGCTGAGGCCGAAGTCTCATACTGGTTAAAAGATGACGCTGGGGTCCCCACCACTCCAACAACGTGGCAGTACACCTTCCTCATTCATAGTACCTATGCTTCTCAAAATGAGTGTCCTCTGGGGAACAGAGTGCCCAGACACAGATACATTCAGTCATACAGCAAACTTGGTTCACAGTTGGCTTTTGCAACTTTACTTTTCAGAACTTGGCATTTCCATATCTGTTAGTCTGCCTTCTACCCACACTGCAGCTAAAAAGAACCTCCTTAATTACCCTTCAGAAAAATCACTCTTGAATACTTGGCCACAGGATTGTCACTAAATGCCCATTTCTGAGTGGTCAAGAGATACTACTCATGTGTGACTGGGTCACAGAAGCTGCTCCGCCTGCTGTCCCTTCATCAGCCAGCCAGGCTGAGGTCAACACACATTGGTGGAGATCCCATTTGTTTCTTTGGCACTGGAAAGTTAGTTTAATTAAATGTCCCTGCTTCGTTCAGTATGTGTCCGTGGACAAAATTAAATTCGTACCTTAAGTATTGATGGAAAATACGCTACACACACTGGTACTATAAGAGCAAGGGGCTCTTATGAACTGAGAGTGAGAGTGAGCTAAAAAAGAAAGAAAAGAAAAGAAAAATGCACCATGACAATGCCAACCTGTCCCTGCTTGGGAGAGAGTCACTCATTGATCCGTGCTCCTCACCAGTGCCCAGGGGACTCAGAGGCCTCACTTCTAAGAAGTGATGGTTTCCCACGAACAATGGCCCTGACTATTTTTCAGCTTCGCCATTAATTTTCCATAAAGAGCCATTTTCTTGACGAGCGCTTGTGTCAGGCAGGGCCTGATGCCTCAGAAACCTGTAATTATTCTTGGCTCCCCACCCCCCACAGCCTCTGCACCTGTGTCAGTTCAAGGCACCAGCTGGCCATGTCTTGCCTCCTGCCTCTTAAGGGGGGAATGCTGGGGGAAGAGGGGAGAGGGAATAAAGAGGAGGGAAGAGCATCACTGAAGAGCTAAACTCACAGTACTTGCTTCTTCTTCCAAAATGGGAAAACAAAACAAAAATTTCGAACTCACCAATCTCAACCCTTCTCCTAATGGGTCATGCCAAGAGAAACAAATATATGTTAATCAACTAGAGAGTCCTCATTCAGTCCAAAATTACTGACAAACACAGTAACAGGGAAAGGTCTGACAAGGGGTTATTAATCCTGTTCTACAGTCTGCTCTTCCAAACCCCTCCACCCACTCCCATTAACTTTGTACACATACTCACATATCCTCTTCAAACTCCATGGGCCCCATTGACACTCAGTGGCCAAGACAGGAACATGCCGAACCGGTTACATCATCTCCTCTTCCTCCCCCAAATCACTTGCACACGCTGACTCAAGCTACTGGGATTTCCTTTTTTGTTGTTGTTGTTGTTGTTGTTTCTTTATGAGTGAACTCATGTCATTGACTCCCTCCTGGAATAATCTCATAGCTTTCTCAGCTGGCTTAAATATGGCCTTTCTCCTACCCTGCATTTAAAAGCACATTTGCATTTATGATTACTTCTTTTACTACAAAGCACAGTTGCATGCAAGTAGAGTGTTTTCTCCCTGTCTCCCATTCACAGCTTGAATTTCCCAAAAACAACATATTTGTTCAGAGGCCAGTGGTGCCCTCAGTGGCAGATATAATTTCGTGGCTAGTGATCCCAGAGGATACTTTCTAAGATCAGAGCATGCAAGAACTTCCACTAAGGAATGTTAAAGACAATGTGGTGGCACAAAGAGAGACGTTTGTTCTCCTTAAACCACAGAAAATAGCAGCCAAAAATAAAGAAAGTAAACCCTAAGCTTGATTTCCGGCACGGACAGTACTACTTCTACTTAGTTGGCGATACTTAGAAATTGTGTTGCTCACTTGCATTACAGAAACAGAGGGAAAAGGGGGGAGTCAAAACCACTAGCTCTGGGCTCGGCAGCATGGCCTAGTGGCTAAGGTCCTTACCTTGATCCCATATGGCTGCTGGTTCTAATCCCGGCAGCTCCACTTCCTCTCTATCTCTCCTCCTCTCAGTATATCTGACTTTGTAATAAAAATAAAATAAATCTTTAAAAAAAAAAATCACTAGCCCTGGTTACACTCTTCACTGGTTCCATCACGCTGGTAGAAGCAACTAGGCAACAGCTCACTCTTAGTTAAAAGGGGCAACTGCAGCACCTAGCATCAAGGAGTGTGGTCAAAGCTCGACTGATTGATGCATTCCATCAGTCAGTTGTATGTTGTAGTATTGCAGCTACTACCTACTAAGTGTTATTTTCATTATGCTCCCAGGAAGAATGAAGGGTTACGGAAGAATCAATAAAAAAGAACTGTCCATGTTCGCTTGCTGGGTCTGAAGGTTTAACTAGGCAGGGTACTCCGAATCAGGAAGATCAGCCCTGCAAACTAGCTACGTGGCTTTCACCTCACTGGGCCCAGGGTTCTTGTCTACCAGAAAAGTGGGTGAATTTCTCAAGGACTGACAAGTGTATGATGCCCTGAAATAATGAGACCTAAAAGAGGGAAGTTCACTCAGAACAGGTTCATGGCTCTGATGCCAAAGGGTAGAGCCTGGAAGAAAATGTTATCGGACTCCCTCCATCAGACACAATTCCAGGTCTCTGTTATAAGGCCTAAGGCACTCAATGATAAAAGTTTATAGGGTGATGGGAAACTTTCATTTCCCGCTTAATCATGAAGATCTACCTCACCAGCCTCTAAAATGTAAATTCCACTAGATTGTGGGCTCCTCAAAGTCACCCAGACCTGTGACTGACTTGCTGCCTGCCTCAGTAAGTAAATGAATCAAGCAATTCTCAAATCAGTGAGAAAGTGAACACAATCCTGGGAGGGCATGAGTGATAGAAAAAATAAAATGTCCTGGACCTGACGCAGTAGCCTGATGGCTAAAGTCCTTGCCTTGCATGCACCAATATCTCATATGGGTGCCAGTTTGTATCTCAGCAGCCCTGCTTCCCATCCAGCTCCTTGCTTGTGGCCTGGGAACACAGTGGAGGACGGCCCAAAGCCTTGGGACCCTGCACCCACATGGGAGACCTGGAAGAGGCTCCTGGCCCTTGGTTTCAGATCAGTACAGCTCTGGCCATTGTGGCCACTTGGGGAGTGAATCAGCAAACAGAAGATCTTCCTCTCTGTCTATTCTCCTCTCTATATATCTGACTTTACAATAAAAATAAATAAATCTTTTTTAAAAAAGCTTAAATGTCTTCTTCACCACAAGGCCACCAGGTACAAAGTACATATGTTTATTTTACTCACATTTCTTCAAGGATACATTAGTATTTAAGATTTCATTATAAGTGCAATTTTCATGTGTCAGCATTTTTCATTTTAAAGAAAAAACTTAGGGGCCTGGTACAGTGGCATAGCAAACTAATCCTCTGCCCTCTGATGTCGCCATTCCATATAGGTACTGGTTCGAGTCCCAGCAGTTCCACTTCTGATACAGTTCCATGCTTATGACCTGGGAAAGTGGTGGAGAATGGTTCAAGTCCTTGGGCTCCTCCACATACATGAGAGACCTGGAAAGAAACTCCAGGCTCCCAGTTTCAAATTAGCTCAGTAACAGCCATTGCAACCATTTGTGGAGTAGACCAGCAAATGAAAGATCCCTCTCTGTCTCTCCTCTCTGTAAATTTGCCTTTCAAATAAAAATAAACCTCAAAAAAAACATAATTTAATACTTCAGGTCTAAGATGGATTCTAAATGGAGAGGGAAATTTAAGTTCATGGGGTATGCCTGAGCATAGGCACCTGTGTCGGAGGTCAACACCAATTTCCTGATCCCAGAGTATATCCTCCTCCCTCCGCTGCATCTTCTGTCCTCCTCTGGCCTCTAGAAACCACAAGGAAGAGAAGCAATAAAGGCAGAGAGACACAATAATATTTTCAACTCTCATTTTTTTTTTAAATTGGAGAAAACAATGTTGGTCTTGGAATCAAATTCAATGCCTCCCTTTCCCATCCTGTCCCTCCCCTTTCCAGCAAAGAACTCAAGCTGAAAACAATATTCATGTCCTTCTATGCAAAATGAATGAGCCACACTCTCAAAGACACCTTCCAGTTCAAACTTTTGGCTGATGATCCATCAATGGCCTTCCCTTATTCTTACTTCCTTACCAAGGCAAACCAGACCTCACAGGATCTGGCCTTATTTTCCTCCACTCTTTCACTCTTTCTTTAGGCTTACTCTCCTCACACCAACCTCATGTACATTTTCAAGCCCTAGAATCTGACATTCTCAATATCTGAATGCAGATTCCCCAGGCATTGCACACCTGTTTTTCTTTTTTTTAAGTCTATTGCATTCCATCTTCACTATTACCTACTCAGCCAACCCTTATTTGACCTGGCCAAAGACATTAATACAATCATCCCATTATTCATTACACTGTCTAGTTTATTTGCATTTTAGTGTTAATTGAGACCTGGAAAGATTTGATCATCTCTTTTCATGTTCACTGTTTTTCCCCGCTAGAATACAGTCCCAGAAAAACTGGGATGTGGTCTTTGATCTCAATAAATCCCAGCACCCAGCAATGCGGCTGGGAAAGGATTCCAAATCATACCAATGAAATGAATCAATGAAGCTATTGATCAGTTCTGGGATTCTAGGAAGCATTCTAGCTGGTCAGGAAGTATATCCCAAAATGTTCACCTTATTAGTTCAAAAGACACCATCATCATTTTTCCTCTATTACAAATTGTAGATCTGGGAAGGCACTCACTGATTCACACTCATAAAATAGGGCCTCTTCGCAGGACAAAAGGGTCAGTCTTGGAAGCACACCCCCACCTGCTTCCAACAGATGTGATGGGCATTTCTTCCCAGCAGTCTGTATTGCATCAGGGGCTCAGAATGTCACTACAATGAACCAAACCCACCCCTCTCCTCACCCCAGTGACAGGTGCTTATTAACTGGTATCCTGAGGGAAAAGATTAAAGATAGAGCCTCAACCCACTTTGTATCATGTATTCCCATTTCTACCATATTTTAAAGGACTTCTCCAGGGAAGGCAACACTAACCACTAGCTTTCAGTAAGCATTTGGGTCACAGCAACGTTAGCAGCCCTTAAATGAAAAGACCCATTCAAGTCTAACAGTCACCACGGACTTGTGTTTTCTGCTACCCTGAATACCCTACCATTCACTTACATAGACAACATACTTTGAAATTCTTGTGTTGGCCCATTCTGGTGCCTTTCCACTAAATTCCTAAACATGGAAGCATCTCCTTTCTCTCTACTCCCTTTAAGAATTTTACAAAAAAAGATATCTCTATTGAGCGGTTCTATTTCTTTTAGTGCCATTTTTTCTGATACAGAAATCTCAAACACTGGATGAGAGCCAAAATCCAATTAACAGGGTATGGCGTTTGAACTAAGCAAGATCTGGGGGGTGAAAATATTGAATATAAGTTGCACAGGGTTTCTATATGACAAAGAGAGAGACAGTTTCTTTGTGCAAGCCACTCGCAATGAAGTATAGATTGTTCCCAATCATTTTTTATTATGTTAAAAATTTTCTGTTAACAGACAATACTTGCATATTTTCATATGTTCTTGAAGCCTTTCTCTAAACCTTCTTGTTCCCAGAAACCTAAGGTGGCTTGCTTTCTTCTTTCTTACGTTAAGCAGTTAAGAATCTTTCACATACTGGCTGGGGAAAGTGAAGGGAAAAGTAAAAGATGTGTGTCTTTCATGTAAAGAAAAGTAATACTGTTTGGTCCAATTATGAACCACATTACAAAATTTCAAATGAACAACTCAACCCAACCTCATCAGAGAAAAATCAAGTCCTTGGATTTTGTAGCTCGGGCACCTCCCTTTACCTCGGGTAGTTCCACTGACAGAGGATGACACACCAGACTTTCATTGAAGAAGAGACACTAATTTGAATCATCACTGCCATCCCCTTTCCCCTTTGCTCCTGTCTGAACCAATTTCCATACAGTTTCAAGGAAATCATCAGTCCATGTAAAGGGGAACTCCCAATGGAATGAGAACTACATTAGCAGCATACAGAGGGAAATCTAATTTCCAATCCAGTTGCTTTGTTGTTCCAACCTCCAAGGAAGGTTGCTACATTTGCACAACGCAAATTAAGTTTTAAGATAACCACCATGGTCTAAAATTAATAAAAAAAATTCTCATGGGGAAAAGGTGAGTTTTGGTCATAATCTCCTTGCGCAACGGAGATCAACTCCAACAGAACTAATGGGTGGTCTGGGTCTTTGAGGTCTCCATTAACTCAACAACAACAACAACAAAAATCTAAGAACAACATATTCTCCTGGAAACCACTACATCTGTCACTCACAGCTTATGATGAATTTATTCTTAATCCAAGACAATATTCACATGAAGAATTCTCAAACTATCTTCTTGACAGTTCTCATGGAAATGCATTTTAATGGTCCAAATTAAGAATTCCTTTTCAGTATGACAAGATACGCCAATGCGATTTCCTAGTGCCCTACTTACTGAAATAAACCTTGTGGCAAGACACCACGGTGACTACATCATTAATTAACTTGAACTACATACCGGAACATTGCTGCTAATAAAACTCCCCTATAAAGAAAACATGTTTTCTCTACTGAGAATTCTGGAACGTGAGCCCTAGCAGAGCCACCACCTTAATTAAGGAGACATTTTGATGTTTATGTCTATGTCTGCAACTGCCATACAAGGTAGTTATAGTTGGCTTGATCTTCAATAACTTGAGATCCTCTTTGCATGTGCTTCTTAAAAAAAATGAAATGAAAATGACATCCACACTACCAGGAATTCCTAATTATGTGAATGAAATATCACTGCTTAAAAAAAAGGCATGCTTTATCTACAGAGTTCTTAAAAACACACCTAAGGTTTCAACCCACAACTTACTGAATCATAGATCTACAGAAATTTCTCATTTTCTCTTGAAAATAGACACAGAAACAGGAACAAATTCTTTCTACAAAAGCCAAGTGAAACTGGGACTTTTTCAATTCACTACATGAAAATGCCATATACTTTTTTTCCAACAGAAAATTCCAATGAGAAAAGCATCTGAAAATGTCTATCAATCTTTGCCACATCATGTCATACCTGGGAGTCTCCCTGTGAGACTACATGAGCAACAAGGATTAACATATCCATCCTATTTACAAGGAACCTAACTTAGTAAATAAAACAACACTGAGTGTAATTGTGAAACAAAAATAAATGGAACTAGTTATCACTTTTTAGGATCTGTACTAAGCTTAACGCTTATGTGAGGTAAGCTGCTTCTTGGGAGGTGTGCATCCCACTGTGCAGTGCTTGGGTCGAATGATTGCAGCTTCCTGATGATGTTCGCCTGTGGAAGCAGCAGGGGATAGCGCAAGCAGCTGGGTCCCCTCCAGTCCTGGCTTTGAGCTGGCCTAGTCCTAGCTGTTGCGGGCATTGAGGAGTCAATCAGCAAATGGGCAATCTCTCCATCTATGTGTACATCTCTCTCATTTCTGTGTCTTCCAAATAAATAGGTAAATAAAATATCCAAGCTAAGCTAACATAAATAAACATATATAGTTTACTTAAAATGTCATTTGCTTATTTGATTAATGCAAATACATGGATATTGGAATTCATAGCAAGAATTTACACTTGTCTAAGCAAAGATTAAAAGCAAGAATTTAAACTTGTGTCTCAACATTAAAAATCTGATTTTACATAAATATAAAAATACAAGTTTGACTAAACAAGATTCCACACCTTCCCCCACAGTGCCCTTCAGAAGTGTTTCTTGGCTCATTTTCAGCACCAGTATTATCAATCATCCTTTTGTTCAAAATTCAAATTGAAAATGCAATAAGAAAAAACACAAGCATTAGAAGTAGCAAGAAAGGAGAAAAAACAGAACAATGAGAAACAGATGAACAAGTATCTCATTCCTGTGTAAAAATACTGGATTCCATAGCTGTGTCTCATCACGACACACCTCTAACCACAAGTGTCCACCAAGCCTTGGGAAGTACATCAACTCCAGAACAAAATTAACTCTCGGCGCTGTTCCTCATGTGAAACAGAGGCATTAATTTGAAAGTGTTTTGCCTCCAGTGATCCAGCAGGGCAGATGAAAGAAGGACAACAGTGGTGAAATTATTGTGGTGCAGAAATTCATGGTGATGGGGGCCATCTTTGGAAAAAAATCCATTAATTTTAGCTTCTTTTTTTTTGTAATGGGTATGTCTAAGCATTCTTACCTAATAAAAATCCTTTTACTAAGTAGATAAAATCTAAGACAAGGTGGAGTAATGGGGAAAACACAGACCAAAATCACAAGAACTTTTGCCAGCTGCACCACACAATCAACCCTGTGCACGTCTCTGAATCACCTCTTTTTTAGGTCTTGATTTCTCCACATCCATGAACACAATAGACTAAACATAAACATTCTCTTCTAATGCTATGGAAATCCTCTGATTTTGAATGTAAAAAAAAATGTCTTATGACAAAATCTTGCTTGTTAAAGGAAGCGAAGCATGGAAAAGATGAAATGCACGATTCTGATCCCTCTGAATCTCCAAGTGCCATGTTTCTGAGTGTTTTAAGTACAGAACTCTGAGCCACAGCTTGTGCCCAACCACTTAGTCCCACATGGCTAACCTTGGAGTCCTGGAACATGCAGGTATCATTTCTAAGGATGCTTTCCTCTAGAAATAACACCTTTACTGGTAAAATCAGGGTAGGATTCAAAGAGTCAAATACAAGGGGCAAGGGGAACAACATACATACAAAGAAACCCTGCTTTTGACACATCCTGAGACAGGGAACATGATCATAAGGAAAGGTGGAGACTGGTAAAATGGGGAAGTTGCTACACGGCTAAAAGGGGAAGTTGCCACACACCTCCAGCTCACTGAAATCATGGGGCAAATGGAGGTACAGTGTTGCAAAGTTTTTAAAAGAGGCCAGCATTCCATGCAGCTTAGGTGAAATCTCTAGGATTTCTAAAATACTGGTAATTAATGCTGAGAAACCAGAGTGTGTAAAGCCAGCTAGAGGCCACAGGTGCCAGTTTGAGATTTGTGTTCTACAGGCAAAAAGAAATCAAGAGAGAGTTACAAGCATATTAGGGGAGCTCCCTCCCTTGTAGACCCAAATCATTAGAAAGCTTCAAAGTTTGTCTCTTACTATAGCTTCTTCCAGCGGGGGAGAGGTAAGTAAGCCCTATATCCAACGGAGTTTTCCTATGAAATCCTTTATTGGAGGAGAGACTAAGCGGGATGAAACAACAAATGACCAGCACTTTGATGAGCTTTGTGCTCACCTTCTCAGGCTCAGTATCACTCAGCTTGAAATCACCCCCTCTCAAGAAAAATGTTGACGAAAGAACAACAGATCTGTAGAGCAGACCCTCTTCATTGTCAAGCAAAAGGCACCAAGAGCTATGACAAACACACAAGAGCTTTCAGGCCTGTCACCAAGTTTATGTTCCTCCTGGACCCAGCACAGTGTTTGGCACAATCAGCATTTGCTCAATAAATGTTCCTTAAACGAATTGTTTAAAAATCTCAATAACGGCTACTGTTTCTTCTCACTGAATGCTCTTCTCCACGCCTAGATTGGGAGATATGTCCACCAGGATGACAATCAGAAAGAAAGAACCATCTGCTAGCATAAACATGCTCAACCTGTTTGAACAGTGTTGGCCCTGAGTGAGGCGAAGGGGTGGACTGTGTGTTTTGCTTGTTTTACATTAATCCAACAATCATTCCCTGAGCTTCCACTTTGTATAAGATACTGCTCCAGGAACCTCAGGAGCTCTTATGCCCCAACACCTGCCTACAAGCTGTTCAAGAGTACAAGTAAGGGGTAGAAATACATACAATCAAAAGTAATGTGTTAAATGTGTGACTAAGAACTAGAGTGAATAAAGTGCTATGGGAACATACAGAAGGAGAGATCAGAGATGCTATGTGAAGTTACATTTGACTTAGACCTTGACAGACAAGTGAGCTTTCATCAAGTAGAGAGAAGCATCTAGAATCAGCAGACATGAGTAAGGGTGTGGAAGCAAGAAAGCCTGTGTGTTGGAAAGCAATGAGAAGTTTGGGTGTTCTTATTAATGGGATTGTTACTCAGAAGCGAGAAATACAATGTGAATGCCTAGAAAACACCAAGTATTCTTGGTTAGAAATGACATTGCTTTGCTCTGGGCTCAGCTCTGCCAGTGCATTTGCTTACTAAAGGCAACAGCCACTTCTCTAGATTCTTGGTAATAATTTAGTGAATGGTGACAATGTGCAGTAGTCATACTAACATGGTCCTGTAATATTCCTGCACTAAATTATTTAGGAAAACCATTGGAAGCATCTTCAGATCCACCCTCTCAGCTAAAAAGCACGTGCATAACAAACCACAAAATGAAAGCAACCACAAAAAAGATGAGAAATGCTACCCCCCAAAATGCTTTAGCTTAAAAAAAAATGCTATTGAATCAAGCACAATAGTAACTCCAGCTTTGTGCTGCCAGTAATAAAGTAGAAAAGGTCAATAATGAGTTAAGAAATTCTCTCATCAAATTAAAGAAATATCAGTTCCCCACAGGCCAGTAGATGAGGTTTAAAGTATGAAGTAGAAAAAGAAGAAAACATGGAAGAGAAGATTCATGAAAGGAAGAATGAGAAGAGATTAAAAAGAAAGATTTCCCACCAAAAATAAGCTTTAATAAATTCCTCTATTAAAAATTGCCAAATGTTTTGTTAATGAGAGAACCGAAGGTTCAGATCCTACGTATGTTTTTGTCCTTTGCATTCCAATTCTGTTGATGTTATTCTGGCTTTCTAAGCAAAGAGGAAACCTCACCCATTCCTCTAGCCAAGCATTTGCGACCCCATGCTCCCAGCCAACAACCCTCCATGGCTGCTTGAGGCCCTTATCCAGGGGGTGCCAGGCGCATCAGACCTGGTTGTAAAGGCTCTACTGCTCCTGCTCAGGTTCCATGCCAGAGTTCAGTGAGGGCTCCAGGGCGAGCCTCCCTCATTAAGGACAAAATGTGCAGGCACATTTGACCTTTGCAAATTCAGCCCAGGTCCAAGCTTCCTGATTCAAAACAAAAGCTCCAGGGCTGGAAAGAAGTGGAAGAACATTGCCAGCATTCAATCCATCCCCCATGCATCCTCCGTGACGGAGAGGCTAACAAAATCAATAGAACAGCATTATTAACTCTGCAATATCATAAGAGGGGACTTCGGGCTCTGCTTTAGTGAAAAAGGGAGTGGGGGATGGGCAGGCTGGCTCCCAGGGAATGGATACTTCATTAAAGTCTTAACTCTGGGGAGGCAACTGCTGCGCAGCTCAGCAGATGAACCTGGAGTATGCTGAGAGGCTCCCATAAACATCTTGCCCCTAGTCTTGCAGTTGCCACAGTGGAATAAAAAGGCCAAGCTAGACACCAACCAAACCCCGAATGCAAAAGAGTTGCTGTTTGGTTAGAAATTTCCAAACATGCCAGCAAGTCATGTCAGGAGGCTCTTTCCAGGGCAAAGCTAGTAAATGCATCATACCAACGTGACACTCTTTATCTGCAGTCACAAATGGCAAATCATTGCATCACTATTAATTTTTTGCTGTTTTCTTGAGTCTCCTTCAACTACCAAAATAAACACTTCACATTTTTTCACCAGCCCCAAATAATCTTCAAGGGAAGGACACTAGCAATCCTATCCTTTATTACCTTCTGATTTGCCCCATCCCCATCCCCACACCAGCTGGATAACTATTTCCCAATCATTGCTCATATGACTCAAACCAACAACCAGGTCAGTATCACCAACAAATCTCATCAACCTGCAATCAGAGGATTCATGCAAGCCTTCTCTTCACATGAAGATACATGAAGGTCTCTCTGTGTCATTCTGTCATCATCCCTTGAGAGTGCCAGTAACTGTCATTGTAAGCTACAAATTTGCTGACATTGTAGCTGAACAATGTAAGTTCTCAGATCCCTCTGAATCCCAAAGTCTTTCTTCCAATCATGCAAATCAAGCAAATGTCTTAGCATCGTTGTTTTCAGCTTCTCTGGTTCTGGTATTTGATTCTAGATACAAAGTTAAGTACCCTCTATTGCATATCAGAGTCACATCAATTCAATCCATTTGCTGTTTAAAAAGCATCATTCTGCCCAGAAACTCTTTTCTCCTTTATCCATGCACTAAGGCATAACCAGAAATCCATGGTCTGATATGTGTGTATGTATTGATATTATTCACAATGATCACCAGGGGACAATGGCAACTTGTCAATCATTCCTTAGGCGGAACTTAAAAGAACATAATCCTCATCATAAAAATATTTAGAAAACAAACTGCCATCATTGTTGATGATAGAGCAGATATGCTTTTATTTGTTAGGAAGCACTATGCATAGTGTATCATTAAGGCCATTACCAACAGGTTCAGTTAAAATCTCTTGCCCAACATGATTTGATTAACGTTTTCCTTTTCCTTACGACCTTTATTTCCTCTCCAGTGAAATATATATTATAAGTCTACTGGGAAAGAAATTGAGTTTTAGAAAGTTATATTTGGGCCTGGCGCGATAGCGTAGTGCTTAAAGACCTCGCCTTGCACACGCCTGAGATTTCGTATGGGTGACGGTTCTAATCCCAATGCCCCACTTCCCATCCAGCTCCCTGGCTGTGGCCTGGGAAAGCAGTCGAGGACAACCGAAAGCCTTGGGACCCTGCACCCCCATGGGAGACCTGGAAGAGCTCCTGGCTCCTGGCTTTGGATTGGCTCAACTCCAGCCGTTGCAGACATTTTGGGGAGTGAACCATTGGATGGAAGATCTTCCTCTCTCGCTCTCTCTCTCCTCCTCTGTATATCCGCCTTTCCAATAAAAATAAAATAAATCTTTTTTTTTTAAAAAAAAGAAAGTTATATTCAATGGTGGGCATTGTGATACCACATGTTAAGCAGTTGTTTATAATATTCACATCCCATGTTGTAATACCAGGTTCAAGTCCAAGCTATGCAAACTTCAAGACTGGTATTTCACCTGGGAAGCAAAAGTATTACTGCTCATGGGAGAGTCCAACATGGACTATGAGGTTTTTTACTTCATCCTGGCTCAGCCTTGGCTGTTGGAGCCATTTGGGGAGCAAACCAACATATATAAAATTGATATCCATCTCTCTGTCTCTCCCTTTCAAATTAACAATTCTTTGGGACCAAGGTTGTGACAAAGCAGTATAACAGATAAAGCTGCCACTTGGAATGCTAGCATCCCATAAGAATACTGGTTCAAGTCTGGGCTGATCCATATCCAGTCCAGTCCCATGCAATACATCTGGGAAAGCAGCAGAAGATAGCTCAAGTGGCTGGATCCCTGAACCCACATGCGAGGCCTATAAGAAACTCCTGGCTTCAGCCCAGCCCAGCCATGGCCACTGTGGACATATGTGGAGCAAACTAGCAAATGGAAGATTCTTTCCTTCTCTCCCTCTCCCTCTTCCTCTCTCTCTCTCTGTATAACTCTTTCAAATAAATTAAACAAAAAAATTTAATTAAGAGAATATTTAACCTAATACATTTATTCAATGCCAACATTATACATAGAATCTGGAGCATGGCAATGTCTTTAGGTGAGCATCTTTAGTACCTAGCACAGGTACTTAGCACATCAAACTCCAGCCTTTAGGAAAGGAAGAGGGAAAAGGAAACGGGGAAGAGAGAAAACAATTCAATGGATTAGAAAAAAAAATCATGGATGAGAAGTGGATTATAACCACAAAATTAAGCATTTTCTACTTGCTTCTTAAGAATCCAATTTTATTATGAAGGAGTGTGATCATTCTAATATCTTTGTCTCCAGTTAACTTTAATACAAGTAACTGTTCTGATGAAAAGTAACCAAGAACAGGCAAGTAGATGGATGTATAAACACAGTTAAGTCTCCAGACTCATGGCGGTTTAGAAAAACCCTGCTCTGTTCTCTTCTCTCCACCCGAAAAGTTAAGAGCCTATGTTCTCAGAGTTCTCTCCAGTTTCACTTGTAGTGAGATTGGAAATTTTAATGTATACTAGGGAAAAAAATGTGCTGTACAGTACAACCCTATCCTGACCACTCCCAGTCACCTCTGGCTGATGGTCCTCAACATCAAAGCCTGGTACAATACTCACTAGCCACCCCCAGCCCGCTCCATGAGTCAGACCAATGTAAAGCTACCACTGCTACTGTCTGTCTGCACCCCAGCTCCTTCCCCTTCCTTCACTGACTCTTCTCTCTTCCTCTTCACACTTCTTTTCTAGATGTGTTCCCGATCACCAGGCTTGTTGTTAGCATGATGCCATTTTTTCAGAGCAAGAGCCTCAAAATGAAATGTCCCAAGCTAGCTACCAAAGGTGTCACCACTGGGAAAAAGTGGTGAAGGACCCCACACAGCCATTCTATACCATCTTGCAACATCTTCTGATCTTGTAATTATTCAAAATACAAAGCTTTTCTAAATGAAGTGAGGCAATGCTCCATAGAGGGGAAGGAGGAGAAGGAACTACTAATGACACAGCTCTCCAAACACAGAACATGCTCAACACTATCAACAAGCCTGGTCTCACTGCCACCTTGGGCACTGAAAGGTTTCAGAACTTTTTTTTCCCTAAAGAATGAAACACTGTTTTTCACTGAGGTTAATTTGTAAACTTAGAATGCTGTGCTACCACATGATCCAAAACATTACATTTTTAAGTGCTTGAGTTTCCTCTTTTCATAAACTAAAACTAAACCTTACAAGTGCATATATATTTTCAATTTTGCAGAGAAATGTGTAGCTGTCCAGGTGGGGGTCTAATTCATGATCTCAAGCATTTTATTACCACATTTCCCTGAAAATCGCATTGGTGGCAAAAATCCAGATGTGTAGTCAAGCTACATTCCTGACCCCAGAATCAAATGTCTCCTGTGGGAGGTTGATACAAAGATATGTCCAAACAAATCCTTACAAAAATGTGTTGGAAGTTGACATTCCTCATCTCTTCACCTCCACTCTTCCACTGAAGTCCAAAGCCAGAGTAAAGCGATTCTGTGAGTTTCAGGGTGCCTACTCAATGCAACCTAGAATCTACCCAGGCAGACGAAACAAGAGAGGCTCCTGCCAAGCCTCTGGATAATATTGTTTCTCAGGACTAAACTCACGTAAACTTTCTCTTTGAATGAATGGTAAGAGACAGAGAGAGCCATTCAATCCAAAATATCAGATGAGCTAAACTCAAAGTGAAATGCCATCTCCAACTAACAGTAACCCAACAAATCTATTTTTTCTATTTTACTCATAATTTTAAAATCAGAGTATTTGAGATAAAAATTAAATTTGGGGGGCTGGTGATGTGGTGCAATGGCTTAAACTACCACCTGTGGTGTTGGGATCCCATATAGATGCCGATTTGAGTCCCATATGAACCACTTCCAATCCATCTCTCTGCCAATTCACCTGGGAAAACAGCAGGAGATGGGACCGGTGCTTCATCCCCTTCCACCCACCTAGAAGATCAGGAAGAAGCTCTTGGTTCCTGGCCCAGCCCTGACAGTTGTTGCTATCTGGGGAATGAACCAGAGGATGGAAGACCTCTTTCTCTGTAACTCTGTGTTCCAAATAAATAAATCTTCTTTAAACATTAGATCTCTAGCTTCCCCTGCACAACACGAAAGATCTGGTAACAGGTTCTAGAATTGCAAATGGCTGGAACTGCATGGCATCTGCCCTTTGGATAGGGGTTTATACTTTCTATGTTACTACAGTTTCCACCACTTACTAATCCCCTATACTTCTGCCACAATCATTCATTGACATCCCGGCCTGGCTTCCAATGACTGTCTATGACTCCTCCTGTATGAATTTTCCTTTGCCAGTCTCTATTTTAGGAGAGCAATTTCCTATCATTCTTTAAACCCAACCCTACTCACCATCCTTAACATGTGATACACTCAGTAATCTCCTGTGTTTTCTAATTTTCTTTTAGGTTCAGACCAAAGGACAAAGGAATATCTCCTTGCAACCAACTTTTCATTCTACCTACAGCATATAGTTTCCATTGGTTCTTAGGGAATACAAATCTAAAGTATTTTGTTTAATGCTACCAAGTCCTACTGAGTCCTGAGTCAAGAAAAAGAAAATTGGTACATTTTCCTTTCTGAGATGCATCTTCAACAATTTTCTGGAGAGAAAAAATTTAAAAATAATTTGCAAGTAACACCCCCACTTCAAGCTGTTCCTTTCTCTGCAGGAGGCTCTGCCTTTGTCTTCTGGCTAAGCTGTACATTTTCATACACAGTGGAGGTTTGGCAGAGTTGCCAGACTCAGACAGAGGAAGGGGCCTCTTGAGCTCACATCCCAGACCTGCCTACAACTGTTCTCCTGCAGATGATGTTCAGCAACCAAGAAGCTGCCACCAGTTCATCCTGGCTCTGTTGTGTTTACACTGTGTTCAGTGGAGGTACTGTCCAATGTGCATACACCATTACTGCCAGTCACTGGAGACTAAAAGACATCCAAAGAGCGTCTCCCGACAGAAATACAGATGTACTCTCATTTCAACCTTTGTTCCTGGGATGGACTTTTACCTGACACCTAAGTTTTCAAATTCTTGTCAGTGTGGGACCTGCTGGAAGCAACATATATATCAAGCATCTAAAGCAGAAGAAGAGTTCATCAGGTATGGTCAATGCAAAGTGATCTTTGTGTGTGAGAGCTCAGCCTATCTTCCAGTCTATAGCTACCTCTTATCCAGGTAAAAAGGCAGGCTAGGATGAAAGTCCATGTCCCTGAGTGCAACAAGATGTAGTTTCTCAATCTTATCATAGTACAGAAACAAAGACTTAGAAGTCTTGGCAACTCCAGCACTTCCTATCCAGGGAATTCCCCAGTTCTCCACCATCTAAGCACATGTGACACTGCGTTGCTAATGAGTCATTTTAGACACAAGGACTTCCACCTTTAGAAGACAACTGCCCCTTTGGTACTCCCCCCCACCCAAACTCAGACCTCCTCATCCCTGCATGCCACCACCACACACACATTCACATATAAATGCACACAGTGTTTTGTGAGTGTGGTAGAAAATCATATTATCAACAATGTATTTTTTAAGATTAAAAAAAAAAACTTTACCCAGACATTTGGTCACATCATATATCAAGTGCATATTTTCAAAAAGTCTAGTTGAAAGTTAACACACAAAAAAACACACAAACGATATTAGTAAATTATATGCCCTTATTTAGACAACCACTAGGAAAATCTTCAGTGCCAGCACCAAAGCACAAGTAACAACTCCATTTTAACAAATAAGAGATTCCCAGATTCTGACCCAGAAAACAACAGAAATCAGAAAGAGGAAGCAAGCCAACAAGAAGTGATAGTGAAAGGCTTAGAATAAAACCTTCCCTATGACAGAAGAGAATAATGCTGTGACAGTTCATATGGGCACTTTTATAGCCATAAATCATTTGATAGTAACAGCCATATTATTAAAATCCCTATATTGTAGAAATGAAAAATCAGTTCTGTGTTTGCCCTGGAAATAAAGTCAGTGCTAAATTCTAGGTTTTCTGTCAAATTCCTTGAATTTTTCATGACACAAGTGTTTTTCAAACTTTCACTTCACCTTCTGTATTTTAACCAAAGCAGCATCCCAATTGTATGTTATTTCATCTATGATTTTCATGTTTTAATCATCTCATTAAGGCATTATATTTTAAGCCTGTTTTTAAAGTTATATTTCTACAAATAGCAATTAATAGAAGATAATTACAAAATTAAAACCAAGAAAATCAAAACCATATTATTAATTTAAAACTAGATATTTGCCTTTAAAAAGTTCTGAGTCTCTTTAAAAAATGGAGGGAAGAAAGGAGAGAGGGAACGTAGGAAGAAGGGACTACATTAAGTCTTAGCAAGATGTAAATGATATGTTACAGCAAAGCTGGTTCTAACACCTTGAATTAGAAGGACTTTAAACTGAAAAGGGAACAAAACTGTTTGTCAAGGTGACTATGTGTTATTTAACACTGTGCTTATACAGGCTAAAAACATGGAGACCACTACCCTAAGCTATGCTGCACTATGCCTTATGCTAACATGCAAAAATATGTTTAGAATATTGCAAAGGGGTTCACAAATGTGAACCTTGGATCTAAATGATGATCTCTAGAGCTCAGGAAGATTATCTGAAAATTGAGATAGAGTGGGCTGGGTGGTGGTACAGGGAACAGAATAAAATGTCTGCAGTTCATGGAGTTTCAATGTTTATAAAATCCTAATCTCTGTGAGTAACAGACATCAAAACAAGCTCATGAATGCAAAAGCAGGAGGAAAAACCAAGCAGGCACATCTTGGTGGGAGGACAAATGATCTGCATCCTGTTTCTTTTTTGCCGGAAAACCATTTGTGTGAAGATATTCTACATTCATGCACTACCTCCTTAGCTTTTTTTTCCCCTTAATTTTTCTTTTTCTCTTTATTGTTTTCTTGCTCTTTCTTCCTTTCTAGGAATAACAATAGCTGACTTTTCTCATAAGATAAAGTTACTGCTTTTTTTTAAATACACACACAATAATGACCCTGAGGCTTTATGTAGCACTCAGAAATATTTTAGAGAAAAATAGGAGAAAAAGACTAGAAACACCCAGTACTAACCAATTCAAAGAAAAGCCTTAGCAGGAAAAGAATGACCCTGAAAATCACCATCTGGTCAAAGTAAACGATGTCCTCCATAACATAAGGAAGCCAATAGAAAAGAATAATTTTTTTAAAATACCCTTAATGTAAAATAACATCCTGAAAGCATTAGACAATGAAGGCCAAGTGCTTCGCAGGCAGTATTAGAACGCAAGAACACAAATTACTTGACACCCAGGCAAGTATTTTATTATAATACCTTAGACTTCTTCACATCCAAAGCATTACTTTCTCCACAAAACAGGTCATACAAAACCCAATTCCACAGAAAATAGTCAGCTAAAGCAGTTTATGAAATTCTTCACAACACACTTCTATGTTAGACTAACAAAACTCAGACCTGGTGACATATTTTTCATCCACACAAAGGAATTCTTCCCACAACTGTCCAGTTAGGTCTTTAGGAGTGGCAAAAGAAATCCTAACAAGAAGTCATTTTGTTAATGAGAAAAATCACATGAAGGAAAAAAAAAAAAAAAAAAAAAACGCTTTCTCTTAGACCAGGAAGAAGCTGCAAGCTCAGGAGAATCAGAGTCAGCATCCAAGTAGGAAAATATTACAAATACCAATAAGGAATGAACATGCTCTACGCAACTGTTCAGCCCAGAGGGGGGAGGGGCAAAGCAGATGGTCTTTTCCATCCCAGATTTCGATGATCCACAACAGAACCTGGATGACAAGGAAAAAGTGAGATGCAATTTGGAAATTGCTTTATAAAATAGAATTCCAAACAAAGACATTCAACAAGGCAGAAAAATTGAAAAAGAAATGAAAATGGATTCTGGATGACAGCTAAAAGAAGCCAGCTTGACACTGATGGAAAAATAGACGTAGCCCCAAATCACAGCTTTTTAGAAGGGAAAGGTGCCTTCAAGTGCCACCAATGCAGGATGCACAAACCCAAATGTGTGCTCACTGGGTCAGAGATCACACATGAAATGATTGGAAACAGTGGAAACAAAGTTAATTAAAGAATATAGCAAAGATTTAAAATATTTGAGATATAAAGATGATGAACATCCGCATGCTGACAAAATAGCACAGATCTTGAAGTCAGTTTGGCATAGGAACTTCCTGTTTTTGTCCCTGACAATCTCACTGTCAGTAACGTGGTTGCACTGTGTGCAGGAGAAACCTGCACACGGTGCAGGGGGGCCCAAGAAGCAGCACCGCATCCTTTGAGGCTAGGTACACAGCAGCCGGTGTAGGGACAGGAGCCAAGTGTTGGGATTATATTACACAGGGAGAAAAAGACGAAACAACAACAATGAAAAATGACATTAAGGCCAAAGTCTTCTGCGTGCCCCTTAGTTCAGATGTACTCAGTTACATTTCTTTTTATTTTTTTCCAAGAATAAATTAAATGTTCATCCAGTTAAAGGCAGAGCTCCTGGGAACTGAAGAAAAACACAGAGGAAGATCATGCTGAAAACAAGCAACAAACTGGTCAGGGAATCAGATATTCCACTTCTTATAGTTAAATCTGTCCCTACATTGAGTAAGAAATGGCAAAAGGAGCTGATTTTTTTCCACTTTACAAACAGGAAAAGAGAGGCACGCAAACACTTGCATTATAGTTTGTTTCTTAAACTATACATTTGAAAGTCATATGTTTATGGCTTCTTTTTGGTACTCCTTCCTTAAAGAGCAAAGCAAGGAGAACTCTTTGATTAACATACATTAAGAAAATGAGTAAGCTCAAGAATATTTACTGTAAGTGCAACGCCAGGGTGGGGGAATGAAATCTCACTGAGTCATATGAAATATTCTCGGGGAAGTCTATGAAGTGTAGGGAAGCATGTGACCATCCTCCCACTAGAGCTGCTGGAAAGAGACTAGACAAAGAACTGGAAAAGTCCCTTCGGGGAACCTACCCCCTGCTAACCAATGCGGCTTTCCTCCCCTGGTTTCTGTGTGTCTAAGAAAGCACAAATACACGGTCCACAGAACGAGGGACTGCAGTCATCACACGGGGCTGGCACTCGCTGAAATAAATCTCTCCATAGGTGGTGAGCTAAACCTTTCATATGAAGAAATAATCTTTGAATTTTATAGCAGCATATGCATGACTCTTCTCCCTCCCCCATAAAACTCCCAATATCAACAACTCCATCAAATTATGGCTTTTCAGAGGCCAATTCCAAAACACCTTCCTTTATCACAAGAAGAATATTCCTTGTGTGTGAGAGCATTTCCATTATGTCTTATTTGAAGGGGGAAAATGAAATAAAAATCCTATCTGAGATATTTATAGATCTCATAAAACCTGATTCACTCTGATAAGCTGCTGTAGGCTCAGTCATCAGGTGAGGCAGAAATGGCAGGTGTAGTAACCAGCACTATATTATGTTATATATGCCTAATTCTGGCTCTTAAAAAAAAAATAACTGCATGCTGGACAAACTGAAAGGAAGTAAGTCATAAGTAAGACTGGAGAGAAAGGAAAAGGAAGACCTTAAACATTTGCATGAGCAAGTCTAGCAAATTCCAAGGGTGCCAAAACAGGCCAGTTTGTGGGGGCAATAAGTGATGCTATTGCACAAGTCATTAACCAGAGCTTCTCCTGTGGAAAGGAAAAGGAATACTACATTCAATGCCTCCTGGCCTTTTATTAGTTAGCCTCCTTAGGACACTTTAAGCTCACTGGGTTTTTCAATAGACCAATGACCCTAGAGAAAGAGCCATCTTAAAATGTAACCAAGGGGAAATCAGGAGAGAAAAGAGCATTTACTGAGTATATACTATGTGCCAAAAACTAGGCCATAGAGCTAGTTCTTATGGAGAAATTAATAACTCATTCCACAGCCTATGAATGAGACACAGAGATAACTTCTTAAGGTTCCAGCTCTGCGTGACTTCAAAGACCCCATGTAATTTGTCTACTATAAAATTCTGTAACCTTAAGTAGCATCTAGCACGATTTAGTCCTTTTACAAATGAGAAAACTGAGGACATTATAGCAGACTGGTGAGCTTCAAATCCATACAGGTAAATTGCTTGTCTGGCCACAACCTTTGACTTCCTAATCAAGTGTTCATATATATAATATCAAGTATATATAGAAGGAGTGTTACGTGGCTTACCTAGTAGATCTTACCTCAACCACTTTCAAGTCATGAAACTTTAAGCTAACCTTTTACTGTTTCAAAATTGCATGTCTCCATTTATACAATAAGGATAACGAGAATATGCATTTCACAAGGTTGTTGTAAGAATTAAATGATACACAGAAAGTGCTCCAGTGAGATCATCTTTGAAGTATCTGATTGATTTACATATATTATAATGATGCTTATTGTGATGATGGGAAGAACGGTCATATGGAAAAAGGGAAGAGGAAGGTGCATTTTACCACCGGTTTTGCAATGTGTTTGCTTTGCAGCCATAGTAAGACAACTTGCTTAATCTTCCTCCGCCCCAATTTACTTGCCTCTGAGTGGGAGATTCTGCAACATCAGCCTTCTCCCTAGTTACAGAAAACAATGTGCCCATAACAAAGAGACCATGAGCATTTTTGCATAAATGTTCAGTACAGATGTTTGTTTGGTTCTCATAAGCAAACAGGAAAATCTCTCATCACTGATGAAATCATCTCTTGTTCTATATTAAGGAAAACAAAAGCCTTAGGATAGGAAGGAAAATGCACAGGTTACGGATAAACAAGCTTGGAATGCAAAAGTCAAGTCAGCAACTCAAGTCTGACACTGAACAGCATCTGCAATAGTAACCTGCAGAAGAGGGATGGGAGGGGATAGGGTGATAGAGATATCAATAAGACCCTAAATCTGCATTGCAATATATATGAAAATTACCTGTTTTATATAAATAAATTTAAAAAAATTAATCAATTCTGCACAGGTCTGCTCTCAGCACTGGAAGAACTGTCCTCCATTAATAGGGCCTGAAGTGATGCCATGAAGAACCATTAAAACCTCAATGGTAGGGGATAAGAGTAGGAGAACCTATCTCCACTCCTTTGAATGTTGAGCAAATCTACGGCTCTCCAAAAATAAGTGCCAAGGCCATGACCACTCCATTGAATTCTTGCTAACTTGGTTCTGGAAGGTGAATGTGACAGTAGGGTCAGGAGCAGGTGGGCACTCCCTTGCAGGGCAATTGCTTCGTGGCTAATTGCCATTTTCACAGCTGGGTTGAGCTTTACAAAAGGTATCCTTCAACTCTGATCTCTGAGCTCCTCTCCTGATGTTCTATTGCCAACCATACCCCCATCAAAGAGAGTTTATAGATGAAAGGATGCAGCTACCGTACATACAATTTTTGCAAACATCACAGTTTGAAAAAGTGGTTTTTCTGAGGCTTCTTTGTGCAGATCACTGCATGCCCACAGTCAGGACCTCAGGAGCTTAGCCTGCTATGAATGTGGACGCATCTCCTTGCCTCCATGTCCTCAGCAGCAATTCTTCTACAGCCTATTTTTGTTCTTCTTACTAGAAAAAAATGGTTCTTTTGAAATTCTCAATAAACAGAGTCTACTTCCAAGCAGTGCGGTCAGTAAGAGAAATGAAGAGCTGGTAACTGATGCCTATCTGGCAACATTTAACAGATGTACGTGTAGTGTACACACCCAGCCCTCTAAATCCATGGGGTAGGCTGAGGTAAGTGGAAAAATCATGGCTAAGGGCCTAACAAGAAAGAATTATTTGGAATACCTGCATGGCTGCAGTTGCATGTTCAACACCATAAAGTTTCCAGAAATTAAATTTGACCAGGTTACACAAACCGCTAGTGGGTCACAGGAAATGTGAGCCAAACAGGACTGCCTTAGACATGTTATGATGAAGGGAAGCAAAACAAGAAAAATGAGCAACACTTGGGCAGATGCTGTAAACCAAGAAATTATATGAAATACATCTTCTTGCGCTGTCCTGCTTCCTAATAATCCTCTGGTATACTTAAGACTCCAAAATATGCAAGAAATGGAATGTTTCAGTAGAAGGTGTAGAAACCTGCCAGTGTGATATACCATTAACCCTCTACAGATCAATGGCTCAAAGCCTTAGGTGTGCCACATACACTGACACCTAGGCTCCTTCCAAAGCAATACCTATTTAATCATACTCCATGTAACCAGAATAAAAACCACTGCTAGAAACACAGTCAAACCTTATCTCATAGTCATAAGATACAACTCAAATAACCACTGAAGCCCTCCCATGTGCAGGGCTCTCAAAAAAGAGATTATATGTTAAGAGTTGATTAATAAAATTATTATCATGACATCAACTTTGCCTTAAATGATATAGGCTAATTAGAAAAATAATTCAATTGAAAGAAGAAATAAAGATTGAATGAATTCCATACCACAAGAAAAAATGAAAAATAATATGTTCAAGAGCGTAGAAATAGCAGCTACTATTGTTGGCTTAGGGCAAGGGAGGAAGTGTCCTGGAAGACGTGGCAATTGTCTGGAAGTTAGAGGATGGGTGGAATTTGAACACACTGTATCAGGAAGGGGAAAGGCAATAAAATGGAAAGGGTAAAAGAAATAACATAGAGACAGAAGCAAGAAAAGCACAGTAACCCAATTTATATGCCACTAACTTTGCACAGAAGGGGAGAGAATTTGCAACTGCTTGAGAGCCTGCTCTTGCTAAAAAGTGAAAGATTCATTTGATCTAAAGAGAAACCAGAGTATAGGCCCACTCTAGGAACACCCTGACTCATAATTTTGGGCCTCATCCTAAAAGTATACAAAGCCATTGTGAGCTTGGAAACTGGCTACACCAGGAGATTTGGATGGAAAGAAAAACCCAGGGAAGCGGCAAGGGTAACCCCAGAACGATTGTAGCAGGAGAGCGAACAAGAATTTGAATACTATGTTAAAGTATCTTGAAAGTCAAATCAGTGGTATTTTTCAATTTATTTTTAAAATTTCAACTAATGAGCTTTTTTTAAATCTAATTTTTTATTAAAGGGGGAAACAGGAGCCAAAGATGGTATGTCAGACCTTAATTATGAGAATAGACATGTTAACAAAAGAAACAGAGAGACCAAGAAAAGTAAATGTTCCAAGAAAGAAATTTATGAGTTAGAAGCTTGACATTGAGCTGAGGTGATGGTGGTACAAGTCCCCAAATCCTTGACTGTAAGTCCCCTATTTTCAATTGAGGAGGGTGTGCCTGAAACCCAGCAAAATATCAGAAAATGCCAGTGAGAGTTCTGTAGAAACCAAGCAGCCTCTGGGAAGAAGAGTTCAACTTCTAAGATCTCAGAGGTGAATGAGATCTATGAGATGAATGTCAAAATTTCACCATCAGACTTCCCTTGACACCAAGGCAGAGAGCGAAGTAGAAAGGCAAGAAGACAGCCCTGTGTTGTCTTCTGTCATCAGGGTAACTGTGGCAAGTACACAACTTCATCGCGAAGTTCTCAAATAATTTTGGAAAAAGAAAAACAGAAGTTTAGGTTTTTCCCAAATTGAATTAAATGAAATATTTAATTTTTTTTTATTATTGTTTGAGAGGAAGAGAGAGAGACAGCCTCCATCTGTTGGTTAGTGAACCAAATGCCTGGAAGGGCTAGAGCTGGGCTAGGTTCAAAGCTGGGAGTTGGAAATTCAATTCAGGTCTCCCATGTGGGTGGCAGGCACCCAATGTCTTCAGCTATCACCACCACTTCTCACTCTCTGCAACAGCAGGAGATTGGAATCAGGGGCTCCGGGGAAAGAAATCCAGGTACTTCCATGTTAGCTCCAAGTTTCTCCACCTCCAGGCTAAAGCCCACTCATTTCCAATAGCATTTGTTTAAGTCTATAAAACATTATAGCCTTACTGCTCATCCAACTATGTCAACAAAAACCCAGTTCGATTTTTTTTCATGAACTGATATATAGGTGATTGTTTCATGCAGTCCCCTTATTGGCAAATATCAGAAACAAAGCCAATTCACATTTTCTGCTTTCTATAGAAACTCTCAGTCCCATCTTGCATCCAACCCCCTACACATATGCCTTAAGGCACCCTCCTTACTCCCAATCCATTTATTATTAATGGATGATAGTTTTATAATACTAGAATATCACTGAGGACTTTTTTAAAATTCAATATAGTTTATGTTTTCCAATTTACTGCACATTAAAAGTAGAAAGGACTAAATCACACAAGTAAGCTTTTTAAAAAATATATTCAATAGCTTAGACTAATGCCTAGCCAATTTCCAAAAATTCATGTGTTAGTACACTCTAAAGTTAAAGAAAGATGTTCTTGTCTCCTTTTCAGGGGAAAAAAAATCTCATAAAGAGAGAATGAAAAGTGGGAGCGAAAGGATATTCAGAAGGGACTGATGGGAAAGAAACTAATTTGGGCACTGAAACAGCCGTGGGCTCTGGAACCATGAGTATTAACAACAAGCTGAATGACCTTGGAGAGTTCAACGCCTTAACTGATTCTAACATTTAACCTGATCCAATTCTGCTATCTTAGTTTTGAGGGAACCAAGACCATTTCTTGATCTAAAATTCAAAGGTCCAAGGCTCCCAGTTTTTGCACAAGGCTAAGGGCCTGTCTTCCAATATGACAATCAGGAAATGTCAACAAACTCATATTCAGAAATAGATATCACATATGGCTCTACATTAATTATTTTAATTAACTAATCATTTCCGAATGACACAGACATGGATGCTGTTTCCTGCCCATTACGGGCATATGTAGCCACTCTGTATACTCATCTGTCCACAAAGTGTCCAGCTCCCAACCTGCTTTTAGCTAAAAACATGCCCACAATTGAACTTGTTAAGTCTCAACCATGTTTTATAAACAAAATGGTAACACCATGGGGAGAGACTAATAGGAACAGCCATAATCACCATATTAATATTTCTTGTTTTGGCCATCACTGCTCTATTCTGTTAATTAATTTTGAGCAGGCTTTCTCATCCTGCTAGAGTCAAAATCCAAGAGGGCAAATTACATTCCAATGGACTTTGCATCATCCAAACATAATATTCAGCCCCAAACAAAGGCTTAAAAATGGCTTATTACGTGACATTTTAATATAAAGAAAACCAAACTAAATGTGACCAGATCTACCTAGCAGTTCACTCACATGGTATCCCCATATAATCAGAGTTCACTCACATCTTAAGTAGGAGGACATTAGCATCATGATGCTCAGTTATAGCACCTGCACGGCAAGCGTGGGGTGGAATGAAGCAGCTGGAAAGTGCTCCTATACAAAGTGGAAGACACACATGCAAAGGGTCCAAGCTCTTAGGGCCCACAAAAGTCCAAGTGAGGAAAACAAAAAGAACTCAGGGTAGCAGAAAGAATTCTGCCCATGAATAGTAGCAAATGACAAGGTGACAGAGGAGCAAATTCATGACAAACCTGGGTAAAAGCATGCTTTAACAACAGCAATATTCACTTCAGTATCTCATAGAGCGGACCAAATCAGGATGATTTTTTTATATTGACTGTTCTAAAAGGAAACTATTATGTGACAGTAGGAGGTGAGGGGAGGACTGTTTTTATATTTTGTCAAAGTTGAGATTTATTATTAGACACTGTAACTTGTTCCACTAACTAGAGTTTTCCATTCATTTTTCTTGATAATATTGGGCATGTAGGGGTTCAAACATTTTCCCTTGCTTATGTTAAGCACAGCTGATTTAGGAAAACAAGAGATTATCAGAGACTGACTCTCTGTCCTTCATCCTTTGGGCACCATTCAAGTTAACTTGGGAGCTGTCCTAAACTTTCAGCAAATCTTAGCACCAACAAAGATGCTAACTGAAAGACCAGAGTCACAGAAGCATTCTCAGCATTCACCAGCTATGGGGTCCAGCAAAGGTGATAAACACACCTTGCACACTACTTTAACTTACAAGGATGGGGCCATCTCCCTAACAGTTTGGTATCACAGCAGCTATTCTAGCAACACAAGCCAGCTGAAAACAGCCAGAGTAAAATACAGTTTTCTTGTCCCAGTAGGCAAAAAGTGTGATGAAAGAAAAATTGCGCTGCTTTCTTGGACTCAAAAAGTTAAAACACAGGAATTCTCTGAAGTGAGAGAATCTGAAGACCCCTAAGAGAATGGCTATTAAAAGCTCCATTAGGAGCCTCTCTAAACTGTCTCTCTCACTCTCCAGGCTAATGAGCCCCCACTGCCATTTATATTTAGAATATGCTGGGAGAAAGAAACAAGAGAGCCCACATCTGAATGCTGGAGGTCTCTGACATCCCTATGCATGAATCAGTGCAGGACAGGATTGTCACCCGCATCTTCTGCTCTGTCTCCTAAAGGGACGGACCCCCACACCAACAATTCATTTTCCCCAGGGTAGGGAGTAGGATGGGAGGTTCACAAAGAACAAAGAATGGTGACTTTCTTTCCAACTGTCAAGGACAGATGTAGTAAAAATACCTGTATTGGAATGTTCGCCCACTTTGCAACACCAAACTACAAACAGGTACACTGAATGACAATTTGAAAGCTCTTAAGTCTACACAAAGATGTATTAAATGAACGTGGGGATGAATCTATTAAAGAAAGCCTATGTGATTGATTACATTCACATGTGCTCTCATCTTTAAAACTACATTTATTTAAAGGTTGAATCCTGTAACAAAAAGATGGATAATAGTGGCAGATACAATTTTTTTTTTATCTGTCAAGTCACTGTTTCAAATAAAGAGATTTATGGTAACTGAAGAACACACAAATCACATACAAAAAAAAAAAAAAGCCAGCTATTTTATCCTTTCCGTGTGGTTAGCAAGGCTCCTTTGTGTCTACAAATTTCCCTGGGTGGTGCTATTGCCAAGAAATTCTAATTCATGAGAAGGGTTTCTGAAAATTGGGGACAGAGGGAAACCTGCGGATGGATGGACCCTACAGTTCGCTTTGTCTTTCTGGATAAGACAAGCACCTAGCTGCTCAGACCTGTAGACGGTGGTGCAAATGCAAGACCACCACACAGAAGAAGCAATGTGGCTTACAGACCAAGTCTCATCCCTGGTACCATGAAGCTATTCTTACAAGGTAACCATTTCTGGAGGTTGTCCTCTAGCGATGCCTCGTACCATAGGCCCTTGTAAGAAGTGTTTCAGGATGCCTGAAACCAAGATAAAATTGCAGTGCTATGGGGACACTTCAGCCCTTACAGTAGCCAAGTATGCCATTAGTTTAAAACAATGGAGGAATGAGGGAGGAGGGAGGAATGTTCTATGATTTATTTATTTGTTTCCAGTAGCAGTGGAAAATTTTCTCCGAGAAGGGAGGCCTGAAACTGACCCCATCTGCCAATTGTGAATCAGCATTAATAATGAGCATAATTCCATAAGAGTTTTTAAATAAACATGCCATAATCCTCAGTGAAATGAAGCAAAGGTAAGTTCAAAAAAGATTTTGTACATTGTTACTTGACCAACACTCACAAAACAGCAATTTCACTATTAAGAATACATAAAAATTCTAAGTCTTTGTAGAGTGTTGTATCAAATCCTTTTTATTTCCCAAACCAGAAGTAGGGTTAAAAATAAGTCACAATGTCTAAGAACACCTCTTCCTTTATCCATCACCAAATGTCACCCTAAAAGCCACTCTAGCCTCTGTCCTACCCTTGACTTTTTCCTACTTTTGCTAAGACAGCTCCTGGAAAATTTCCTGCATGTTTCCATAGAGCTTAAGGTTGGAGGCTTTAAGAGTTGTGTGTCAGCTGAATTCCATAAAATAATAGACCACATAAGCACAGTGTAATTTACAGTTATATGACAGGCAGAGATGATGTTACTTGGGCCAAGTGCTTAAGCATGCAGTCAGAGCAGGAATGGAGAGCTGTTAATGTGGGGTGTCTATTTGGATTTTAAAAGTGTATCAGCAAGGCTTTTCAAAATCGGAGCCACATGTGGCTAATGCATCGCTGCCTGAAAATCCAATGTCAAGATGATGAGCTCCGTGACAGGAGGTAGCCCTGTCACAGTTACTTTGTCATAGGCTCACCGATTATGAAGGACAGTTATCCTATATCATAAGTGTAATATAAAATCCCCCAATAGTCTATCTTCAATTTGCACAGATGTTCCAGGGTTTATCAGTGAAGCCACTCTTTCTCTAGAAATCAAATCAGATTATCGGAAGCTCCATATTTTGCTCATCTTCCTGAGTCCAGGTATATCATTCATTTTAAGAAGAAGATCTAATAATTACTCTTCATTTGACCTTAACAAACTGATTATCCCAAACCATCAGGAAACTTCCCCCTGCCTGGGGTTCTTTGTGGCAACCTTCTCAAGTTGTTTTGAGCAAAGAGTCTCAAAATTTCACCATCTGATGGTTGGTTTGGAACAGTTGCATATAACCACCACTACCCCTTACACTCAAAAGCAGCAAGGGGAATTGGGGAGGGGAAGGAAGGAAGAGATAGAAGTTAGAGGTTTTTGTTATCACTATTAGCTTATGGTCCTCATCACCTTTATGTAGCACAGCTGTGACTGTAGAGTTCCGAGCAGAAGGCTCCTGAGAATGAAATCTTGCACTTATAAGTGCTTCTGCACAAGCTGCATTTCAGAAAGAACTGAAATAAGCATGCTTCTAAAATAACTTGGCCAAGGGTTTTAAGGTAAAAATGCTTGGTAGTTGGAAGGGGGCTGGGAGACTAACGTAAGATACAAGGAGTGGATTCACGTGGATATGAAAATCTCTTTGCCTGGCCAGAGATGCTAAGCCAGGTGTTCCTGTAAGTGGGGTCAGAGATGGATGAGGGGGCGGGGGGAAGGAGGAAGGAGGAGGAAGCACAGAAGAGATTCTGAGGAAACAATGGATGGAAGGCATCCTCTGATTGTCAAGCTCATGCCGGTGCCTTGCAGGTCTAGAGTTTCTCCTAGATCTCTCCAGCCAGATCTAGAAAAGCAGGTCTCAGGAGAGGCCTTCCCCCAAGCTGGGCTTTACTAACTCTGAAAACTTGAACCAAAACAAAGTTGTGTGATTCATCAGGAGGGAACGCTGAAACAAATAAAGCCAAATTTCTTCCCTTGGACACTGTTGTGCTTAGCAGTCACAAACAAGAGCTGCCTTGGGCAAGCTGACTAAACCAGCACATTCCCTTCCCTAACCTGTCTAGACAGTTGTTAATACGCAACTAATGTGACACCCCTGAGCTGACAGTGTGAAATAAAGACTATTTCAGAAAATGAAATTCTGGCAACATTTTGGTCTAATTAACATGCGGATAAAAAGAAGAGGAAAAAGATGGATGGAGTGAGTCCCTTCAGATACAGGCTTGTTAAAGATGCACTCAAGAAATGCTTTACAGTAAAAAGGTATCAATGGTGCCTGGTTACAGATACCTAAAGTCAAGAGCATCTGCCAGCAGCCTCCAAGAGGGCTGCATGTGCTGACACAGAGCCCAGCAGCCAATACCTGGAGGACAACTCCGCAGCTTCTAATCAGGGGAGAACAACAACTAGTAACAATGGTTCAGGAACAAGATTGGTGCTGCCACTCGGCTCCTTCTGCAAGAGCCAAACCTCTCTCGATGAAAGCAACAACTGTTACATCCCAGCCTCAAGCTGGCAATTCCTGCTTCGGATCCTGGCAGAGGAGATTTAGCCGTTCATTAGCCTTAACAAGCTTCTGTCACGAGGCGGAGGAGTTACAGGAGCAGCCACACACTGAGCCTCTTGCAACCCTCCCCAAGGGCAAGTGGGTTTCTGCTGGACCGACTGTACAAGTTCACACTTCCCATGTGCAAATCCCGACCGTCTTCCTGGACTTTCCATGGTGCACACTGTGGAATGTTTAAAGACCCGTGCTCCCCTCCCCACCCCCATCCCCACTCACCATCTTCCCTGTAGAATGTCCCCTCAGCAGCTCCTAATCGCTGCTGGGAAAACCACTGTCGCTGCACCAGACCCAGCCCTTTGCACTGACCAGTACTTTTCTTTATTCCACTTCACAAAGCCCAGTTAACTTGTCCCCAGCCCTGCTTCATCCTTGCTGGGACGCCCAGCCAACTTGGCATCCGTGCCGGAGGCATCCTTGGAGTTTTTCTAACTAGTTCTGGAAGACCCAGCTGCAGCAAGGAAGCCTATGTCACCCTTTGTCCGAGGCTGTGCCACCCTAACTGGAGAGGGACCCCAAACAAAAAAAGAGAAACAGAACATAGGCAAAGAGTGTTTCTTCTCCCGAGGCATTACACTGGGGTAGCCGAGGAAGCAGCGTCAGCCCCACAGACACAGCTTCCATCATCCTTGTAGAGCGATCTGCAAGTATCTTTTGTCACTGCCTCCTCTCCCTTCTGCCCTGGTTCTAATCTCAAAAACGAGCTCCTATTCCTTATTGACACTCACTCATTACTGGGAAAACGCTTCTGCCGCAGCTTCCCTACCCCCCATCTGAGGTTCCTTAGTACCAGCTGAAAGACATGAACCTGATTTAAGGTACCAGCATGTTAGGGACGCTGTAGCTTGTCAGCGACGGCTCTTACAACCCCATACCCGTTCCCCACTGGGCTCCTCCGAACCCCAGAAGTTCCACCGATCTGTTGGGGTGAGAGGACAGGCAGCCCCGACAACGTGTGCGCAGGGACGTGTGTTGATGACTGAACCGCAGGTCGCCGGGACCCGCTCCTCCGCAAGGCATATCACCAGGGTTGGGTTTGGGGCGGGTGGCGAGGTAAGCGCATAGGACTGTCGCAGAAAAACATCTCAGACAAAACACAGTCCAAAGAGATACAAAAGGAAAATAAAAGGAACAAACCAAAATTCAACCTCAAGCCCACACCAACGCAGCCCCTACGTCTCCGCCGCTAACACACGATTTACACAAGTAATTTAAATCATTCACCTGCTGCCAGGTCTCCTCCAGGGATGGCAAAGCTGAGAAGTAGCCGGTGTCGTGGACAAGTTGTAGCTCCTGGAATATACTATAACTAGCCAACACGTCCATGCTGCTGCCGCCGGGCACAACGGGAGGAGACACTCTCCCCCGGACACAGTCGGGGCTGTTTGTTTGTCAGTCTGTCTGGCTCACCCCCCAAGAAGGCAGACATCCAGTGGCCCTTTTGTTTTGTTTTGTTTTCAGTCAACTATAAAGGAGAAAAAAAAAATCAATGCAGGAGAGAGGGAGCGAGGAGGTGAGAGAGGAAAGAGTGAGCGGGGTGGATGGAGCGAGGCATCCAGCGTGTACAGTGTAGACCGCTGCCAGGAAAGGGGACTTCACGGGAGTAACAATTCCCTTCCAGGGCTCTGATCACTCCGGCGCGTGGATCGGGAAGGGGGATGCAAACTCACTGACACGAAGCTGCCATCTATTTCTGCAGCGCTGTTCGCTCCTAATGCAATCTTTGCTCTTTATTTTGGGAGGTTGCATTTTTTTCTCGCGATCGCTTCTCCCCCCCTCCCTTCCCATCCTTCCCCACCCCCCACCCCATCCTTGCTAGTTTGTAGTCTCTCCCCCCTCCCCTTTTCTCCTCCTCCTGCTCTTCCCCCTCCCCAAACTCCCTCCCTCCGCCGGGCTCTGCGCGCAGCCGTGGGATCTCGGAGGAGGGCGTCCTTTAGGCCGCGTGTGACCATGTAAGGTAAACAGGGGGCTCATGAAGTCACTCAGGGCCAATAGGGAGCTCGGAGTGGGGCCCTGGGCGGGGTCTGGCTCCGACGGCGGACGCCGATTGGCGCGTTGAGGATCTCCCTGCTGCCTTACAAGGCGGCGCGAGGCGAGCTATTTTTAGAGGGCTATATAAGGGGGCTGAGGCGGCCGTGCGGCGGCCGGGGAGCGTGAGCGCGAGGGACGGGGCGGGCTGTGGCAATGCTAGCGCCGGCTCCCGGGACGCCGAGGCGGCCGGGCTGGAGCGGCGCGCCGGCCTCCGACCCTCGCCCCGCTGTGCGGGGGAGCAACGCGCGCCCACAGCCTGCGCCCTTCGTCGGGCAGGAGGGGGAAGGCCCGATTGCTGGGTCTGTCAGGGACCGCGGCCTCCAGGGCCAGTCCTGGGGATGGGGAAGGGACGCGGGGCAGCCAGCGGGAGCCGAGACATTCCCCACCCCACCTGTCGCCCGGAGTCCCGGCTAGCGACCGGCGGCACCCAGGAGGGCTCCCACGTACTCAGAAATGAACAGAAAAAGCACTAAAATCCCCTTCACGAACACCCCACAGCCGCCAGCGCGCCGAGCGGCAGTGCCTGAGGAAGTGCCACACAATGGTCGAGAACAAAGGGGAGCGCGGCTCCGACAGCGGCCCGCCCCGCGCCAGGCCCCGCCCCGCGCCCGCCCCCAGGCTGCGGGGCCGACGCGGCCCTCAGGGGACTGAGAGCCGGCCTGGAGCCCGAGGGAGCCGGTCCGAGGGAGCCGGTCCGAGGGAGCGGCGGCTTGCGGGGGTTCGGCGCTCCCCGCCAGGGTGCCTGGGCACTGCTGCCGTGGAGCTCGGAGCTGGCACACAAACACCCTGTTGTCGCAGAAGCCGACACAGGGCACGCTGTCAGGGCTGACCAATGGCTCGTTTGACCTTAAAAGGTTCGCGTTGGTCCCGCTTCTCCCGGACGCGCTGTGAGCAGGACTTGCACTTTTCGGAAGAATGCAGAATTCGCTGCTTAGTGACGAGAAACTCGCTTCTGCCCATACCAGGAGACACTTTCTGTCACTTTCCTTTTACTCTGGGGGAGACTAGATATCAGAGTACGTGAAGGATTCTGCTTTGTAGAACCAGTTGAAATTCAGTATTTGCCAGGGGAAATGAAACAAATTAGCGGGATGGATGAATGTCTAGCTTTTTGGTTAGTGCTTGAAACTCTGTTGGTCGGATATACAGCATTCGGGTAATTGGTGATTTCACTATAAGGTTAGATGGCATAGCATGTTCAAGGATGCTGCTACTTATCAGCTGTGTGAGTTTGAGTCAGTTACCAGATCAGTGCCTCTCCCTGCTGTGTCCATTGTTATGAGGTGTCAGAAAATTTCTGTGACTTAAATAATTCTACCTATCACTTGCTTTTACCTTTAGCTAAATGAAATTCTATCTGAAGTAGAGGGACTTTTGGTGGGTGTGAGGAGAGAGCATACCAGAATCTTGGGGGGAAGGTGGATGTGCTCACGTATTTATAAGTTTTCCAGCCCCCTTCTAATCCCCACACCATTCCAGGAGGATAGGGAAATGGGGTGAAGGCCATTAAGATACACAGGACAGAAGCTATGCAATAGGGAAAAGGAAAGGATCTTTAAACAGGAGGCAAAAGACGGGATAGAATGAAGGGTTTAATTTTGTGTTTGAGACTCAAATGAGCATTATTGTTTAGCTACACTGTTACTGTTTTGATACAAATAAGACATGCTTGCTACTGGATGAATTTAAAGATTTTAGAGATAAAACTGTTCATCATTTATTAAGTACAGACCCAAATGTTTCATATGCAGTGTCTCATTGCATCCCAAGTTGCACTGGGAATCCTGGCTGCTCCACTAGAATTGTCTTGGGTGACACTGATATTGCCTCTAATAATAGTACCCTTTGTAAGTAATACTATAGGAAACCCCCAATAGTAACCTGCCAGTTACTTTCCAAGTATTTGGAAATAAGGATATTTTTGTAATAAAATAATAAAATTTAATACGTATATAGAAACAGGCATCAGACTGTCATCACCAGGAAAGCTGTACCCCATTACTCAAGAAGCCCCGTTATTATGATGTGACTGGTCCTGGGAAAGCCTCCTCAAAGTTAATCTTAAAAGAGGGGCCAGATTTCAGAACAATTCATTTATTTTTTTTTCCCTTAGGGCTTCATCTGAACATAAACTCAATGCTATGAAAACATTTATTTTCTTCTATAGTCAACTAAATTTATGTTGTAAGTACAAATGTCCTAATTGCAAAATGAATACATACTAAATCAAGAAAATTATTGTTAGCTTAATTTTATCTACAAAATGCCAACCACCTGTTTGAGCTCAGAGCACCATACTCCAAAATATGACAGTTCAGCATACAGAGATTTTGAGAGATAGGAAACTGGAAAACTAATGAAGTAAGAAAGTCTCTCTGCTCTTGCCTTGGTCATTTGAAATTGACTCTTCTGAGAATTCTAGAATTCCTCTCTCTCTAAGCAAAGCATGTAGTATGAGAATGTTACTCTCCAATCTCCTGCCTTCTCCCTTAGGAAGCACCTTCATGGAACAGATGCATTGTCCCCCACCTGCAGGCCAAGGAGAATGTGAATGGTCCTTGCTAAATTCTGCCCACACTCTGAACCCTCCCGCCCCCAATATTTACAATAGATTACATTCCCATTTGACAATCATACCCCACATACAGTTTCCCTGAATGTTTGGATCTTCATTTCTGAATGTTCCTATGTCACATAAAACTTTAATAAATTTGTTAAGTTTTTCTCTTGTGAACTTGTCTTTCATTATAGGAGTGTCAGCCATGAATTTTACTACGGATGAAGACAAGATATTATTGTTCTCCCCTACATGCCTTTGATAGACAGACTTTATTTCATAATTGACTTTCACAGCAGGATCAAAAAGATGGTCATCTTGTAAAAATGTTATATAGCTTCATCAGCTCTCCCAAAGGCCTCAGTTTGTTGATATTCAAAGTAAATTGAAGCAACCATAGAGTCGTCATCTCTGTTGCTTCTACCTTCATTGTTAGTTTAATTCTTTTAAGATTTATTTATTTTTATTGCAAAGTCAGATATATACAGAGAAGAGGAGAGACAGAGAAAAATATCCTCCCTCTGATGATTCACTCCCCAAGTGACCGCAATGGCCAGAGCTGTGCCAATCCAAAGCCAGGAGCCAGGAGCTCTTTCCGGTCTCCCATGCGGGTGCAGGGTCCTAAGGCTTTGGGCCATCCTCAACTGCTTTCCAGGCCACAAGCAGGGAGCTGGATGGGAAGCGGGGCTGCCAAGATTAAAACTGCTGCCCATATGGGATCCTGGTGCGTTCAACGCAAGGACTTTAGCCGCTAGGCCACTGTGTCCCGCCCTTGTTAGTTTAATTCTACAGAACCTCTTTTGCCTCTGTCTTACCAACCTCACTTTCATTACACCCTGAAACCGTAAACTTGTGGCAAGATTTGTAATTTCGCTTTGCAATAGAACTGTAAGTTTCTGTGTTATATTGTAACTTCTGCCTCCTGGGTTGCAATCGGGCGATACTTTCACGTACTAATGGCTTTTGCTTCCTAGGCAATCTTACTCTAATGGAGCAAGTGTGGACTTTGGAAGACTTCGATGATAGCAGAGAAAACATGTCAGTGAGGTTGAGAGCTAGCACGTAAGAAGCCGCCTTTAAACTGGGGGGAGAGAGGACGCATAGATGGCCACTCGAGAATAGTTTCATGATTGAGAAAACAACAGTGTCTTTATCAGTGTTCACATGTCTTGGGTAAGATATTTCTCAAAATTATACATCTCTTTGTTTTCCATTCTTTACTCATTTTTTTGCTCATAATTTAGCTTTGCACTTGTTGTGCCTGCAGGGAAAGAATGTACTAGTTGTAATCACAAAAACTTGGTCATGACAGTGCTTGTTATTGTCAGTTAATGCAAAGACATTTTGGTGACTTGTTTGCCCTTATTGGTCCAGGTTGTTTAGTTAGCTTAGCTAGCGTAAGTTCATTCCAACTTCCTGGGTGTTTTCAGTTTTGAGACCCTGACATGTTGAGGTTTTTGAATGTGGTGGGCTTAACTAAAATTGTCTTTTGAAGAATCAGCCAAGAACTCTTCACTGGTTAGCCTGCTGATCTTCTCTAGCAAGCATCTCAACCTTGCTTTTAGCTTTATGGGATTCTGTGGCTTTGTTGTAGTATAATAAAGCATTTAAAATAAAGTGCCGGGGTCCACACCATGGTTTTATAGGTTAAGGCTCTACCTGCAGTGCCAGGATCCCATATAGGTGTAGGTTCAGGTCCTGGCTACTCTGCTTCTGGTCTAGCTCCCTGCTGGTGTGCCTGGGAGAGCAGCTGAGGATGGCCAGGGTTGTTAAGCTTTTGCAGTCATGTGGGAAAGTAGGAGGAGGCTTCAGGCTCCTGGTTTTGGAATGACCCAGCTGTGGTCATTGCAGCCATTTGAGGAGCGAGTGAGCCAGCAGTTACAAGATTTTTCTCTCTGTAAAACTGCCTTTTAAATTAAAAACTAATACAAATCTGCAAAAAATAAAATAAAATGAGAAAGCCCATCTTGAAGGTTGAATCTTGCAGCGGCATCAAATAAAGAAGGTATAGGAACAACCTGTTGTGTGATTTGATGATACTACTGTAGGTGGGAAGACTATTGCCTCTTACCTCTTACTCCAGTGGTCTACTGCTTGACAAAAATTCACTTAGGAACAACAATAAAGGTAAGAAATTCAAGAATTCAGCAAACGTTCACTGTCAGCAATGTTAACCTAGATCCTAGATTGTTGGACACTTAATGTTTTTGTAACCTGGGCAATATGTTTCCTTTGGAGACTTAGGTAGTCACTTATCTGGCTCAAGTTACCTGTGATTGAGAAGTAACAAACTCTTGCATGAAGAACAAAAATAACCCTTTAACATAATGTCAGTCAAGATTCTACATAAAACATTTAACCATTTGACATATATTATACAAAGCATAAAGGTTGAAAATAAAATGTTAAACACAGGGCTTTACTGATACCACATAGTAGTACAAAATAGTTAGAAATGTACTCAAAATATGTAGGTCAATATTCTTCACATCCATCACTTCCATTGACAATATTCTTTCCAGTAGGTGCATTGATTCTCCTAAGATGGGGAAATGCCAGTAAGATACTAGAATAAGCCGCTATGACAGACTCAGATCAGGTGACTTTTGGCACCTGAGAATAGACTCACAAGCCATATGTGGGATTCCTTTACATGTATATATATATATATATATATATATATATATATATATATATATATATACAGAGAGAGAGAGAGAGAAATAAGTTATATATTTATTTAGAATTTAAAATTTATTTAAAATTTATTTTTTAAATTTATTTAAAAATTTTGTTTTTATTGCAAAGTCAGATTTACACAAGAAGGAGAGACAGAGAGAAAGATCTTCCGTCTGCTGGTTTACTCCCCAAGTGGCCACAGCTGACAGAACTGAGCCAAAAGGAAGCCAAGAGCCAGGAGCTTCTCCCTGATCTCCCATATGGGCACAGGGTCCCAAGGCTTTGGGCTGTCCTACACTGATTTTCCAGGCCACAGTCAGGGAGCTGGGAGGGAAGTGGAGCAGCTGGAACATGAACCAGCACCTATATGGGATCCCAGCAAGGACTTTAGCCCCTAGGCTATTGTGCTAGGGTCATATTCATGGAATTCCAAACCAAAGTTTTTATGAAAAAGACCAATAAGAAAAAAAAAAAAAAACAAAGAAAGAGTTTTGAAAGGGTAATCTTAAAAAATAATTTCCTTTCTGAACAGTGATAAAATGCCAGGAGAGTTGTGAAACTCATGAAATATTAAGGTACTAATGTGCTTCATGATATATGGGGCAGTTTGTAGTACTGTTTAATGTTCATCTACAGCATTTTTTTGTTGTGATACTTTGAACACAATGGTGTTACTATCAATATATTGGATATCATGTCAATGTTCTATCAGAATATTATCATTTTTCTTTTAAATGTACCCTTTCCAAAGAATTTGATGTTCAGTTAATGGAACTGAACAGCAGAATGAATCTCTGGCTTTGTAATGGAAATCAATGGGAGAATAAGATTGATTTGCTAGAAAGTCTCTGTATTGCAAACTTTGCTGACATTGAACATTCCTTTAAGTGAGGGATACCTATGCCCCAAGTGCTCAATGATGAGTTTTTATGTTTCTGATACATGTGGATAGTTTGGGAGATTAATAATGTCACCAACAGTTTTTTGCTGACTGGTACTTCATTTGCATTCCATTGAATTTTCTTTACCAGAAGGATGCCTATTTAAATGGTTACAAAAGTCAGCTGAGTCACAGTTTTTAATACAGACCTTTCTCCATTTCTCATAAGTAAGCTAAGCAAATGCTTTAATCTCTTAGTTAAGCCTAAATAGGGAGAATAATGCCCCAGTGCCTCCCTTAAAATACTTCACAATTCTCTCCCAACTCATCTCTTCCTATAGCTTTGCAATGCTCAAAGATTGTTCTAAGCAAATCCGTTCCTGTTGTACTCTGAGTCATTTCATGTCAGTTCCTCCCAAGTGAGAAATGATACTTGAAATGGTCTTGCCTGCATTGTTTCCATGTTGATCATGGTCTGGGAAGCCAGGGCAATGCTAAATAATCAAAGACACAAAGCAGTGTAACTCAGAGATCTCCCTCCCTCTACCTACTTGTCTGAATGTGAAGTTCTATCCACCCTGCTTGTAGCACAAATTAACTTATCTTTGGATTTTCTGCAATACTGATCCTCCTTCAATGAAGAATGTTTATGTGGAATCACTACCTATTTTGTGGTTTCCACATGTTCATGTGCATCATTGTCCCATAGAAATGATAAACTGTTAGGGCACATTTTCCTACTTAACCCTGTAGAGCATTTAACACATCCTTTGGTACACATAAGCCATCACTTTTAGAAAAAAAAGTGATTCATTAAATAGCATACAAAACATTTTTAATAAACTTTATATTATTGTTTCTCCAGTTTTTTTTGTATACTATTTTACTTGTACCAACTTCTGTCATTTAGGCTAAATAGGAGGAAGTAGTACTACTTCAAATGATTCAAATGATATCAAACATACTTGGAAGAAAATAAATATCCTAGAATTCCTAGCTAAAAACTAACCAACCAACCAAAACCCAAAAGCTATGCAATTAAAAATGTCGAAATCAAGACAAAGTATATGAGACAAATTATCAAAAAGCTCAATTTACAAAGTGGTTTGGAAATATCGTATTTCAAATAAAATATCTTAAGATACACTGCACTGTTTTACATATGATATAACAGCAGATTTTCTGGGAACTAGTAACAACTTCAGTAAAAGTAGGACTGGAAAGAGTGGATTTGTTAAATTAGTCTCTACCCTGTCCTGAGATGAAGGATATTGGCATCAAATGACCTCTGAAGACCATGAAAATGGAAAGAGTTTTACTTAAGTAGTTGTAAAGAAATTGTTTGGCAACTTTGAATTTCTCCTTTCTGATTTGTTTTTACCATAGCAACCCTCATATTTATTGACAGACTTATTTGAATTTTACCTTTTTAAACATAGTATCAACTTTTATTTACTTACCTATTTAATGATTTCATCTAATTACAAACAACATATATGAATAGGTACAGTAAAACACAGGATGTATAATTAAAAAAAAACTTCACATTAAATAAAAGACAAAAGTCAAGTGCCTTAGCATAAGAGGATAGAAATATAGCAGGCTGCCATTATCATTCTAACTGTGTCTCCCATTAAACACTGATCACGCTATGTTCTTATTTATAAATTAGTTCCTTGTAAATTTGCTTAGCATGAATCAATGTCCCTGGAGCATGGAAGCTTGCCCATATGAGTTTAATCATAATTTTTTTAGATTGGGAAAAAGCTAATTTTCACATGTTTCAGTTCTAGTGGACCTACCGCCCAGATAGTCTCTGTTATGATTACTCATATAATTTCATTTATTCGACAACCATTGGCCATCTATTCAGTTAACTACTAGGCTGGTGACTGAGTCTGTAAGGATGATGGTGATAAGATCCTTGCCTTTATGGAACTAACATTCTGACTGAAGAGGGACTTAAATTAAAAATCCTGAGGTAATGCAGCAGAATAGATTATTATGGGCATACTTCCTGTGTGTAGGAAAACAAAAGAAATACAATAATAGAAAAACATGCATATGGATATAAGCATTGACGATCTGGTACAATAAAAAGGAATTATTGGATTCAAATGTAAATGAAAGTGAGATTAGCTTCAGACGGTGGACACCCTTAAGCTTGATTCTGCCAGCAATGAATGAGTACTAGAAAGAGCTTTAAAAATACCCTGAAACAATCCTACATCAAAGTACCTTGCTCCAGCTCCTAGCACTAGCTACTGTCTCCAGCTTTCCACCAATGCATATACTGGGAGATAATGGTGATGACTCAGTAACTAGCTACCTGACGTCATGGGGGAAGTTGTGGATGGAGTGCTGAGTTTTTGACTCCAGCTCTGGCTACTGAGAGTATTGGGGGCGTTAAGCCAGCAGATGATAGCATTATTCATATTCTCTCTTTTTTTTCTCTCTCCCTCTCTCTTCCTCTCTTTCTCCCCCACTCCCCTGACATCTCCATTCCTGCCCCTCAAATAAATATATATATAATCTATTATTTTATTAGATGTATTATATTATTAGATTTATTTATTATATTTTTATATATTATACATATAAATTGATATACCCTTACAGCCAGGTTAGCAAGGACTGAGTGAACTCTTCCTGTGAGAAGAATCACCACACATAGACACGATGTAAAAACACACAATGAAGGTATTGAAATGTAATACAGCAAGAATTCACCAAGATTACATACCAAAGAAAAAGGAAACTCTGAGACCTGTGTTCCATAATCAGCATGGTTTTTATCCTATTGAAAGAAGTTGCTAAAGGAAAGCCACGCACAAAAGTAAAGATGAGAACTGAGTAGAAAAGATGAGAACTGGCAAAGTGGTAAGATGAGCCAAAGTTTCAGCAAATTCAAAAGGCTGGGGCATAAATATTGGAGTTCAAAATCTGTCCCAAATTTAGGGTAAGGGAGGTTATGAATGGTAGAAATACGTCACCGCTTACAAGGACTGAACTCTGAAGTATCACAATTCTTGATTGGAATAAAATCATCTGTCCCTAGTTGAGCTCCCTACCAGCAGAAAGGAATAAATCCTCTTGGGTGAAAACGTAAGTCCGAACCTTCAGTTACATTTTTTTTTTTTTTGTATTTGATGTCCAGCATTCATTTCAAAACAACAGATTATCTAGCCAAGTGGGATTTAAGCCAAAGATCAATAACATATCATTGTAGGGGTGGGCATTTGACCTAGGGGTTAGAACACTGGTTAAGATGCCTGTGCCCCATATTGCTACAGTATCTGGGATGCTTAACTGGCTCTAACTGCTGACTCTAGCTTCTTATGAATGCAGATTTTGTGAGACAATGATGATAACTCAGCTAATCAGGCTCCTGCCACCCAAATGGGAGATCTCTATTGAGCTTCCAGCTCCCAACTTCAGCCTGACCTACAATGGCTGGAAGTAAACTCTTTTTGATGGGACTTAATTCTCTCTTTTTCTTTCCCCCACCCCATTCATCTCAAATAGTTTTTTTAAATAAGAATATACTTCAAAATTACCTATGATCAAAGATAATGTCATACAAAAATATTTTAAAATATATTTGAACTACTTTAAGTTGGAATTATAGACAGACATGTGATGAATAAGCTAAAATATAAATAGTAGTTCACTGAGAAATTCTTTCACTCTTACTACATATTTAAAATCTCTATAATAAATTATTTTTAACATGTAATCATAAAGTCACAGAGAAAATAGGAAAAGGCAGAGGAAGGGCGTGAAAGTAAGACCAGTGCTATATATATGCTTGGGTGAGTGAGTGTGTATGTATGCATGTGTGTGTGTGTACATATATGAAACTTTCTTTTTTATATTGATGCTCCTATGATAGGTCTTTAATTATTTGGTTTATAATAATTTATTGAATGCTCACTAGGATTGAATGCTGTCCTAAATGCTCTTAAAAATATTTTGTTATTTACTCCTCCCAACAAAACTAAGAAATAGGTGGTTACTGCCCACACCTATTTTTACTAAGAGTATAGGTAAACTGCTCAAGGCTGTAGAGCGTAGAAGTAGTAGTTCTTAAAATTGGACTTGATAAGTCTGTATTTCATGTTTCAGAGTCACAAACTGAAACTCCTAATAAGAGAAAATGTAAGCTCTTCAAAGGTATGTCATTTTTTAAAACTCCTTTTATGCTTCCCTCAGAATTTGGCACCATGCTTGACATAGAATAATAGGCACCATGCTTGACATAGAATAATACAACTTAATGCCGTGATTATGTCATGGACAGAGGCAAGGACTCATTCAATACCATTTTTTTCTCAATGATCTCTGTGCTTCCAATGGCTTCAATCCATCACTGATCCATTTATCTATTCATCCGAGCAATTATCAATTAAGACTTACTAGAATGGGATCATTTTTAAAGATTAGGGAGATATCAGAAAGAATCATATGCAAGTATATTTAAAAATGTACATTACATCCAATATTGAAATGGAAATTTTAAAAAGTTTGCTTATTTACACACCTATCCTTAAAAGCTTGATATCTTAACATTTTCTACAACTTGCATTACAACAGGTTCCCAATTTCTAAGCATATCTGAGTTCTACCCACACTTCCACAGATGTAACTAATTTCTCATCACACATATGCAGGACAAAGCCAGTCATGACAACTTCTAGATCCTCAGAGAAAGGAAAGATCCTAGAAACGAACATGAACCACAAACTCAAATGTTTACAGGCCAGGTGAGGAGGATGGATTATAGGAGGAATGTTTCATTAAGCAGTTTGCTACTCCTCCAACCCAGCCTTCTGTGGTCTCAAGGGTTATAGAGCCCTCATACTAATACTAGATCATGTAATTTCTCATGGAAATCAAAAATTTGCATTTTTATATAAAACTTCCTGATTTAAAATGTTTGACAAAGTATACAGATTTATATTTTAAAAAATACATGAAGAAACTACATAATTACCAACCACATCTGACCAATGGGAGACCAACACCTAACCACTATTCTACCCCTTCTGCAAAGCATTAATGCTTGGCAGCATCTTTCACTATGAACTGTCCCCCTGCTCTGGCCTGATATCTCTCATAAGCAGAAACTCCCATACAACCTCATGCATTTTCAGTGGTTCTTAGAAGTTTGTAACACTGACATGCAGTCCATTTGGCCTTTAATGTCCTCATACCGGATAGCATCTGTCTTTCCCCAAATATAGCTCTCTCTGGTTTATACATCAGTTATGAGACAATAATGAGGCAGTTATAAAAATTCCCCTAAATCTTTTCTCCCTTGGATGAAGCATCCCTCAGTTTTCCCAAGCAATCCTTTTCATAATAAGGGCTTAATCCTTCAAGCCTCTGCTTTATTAGGACATGGTTGTTTTGAAGGCCCACAGTGAAGAATACTGATTAGAATGAGAACTTCTATTCCAAGTGAAGTTCAGCCACTGCCAAGGGCTGTGTTGGATTGTATCTTTCTTTGTGTCTAGCACTTTATCTGTGTTCAGACAATCTAGGTCTTCTATTTTTGAGGTGCATCTTGTGGTTAGCTTAACTTTACCGTCAACCAAACACTTGCAGATAATTTTTCATACACCTCCACCATCCCATATGTACTGTTTTGCTTCAGGACAGGATTTTGTGTGTGTACTTACTGAATTTCACCTTTTAATATTTGGCTCAGGTTTCCTTTCTGTCAAGTTGTTGTTGAGTCTTGATTCTGTAGAATAACGTATGTGTGATTCTCAATTCCATGTCGCCTGTGAATTGAATAGGCACGGTTATAATAGCCCATGTGGATCAATTTTCTGTGTATCAACATTATTCTGAAATCTGTTTTTACATTCATTATGTCATGCTCACAATCATATGCCCATTAACTACCAATCACATCCATTATACATACACACACCTATATGTTTGTATCAATGTATACATTTACCGTGTACGTGTGTCTATGAAAGCACAGAGATGTAAAGCCATTGGCCTGGTGAAAGACCAGATGAGCTGAATCCAAAATTTGTTTGCTGAGTTTTTTCCTTATCTCTTTTCCTCATCCTGTGCTTTTTCTCATCACTTCTCTGAAGGAAATGTATATAAATGCAATAGAATCATGATTGCTTAGTTTACAACATGTTATGTACTGCATGAAAAGAATGGGACGAGAAGAGCTAATAAGCTTCAAACAGAAAGAATATAGAAATGCAGATTGCCTGACTTGATCAATATACACTGTGTACCTGTATTGAAATGTTACACGAACTCTATTCAAATGTCCAAGTATTACATGTTAATTAAATTTATTTTTATTTTAAAAGACTGTCCTCCAAGTTGAGGTACATCAAAGTACTCTGAGGGACACCTATAAAAGAAATGGACTGTTTTGTCATTCCGTCTACATTTCATCATCTTGTTCACAAAGATACCAGAATTCTTCATTGGTTACTTTCCTTGGGCATACTGTGTCCACAATCCCTTTGCCTCTGGCTGGGTCATCTCTGAAATGAGGACATTGTGCTGTTTGACTTGCCTCAATCTTGGGGCATAAAAGCTCTATACAGGGGACTGTTTCTTTTCTGGGTCCATACATGCCATTTGTTTAATAACTAATTCCAGAATTTCTCCAAGATCAAAAATGTAACCTGACTCAGAATTTTTTTGTGTGCATTCAAATAGACTGATACTGAAGCTGAACCAAATCTCTCTCTCTCTTTTTTTTTTGGTCTCCCTTACCCACAAGTGTCCTTATCTGTTCTTTTTCAGAAGGGAGTGACACAGCTAGCCTTACAAAGTTCTACTCATCTTGACTCAAGGAGTTACTTGCTTCTCCCATAGATAAAACCTTGATAGCTACTTTGTTCAGTGGGACTGGAACCTGATGAGCATAAATTCCTTAAAGAGCGTGGCATCACTGACCAATCAAATAAAGGTCACAAGAACCATTGACAAACCAGGAACGTAAGCACGAGCTTATCACATACCTCTCAGCCCCAATTTCAAGCTATTAGAACTTTCACCCCTAACTCCTCACGGAGGCTGGGAATTAAGCAATAGCTACCAGATTCCTTCCCTGCATTTTGCAATAAATACCTACTTTCTTTCATCAGCCTGCTGTCAGTGACTGGCTTGTTGTTCATCAGGCAAGCAGACCATTTGGGGTTCTATAGCAACACTTCCAACCAACTAGTTTGGGGTATCACTTGGCAACATCGCCAGGATATCCATTGTATTTAGGAAAACAGGCTCTTGGTTGTGGGACTATCACCTGGGTATCCTTTAGCATTGCTAGTTTTTAAATAACAAGTCACCCTTACCTATGGTTTCCAAATAAGTCTACACTGCTGTTAACATTTGTTCTCAGTTACATGTCTATCCAATGTTCACATGCAATGTTCACATGTTCTTTTGGAATCTAAGCTCATTGAGGATCCTCCTAAGACAATCAAGACAAAATCTTTGATTCCTTACATTTCCCCCCTAAGTAGCGATAGTCCTTAATATGTTGTTAAAATTTCAGTCTCTAAAAGAAAGCTTCCTATTCTCATATCTGCTTCCCTCTCAGTAATGTAGTCCTTGCTATCCCAAGCGGGACCTTCAGCCTGGTAGCCTTGACAACAGTTGAGAGCTTGTTAGAAATGCAAAGCAGCAGGCCCCCCGGCAGACCTACTGAATTGCAAGATGCATTTTAACCAAATCCCCAAGTGATTTGTGTGCACATTAAAGTTAGAGGAGCATTGTTGTAGGTCCAAAGCAACTGATCTATCTGTTTCTGAACTTTTAAATGGCTTCCTGAAGCCAAAAGCTAATTCCATCCGGCCACACCCACCTACCTGATGCCTGTTCACGCAGAGGTAATGGAGTTGTTTCCTGTGGTGCCTCTTCCACTTCATCTAATATTGTCTTCTGGTTGGTAAGAATCAGATTTAGAAGAACTAATGCTTCTCTTTCCATGGACTTCAACTTCTAAGAGAGATCTACTTTGTTCTAACTTTCCTTCATTCCCAAGATTAAAATATCCCTTCTGAAATTGTCCTGTGACAAAGGAATAGACTGTTGCTTTTACTTGTTCTTTTTACTGTTCTTTTACTTGGCCCTCACAATACCTCTATGACATTGCTAGCATGAAAATGCTAACAGCATAGATTATCATTCTCATTTTTTCAAATAAAAATGCTGAGGACTGCAGCAACACACGCACAAGCCATATACAAGTAGTACAAGTAGTGGCAAGGACAGTACTGGTATCCACACCCCTTGTATATGTTAGATGGCGCTACCTCATGCCCAGCGTGTTACTTCAACACTCTGATGTGTGTTAGAAAGACAGCAACCCATATTATAGCCAATTACCAAGCACAAGTATTTTCTCCCCTTTGGCAAGTACTTTTGGTTATCCTACTCCTCCCCAGTGTTTATTTGCTACCAGAATATCCATTCTTTGGTTGGAATATGTTCAGCTATATACATGCTTCCTTATCCTCTTTGTAGGATAGGGTGAGAGGGGGCCAGCTTCTGGTGAATAACAAACAAAATGGTATTTGGTTGTATTCGTTTCTAACACTACAGAAACAAAATACCACATACTAGCTTGCTTAAGCAAAAATATGTATTGTCCCACAGTTCCTGCGGCTATAAATCTGAAATTAAAGAGCTTGTGGGATTGGACCCTTATAGGATTTACAGAAAGTTCTGTTCCAGGTCTTTCTTCTTGGCTTAGGGAGGCCTACATCCTATGGAACAACATTCATATAGAATGCACATGTCTGTGTTCAGACTCCCACCTTTTATAATAAGGCTATCAGTCAGATTAGCTTAGGGCCCATTCAAAAGACCCCCAATTTGACTTGATCCAGTCTGTATGATCTAGACCCATTCTAAGATACTGGAATCTCTCTTTCTTTTTGGAAGGGCACATAATTCAACATGTAACAAGGTAAAGGGTGTGGGTTTCTGAAGAAACATCCACTCTCCTTGTAAAAGAGCACAGCACAGGGTACCTGGCTTCCACTGTCCCTCCTTCTCGCAGCCTCATTGTTGTCCCCACTGCTGGATCTTCCCAGCCATGTTGTGATAATGAGAGAAAGACCCAGAAAATTGCCTGAATCAGCATATCTTGTTACATGAAAAGAGTGAACCACTCTGCTAAAAGTCCTTGCGTGTGGGGAGTTTGTCATTGTCATTTAGTCTAAACACTGAATGCCATTTGCAACCAACTAGCTTTGCCTAATTTAATCACACAATTCCCATAAATCCAAAGTAAAAGTGTTAGTTATTATTTGGTGTTTTACGAGTGACTTTGAATGACAGAGGCTGAATAAACTGAAGGTTGAAACTACCTTACCTAAATAGACATTTTAAAAACAATGTCTAAGAAAACATACACGTTGGAGACTGTTCACTTCCTGCCATCAAATACCCTTTTGTTGCCAGTTCTTGAAGGTGACTGGTGTCTTCAGCCCCCAGTGTTGTTCTTGACAGGCCAATGAAAAGGATCCTGCTTGCTATTCTTAGAATTTATACCAGGGTTGGTGTGAGAGAGAATAAGGTCACAACTTGTTACCCTCAACAGTGGAAATTTTAGCAAGTCTCTCCATGTACTTTGACGACTGAACATGAGATCATCTCTGCAGTTAAATTTTATAGTCTTAAGTGCACCTCTGCCTGCCTTGCCATGCTCAGGCCTGTAAAATCTCTTTTGGGGTTCTTGGGAAGTGAACGAAGGCTGGCAGCATTGGCTGCTGTGTCTCCAGAAACCAAATACAAGAAAAGCACTTGCCACTGAGTCAGGAAGGCTGTCCTGTGAGCAGGTCAGGGATGGTGGGGTAGGAGAGTCACTTAGGGTATGAACTTGAAGGAGGAGCTCACTGCCAGTGCCTTGTAAGCACAGGCTTGCCATTCCCAAGGCTGAATGCCTCTTAAATGTTCATGCTGCACACCTCTTGACCTCTCCCTTGGCCCTGCACCTATGTGAGGATAGTTTCCAATAGGCATTCTCATCCCCTCAACTCTTGGTCGCTACATGGTCTGCATCTTGGTTTCAACTTGGATGCTTTAGTTAATTGTAATTGAATACCCACATTTTTTAATGATCCTAGTAAGGACACATTTGCACGGCTAAGGATGCCAGGAGCCTCCCACCCCACCCCACCCCTCTGCCAAAGTTGGCCAGCAACTGTTGGTCATGGGGGCAGAGCCAAGCATGGTTGTGTGCTGGAAGGCAGGCGGCAATCCCTGATGGGCAGAGGGTATCCCTGGTGGCAGGGGTAGGCTTGAAGCTCCCTGCTGCTGCACACCAGACTGGGGACAGATTGGAGAGGATACCACTGAGAGCTTATTTGCAGTATATAAAATGGCAGCTGAGGACTTCCTCAGACCAGGCCACTGAGGCCACAGGAAAGCAAAAGAGCTGGACTGGAATGCCAGACAGGGGGACCTTGGGTCTCTAAAGGCAAGACTGCTACAACAGCTGACACACACAAGAGCAAGATTTGGTGACTGGTCTTGTGAGGTCTGGTCAAAGTACATGCTGGCTATACAAGAACTGGGTCTGAGGGCAGGCCAGGCCACAGCATCTGACAGCATGTAAGAGCCAGGTCTGGAGGTAGACTGGGCCAAGGCAGTATAACTGCCTATATAAGTGGGGAAGGCCAAATCTGGTCACAGCACCCATTGGCTAGCACAGAGCTGGGCTGGAGGCAGATCAGGGCAGGCCATAGTTATCTACTGGTGTACATGAGAGTCCAGTCTGGGGGTTGGCCTGGTAGGGGGTCTTAGGGATTCCCTGGCCCAGGCCTCTGTACCTGCTGATGTGCACATTTGTCAGGACTGCGGGTAGGCTGTGCCAGGACTAAGGGCAAGCTACTCAAATTGTGTAGGTATATTATGCATATAGTGCATGAAACTCACCAGGAATTCTGCAACCTTCGCTTTCATAACCCACCCTATTTAAGAGACCAGGAGAAACAAAGTGCTGGCCCCAGACCCTCATAGAAGATCATCATTGTAACACCCATCAATGTCACTCTGGGGCTGCACCCCGTGCCTGCATCTGCCTTCCCCCAGTCTCAGTAATCCCATTTTCTAAGCTTGTCTGGTATTCAGTCTCTGAATTATCACAAATTCTACTTCTTTATCTTCTGGTCTGATTTTTGTAACTGGACTAAAAAATATTATTGCTCAACCCTTGTGGTTCCTTTTTCTTTTCCACTCCAAAAATAAAATCATTGAGTTTGAGAGTAGATCAGTATGTCAAGTTTTCTCAAAACATCCTTGAAAGCCATTGTATGATATAAATGTCTAGCAGGCAGAGCTAAATGGGGCCACCAGGTAGGAAAGCAGGACAGCCCCCACACTTGGAGGCCACAAGAGAAAATGAAAAAGAAAAAAAATCTGATTAGGTTTTGTAGGTCAGGGAAATCCTTTCTAGCCTGGATTTTTAAACCTTCTGAATTTTAATTGAAAGTATTTCTCTCGGGTATTTACTTTAACATGACTGTGCACTCTCAAAAACATATTCCATATCCATATTAAAAAAAACTATTACAAATTCCAGGAAGACAAGATTGGGTTAGAAGGAGCAATTTGAAGATGTACCTTTTCTGACCATGAAATTGATACCAGTCATGAAAGAGAGAGAAAGAGAGAGAGAAAGAGAATTCTGTTGAACAGCTCTGCTAGGAAAAGCACAATGCCCTAGGATAGAATTCATGCCCCTTATGGGAATCCCCATTCCTTCTTAAAAGAAATAAGCAATATTCCTCCCAAGATTTATGACTACCCACATCAGAAAATGCCCCCAATAAAATACTGGGTTTGATGTATCTAGGGTCTATTGTTAGACATGTATAAAAGTTAATGAACAGAAGTTAAAGATACCCTGATTGCTGGTTTTGGCCTTGCATGCAAAATATTGCTTATTCTCTTTTTACTACATAAACACATACACTCCAAAATATAGAAACTCCCAATTGTCTCCTAAAAATAAATGCAAAAGTGAATGCTGTGTTAATTAATTTTTAATTCTTTTTAAATTCATGTATATATCTTTGAGCTAGAAATGACTGCATAGAATGCTTCTTGTACTGCAACTGTCATTCTTAGTAATAATACAGATTTCTAAAATTCCCCAGTTCACACAGAATTTTATGTCTTCCTGATCCAGTGTGTATTTTCCAGTGTGTCCCCTCTTCTTTATTGTGCTCTGGAAAGCCTGTCACTTACTATTTCTGACTTACAAATGGAAACAGTTCAGAGCCTTTAGCCCACTCCCTATAGAACAACTCATTAGCTCTCTTTAAAAACCATAAACTGGAGGATCACAGTATCGAAGAAAGAACTTTACACTGAAACGCAGTGATTCAGCTCTAAAACACATTTCCAAATTAGGGATAGTCCATTCCAAATGCCTTTCAGCAAAGAAGACTGCGTGTTTTGTATGGTTTCAAATCTGACCCACTGAGTCAGCATATTTATTGAACATGCTTTCAAGGCCTCTTAGTAAAATGTGTATGATGCTATGACTAAGTGATCATGCTTTAACACCACGCTCCCCTTACTCACATTTTCCCAGCTGTCTTAGGGAAAGATGCACTTCAGTCTTTTTTTGGAAACATACTTTCCTATAGCACTTCAAAGTCTTAGCCACAACTTGGCTATAGTGTCTCCACATGGCACTGTACTCCCTGCTGTGGCATTGAGCTAAGATTCTCTTGAACCTTTAAGAGTGGACAATACATTCCTTGTTCAGCCACCCATTCTGATCCACTGCAGAAGAAGGAGCTGTCTCTCCAGGCTCTTATTAGCTTCAAAGGAGATATCCCTCTCCTGCCTCCAACTTCCGTTCAGTTCTACTTGTGGGAGACTGCCCCTGGATCTCTGCCTGCCTAGCCCATGTGGGAGGCTGTAGGCACATGCCACACGGCATCCCGGGGGGGAACCCCTGACAGGAGTCTCAGCTAACCAAGACCTCAACATGGTCTGTTCCCTGGGCGTGCAGCAACAGCAATGGGCTACACCCCAGTCTCTCTTCCCTGCCTCTTTAATGAACTGTGCTAGGACTTCCTTTGTAAGCAACTCTAGGAAGTCAAATGTTACATTCTTCCTACTTTTCAGCAGTTGACGAGTTTGCCCTGAGACTTAGCTTCCCGTGTTTCCTGACCTTTAAATTCATTGGATCCAAAGAGATAGACATATCTACTAGCCAGTCACAATGTCATTATTAGATGGAAGTACTGTTGGGACCGCCCTTCTGCTTGCCCCCATTTCCTATCCTGTATAAGCTTGTGACTTCTCTCAAATCAACGAGCATCCCTCACCACTAGTTTGTCTCCAGTATTTCTGCTGCAAAGGGACAATGTTGCCTTAGCCCTCGGTGGTCTCAGGGGACTGCTGGACAGAAGACCCCGAAATCTACTGGTCCCAGGGATCTTGGCAGTCATAGGAGGCTCAGAGCCAATGGTATATTGGCATGGGCATGACTTCCTGTGTTAGCATGTGGAATGCACAATGACTTAGTACAGCCATGAAATCAGAAGGTACATAGAGATAAAAGATGGAGGGACCATCTACCATCTGAAACCCAGGAGACTGTTATCTTCTCACCTTCAAAGTGGCAGGGAAGGAGCAGAACTAGCTGGAATAATGCCATGGCTCAACAGGCTAATCCTCTATCTTTAGGTGCCAGCATCCCATATTAGCACCACTTCTAGTCCTAGCTGCTCCAGTTCCCATTCAGCTCTCTGCTTATGGTCTGGGAAAGCAGCAGAGGACAGCCCATGTCTCTGGGCCCAGCATCCATATAGGGGACCCAGTTTAAGCTCCTGGCTCCTATGTTCAGATCAGATCAGCTCTAATCATTACAGCCATTTGGAGAGTAAACCAGCAGATGGAAGATCTCTCTCTCTCTTTTTATTCTTCCTCCTCCCCTTCTACATTTTCACCTTCTCCTCCTCCTCCTTCTTCTCTATGTGCATATGCCTTTCAAATAAAAATAAATAAATATTAAAAAAAGAAACAACACAAGTCAATGTAGGATTCACACAACCTGGGCTCTAATTCTAGAACAGGCATTTTCTTTGCCTGATTCTTTACATTTAAATATAACAATTTGGGGAGGAGAATGAAATGTATTGTGTATAATGACTAATGTAAGTATTTTTAGTCAATGTAGTATGTGAAATACCTATTTTGGAAGCCTTATTCTGATTTTTCTCTAACAACCCACTCTCCACTCCTCTAGTCACAGCCCATGATCTTGGCATTGGAGTTGATTTCCACTCAGCTCTAGGGATGAGGCAAGGGAAATGAACCTGACCCATTAGTAACTCTTTTTCCCTGAAACATGTGATTGATTCAGGGCTGAGTAGCCCATGTTATTGAATCATGGGATTTTCCTAGCAGTCACCTGAAGAGACTTGCTGTGGCTCTATTAATCTCAGTGTTGGCTGGGGTCATGCCACTAAGACACACCACACAGAGCCCATCAGGGAAGTGCTAAAGCAGAACCAAGAAATAGATCCTCATGGCCTTGCGAGAGACTGAATTACACTGACCTTAAACTCTGTTACTGTACTTTTATTAACAAGATCCTTTTATAATTGAAGCCATGTTGAGTGGAGTCTTCATTACCTTTTCAATTTAAAAATCTGATACACAATCTCATTTTTTCTCACTGCTTATGTTTGCATAAAACTTGCTTAGCTAACAAGCAACATTATTATGAACAGCAAAAAAGATAAAAATATAAAAGAAATTTCAAGAGTACAAACAGAAATATGAAAGTGTGAAAGATTGTCATTCTACCATATAGATAATCTCCTCTTGCTATTTTTTCTCTTTAGTCGTGATATTTAAAACCTGATTCCTCTGAAGAAATTGTAAAAACTGACATGAAAGGGAAGCTCATTACAGATCATTTTTGCTTCATTTTTCCTTCTTTCTGGAATTGAGTTCAGTAAGACATAAAACCAAGTGAACATCCTAACTTTTGCTAATCTCCACCCATCCTCCTCCACCACACACTTCCTATCACTAAGTTCTTTTCTTAATTTTATTTTTATTGGAAAGTCAGATATACAGAGAGGTGGAGAGACAGAGAGGAAGATCTTCCATCCACTGATTCACTCCCCAAGTAGTCACTATAGCTGGAGCTGAGACAATCTGAAGCCAGGAGCCAGGAGCTTTACAAGTCTCCCACATGGGTGCAGAGTCCCATCGCTTTGGGCCATTCTCTGCTGCTTTCTCAGCCACAAGCATGGAGCTGTATGGGAAGTGGGGCTGCCGTGATTAAAACCTGCACCCATATGGGATTCTGGTGAGTGCAAGGCAAGGACTTTAGCCACTAGCTACTGCACCAAGCCCACTATCACAAAGTTCTATCAAATTCTTTTTAAATGTGTACCTGGTCCATTAAAAAGGTTCTCTTCGTTTCTTGTGTGAGTCACTGAATCTGGACTGCGGTGTAGAGCAGTGAGAAAGGAATTGTAGGAGAAATTTTAGATTTTGAATATTGGTTATATTTTCTGCATGACAAATTACCGTCAAAGTCAGTGACCTGAAGCAGCAATCAACTCTATTTCATGGCTTGAGAATGGCTTAGTGACGTTGGTCTGGTACAATGTCTCTCCTGAGGCTGTCGGCCAGTGCTGCAGTCACCTGATAGGTTCATTAGAGATAGGCATCAGCTCCCAGTTTGGCTGGTATGTTGGTGCAAGTTGTTAGCACGACTCTCTCCCCTGTCACAGGGTCCTCTCCACAGGACTGTGGACTATGGCAGAAGGATTCCCCTCTCGATAATGATGCAAGAAAAGCAAAAAAGAAAAGCTACAAGATTTTTTTTTTTTACACCCAAGTCCTGAAAGACACACTTTGTCAATTTTCTTTTGATTGTCAGGATCAGGAAGGAGTACTCAAGTACGTAAATATTAACAGACTGAGATCACAGAGTATACCACCGTTGGGAACAATGAAAACTTCAATTGGGATGTTAACTTTTGAAGTAAAATTCCTATATGGTAAAAGAGAGGTGAACAATGAACAGCCTGACTTGGGGTGTGGCTCAGAAGAAAGATGTGCAGAGGTGGTCAAGGACTGGCACTGTGGCATAATGGGTAGTCACCACAAGCATCCTATATGGGCTCCGTTTCAGCACTTCCAATACAGCACCCAGCTACTGGCCTAGGAAAAGCAGTGGAGGATGGCCCATGGAGAAGAACAAGATGAAGCTCCTGAGTCCTGGCTTGGTCTAGCTTAACTTGGCTGTTTTACGGCCATCTGGGGAGTAGTGAACCAGCAAATGAGAGATTGTCTCTCTCTCGCTGTGTGTGTGTATGTGTGTGTAACTATGACTTTCAAATAGAGAATTAAGAAAGAAAGCTAGGATGGCTGCAGAATACCCAGGAATGAGCAAGATCACAAGAAGGAATGAGAAGAGCATGAAACCCTGGATCATCAGTGTCTGAGGATGGACAGGGAAGGAAGAGATTGCACAGAGAAAGGTCATCTAGAAGTGGAAGGAAAGTCCAGAGAAAGTCATATCAAAAGGAGGAAAATCTTACCACTGAAAATGTAGAATTTTATGATGACAGTTGATAGCTATAACAGTGAGTTTGGTTGAAGGACTTGTAATATTGAAATAGAATGAGAAAAAAAGGTTTCTTAAAAGTTGATAGCTAATGTATTAGTTAACTTTTTCATTGTCATTGAAAATATGAAAAGGAGTTGATTTTGGGGAGGTACTTGATATATATTACTTTTCAAGTTGAATGTTTTCCTTCCTATACATTCTGTCCCCATACCTCCTTCAATTCCTTCCTTGTTATTAAGATAATATTGATTACTATCTGGAGTTTCACACTTGGTTACCAACCATTCACTTTTTCCTGCTCCCTTTCGAGGTAGTAATCTCTCTATGTATCCTCTAAGGTTTTGAGGGTTCCTGAATCTCTAAATCACTCGTGTGGTCTATGATAATTCAGGATATCATAATTATAAGAATTATGCCAGGCTCAGGGTTTCATGTTGGTTAGTTGGCACTTTGGTCACTTAAACTTATGAGAACAAAACTTATCAGAAAACACATTTCTGATAGAAATATGAACAACTCACATTAGTTTTTTGGTTTGTTGTTTGTTGTCTTTCAATGTCTTCAGCTTGGCTTTGTGTGGCTTAGAGATTTGTTGTTCTATTTAGCACTATTTTGATCAATTTATGATCTATTTATTTTGCACCTAACCAAATACACTTGCTCTGATCCATTTCATATTCAGCTGTTTTCTGTTTACTTTTCAGGGAGCAAAGTGCTGGGTCAGCAAAGCGAAAAACTGCAAATAGTAGTAAGAGAATCTTGTGTGACAGTTTAGTAAAGCAATTTGTATTTTGACCTTTTTCTCTATGTTCTGAAGAGTTCAAGTTCAAGTCCCTTCTAATGGAGCTGAATCAGAAGGAAAATAAACCAAATTGATCAGTCATTTATCAGGAGGAAAATAGATCACATTCGTTCCAAGCAAATGAAACCTACAATGGAATTAAAACTCATGCTCTCAATTGTCTTCTAATAGTAATTGACAGTAATAATATTCCCAGTTTTCTTCCCTCTTCCTTCCTTCATTACAAAAATGGCACAGGAAATTCCTCATTTGTTCCTGGAATATAGCCACCTCTATCATTAAAAACAGCACCTGCTCTTTAACAGCTATAGAAAAAAACATTTTACAATGGCATATAAAGATGGTCCAGGCCAAAGGAGGCTGTTGTCCACTATGAATTTAACTGTAGCTTAGCTGGAATGCTGTTATAATGGCCATTCAGCCATCATCTTGAGTAATGACTGTGTTTATGGGTTGAACTGTATTCCCCCCACCCAGGCCTATCGTCCCCCCTCCCCATACTTCAGGATATGACTGTATTTGGAGACAGGCTCTTTAAAAGAGGCAATTAAGTTGAAATGAGGCCATTAGGCCTAATTCGTTGGTGTCCTTGTAAGAAGAGGAGATTAGGGCACAGGCACACACAGAGGGAAGATCACGCAGAGACAGAAAGTAGCCAGCCATCCCACAAGTATAAGGGAGGAAGACCTCAGCAGAGGCCATCCTGGCAAAGCTTTGTATGTAGGCTTCCAGCCCCTGGAACTGTGAGAAAAGATCGCTCTTTAAGCTACCTAAATGGTGCCACTTCGTAAGGCAGTCCTAGAGGACTAATATAGACACTAGAGTAGGTGTAAATGGCTTTGCTGCCTGATTTATTAAGTGATTCTCTCTGTGAATCTAGAAAAGCAAGGTGTCTGAGCTGGTGTGACTGTCTCCACTTGTGTCCTGCCTGCCAATCAGTCCCATACACCTGAGTGAAATTCACTCCACCCTGGGCTTTTGTTATCTTTTTATCCAGGTATCACATATTACAACCTAAATGTGCCCCAAGTGTAAGCACCTAGAAAGTTGCACTGCTTAATGCATGCATACACATGCAAACACACTTTCTGTGTGAATAACTAATAAATATTCTAATAAGTATTCTAATGGTCAACAAGAGGCAAATTCTTAGCAAGCCAAGGTACTCTTATAAATGAGTTACATGGGAGGAATTCAGAGTGCATTTGTGTGATCTGCCTTCAGCCATATATTAAGACAAAAGGTTTGAATATAGATCATCAGGTATACTGAAAATGTTCTCCTAGACATTTTTTCTTCTTAATTTAATTCACAGTATATATTTGAGAGAATGCCCACCACTTAAACTAAACACAAGAAATGGAGCTCATTTACACAGGAATTAAAATCGGTACATAAAAATTGTGTGCTAATACGAATGACTTCACCCCAGGTAACTCACAATACTTCTAGACCTTACTGCCTAGGACAACAGTGTTCTTTCAGGACCTCTGACTTCTCTGTCACAATTTACAATCGGAGAGAGGGAGGAAAGCAGAGGAAGTCCTGGATGGCACCGTGCAGGGGCTCAAAGTCAATAATTGACTCAGACATTTTTACTCATGCATCCTATAAGTATAAATTCTTACTCATCTCTTTGTGAATGATCTACTACTTCCTTAACACAATATATAGATGATAATGCACATTAAATCTATTAAAATAGAAATAGTATAAGAACAAGTCTGAAATTTATTTTCTTCTCACAGTTATCTCATGTTTCCTACGTGCCACAGTCTGCTTTAGAAACCATTAAATTATTGGATAGGATGTTCAAGTGTGTGTGTTTGTGGAGGTGGGGCTTGGAAAGCAACAGGTCCTAAGGGGTTTCTTGAGCACATTATTTGATTATACTTTTTCCTCTCCAGTTGTTACAATAGGTGATGTGTGTGTGTGTGTGTGTACATGCTGTGCATTATTTATGTGCAGGGCTACGAGATCCTCTCTACAGAACTCCCTGAGAATCAGACAGTGAACACAAGCACAGTGACATTTTGTCTTTTCATGAGAAAGTTGCTATGCTCATTGATCCACCTACCCACGTTTGACAGGAATTATATTCCGGGTATGGTTATATGTTACAGTTAAAAATCACAGTAGCAGAAAATAATTGATGAGGATTAAATTTAGCATTGCATATTTTGCTCATTGTTCCTCCTTTTAAGTCAACATGAACATGGGCGATAAACTGAGATAAATGGCATCCTCCCCTCGGTGGGTATTTGGGATCAAGGACTTATTTTAAACTAGCAATTCTACTTTTGCTTCAGTTCATTTTTCCTTGTACTGAATCTGAATTACATTCAAACCTTACTATTTAAAATAGTAAGTTTAGAGGTAGCATTTGGTATCACAGTTAAGACACTGCTTGGGATGCCCACATCCCATAACAGAATCCCTGGGTCTGAGTCCCAGCTTTGATTGATCCAGCTTCCTCCCCGTGTCAGCCTTTGGAGGCAGAAAATCATGGCTCAAGTACTTGAGACGCTGCCACACACATGAGAGGCCTGGATTGAGTTTCAGACCTCTGGCTTTGGTCTGACCTGGCCCCAGCTGCTGCAAGCATTTGGAAATTGAGCCAGCAGGTAGGACTTCCCCCTATCCCTTTGTCACTCTATCTGAAATCAATTTAAAAATTACACAAAAGTTACCAAGTAATCTTCCTTTGAAAGAAGTCCATAGCTTCACATCAGAGTGAATGAACAGCCAAATCTGAAAAACTGGTTCCTTTCAGTGTTGAAAGGAAACTGCACAGAGCACTGCAGCAGACAGTCATCTTCAGGTTAACTGCAGAAACTGCACAGAAATGAAGGTTCCATCAGTTTGGAGGGCCCTCCCCACACACTCACCTGGAGACAGGTGACATAGCCCCATTCTGTCCCACTGTGTGTACCATGATCAACACCTTCTCACCTGCTAGCTAACTGACCAAACTTGCAAGACACCATCAAAGCTCTAAAACCAGTTCTGTCCTTGCATATATTTAGTGAGTGATCCATGAAAGTCCTCAATCACAGAAGTCTGGGGATTTAAAGCCACATGGCATCTCAGAAATCATCTGAAAGTTCAACCTGCACCCTTTCCAGCAGACATGAAGGATCTTGTTTCTACTTCACCAATGTGTTAGACCAAGTCTGGACTGCAACCTTGTCCTTCTGTTCCCAAGTTTAACAATAACCATGTTGATTGTGGGTTTTAGTATTTTATGGCCCTCATTTCATTTGTTTTGGCTTCTTACATCTACTTATGGCTTTATTATTGTAATTATTCTCAAGTCATTTGTGTTGGAGGATGGGGCACAGGCCTCCTAACTCCGAGTGCTGTGTTCATCCAAGGAAGGCAGCGTGTCCGAAGGCTGCAGACTCGTGGCTGCCTCCCTGTCATTCTAAGGATCGGCTATGAAGACTTGCAGTAGCAAGTAGCATGCTATGTACACTCATGGGATTCCTTCCTGAAAAATGATTTTTTAAATGTTTTGCAAGCAACAATAGAGAAAATTTATGTATCCATTAAGTAAATGAATTTAATACTACTACAGAAAACGATCTAAGTTGAAAATAAAAATTTTTTGGGGGGCCCGGCGGTGTGGCCTAGTGGCTAAAGTTCTCGCCTTGAAAGCCCCGGGATCCCATATGGGCACCGGTTCTAATCCCGGAAGCTCCACTTCCCATCCAGCTCCGTGCTTGTGGCCTGGGAAAGCAGTCGAGGACGGCCCAATGCATTGGGACCCTGCACCCGTGTGGGAGACCTGGAAGAGGTTCCAGGTTCCCAGCATCGCATCGGTGCGCACAGGCCCGTTGCGGCTCACTTGGGGAGTGAGACATCGGACGGAAGATCTTCCTCTCTGTCTCTCCTCCTCTCTGTATATCCGGCTTTCCAATAATAATAAAATCTTTAAAAAAAAAAAAAAGAAAAGAAAAATTTTTATTGGAACCCATTATAATGTAGAGCTTGAAAATACTGAAATAAGTATTTAAAAAGGTAGAAATCTGTGTAAAGTAGCTTTGTATTGAGTTAAGAACTCTGAAGTAAACACTGAAAAAAAGAAATACTTGACAAGAGTAGCTTGAGACAGCAACAGTAATAGATGGTGTAAAGGAGGTGAGAGAGATTTTTAGGAAATACACTTGATGTTCTATTATCATGGAAATACACTGTGATATCAAAAACACAGTGATGTGGAAAATCAATGTCCTTGCCTGGCTACAAAATCAACAACTAAAATTCATTTTAAAAATTACCTGCATAACACCTGAATAGTGGAGAGGACAGGTAAAAATATATCGAATTTTTTCTAACCCTAAGAACACAACTAAATAGCAATAGCGCCAAGGTGAACAGAAAGTTAACTTTCCAACTCTATTAGGATAGTAAATTCACAGTGACTTTCAAAAATCTAGTTGGTTTGTTAAATTCCCTCATGCTAGAGGCTTGCTTATAATTAGTCAATGATTTTTTAAATAAATAAAAATCATAAAGAAAATCTTATAGTCATTTATATTTTTATAATATCTCAATTTCTACTCTGGAAAAAAATCTGTAACTAAGTTGGCTGATATTTCATCCTCTGACTCTCATTTTGGTAGGAACGGTGGCCATTTCCTAGCACATTTTGCCTTTAACTTACTGGTCTTAAGCCAAGGCTGTCAATCATTGTTGGAACAAGACAAGGTGAATTTGACGCAATGAACACTCATCCATCAAAAGCAAGCTCAGGAGTATGAGCGCTTTGCTTGAAATAGGGTTTAAACATCACCCAGACCTTTCCATGATCAAGCACAAAAACAAAGCTCTTAATGATTCACTTTATTCAGATGGGTGGGTACTTCCATATTATGGGAATCAGATATGAAGAAATGCCAAATTCTAACACAAAACATTTTAGCCAAAAGTATTGTACTAGTGAATACCATAGAGTAGCAGCTTTCAGTACTAGGTTAACAGAGAGGTATCTATCATCATATTTGAAAAAAAAAAACCTGAAACCAAAAATGTAAATATACATTGACTTCAACTCAGTAATAAGATCAACAGTAAAAATGATCATTAGTTAGAACCGCCGCCATTCTGTGCGGATGTGGGGGAGCGGCCAATGGACCCATGGGTGCCTGAGGGTGCGGACTTGCGAATGGCCTAGGGGTTGAAGCCAGTGGAGGCAGGCAGGAACCTGGAGGCTCACACCCGGTGGGTGGAGCAAGCCTGGAGATTTCTGCACATCCTTGGTCCTGGGCTGACTAGGGGAAGGGAAGAGGAGAGACTTAGGATAACATGCTGGCCTAGTGTGCTGGTGGACCCAGCTTGGGGAACTTTGATAGGACCTGGGTTTTGGCTGTGTGGAAGGATAGGGTTGCAAATCAGCAAGTGTGTCAGGAGCTTGGGACCCTGGTGGGCAGGCAGAGCTCTGGGCCAGCACTCCACACCACCAGAAGATTAGGCTTAGGATGGCTGGGCTGGGGAACCCAAGTGCTCCTGGGAGAGGAGTAAGGGATGTGTGGGAAGGAGGACCACTGAGGGAGTAGGTTGCAGGTAAGGAGTGACTACTGAGGGACTTCTGTCAACGAGGCCATTGTACTTGCAGGTAAGTGAGGGAGCTGAGAGCAGTTTAGAGGGGGAAATGGAAGACCTTTGTGGGTCAGACCAATGTCCTAGCCCACATTGCAGACCTGAGCTGGGCTAGTTAGCATTGAGTACCACTTACCATAAGTCATTGGCCCACACTAAAGCTAGGGTTGGGGACCTGCCTGGCAGGGTTAGATCATAGTATCCATCAGTGACTGTCAGAACAGGGGATGGATAATGTTAGGCTGGGCCATGACACTGACCAGCACATAAGAGAACCAGGTCTGAGCACAGATTCTGTGGGGGATACGTGGACTTACTCCTGTGGAACTGCAATCTCTACTGGTTTGTCAAGAACTGGAGGTAGTGATGGGCTGAGGTAAACATGATCATAGAACCCTCTAACACTCATGGGTAATGGGATTGGAAACAGGCCAGATTGGTCCAGGCTGCAGCACCCACAGGTGCACCCAAGAATAAGGTGTGGGGCGGTCTGGGCCACAACATTCACCAAGTCATACAAATATCAAGATAGAGAGGGCAGACTATGCTTGGTAAGGGCCTAGCACCTACTAGCATGTATGGGATCTGGGTCTGTGGGTGAGCCTGGTGGAAGAACTTGGGAAACTCTCCTGGTGGGCCATAGCTCCCAATGGTGAGCATGTGATTCAGCCCTTAATGTTGATCAGGCTGGGCAAGGTAGCTCCACCTGTTGACAACTGTATGGGTTGGTGCCGGAGGGGAGCAGACTGGGTAGAGCCAGGCCAACCTTAGCCCGCTGGCATGTGCAGGAGCCATACTGAAGTGCAGATCATGCCAGGCTAAACTATCACACCTACTAGTTTTCATGAGCCAGGGATGAGAGCACACTGGGCAGAGCTGGGCTGCAGCACCTGCCAGCAAGAGTTGGGACTGGGGGTGGGTTAGGTCAGGCCAGGTTGCAGCATCTGATGGCGAAGGCCGACAGGGGATGTGCTAAGCTGAGCTGGGTCAGAGCAACCACTAGCACACACAAAATCTGTAGCTGGAAATAGCCTGGTTAGAGAGCTAAGAGGACACCCTGGCTGGGTGGTGTTTCCCACTGGTGAACACGAGAGCCAGAATGGAGCAGTGATTTGGGCTGGACATGGGTGCATTCTGCCTCAGCATGGGTGTTGACAGGTCTGCGGTGTGTCAGACTGGGTGTAGGATGGGCTGGGTTAGGTCTCGGCACCTGCTGAACCACACAAGAGCCATCTCAGAGTATGGTCTAGTTGTCGCTGGGCTTTACCACCCAACAGTAATAACTGGAATAGGTGTGAGCCACTTAGGCAAGGCCACTGTTCCTGCCAGGACAGGAGGTATACTAAGTCAGGCTAAGCCAAGGACCTACCAGTGTGCATGAGATCTGCCATGGGGAGAAGACATGATACAGGAGCTTGGGGAACTACCTTGTCACAATGCAGTCCCTGCAGGTGAGTGAAAAAACTAAGGCAGGGAACAGCCCAGCCCAGGCCAGGTTATGGTACCCACTGGCATATATGTGGCTCAGGTCTGGGGGCGGGCAACGCTGGGCCCATTCATAATACTCACTGGCAGATGTGAGAACCAGGATAGGGTGCAGGACAGGACAGGTTAGGCCACAACACGAACCAGTTCACATTAGGGTCAGGACTGGAGCCTGGCTGGGCTGGGCTAGGCTGCAGCACCCACCAGCATGACCTGGAATTGGGGGCAAACTGAACTGAGTCAGGTTACAGCACCCACTGACAAATGCAGAGATGAGATGGGCTATGCCAGACTGGGCCATAGCACCCACCAGCACACACAAGAACCTGGGGTGGCGGGTGTGAGTCCAGTAGAGGAGGAGGCTGTGGGGGGCTCATCTGCTGGAAGACTGCTCCCCCTGGTGAGTATGAAAGCTGGAACTGAAGGCAGACCAGGCCAGGCAGTGCTACACCACCTGTTGGCCTGAGTGTGAGCAAGGTTAGGGGGAGAGCCAGGGTGGGCTAACCAACTGTACCCACTGGTGCATGCATGAGCCACAGTAAGTGCAGGCTGATTGGGCTTTGTCATTGCATCAACTGGCAAAAGCTGGGACTGGGGGTAAATCCTTTCAAGCTAGACTGCAGAACCACCTTGGAGTGCAAGATCTGGGGATGGGAGTGGGTCCAGTAGAAAATCAGTGGGCACCTTTCTGATGGGTTATAGCTCTCACTGGTGAGCATGGGAACCAGGGCTGGGGACAGGCCTGGTTAAACAGGTAATGGCATCCACTGGCATGACTGTGGACTAGATAGTGGTGCTGGCTGGGTTGAGCTAGACTTCAGTATTCACTGACATGTATGAGAGCTGAACAGAATGTGGGACAAACTCACCCAGTCTTCAACGCATACTGACAAGCACAGGAACCAGGGCTGGTGGCGTGCTGGTGGGGGTCATTGTGGGTTGCTCTGACTAGGCTGCAATTTCCACTGGTATATACCAGCATATTTCCACTGGTATATGTGGGGGGCTGAGTGTGTGGTGGGTAGCGTTGGGCTGAGCTGCAGCACCCATGGGTTTACATAGGAGACAGGGCTGGAGACAGAATCAACCCAGCAATTGCAACTATCAATGTGTACATAGGCTGACGTGGGTGATGGACCGAGGTGGACCCCAAATTGATAAGCATACATGACTCAGGTTTGGGATCACTTCAGATGAGGTTTCTTTTGAGACCCCCTCAACTGAACTGCTTGACTTAGAACTCCAACCATGGGCAGAGTTGCAGGATCTGTGGTCTGACCATGAAGTGCATGTTTTAGAACTTGATCTGCTCAGCGGAAAAGACAGAGCAGTAGACAGTAGACAGTATGCTTATATGCACACAGAGGAAATGGCAGTCTACTGGGGTATGCAGAGAACATGTGGCACCAGTGCAGAGGAAGGAGGACAGAACAAATTGATCAACTACCCCAGCCAAGCATTGACAGCAGATATTTGGGTGACTGGAGACTTTAAGCTGAAGTATGTCAGCCAACTGACCTTGGAAGGATTTCCTCATCCTTGGAGAAGTGAGATCGACACCATTTCAGAATTATCAAAACCACTCAAGCAGAACCCTTGGAGCACGCTCCACATAGGGACCCTGGCTTGATACTGGGTGGCCATTCCCTAAGCCCGTGTACTGAGGCAGTTGGGAGCCTCGGTTGTGGCTTCCTCCATCATATCCCCCTTCCCCTAGCTACAGGAAGAAGAAAAAGAATATTTGGAAACAAGGGTCTCATTCACTTTATCCCTAATTCTCAACACTTCCCACTGTATCAACTATGTAGCATCATCAAAAATAAACTTTATAAAAAGCTAAATAATAATAATAATTAGGAATTTGTGACACACAACATTAAAGGTCTTATGTTCTGTTTGTGTTAATAATAATAGAACCTCTAGGTACAGCAATGACAAATTAGCTTATTTTAAAGCAATTATGTGGGAGGCAACTAATAAAACTGCATTGACATTATATACATTTGTCTTTCCACAAGAACCGCAGCAATCAAATCAAATTAAATTTAAAAGAATGTACTAAAATACTCACAACCCAGAGGTGATCAGCAGATCTTCCTTAAGCATCTAACTGTGATAATTAGGAGGGTAATGTTTGATTTGCCCATAAAACTCATTATTTCTTTTTCTATTTCTGGGATTCATTTATCTCACTTACCTATGACCTGTTTAATATGGATCTGGGTCACTTTTAAATTAAAATGAAAGAGTATGCATTTGGGGGTAATGAGAAGCCCACAAAAGGATTGTGGATATAAACAAAACGCAGACATTCCCCAACTTACAAACACCCAACCCAATGAATATTCACAGAGGACAGAGCTCTGGATAAATAAAAGTAAAACCCACCTTGTCAGCCAGTGCCTTCAGTATCAGGCAACTGATACGAAAGAATAGAGTCTTTAAGGAGGGAGACATCCTTCCAGCGCTGTTGAATTGCCTCCGTGTGGAAATAAGGAACAGTAAACACACGAAGCCTCTAAACATTCCAATATTGGACACAATAATTCAAACCTTAAAAATAGAAAAAAAAGTATTCTCTGAAGAAGCATGGTACCATATTAGCATAAAATATCACATATTCTAGAGGGATAGTTCTCTAGGCATTCTTCATTACAAGGTGGAAAGTCCTAACATGTTTCCAGAAAGTGAACTACCTCATCTATGATTGGAAAATAAGGGACCTATGTTCGCAGAATATGAAAGACACATTGGTCCACACAGAGTTTTCAACTAGAACATTAACGTTTTGTGTCATGTAGTAATGGCTTCTAGATGCACAACACATTAGCTCAGTTCAAGACAGCAAACCCTAGAGGAATACAGGACTGTCTTCTTCATCCTGTTTTACGACGGATTGTTTAGCTTCCCCCTTCTTTGTGCTTTTTGATCTTCATAACCTTAAGATATAATTTCTTTAATATGGAAATTTACCAAGCTACAAGCATCCTTTTCTCTTCTATTTACTGTTTCATATATTTAGAAAGAAATTAATGACTTTCATTTCCAAATGACTATAATTTAATTAAAATCATTGTTTCTATTAATGATCTAAAGTTAGTCTGCCTCAATATAGCTTTTCCCAAGTACTGTTTTTCTGACTGCAGGCTTTTACACAACATAAGTTGGTTTTTGCAGGCGAGGACCAGATCCAGTACTAACGTGGGGGCGAGGCTCTGTTTGTGTTTTTCCCCAGGATGAAGAAACACCTAGATGGGTTCCCGAGAGACTTACACGGCAAATCTCCTTGGCTCCAACTCAGCATGATCCCACTCCTAATGATGTTCTTGCAGGATAGGAGACCCTGACAGCAGTGGTGCAACTTCCTGGTATCCTGCCCATGGGAAACACAGATCTCCAGCTGCTCCCCGATTTACCATCATATATGTGTTACCCCTGTGAAATGGCATTTAACTGGCAGCATGGATGCTTTAGGAAAAAAGCGGAATCTTGGCCATGAGGCTGATGGTCGTAGCCATGATTGCACTACTGTTTACTCTTCTTTGCCGCCTATGCAGGCAACAAGCCTGGGAGCAGGTCATTATTTGACAAACCATGATGGCTTTAGCTGTGGAAAACACTAGTGCTCAAGTTTGGTTGAACATGGTGTGATGGGCAGCCAGAGACGAGTAAGATCTGACAGCGCTGATGACCAACCTAAGACAGGGATTCCCCAGGTGGGGCTCCCCATGACGGGTAAGGCGTCAACTGACTGCTGGACAACCTAAGACAGGCGTCCATTAAAAAAAACAAAAAAAGGGGGACATGCAGGCCCCGGTCTCCCAAGGATTAACTCCACAGCTTAGCTTGTTTCTCAGAGCATAATAGGATTGGCAATTTTGGCCCGATACATCTAGCCACTGGCTTAACTGCAAGTTCCTGCTTCCTATTTCTCAAGTTATCTGCCAAGGGATTGGATAAAACTCAAGGGATTTAGGGTGGCCACCAGAGGATTGGATACACACTGGGAGGAGCTAAGCAGAGTATAAAAAAAAGCCTGGAGTTGCAATAAAGATCAATCAATCTATCATCGATCGGCATTCTGTGTACTGCGTGTTGTCTTGTGTTGGCTCTCTGCATATTGTCTGTGTTGTAACCCTAGTCCCTCCGCTCGGCTCGGGGTACGTGGCGACGCGGGTGTTGCCAACAGGTTTTCTTTTTTTCCTTCTGAAATATGAGTTGCCATTTGTAGGCTTTGAAATTAAATCAGTTCGCTGATTGGTTTCCCCAAAGTAGCTTTCAAGACACGTGGTCCAATTTTGGGTAAGCTCTTGAACACATTGATTCATTTAATCTATTATTCCTCAAACAACTGTAGCTACTTCTGGTTGTAAACTGGATGCCAAATAGACTACAGTGTGATGAGCAAGATGTATCTGGCCCTCTCTGAATAGGTAGTTCTAACAAGCCCTATCATAAATTGCGGATTAGGAGAACTTCATATATCCTAGAAGCCAAAGGAATTGGTGGGAGCCTATTGCCTCTGGCTTTCTCGCCTTCTGGGAAGGAGGCCTGGGCTTCCCTACATTGCTTACCTGCCAACGTCATCCACCACAGGGATTCCCAGTTCCCAGGGCTCTGCATTTTGGGTTTTTTGTTTTGTTTTTATATTATTATTATTATTATTTTATGATACAGTTCCATAGGCTCCTGGCATTTCCTTTATCCCCTCCCCAGTTCCCTCCCCCCACCTAGTTCCTATATATCATTACTAAAATATAGTTCTTCATACACAGTCATATGTCCATCATTGCGGGCATGGACAATGGCAGAGAGTCCAGCATCGTACTGTCAAGATACAGTGAACAGTTTCGGGCCCGGTGGCGTGGCCTAGCGGCTAAAGTCCTCGCCTTGAAAGCCCCGGGATCCCATATGGACGCTGGTTCTAATCCCGGCAGCTCCACTTCCCATTCAGCTCCGTGCTTGTGGCATGGGAAAGCAGTTGAGGACGGCCCAAAGCTTTGGGACACTGCACCCGCGTGGGAGACCTGGAGGAGGTTCCAGGTTCCCAGCATCGGATCGGTGCGCACAGGCCCGTTGCGGCTCACTTGGGGAGTGAAACATCGGATGGAAGATCTTCCTCTCTGTCTCTTCTCCTCTCTGTATATCCGGCTTTCCAATAATAATAAATCTTAAAAAAAAAAGATATAGTGAACAGTTTCATCGTAAGTCCATCTTTGTATGGAAGTAGAAATGCATACTACATTCTATCCTCACATCGGGATGTTAGTCTCCATTTTCACAGCTAGTGTACATCCCCTCAAATGAAAAGTCATAATACAAAATCAACAATAAAAAGAAAAAATAGAAAGTTACAATGCCATGAAAGTACATGACATGTTACTAGATATGACAGTCTCCATTACACAGCTACTATACATCCCCTTAAATGAAGAGCCACAAAACAAAATCAACATCAGGGAGAAAAAAGAAATTAACAACACCATGAAGTTAAATAACATGCTACTAAATGACCAACGTGTAGCTGAAGAAATGAAAATCAAGAACCTTCTTGCAGAAAATGATGCTACTGTGTGATCTAGGAATCATTGAATGATTCAATCAGAAGAAAGTGTTTTGAAGAGATGAAACTAACAGAAAACAACAAAACCCATGCAATATAGTTCTGCTGATTTTTGTTGGTGAAGTGTGTCTCTTCTAGACAATAAAGAGATGGGTTTTGTTTTTTTTAATCCAGTCTACTAATCTATGATGTTTGATTGAGCTTAAGCCATTTACATTCAGTTTAATATGTATGGGTGGTACTTTGGTCCTGTCATTTTAGGAATGGGTTGTTCATTGGTTTAGTCTTCTGTTGTCATTTTACTGGGATGTTCTTCCCGTTTGCCTTTCGTTTTGGTAGGTGCTATTTCTCTTCTCTGTCAAAAGAACATCTTGAAGTATCATTTGTAGGGCAGGTTTGAAAGAGGCAAATTCTTTTAACTTTTTTTTACTGTGGAAGAATTTTATTTCATTTTCAAAGACAAAAGAAAGCTTTGCTGCATATGTAATTCTGAGTTGACAATTTTTTTCTTTTAGAATCTGGAATATGTCACTCCATTCTCTTCCTGCCTGCAGAGTTTCTGTGAGTGATCTCCTGTGAGTTTAATTGGCATTCCTTTATATGTCAATTGATTTTTTTCACATGCACATTTAAGGATCTTTTCCTTATGTTCAACTGAAGAGAGCTTGATTATCATGTGTCTTGGCGAAGATTGCTTTTGATCAAGCCTGGCGGGAGTTCTGTGCCCCTCCTGGATCTTGTTTCCCAATTCTTTCTCTAGATTAGGGAAATTTTCCTTTAGTATTTCATTAAATACATTTGCAAACTCAGCTTCCCTTTCTACACCTTCTGGGACTCCCATAACTCTTACATTTGGTCTCTTAATAGTGTCTTTCAATTCTTGAATACTTTTTTTGGCCTGATCCAGCTCAGCTTCCAGTTTTTTGTTTGCTTCCCCCTGATGACAGGAAATATCTTCCAATTCTGAGATTCTTTCTTCTGCTTGCTTCATTCTATTTTAGAGACTCTCCACTGTACTTTTAATTTGCTCTACTGTGTTCTTAATTTCTGATATACCAGCCTTGATTTGCTTTATTGTTTCCTTAAATTCTTTGAACTCTTGTATGTGCTTCTCATTGTTGATCAGAATCTTTAAAATGAGTTTTATAAATTCTGTGTGCCCCATTTCCTCGATGTCTTCCTCAGTTAACTCTGAGGTTGGCATAGGGTTTTGCTCCTTTGCAGGGGAGTTTTTGGTAATATTCATTATGCCTTTGTCTCTTCTTTTGTTCTTGGTTATTGCACTTCTGGTTAGCAGAGTCTTCTCCTTGGGGCAGGTTTCTAAGCTGTGTCACCCACAGGCCTACAATGCAATTTTACTTGTTGCAGTTGGTACACAACTTTTTGCCTGCAGCCACTTGTGCTACAACCTCCAGCAAGTTCCAGGTCTGGGTTCTTATGTTAGATTTCCACCGTGGTCTCCACAGCCCCAGGTCTTGGCTCACCACTCTCTACCTCCTGTGATACTGTGCTGAGGCTGCACCGTTGTCTCTGCAATCTTTCTCCCCCTTCCGGTTGGACCAGGTCCCAGGATTAGAGAGACAGTAGGTGTCCCATATAGCTAGGTTGTTGGTGGTGCTGATCTTGTCAGAACCTGTTGGATGTTAGGTCTGGGTGCCACACGGACCTATTTTGACCCTTACGATGCCACAGTCGGTATTATTTTCCTGCAGGACCAGTGCAATCCACGGAACTCAGTGAGTTCTCACGAGCTCAGCACATGCAGTTCACTGTTATAACCTGCAGTCCTAAAGCTATTGCCACAGTGCCCAAAATGGCGCCTGACGTGCTCCTACTAGAGTTCTTGATCTGCTGGCTGTTAGATCTGATGGCTACCCAGACCTGTCTTGGGTGGAACCTGTAGAATGCCACGTTGCTGCAGTTCACAGAGTCAGAAATGAGCTCACTTCCAGCTCAGCGTATGCTCAGTCCTTTCCCTTGCCTTTGCCTCCTTACGCAAAATGGCTCCCAATTCAGCTCTAGGGGACTGACTGGGCTGTGAAATCCACCCTGTTCTCGCACTGTCTGTCTGGGATCTGCTGCTCTGTCTCTGCTCCTGGTCAAATCAAACAGACCAGCAGAACGGACAGTTCTTTGTCTGGGTTCACCTCCCAAGCTCCCAGTGAAAGTCCCTTCCCACCTGGTTGCTGGTGGAGTGCCAGCTGCTTGTGGAGTTTAGATTGCTGTTAGCTGAATGCTGCTAACAGCCACTGCAACACCACACCATTATGTCTGCTGCTTTCTTGTGTGTCAGTCTCCAGGCACCCCTCTGTTGTTCTGTCCTTTCCTATTTCCTGGAATGTGTCCTCTCTGCTTCATCCTGATTAAATGTTTCTCTGTCCATTTAAACGTGTCCTTACCCTATTCTGCCATCTTGATTCTCCCAGAGCTCTGCATTTTGGATTGACTATTGCCTCCCTCTCAACTCTCTGCTCTATGACTTTGCCTTCTGACCTCAGAATTTGGGATTTGGTCATTCTGCAACTTAAATCTCTGCTTTCTCTGAAACTTATTAGCTAAAATTGCTCCTTTGTTCATCATTTTCAGCTTTCAGTCTTACCTGAGGCAGGTATCCCCTACTGCATCTCAGTGCGGCAGACTCATGTCCCTTCTCTTTGGCCAGCCTTAAATATTGAAAAAGAGGGGGTCATTGGCTCCATTCTAGAGACTCTGGAACAAGCATTGTTCAGTCCTCCATGGCCCTTCCTTGCCTGTCTGTGGAAATCATTGCCCCATGGAAACATGGTGTCTACATGCCTCGTTAGTTCTTTAAAACTTACTCAATTTATTAAATAAACCTCCAAATACACTTGAAAGTCTCCAATAATTTCCCATGACTTTTAAGTTGGACCTGACCCCTGTCTGGAGCTAAAGCATTGTGTCATCTGATTTCTGTGGCTTCTGTAGCCTCTCCTCTCAGTGTGACTTACTTCCATCTGAGTACTCCTCCACTCACTCTGTGTGGATGATATTTTCTATATTTTTAAGTTTCAGTGCAAATTCCACTTCTCAGGCGAGATTGTCAAGACTACACTGTTATTTCCTAACCTTGCTCATGGTAATTTGCCTTCTTTGATATTCTCTGGAATGGGTCTGTATTATTTCACTGCCATATACTATGTATTGGCTCAGATAAAACATGCAATACACACAGTGTGAATGAATATGATACTTGCAGAATTATTAGAAAAATTAGAATACTATTATTAATGGTGCTAATGCTATAGCATAGCAAGTGAATATCTGAGAGTTTGACAAGGAGCCTAAATAGCACTTAAAATTTAGACCTTAAGGGGAATAACCCCAAATCCAAAATGCCAACTTAAAATAATTTAGAAAATAGTCTGGCTGTTAATAATTCCTCTTAGACTTGAGAATATTTTGGAAATTAAAGGAATGCATAAATTCAAGGGGTATTGTAAGCAATTTAAGAAAGGAATTATAATGAAATTGGTCCATCCAGATCATCGTTCCATTATCAGCTCAGACTTCAGTCTACCGACCCCCTGCGTATGATCTACTTGTCTGAAGACCTTCAACAAGGAGTCACAGGAACAAAGGTATTGCCATAAGAAATGACATGTGGTTCAAAACAGCATGCTAAGGAAAGGGCTGACATGCCAGTGACAAAATTTCACCTGCAAATCCCATGAATCTCTGTGGTGATCAATAGCTACTCAGGTAGGAAACACAGCCCTTATGCTTTCTCCCCCCGCCTTGAGCATGTGGGAAAATTATTCCTCACTAAAATCACTAACAATTCCTATTTTCACTTTCAGCATCTTGTCCAAAACAGAGTCCATCTAGAAGATTTTATATGCCTGCCCTGGAACTTTGTATTTTTCCTGGCCTGGTAGTCTGAAGTATATATTGTAGTTCCCTAAATACGTTTCCACTTTCTGTGTTTGCATATTCTGTGACCAACCATGCCCTGAGTATTTCTCCTGACTCTCTCAGTTTGACCACACTCACATACCTCATTACAGTGTACTGTTACTATCATTCTACTTCAATATTAATTATTATTCTTAATCTTTTGCTGTGCTGATTCTTTAAATATTTATTCCATTCCTATTTGAAAGAGTTACAGAGAAGAAGAGAGACAGATCTTCCATCCCTGGCTCACTCTCCAAATGTCAGTGACATTCAGAGCTAAGTTGTTCTGAATCCAGGAGCTTCTCCGTCTCCCATGTGGGTTCAGAGGCCCAAGAACATGAGCCATCCAACACCTTCCCAGGCCACAAGCAGTGTAGCTGAGACACAAATTGGCACCCATATGGAATGCCAGTGATGAAGGTTCAGGCTTAGCCTACTATGTCATATCACTTGGCCCCCTTACTGTGCCAATTTTTTAAAAGTATTTCCTCCCTTAGGCAGGTGATGATGGGGATGATGATGATGAGTTTACAATCCAGTTCCATGGGTTCTGGAGTTTTTCCCTCCCGTCTCCCCAAGTCGCCTCCCCTCACTGATTTTCCCCGTATTATTGCAGTAATTAGTATGTCCATCTTTCTTCATGTGCCAAACTTAAATATATATATACACCCACATATATATATAGTGCATGACAGAGGAAGAGACAGAGATCATGCAACAACAGAATCACTTCCCAAATGGCTGCAATGACCAGAGCTGAGCTGATCCAAAGCCAGGACCTAGGAGTTTATTTTGGGTATTGCACTTGGATGCATGGACACAGGACTTAAGCCATCCACTGCTGCTTTCCCAGGCAATAAGCTGGGAGCTAAATGAGGAAGAGCAGCAGCCAGGACTTGAATGTAAGCCCTTATGGGATGCTGGCACTGCAGGCAGAGGATCAGCCTGATATGTCACCACTCCAGTCATGACAAATTGATTAATCAGATTTTGTTATGTAGGTAACCATAAGACAAAACATAGTATATGGAGAGATCAGCGCTAGCTATGATTTAAGAAGCCCACTGGGTAATTTGGAATGTATCCCTCACAAGTAAGGGGAACCAATGATATTTCACGGAAACAAATACTTTAAGAAACCTGAAGCTTTTAATATCATCGTATTAGACTATAAAAGGAGTGACCTGTCAGTGGTTCAGTTTTTCGGTGCTTCACCATTTGACACTCACTCATTGGAAGAACATTGCTGATGTACCAAGTGACACACCTGTGCACTACTTAGCACTTCCTGTTATTTGTTTTATAATTATGTTCCTTACTCATTTTGTGAATGTCTTCTCTGTGAAAAGTTCTCTGGGTGCACAAACTGAATGCATTAAGTTTTGGTATTATTCTATAGTTCTCCTGCTATTTCTTGGCACACAGTGCTATTCTATCAAGGCCTTTTCATCAGATCAAGTTGCTAAGTCAAGGGAGACATCAATGGTTTATAGTTAGTGCTAAATCTTTCATGACTGGAGAAGAAAGGAAATGAGCAAGTATTTCAGCCTTAAAATGGCATGGCAAATTTGGTTTTTTTTCTCTGTAGCAATTCGAGTAGATGATATTGGATTTACCATGTAGCAAGGATCCTGGAAGTGCAATACACAACTCAGATGACAGTATGAAATGTATTTTGTGTGTATTCACAAAATTCCACAGAATCAATCACCATCCCTTTGACCGAGCTAATATGAACTCCAGTGGCAGTAACCCATGGACCTCTAATAGAATTCACCGATGGGAAATAGTAACAGTTCCCACGGAAGCATTACCTTCACTGCCAACTGTGATCTATGGATGACAGCCTCCCAGAAAACACATTGACACAATAGGCTGTAATGACTCAGATGGGGCCTTTATGTGATATCGGGCCAGTGATCCGCAGACAATGTCTCTCGCTGGGAAGTTTCTCAATTGCTTTCTTCCAAAGATTTCCCTTATGCTTTCAGGACCTGTCCAGGTGCTTTCGAGCTTAGGGATGTCTGCCTGAGCTCTAAGGTTATCTAAGTTTGCCCCAAGGCGTCTCCATTACGCTAATGAACCACTGCAAAGCCAGTAAAAAAAATGAATAGCCACATGCACAAGACATTTTCCAGGCTCTAATGATGTAAGTGTAGTTGTGTTTGCTTATAAAGGGCAATTAAGTTCCAATAGAGAGGTTTGGGCTTCATTTTTATCAAGCCCTGTTCAGTAGTTCCAAAGCCATTTTGTCCATACCTACAGAGGCCTGGCCACCATGAGGTCAGCCAGTCCATCAAACAATGAGTGTTTATTTGATGAATGGATATCCATCTTGTATCCATAGATTCAGCTGTAGATTAAAAATGTTATCTAAAAAATTTGATGTGCACTAAATACATATAATTTCTAAATTGTTCCCTAAACAATATAACAACTATTTATACTGCATTTACATTAGGCATCAAAAGTATCCTGGAAATATTTTGAAATATCTGATGATTGCACAGATCAAATACAAACACTGCACAGTTTTATATAAGGAACTTGACATTGGTCGATTTGATTCATTTATGCAAGGTATATGTTAGAGAATAATTGCCTTCTAATTCAAAAAGACAAACTGACACAAATGAATCCAAATGTAATTGTGCATTAAATTGCTCTGCTAGCATCTCATGTTATGGGTTTTCAGTGAATTTGGCTTTCTAAACTTCTCAGTAAACACCTGTACTCCATGAATCAATGTATTAATTCAGTGGCACAATGGATATATGACATAGCATTGTGCAGTAACTCAAACAGGTAGTAAATGGGTTCACTAGTGATGCTATAAAGATCTGAATCTTATGGTCTTAGTGGAAACCAAGGGAATGCAGGAATAAAAGTTGAGGGATAGGGAAGACATGAAATCACTAACATTTCAAAGTAACTTTTATGCCCTAACGACTCTACAGGTGGGTTTTACTTAACATGTGACCACAGTTGGTAGAAATGATCATGGTTGTACACCTAAAGAAATGCAGCTGAGAGACACTGTCTTGCTTGAGGTCCTACACTAGGAAATGATGAAGTCAGGTACCAAAATCTGGTCTGTAAGTTCCAAAGCCCATGGTCTTCTACTTCACCATCCTAACTCCATATCACACCTTCTGTCATCTGGATTAAAGCACATGAGAAAGAGCTGACACATTTACTCTGCTATAGAATCTTCTTCAAAATATTTTCTGATCCACAATTGGGTGGGAAAACATATCAATCAAAAAGAAAAAAAGGAAAAACAGACCCAACAGACTACCTCTGCAAGTTCATAAAGCAAAGGCCAGAGCTAGGCGCCTTGCCAGTATATCTTAGGTTGACCCGAGCATCCACTTCATTGGGCAGTGCAAAAGTAATTTAAGATGTGATGCATTATGAAAATATCATCCCTCACAATGTGCCTAATGGGTTCCAGTAATTTGAAAACAAACTCTAATTTTGACAATGTCAAATCTGAATGAGCTCTAAGGACAAAAGAATTCATATTAAAAACAATTATAACTGGGAGAAAATTTATATGGAGTCAAAAATCAATTCCTTTTGTCATATACATTATTATTTTTCTTTTTGTCTTCGTAAAAATTATTATTTTATGATAAAGTTCATAAGGTTCTGGGATTTCCCTCCCCCTTTCCCCAAGGTCCTCCCACTGATTTCCTCTATATTATTATAATAGTATAGTTCTTCATGAACAGTCAAAAGTCCATCATTACAGGCATAGACAATGACAGAGTCCAACATCCTACTGTAAAGATATTTTTAACAGTTTCATTGGGAGTCCATCTTTGATCTGGAAATAGAGATACATAGTGCATTAGATCCTCAAATCTGGATATTATAGTCTCCATTAAACAGTTACTATACGTCCCCTTGAATGAAAAGACACAAAACAAAATCAACAACAGGAATAAAAATACAAATTTACAATGCAATGAAGTTAAATAACATGCTACTGAATGACTAATGTATTGCATTGTGCAAGAAAAAAAATCTTCCTGAAGAAAATGATGCTACTGCACAACCTACGAGTCAGTGAAGAATGTAATATGAGAAAAAACTGTTTTGAAGAAATGAAAATAAAAACAAAAACAAAAATCAAAATTGCTAAGATGTAGTTTTCACTGATCTTTGTTGGTGAAATGTGTCTCTTTAAGTAACACATAGAAGTGTTTTATTTTTTGATCCAGCCTACTAATCTATCAAGTTTGATTGGTGGGTTTAAGCCATTTATATTCAGGGTTAATATGAGGAGGTAGTAACTTGGTCCTCTCATTCTAGCAATGGATTGTTCGTTGTTTGATTTTTGTCTTCAACTGTTATTTTACTAGGATATTCTTCACATATGCCTTTGGTTTTGGTGGGTGCTATTACTTTTCTCTGTCAAGAGAACCTCTTTAAGTATCATTTGTAGGCCACGTCTGAAAGAAGCATATTCTTTGAGCCTTTCTTTACTGAGAAGAATTTTATTTCATTTTCAAAGACAAAGGAAAGCTTTGCTGGGTATGTTATTCTGGGCCAGCAATTTTTTCCTTTTAGAGTCTGGAACATATCACTCCATCCTCTTCTGGCCTGTAGAGTTCCTGTGAGAGGTAAGAAGTGAGTCTGATTGGGTTTCCTCTATATGTCAATTGATTTTTTTCTTGTGAACATTTAAGAATATTTTCTTTACAACTGAAGAGAGCTTGATGATCATTTGTCGTGGTGAAGATCGCTTTTGGTCAAACTTGTTGGGAGTTCTGTGCCCCTCCTGTATTTTGTTTCCCATAGGAATTTTTCCTTTTTGCTTCATTGAACACACTTTTAATCCAGCCTCTCTTTCTGTGCATTCTGGAACTTCTATAACTCTTACATTTGGCCTATTAATAGTGTCTTTTAATTCTTAAATACTTTTCTTAATTTGACTCAGTTCCTTTTCTGGCTTTTGACTGTTTCATCATTGTGACAAGAAGTATCTTCCAATGCTGATATTCTTACTTCTGCCTCCTTCATTCTATTATGGAGAATTTCCACTGAACTTTTAATTTGTGTGACTGTGTTCTTCATTTCTAATAATTCTGCTTGATTTTGTTTCAGTGTTGCTATTTCCTGTGTGACATATTCCTTAAATTCTTATATGTGCTTCTCATTGTGAAAAAGCTTTATGACAAGTTTTTAAGTTCTTTATCCCCATTTCCGCAATGTATTCCTCAGTTAACTTTGAGGTTGGCAGAGCTGTTTGCTTCTTTGCAGGGGAGTCTTCAGTAATATTTATTGTGCCTTTGTCTCTTCTTTTGCTCTTGGTCATTGTACTTCTGGTTAGCAGGCTCTTCTCCTTACAGCAGGTTTCTAAGCTATGTCACCCACAGCTCTACAGTTCGATTTTACTTATTGCATTTGGTACCTGGTTCTTTGTTTGCAGTTACTTGTGCCGCTCCCTCCAATGAGTTTCAGGTCTGGACTCCTACGTTATTCTTCCACCATGGTCTCCGTGGCCCCAGTTCCTGCTCACCACTTTCCACCTCCTTGTGGTGTCATGTGGAGGCTGCACTGTCATCTGTACAACTTTCTCCCACTTCCAGTTTGAGCAGTTTCCACGATTAGGGAGACACCAGGTGACCTAAATAACTATGCTGGTGGTGGTGCTGACCTTGCTGGGACCTGCTGGCCATTAGGTCTGAGGGCCACCCAGACCTATTTGACCTATTATAACCTGTAGAATGCCAAAGTCAGTGCTATTTTCCTTGTAGGATCAGCGCGATGCACTAAGCTGGAAAAGAGTTTTTTCCCAGCTTAGTGCATGCACAGCTCACTGTTGTTCTTGCAATCTCACAGCCTTTCCCACACTGTACAAAATGACACCTGATGTGCCACTGCTACAGTTCTTGATCTGCTGGCAATTAAGTCTGGGGGGCTACCCGGACCTACTGGAACCTGGGATGCCACGTCAGTGCAATGCAATGAGCCAGAAATGAGTTTGCTCCCAGCTTAGTGAATGCACAATGCTGTCCCATAGCCTTTGCCTCTCTGCACAAAGTGTGCCCAATGCAGCTCTGGTGAGGGTCTGGGTTGTGAAATTCACCCTGTACCTTCACCACCTGCTTGTGGTCTGCTGCTGTTTCTGTTCCTGGTCAAATTAAACAAATTAGCAGGATGGGCAGTTCTTTGTCTGGGTTCACCTGCTGAGCTTCCAGTGAACTCCCCTTCCCACCTGGCTGCTGGTGGATCTCCCATTGCCAGTGGAGGTCAGTTTCCCGCTTGCTGACTGCTGCTGGGTTGTCTGGTCACTGCAACACCACACCGTTGTCTCAGCTGCTTTCCCATGTTACTAGAGAACACCGCTGGGTGTTCTCTCCTTTTTCCTGGAATGTTCCCTCTCTGTTTCACCCTGGCTAGTGATTCTCTGTTTAAATGTGTCCTTACCCTGTTCTGCCATCTTGTTCCCCCATGACTGAATTCTGGTAACCCACATACATTATTTTTATAGAACAATAAGATTATTTGAAAACTATCTGAAAATGCCAAGTTTTGTTTAGAATTTTAAATATACATTTTGTATTTAGCTGTGGTTTGACTTCTGATATACAAGAGTTAGATTTTTATTTGTTATATACATACTTTAAATAAAAACTATCGTGGGTATTTCAATCCATCAGCAATATCTAACTCCTTAAATATAATTACTTTCAAAAATTTAATATGAATCTAGATGTTTTATACCCATAAGGGAACATAAAATATATCTTAAATGTATGTTCATTTTCCCAGCCCAACACAGTGGCCTAGCAGCTGAAGTCTTTGCCTTACATGCACTGGGATCTCATATGGGCACCTGTTCATGTCCCAGCAGCCCCGCTTCCCATTCAGCTCCCTGCTTGTAGCTTGGGAAAGCAGCAGAGAATGGCCCAAAGCCTTGGGACCCTGTACCCGTGTGGGAGACCCAAAAGAAGCTCCTAGCTCCTGGCATCGGATCAGCTCAGCTCCGGCTGTTGTGGCCACTTGGGGAGAAAATCAGTGGATGGAAAATCTCCCTCTCTGTCTCTCCTCCTCTCTGTATATCTGATTTTCCAATAAAAAAGTATGTTCATTCTTATAAAAATTAAGTCATATATACTACTCTGCAGCTTGCTTTTTATAAAGTCTGTGTCAAGGACAGTGTCCTTGTCAATACCTATGGATCCACTTTGTGCTTTTCAATAATTTGCATGAAACTCCTTGTGTGGATATATCATAACTTTAAGTATTATCAACATATGTTCAGATATTTTCAATATTTTAACATCTCAATGCTCTAATAAACAGCCTTATTTTTTGCACATCAACATGAATATTTTAGTTAAGAAAAGAGTACCCTCCTAAATATCTTGGATTCCTCTTAGCAAATTAATATTGGGAATTCATTGGTACATATAGAAATGTATGCATATTTTTATTATTGTGCTCTATAATAGCAATATGAAATGCTGACATTAGTACTACATGTTTAATGTAGTTCTTAATTAGATAAGTCTCCTAATACAATATTGCATTGATGGTTTTAGATCAATTCACTTTTTAAAAAGATTTACTTATTTTTATTGGAAACGCAGATTAGATTTACAGACAAAAGGAGAGACAGAGAGAAAAATCTTCTATCTTCTGGTTTACTCCCCACATAGGCCACAATGGCTGAAGCTGAGCCAATTCAAAGTCAGGAGCCACGAGCTTCCAGGTCTGCCACGTGGGTACAGGGTCCTAAGGTTTGGGCTGTCCTCTGTTGATTTCCCAGACCACAAGCAGGGAGCTAGATGGGCAGTGGAGCATCCAGGACATGAACTCGCACCTATATGGGATCCTGGGGCTTGGAACACAAGGATTTAGCTACTGAGTTATGGTGCTGGGTCCAAAGCAATTCACTATCAGTCACAAATAGTGGACCCACATTTAACCCAAAATGTTTCAAAGCACGGTAAGAACTGAGGATAGAAACTCATTGAGGACTCCAACAATCTCAAAAAGATTCTTGAAAGAGCTGAAATTTCAGTTATGCTTTGAAACAAGGAGATTTGGTTATGTTAAAAGGAGGGGAACCAGGAATGTGAATCGGAAGAATCAGAACCATGGACAGAGAAGAAATGCCCTGAATTGGGGGGGGGGGGAGGGGAAACCTAGAGGAGAAAACAAAAGCCTGGCTCCACCTCTGGACCCCCGCCCTCCCTCGCAATGACCATCAGGATTGCTTCGAAAACCCCTCACAGCAAACAATCATACAAACTAAAAAAAAAAAAAAAAAAAACCTAAAATAAATAGACAAACAACAGAAAGTAGAGTTTGAAATCTGACAGGAAAGAGCTGGCGTGGATTGGCTCATGCCTCGCTGGGTGGGACACAAAGATTAGTTACTCCTCACCATGGTGTTGAGGATTTTCCTGCACACCCCCCAAAAAAAACAAAAAAAAAAGAATGTGTTCTGCACCTTAAATGTCAACAAATATCTTGTTAGAGTTACAAGCCAGTCTAGATTATCCTAAAATTTGCCAAGATCAGCAAAATTATACTTCAACACAACAAATGGCTAAATACTCAAATGAAATAGACACGAGACAGCTGAATGGTACCTTATAGCCATTTTAAGGTGTATAGCAGCCGGTCCTGTATATAAACTAAAATTGAAATGTCAATGAACTAATCATAGGTTGTGGTTAGGACTTGTTTTTTTGGTTTTTTTTTTGAACATACTGGTCACTCAAAACCATGTCAATTCCATAATATTGCAAATTGCTGTTGATGTTATATTGGGACTCTTAATTGACTGTGATGATATTCTACCAGCTCTAACTTCGGACCAGAAATGGTCTCCCCAAGAAACTGTTCAACCCATCTGGACAATAAGTAGCTGGACTCTATGTTTGGTATATGTTTGCAAGGAAAGAATCTTGATTGAATTTGAACTGTAATACTGCATCAAGGTGGATGAATCCACCAGCGGGGAGGGGAGTAGGAGGGGTGGGGGGTTCCCAGAGCCTATGAAACTGTCACATAATGCAAAACAATTAATAAAAAAAAACAAAACAAAAAACCCTAGAGAGGAGTCCCAAGGAAATGGATAGGAGAAACAGGGTGAGACTTCATTTCATGAGAGTTTTTGTAAAATGGGCCTAAAGGCCATGATTTGTTGTAGAAATAGGAAATTAGGACCAGTGAGTTAGTTGGGAGAGTATTTAAGAAAACAATTAGCCAGATGAAGCAGATAATCCCACAAATAAAAAGACGTATTTGATACTATTCCTCAGGAAGAATAAACATGGTCCATAACCGCAACTACTACATACCAAGAACTTGCTCTGTTCCAGGCTCTGTGATGAGTTCTCAAGTTCCACCATCTCATTTAATTCCCCTCATGACCAACCTTTGAATCTGCCTGACAACTAAGCTCATGAGTGAGGTGTGCTGAGAAGCTAAATGAGTACAAATTACAGAACTGGGGTTCCAGCCCCCCTCTAAAGCCTGGCATCAGAGCTGAAACGCAGAAATTTACAAAACAAAACTTATGAAGATTATAGTCCTTAATTGTTTAGAGCATTGCTTTTTCACCTTCCATGGAAAACTTCAAAGAGCTACAAGAATTAATGAATTTAAATCACTTCTTATGATAGTTTCACCCACACTTTTGAATCCTTTGAAAAGTACAATGAACTAAATTCTAGCTCCTGTTTTGTCAATTCACTGAGATCACATAATGTCACTCACCTACACTCCATGAACCTCACTCTCCTCACAGCAAAGTAGGATAGAAGATACATTACAGACACTTGCTAGTTCCTAAATTCCACAGTGTTCTCATTCTTTGTATTCTTGCTGTTAAATAATACTGATTAGAGGAGGACCAAGTTAATAGAATCTAAATCTTATTTTACTTTAAGAACTGGAATATAACATCTTATTTTGCATTTATAACTTTAACCATTTATGGAGTAAATGTTTCTTGAGGACCTTCAGTGTGTCTGCTTTTCTGGAACTGTCCTATTTTCCTACATGTGACTTAAATCTTAACTCATTCAACCTTTTCACAAGTGCTCTGAAGTACTGCTTCGTAAGAATTAGATACAGGGATATTAAGTAATTTGGCCAGGGTTATATAGCTCTGTTGCAGAATCAGGATTTTAGCCCTGTGACAGTCAGGCAGGCTCCCAGAAGCAAACCTAAATGACTATTCACTCAATAGTCATCACATCTTTTCTCAGGAAATGTCTCATTGCCTGTGAGTAGAACTACTTCTTGGCTGAGACTGAAATGAGAGTCTTTTAGAGAAGCTATAGAATTTGAAGCTTATGCTTTTAGATTTCAAAACCATATCTGAATTCTAGTTTTAGCACATGCTGGGTGACCTCAATTTTTCTGAACGTTTTTTTCATCTACAATATAGAGATAACACAGTGTTTAGCTGATAGAGTTGTCAGGAGTCCTGGAGACAATGTGGAGTGCCACAAAGGGAGTCAGAGAAGCGACTGAATTGCTCTAACAGAACTCTTTGTACTTAGGATGTTGAAACGTATTTATGGATACAAAACCCATCTTACTTTCAGTCACCTGATTACCTACTGGGAATATGCCTCCAGTGTCCTGAAAAGGTTAATTCAGAAATGTAGGCATTTCAGCATTAGAGTTTATTTTCACAGCCAAGTAAATTCTTAGGGGTTACTATCTTTCCTATAAATAATCTCCAGGGAGCAGAGCACAAAACCATGGGGGAATTCTAAGGTAATTCAAGCTGAGGAATGATCCTCTCCGACATAGACCTAGTAAAGATAAAAGATACCTTGTGTTTTGTGTACTATTGGTTGTATAATGATCTTGAACAGGTCAGGATCATTGTATTGGTACCAAAACAGCCCTACAGGGGGGACTAGCAGGACTGTTTTTACTTTAATTGATTCCTTGAAACATTTCCTAGATGAGGACACTGTTTGTATTTTCTTGATGGCTAATCCAAATACAGAGCTTCTAACAGTTCAGAAAAGAGTCCAATGACTTTGTGGCAGTGAAAAGTCAAAAGAGAGAGGAATCACAATAATTATTCCCATCTTTTCATGCTAGAGTTATGCCTATTCTAAGCAACTGTGCCAATATAAATAATAAGTATTGAAGCTCATGGATCTGTAATTTAGCTGTACAGCGAAAATGAAATTAAGCCAATACAGAAACAATTTATAGATGAGATATGCTCGAAAGTCATCATACTGGAATTATACAGTATAAGGCAGAAACTCAATCACAAACAATTAGCCTTTATAATTTACTTTTTGGTAAGACAGAATTGAGAAACAACAGATTAGGTCCTTGCTTCTTCAGTTAAAGTTAGAAAAATTGCTTCTGAAAGTGACCACCTAAAACTTGCTTTTCTTATCTGTAAGACAGGGTGAATACTTCCTACTTAATTGAGCCCTCATGGGACTCAGCTGGTATAATGTATATACACTGTTTAACATGGACCTGGACTGGAAGATAATAGTAACTCATTAAATTTGTTCTCACTGTTATTTTCTTAAGCAACATTTCAAAGCAAATAGCATTAACTCCAGTGTACAGATAGCAAAGTGCAAGCTCAAACCAGCCACATGACTCACATCAAATTAAATAACTGCCAAGTGGCAGATGGAAGTCCTTATGACTCCAGAGCTGAGACACTCTGCTGTGCTCCATTCTCTTCACAGTCACCTTGGCAGCCACCATCCTGGCTGAAACAGCAAAACAAGCCATCCTATGTCAGCTTCCCACAAGACCCGTATCTCAGTTCTGAGGACAACATTCAAGCAAGGACCACCAAACAGACCAAGATATTCTGATACAGACATATGTGCGAAAGGCCTTCCTCCACACAGGCTGAGTACTTTGACCAGTATGTTTTAACAGGAAACAAGGCAGTTTGCCTTCCAAAATGCTTGTACTTGCATCTCATAACTAAAGAGGAGCAATATCTTTTTTTTTATTGGCCCATAACCTTCCCGTTATGTGAGTTTGGTGTGAAATGACAGCTGTTAACACAGCAAGCTACCTCCTGGCATTCCAGTGATGGCTATATTAGTGCCACCACAGGGCCAGGCCTGCCATAAGCTTCTCATATACTAAAGTATCACTTATTTTCTTCTTATAAAAACCACAAGATGATATCAGCTGTGCTTCTTAGTTTATATTGTTTGGTCATACAACAGCAAGATCATATTTTTAAGTGCCTACAATGATTTGGTCCTGTAATTGTAACATAACCCAAACTGCCATAGGGAAATGAGTACAAAAGAAGTGTAGTAGTATTTTTAGGGTGAATCATATGGTAACAAATCCAGAGGCATGAAGATAAATTCAATTGAGGATTCTCATTAAGTACTAATTCTCCTCTCTGAGCACTGTAGTTTGTCCACTTTCTCATATATTATATAAATCTTTCCTTATAGGATTTAAAGTATGACTAAAACAAAAACTTTACTGCTTCCACAGATGCTGGCATTAAAAGCATGAGATAGATGAAGAAGGAGCTAGAGGTTAGTGTTGATTGTGGCTGCATTCATAAGCTAAGATGGGCATTTGGCGGGTACGACACACGCACCCTACTCTGGTGCACCAGGGTTCAACGCATAGTTCTGGTCATTGACTCCAGCTTCCTGCTAATGCAGAACCCCGGAAGCAGAGATGACTGCTCAAGTAGTTGGGCTCCTCTTGGACAGGTGGAAGACCTGGATGGAATCTCTGGATCTGGCATCCAATCTCAGCTTGGAGCTGTTTCAGTGTAGGCATCTAGGAAGTAAACCAGCAGGCAGTCTTTCTCTCTCCATCTCTCCCTCCTAATAAAAACTGTACTCTGTTCAAACCAAGACTACAGCCTAACTTTCTTTCTCAATTAATGTTACTACAATTTTCCTATGCACTCAGCTTTGAAGCAATAAAACCAAATCTAGGACTTGCCCTCTGCCTTCACATTCAGTTATCAGGTCTACAGAGGCTTCTTTAACCTGCAGCTTCCATTTCCATCCTCACGCCCATCACTATAACAGTGTACTTGATAACGCAAACCCTACATTACTGCCATCACAAACTCAAATCCAAATACAAACAAATCTGGATTCAAATTCTAGACCGGGACCTCTTAGTTTTGTGACTTCGACAGGATTTTCAGCATTGCCAAGCCTCATCTGAAAAATAGAAATAACAGTACGTAGCTACGCTAGGGGTGTTACAATAATTCAGATAATGTAGGCCAGGTGCTCACATTATTTTTTAACTTTTATATAACCAATTTCTTCCCTCTTTACCTCCTCGAAATTTCTCCTACTAAAATAAAATAACAATGGGTAGATCTCCCATACCAAAACCTAAACAAAACAAAACCCCCAGTGAGAAGATGAATACCAAAAATCATGACTTGTCATTCAAACTCCTTTAGTATTAGAATCTGAGTTCTCTCCCCAACATATCTCCTCCACTGCTCTTTAACAAGAGTTCTGTCTGTACTCTACAACATATTTTGTCCATTTTGTGATTCTTCATATCACAGAGCATGCTATTTAAATGGAGTCTTTTGTATATAGTGAATCGTGATGCAGAAGATATACATTAGGTACCAGTAGGTAAACAGATTTTTTTAAAAGGAGATTATCATCTACCCCTTCTCTTTTCCCATCCTTACTAAGCAAGCTTTCCATTTCCTAGCTAAACTGTAGGATGGAGTATTATTTCTGAAACATCTGACAAATAAAACTCAAGTTTCTGATTCCTGGGAACACTGATGATTTGATCCACACTGCCAGAGAGTGAATAAAGTGTAAAACAAAAGATGTGTGGTCAGGCAAGTGCCAGAAACTAGGAGAACTGTGGCAGGCTGCTCTCAGAAACCATGCCCTGGTAGTCGCAGAAGGGCAGTACACTGAAGTCACTGGAAGTAGCAGGTGCCAAAAATCAAGAACCAAGTGTCCTAATCAGGGGAAACAAACAAGCTAACAAAAAGGAATAAATGTTGGCATTATTATCATCAACATCATTGACAGCACCATCACAGACATGTGGTCCAATTTCTGATCCCAGAATTGTGCTAGATTTTAGATACATTAATCAAATTGCTTCACTTAAAAAAAAAAGATTTTATTTAATTAAAGGGCAAAGCAATAGAAAAAGAAAGAGACAGAGAGATCTTCCATCCATCATTCACTCCTAAATGGTCATGCCATAGGCAAGAGAAAGAAATTACATCCAGGTCTCCCACATGGGTATTGGGGGCTTAAGTACCTGGGCCATCTTCCACTGCCTTCCCAGACACATTAGCAGGATGCTGGATCAAAGGCAGAGAAGCTAGGGCCTAAACTGGTGCTCGAACATGGGACGCCAGCACCACAAGCAGAAACTTAAACTTCTGCAACACAATGACAGCCCCTCACAATTTCAGTGCACTCAAATTTCTCTAACAAATTATACAACATGAGATCAGAAGTGAGAAATAGACTTACATCAGTTCAGGTCAGGCTTTGCCACTGAGTTTCAATAGGAATTTATAAACAACACAACTTCCGTTTTTTCAAATTTGGGGCGTTTCAGCAATATAAATGAGAAAGCATAGACTAAAAGACACACCAGTGCCGGGCATGGTGTGAAGTCCTCCATATAGTTGCCAAATTGACTCTTGCACCTCGACTGTCAAATGAGGAAACTGAGGCCGTAGGAGGCAGACAACTTTCTCAATCATCTGAAACCTCAATTACAACCTGCAAGTCACAATTATATGTAGTATTGGATTTGCATACAGGGATTCAGAGGTGAATCACATGACAAAGCCATTCATGGGCAGGGAACCCAGATTTCTTTCAAGGCTTAGTTTTATTTGAAAGGCTGAAAGAGAGAAGGAGAAAGAAAAAAGGAGAGTGATACTTCATCCACTAGTTCACTCCCCAAATGCCTAAACTTGGGCTGGACCACAGTGAAATCGGGATCCAGGAATTCCATCTGGGTCTCCCAAAAGGATGGAACACACTCAAGTACTAGGCCATCACCAGTTGCCTCCAGAGTACTTGCCAACAAGAAACTGGATCTGAAGCAGCAAGGCAGGACCCCATCAAGCACTCCAATAAGAGCTGTGGGCATCCCAATCTGTAGTCCAACCCACCAAAGCAAAACACCCACTCCAGGAACCCAGATTCTAATGAGAATTTGATCTACTGTAAATCTAATTTATCCACCTTATGTCACTGCTTTGTTAGTGCTGTGACATGCTTATACACCACTCAGTATTCAGAAAATCTTCCAGGATTGCTTTGGATTGTATTGTAGTAAACAGGACCTCTTAATCTGATATTGTTCATTCATACTAGTCACTCCATTTTCTAATAATGGCTATTTTAGGGAATATATGTGGATGTATGTTAACAAGTTTTTGAGTCTCTAATATTTCCATCCATTACCTGGATCAATGTTATCATGAGGAAAATAAATGAGGATATTTCTGGGGGGAAGAAAAAGATTATGTTACCCTCCTTTTGTTCTGTAGGTAACTTTTATGCTAAGTTATCAAGGAAGGGCAACAAGACAATTACAAGACTGTCCAGCCTTGTGGAGAAATAGCTGTCTTGGAATGTTGGTGCTGATGTCAGATGCACACTTTGCCCTGGAGCCACTTTTCCCGGTGTGGAGCAGCTCCAGATTAGAAGCTCTGTGGAGCCTATGGATCAGTGGCCTTGGCTTGCACTCCCAGCACGAAACTGAGTGCTTTTCATTCAGTCACTGTCGTGATGACCAGATTGGTTGAAACTATGTGGGAGGAACAGAAATAAGACAGATAGGAAAACAGAAACTATCCATTTTCCTGAGCCCAGTGGATGATCTCTTTGTGGATAGGCTGCCCTCTGTATACAGGCACCATTCTGAAGAATTTCTTAACAGTGATCCCATGGAAATTTACCATTCTGTTTCTAGAAGCTTCTACAAGTTGTTCATATCTTCTCTTTCAGGAGGACAGTTCCTTCCAGAAACTTTATCTTTTGGCATTTATTTCCCCCAAGTATTGATTTTATAGTCGATAAGCCACTTGCCACCCTGAGAAATTAAATTGAGCTTGCTAAAAGGAAGGTTTGGGGAGAGTGGAGTGTAGTTAGGCTGGGGAAAGAAAGAACAGCTCAGCTTCTAGCTAATGCGTGTGAGGAGTTTTACCCCTGATAATGCTATTGGGGGTTATCTGCCAAATTCCCAGAGCACTGAGATGAAAATACATGCTTTGGTATAGCCATTTGTGCTACACTGTTGATTATCCATTGCATGATGTGATCAACTTATTCTATAATAGTGGCACTTATACATCACACGTTGGAGATGCTTCTTATTGAATTAATGTGAATATTACTGCCATCATTACAGAGAAGTATGTTGTAGTAATTGAAATACAATATGGTGCCATTAATCATTCTGAATACAAATGTTAACTTTAAACTGGTCACACTGTATTAAATGCTCCTCTAGCCATAAAGCAATTTGATTTGAAAGTCTATAAAAAGCAGCATGTTTGGGATTTAATGTGACTGATACTTAAACACATTTCTATATTAGTAAGTAGTCTTCTCTTGTTTGGGTAGGTTTTCCCTTCCAATGTGTACTCACTGGATAGGATGATTGTTGGAAGTCTTTCCTACACAACTCACAGGGCAGAAATGTTTTCTCTCTGAGGTAGAACTGGTTAAAGATAATATACATATTTTCAGTATTTAACACACAGAGACCTTAAAGCAAGTGGTACTGTCATATCCAAACAAAGTTACTGACAATGACGAGGGAAGTTACAGATCTCCACCCACCCATCATTCCATTGTACACCATTCCTGAGCCTCCTTTGTCATCAAGGAGGGGCTGAGATATTATAGGCCAAATTACTTAGGAGTGTTATGTTTCTTTTGAACAACTGCATGTGACTAATATTTAAAAAAAAAACTTACAACTTGCAATCTGAATGATAAATAAAAATCTTTCCTTTTTCTTTTTAAAATTAATTTTATTTTTACATAAAGTGAGCAGATTTCATGTTTTTCATATATGCAATTTTAAGAATATGAATTTTCCACCTTCCATAGCTCCCACCCTTTCTCCTCCTTCATTATTTTTAATTTTTATAGTGACATATTTTCAATTTGCTCAATAATCATAAGTTTAACTCTCAACTAATTAAAGACTTTAGAAAGTAGTAAGTAGAAAAGAAAGCTTTATCGGAGAGCTGGTGTGTGTTTTTTGTACGTAACACTAACATTGTAATAAAGAAAAATTTAAGTCTGTCTTTAACCTGCCTTTAATATCAGAAAATATTCCTCAGGCATATGGCAAAAATGATTTAATTATTGATAGTACAACTATAATAAGCTCCTACAATATCCCAACCATTTGTAACAATAACTCACTGGGTGGTGTTTTTGTATTTTAAAAATTTGTACCACCATTTCATTTTTGCTGAAATAATCCTTTTTTTTTTTATTACAGAGGTAATACTAGCTTGTAACAGATAACCTGTAGAATTAAGTCATGCATGCTGCTTCAAGGCAGTCATTTCAAAGCTAACATAACATTTTGAATGATGCAAACAGGTGATTAAAAAATACAGAGAATCCTCTCCTTCCTTTCTCTCTGCTTTTCATTTGAGATAAGCTGATAAGCAATTAAGACCCTCTGGCTGATAGAGTGTTTCTCTGCAATAGCAAATTGAACTTCTGTCAGGAGCATTTCTCTTTATGGACACATTTATTTTTGACTGTTTTGCAAAAAAGATGAAACTTAAAATGCATCTAGAATCCCAGAAGGTAGTCTGCTTTGAAAAGCTGTTTCCTTGCCTTGGCATGGCTGGGGGGGGGGGGGGGAGGGCAAAGGTCAAGGATGAGTCAGGGGAGCCCTGGGGGCTGTCCATTCAGAGGAGCTCAGTGTCCTTTCATCTCAGTCTGTTTTTGTTGACACCAGCTGTGTCTGCCTTAATTCTCCCTGTGCATTTATATCTTTTTTCTTAATAATCTATAAGCAAACCTTAAAGGGGCACAGGCAGGCTAGAAAGCAATGGCTGGGAAGTCAGGGAAGGGAAGAAAAGGCAAAGGAAAAAGAAATGTAATGGGTAACAAACTCCCTTTTACAAAATGTCAGCAAAATCAACAGCCCATCAGACAAGACCTGACAGAACATGGTATTAGTAGAAGCCAAGATTCTTATACCTTATCCAATACTTGAAACACAGATGTGAGGCTATGCTAAATTCCTAACAAGAATCTTAGAAAGCTTTCCATGAATCATCTCTTCAAGACAAGAAGACTTGGAAGGTTTTAGGAATCAGAATTGTTGATTAAAGGGAATTGCATGTATGATTCCAATGAGTCAGAAGATATACTGCCTTAATCACTCTCCTAAAACATAAAGGTAAAAGCAAAGTAGGATTTTACTAGATTGCTGATCCCTTGACTGTGTGAAGAGAGAATCAAGCAAAAAGAGGAAAATTACATCATCTTTTTGTCACATTTTTTTGGTCAAAAGTAATACATAACTGCACTGACAAGGTAAGAGGATGGGGTGGAAAAAGAAGGGGCACCAAGAGCAAAGCAACGTGATGAGTTACTATCAGAAAAATCCCAGTTAAGAACACACATCCTGCTGGAAGCCTGTGTCAGTACACTCATCGGTGGATGATCCTGACTGTAGCCCCCACCTATGGAAGGTCGCAGGTTGGAACTTGGCACTGAGGGTTATAAAATAAGAGATGCTGATGTGGAGATTTTTAAGGAAACATCAGAGAGCAACAAACACCGCAGAGGCAGAGAATCCACCAGGTGACATCTAAGGAAATATCTGCATATTGTTACTTCATTTCTTGTGCAAAGGAGAAAATGTCTTTAAATACCAACCACAACAGTATTGAGGGTGTGGAGGGAGAAGGCTGCCTCTCCGGAGAGTCAGGGGCCCAGCCTGGATGTGATGGGTACGGCAGAGCAGCTGAGTGCCCTCAGTAACCCATGGCAACAGCCATTCCCAGAACAGCTGTCAAACAGTGACTTAAATGGATGACCCAAGTGCTGTGTTTGTTTTTATTTGGTGGCTTGTTTTCTAACCCTGATGTATAGCTTTAAATACCTAGGGATTTTTCATTTTTGGAAGAAATATGGTGGCAAGTATTTCAGTCTCAAAATACCCCTTTTCTTTTATACCCAAAGGTAACAATTTCACTGACATGAGTGCCAAATGTATTACCCTTCAAAGCCCAAATTCCTAAATTTAGTACATGCTTTGTGCAAACACTATCATTCTAATTAATGTTTCCTGCCAGTTTTAAGAAAATACTGTGGCAAGTGCCATTTCCTGCCTCCTATCCAAACCTAAAAGAGCCAGTGTTCTGCGATCTGATTTCCAACCCTTCCATCACTGCTGAGTCCTCTAACTTAGGGCGATTGCATACCTTATCCATGCGTTGGTTTTTGCAGGTACAAAAGATGAGAAACAATAGAATCTACCTCCTCACAAGACTATAAGAAGTCAATGAGCTCATATAAAGCACTTAGGACAGCACAGGGCTCATGATTAATATCTAGTATAAGTCAGTTGGTCATTAATATAATATTTCAGTAAATATAAAATGCTATTAATTGTATAATGCAATACTTTCTTACAATCTTTCATTTTATTCCTTTGCAAAAGTTCTTATAAGAATTTTTATATATGTATTTTTCATGTATCACTTTCATGCATATATTAAAAGGAAAATATAAGTTTAATAATTTAATGTATTTCTAAAGCACCTAAGCGTGAGAGCCTTATGCCATTGCATTTCTTTGTGAGTTATCAAAGGTCTGTATGAAGACCACCAGAGAAAATGCTGATCACACAAAACTGCACTTATTAAACTGGCTGAGTATGCAAGTACCACCCAGCCAGAGCTTCTGCTCTCTGCAGTGAAGGCAGGGGAGGGGACGTACATGGTTCCATGAACTGTGGGGGTGGCCACAAGGTAGCTGGGTAGATAGTGAGGGCTGGGCAGGGATAGGTCTGAACTCATAATGAGAAGATTTGTTCTGATCTTGGAACATTTGGGTGTGAATAACTGATATCAAAACTCTCTATACTTGATGTGCTACACACTTCATGGTCTGTATAGTTCATTTGCTCGACACATCTCACACTACAGTCTTTCAAGTAGTGGTTGCAACTTTGGTTCTAACCCATTGTCATCAAGGCCTGTGTATTTCCACCTAATATCATGCTTTGCACCATTAAGAATTAGGATAACGGGGCAGGCACTGTGGCCTCGTAGGTTAAGCCTTTATGCCTTTATTTCTTAACAGAGTACCTGGGACTGAGTTCTGCCTCTGCTTCCAATCCAGCTTCCTGCTAATGTGCCCAAGAGGCAGTCAATGAAGAACCACAGATTTGGGTTCCAGCAACCCAACTGGGAGACCTAGCTGAAGTTCCTTGCTCATGGCTCTCAAACTCTTCAAGGAAGTAAATTAAATTTGCACAAGAAAACAAGAGTGAAGATAAATCAGTGTTCTCACTACTTAGCAGGAGCTGGCTCCCATCCTAAAAGTTTTGAGGCCCACATGTAACACCACACGAACCACAACTGCTACTCAGTTGATTGTGACTGCAAAATGCTGCCTGAACTTCAGAACTACTGAAATGTGAAAATTTGGTGCAACGTGGATTTTTACAACATGCAATCTAATTCTCACCTTGGAAAGCTAAACATTTGATATGATCAAATTCCCAACAGAAAATGAGTCATTCCTGGGAGATAAATAGATGTTATGAAATTAGTGTAAAGCACAAGGAATTTTTGTTATGTTTTATCCTGATTCTTGTCAAGTTAGCATCAATTTTATTTCCTCAAGTAACAATTCACAAATTTTTCAAGATTTGTTTTCTATCAGGAGTTGTCCTGTCCTCCTAAAACAGTCATCTAAACAATGTAAACAGGAGGCACCTGCAGTATTTTGCCTCTGGAATTGCTCTGTCATGCAATGAAACCAGACAAGACAAGGATATGGATGGACTGGAATGTGACGCCAGTGTAACTTGCTCAACAAGTACAATGGCAGCTCTTGAGAAGGTAAGTCTAAGAGCGATCACTGAAATCATGAATATTGGACTGCAGGAATTCCAACAGCTGCTGTCTCTATGTCTGTCTGTATACTTGTTCAAGTGCTAGGTGTTAGATGCAGAGGGAGTAAACTAAAAGTGCATTTGTATTTTGTCAAAACTGTGCTTTCTTTCCTTTGAAAGGTTAGCTCAAATGTTAGGCTCACACATGACGGTTATATCACCTTACATCCAGAACGGGTCAAGGAAGAGATTTCATTATTGCCAGGGCAAACGAAGAGCTAAACGCATCCTAGACAGTGGGCCAACACTAAGGCTCCATCACCCTCCCATACCTCATAGTAATTCAAAGTAAAATAACAGCAGTTCAGAAAAAAGTAGTTTGATTTGCTCAGCAGAATTCTGATTTCCCCGTGATTATTTTGATGCTGTTATTTGTGAGATATGATGCTTGTTGTTGTTGTTTTTAACAAAGGCAGTGTAAACTGCTCCTGCCTGGAAAGTGTCCTAGGCATAAGCTTTGTCTGCCTGCTGGATAAATCCTCACTGGGTGGTATCTTGATTGGTTTCTGGATCAGAAAATGATTCTGGCTTTAGACTGAACAGAATGCAAACATTCACATAAAATTTAGTACAGCCTTTGTGTTTATATGCAAGCAAGCTTCTTCCCTGCCCCTTGCCCAACCCAGTGACAAGTGGGTGTTTTCTCAAAATACAATTGAGATTTTGTCTGTTGCATATGATTCACTCTGCTGGCTTTCTTTATCTGGAATTATCCTGGGGAACCTTTATGTTTGAAGCACAAGATGATATGAAAAGTCAAGTGTTAAAAAAGGAAAGCAAACCTAAAAGCTGAAGGCGGAGCAATGGATGCTGGAAGAGCACTCCTTGAACTCCCCAGGAGTTGATCAAAGAGACAGCCATAAATTGCAACAAAGGCAGACATCCACTCTGCCCTGCAAGGCAGCCAGAAACACCAGAAATGTTTCATTATTGATTTCATTAATTCTGTGATAGCAATCTTGTCTGACAATATTTGCAAATCTAATCATTTATTAATGAATTGTGTCTGTGGAGTGTGCCCAAAAGGTTGTCCTCAGGCCCCAGCCTCTGGGTGGCTGAAGCCCTGTGCTAACTGCCAGCTTGCTCTCTTGCCACAATGTGACAACTACGATTGCTAAGTCCCTCACTGGAGATTTGAGTCTGTGTGAGCTCACAGCCATAATCGAAGGTGGCTGCCAGGCCAACCACGTTCTCTGAACCATCTTGCTGGTCCAGAGATGACCCCCTTCCAGGAGGGGTGGAGCCAAGCTGGTGTCTTCTCTTTCTGAGGAACAGTCTCCAAGAATCGCAGCACGGTGTATGTGCATGTGGCTTTAAACCATGGTGCAGTCAGAAACACATCATGGAAGCTCTATTTGCATTGCTCTAACCCTGATGTCCATAAGGATAACCTGACTCTTGACGGAAACATTGATTTTTCCTGGAAATTTCTCTGTGGTTTCAGATATTTCCAAAATCTAAGCCTGTTTCCTTGGCGACAATCTAAGCTTGCTTCCCTAAGAGCCAATGTGGCATGATTCATCAGTAAAGAGTGAAGCAGCAGTCACCCAATCTAAAGGCTTCCTAAAGCTTTCCTGAAAAGCATTCCTTGCCCTGAGCTTTTCCTTAGGCTCTGCTGTTGATCTTTAACAGAGCACAGCTAAAAATTAAGTAAGTACATAAATAAATAAATAAATCCCGTATGGGGAACCACTGCATTGACAGAGATAATGAAATGCAGAAATGAAAACCCCTCAGCAAAACCCCTTTAGATGCACCTAAGCTCTATTCATTAATCCGTGATCATTAGAATTACTTGCAGAGGTTAACAGCGGTGGCACATGGTAATTGAGCCCTGCCTCTCTTCTAGAGGGATGGAAAATGCTTCTCAGCTGACGTGTGTCCCGTCTTCGGGAGGTCTGATGTTTGCCTTACAACTCGGGCTTCCTGTAGGAGACAGAAATTTGTTTTCTAGCCAGCCGTGAGTAGATCCTACCTTCTGGAATGAAAGGTTTTAAGCTCTGCTCGGAGTGATCTGGGGTTAGACTCACCACCTGTGTCTATGATGGGTTTGGGAAGCTTGTTGAATCCTTTTGCCTCAGTTTCCCCATAAACTGGGGTGACAAATGCCTTCTTCAGAGTGTTGTGATCAGTTAATAATGATGGCAATGATAATGGCTAACATTCATCGAACACTTTCAGTGTGCTAAGTGCTGTTCTAAGTCCTTTACATGTACCCATTAAATCTCATTTTACAGATGAGGAAATCTGAGCACAAGAGATTGAGTTGCTTGTCTAAGCCCAAGCTCTGAAGGTGAATAATTAATTCACTTTGAGACATCCAAGTCTCTTGAGGGCAAACTTCCCAAAAGTGAATATAGATTCACTGTTTTGAAAAATCTATTTCCCTCTTCTTTCTAGAATGAGAATAATATTTATGCACAGAAGTGACTTTAGCCTTGGCAGTGGCCAACATTTGGGATAGGCTAGTATAGTGGCATAATCATGTTTATGAAAGAATCCATTAATAAAGAAATGCCGGAATGTAGAAAAGAGATGTTCTACCACTCTGTAGTCTGGCTAATTGCACTAAAGGAGGTAATACATGCCAAGTTCTTGGTATGGTGCTTTTGCATACTAAGTGTTCAATAAACAGCAGTGGCTATCACAGCAGCGGCTGTGCAGAACAGCTGCATAACGGCTGAGTTGAATATTTCACTTGACCCATGCACATGAATTTGGACATACAGTAGTCCCCGCTTACCCACAGGGACACATTCCAAGACCCCCAGTGGATGTCTGAAAACACAGACAATATTAAACATATGGGTTTTTTTCCTTGTCTGTATGTCCAGTAAAAACCAGACACACTGGGAAAAGGGATGATTCGCATCCGAGAAAGGATAGAGCAGGATGGTGGGAGATTTTAGCTTGCTACTCAGAAAGACATGAAATTTAAAACTTGTGCATTTTTTTCTGAAGTTTTCCATTTTATCTGCATATTCTTGGACTGTGGTTGACCACAGGTAACTAAAACTGCAGAAAGCTGAACCATAGATAAGTGGAGACTACTTTGCTCAAGATGACAGCCCCACCCCCTCAACTATGCACAGTGAGACAAGGCTCAATTCCACCCAAAAATGTATTTAGGTAGTTCATAGTAGTAAAGGAAGGAAAGGAGGAAAAGAGGAAGAAAAATAGGAAACATAACTTTAAGAAAATAAATCATCAAACTTTCCAATCCTCAAATCCTGGAAAAACAGTTTTAAAGGGCTCAAGTCTTGGGAAACGGGTGGAGTACTGTCTGTATTTTAAGATGATACCAGCCCATATGAGAAAGTAACAGGATATCGCTGCCTTTACCCAAGACAAAGTTCACTTTCAAGTAGTGTTCCAGGAGAGCCACATCTCCCTAACCCTTGCGCTTTATTCCCACTGAGGTTGAAGCCATGCCTATGTTTCTTACACATAGTGCAGAATAAGGGTCGCAGCAGAGGAATCAAACCCCGATCAAGCCCTGAGCTTGGCTGCTTTTCCAAATACAGTTGGTACCTGTACTACAAGTTCCTGACTCCTCCGTACATTTCTGTCCATCTTTCTTTAGAGGAGAGTAGGGGAAGCATTTGAAAAAGAAGCATTGACCCATTTCACAAAAAGAGAAAGAAAAGAAAAATCTCATGCAGTATCAAGAAAAAGAAATACAGGTGCATTCAGGAATTGTTTGGAGCCTGTGCCAGTCCTCACGGGCGGGGTCACCCACTGCCACCGCTCCCTGAATGTGAGGGGAGCAGGTCTCCACTCACTCCTAGGGTCCCCACATTTCATGTGTCTCAGTTCCCACTTGACTCATCCCCAGGAGACGAACCTCACCTTAGGCTTGGAAGGCTGACAAGGCAGGGCACTAAATCCAACACAGCATGACTTTGCCAGCTTTTGTGGGGACCCGAGGGGTGGGGCATAAGTGGTGACTTACAGCATGGGTTCATGAGATATTTCCAATTACACACTGAAAAAAGCTTTGTCTGAGCTCTTATACTCGACCCAACAGACCAAACCAAACTGCCAGCTCCTAGGCTAAAAGCTCCAAAGCACCACGGCAAAGCTAACTCTGAATCAGACCTTGTCAAGAGGGGTGACAAATGATGAAACCGGCCAGTTGTATCAGACAAGATAAAGATTTGTTTCATTTTTTTTTTAAACCAGAAAATCAGATATACAGAGAGGAGGAGAGGCAGGAAGATCTTCTGTCCATTGACAAGTGGCCACAACAGTAGGAAGTGTGCCGATCTGAGGCAAGGAGCCCGGAGCCTCTTCCAGGTCTCCCACATGGGTACAGGGTCCCAAAACTTTGGGTTGTCCTCTACTGATTTCCCAGGCCACAAGCAGGGAGCAAATGGGAAGCAGGGTGGCCAGGATATGAACGGTTGCCCATATGGGATCCCGGCACATGCAAGGTGAGGACTTTAGCCACTAGGCTACTGCACTGGGCCCAATCAGGTAAGATAAGAAGACCCCTCTTCTTTAACATTTATAAGGAAAGTAATTTTGAACTGATACTGAAGAGCATTTCGCTTGGAAGATTGGCTTTTGTCTTAGAAGACCTACTGCCTCTGCTCAATTCACCAAAACTCTCACTTCATTTAGGAAATGAAGTGTTGCCTGAATCTAGAAGTACAAATGAAAGCTCATTAAGATCTCTACTTTTGTTGTCTTGTTTCAACAAATGTAGTGTAGTGGGGAATTTTAAAACACGTGAATTCATCTCTTCAGACTGTCCAGTTTTCAGCCCATGCATTATTCTGTTTTCATTAACTGACCGAGACAGGATGCGAATTCTGCCTTTACCCACTCTTCTGGAACCTTCCTCTCATTCGCTGATCCTTTCACTTCAGGATTCCTTTTCCCCTAGTGTGTGACAGTGGATCTGATGATACAAAGTAACAGATTCTCATACCTGTCTCTGAGATGATGAAAGTAGGTTTGTGTCTTGGGTGTGAATTGAGAGAAACTAAACTGGCACAACAAAGACTGAAAGACAGAAAAAGGCTCCTCTTGTCAAAATAAATTAATTAGTTGGATTTATGTAAGGAGACAGAAAGGAAGAAGCCAGGCTGTGTCCCATATTAATAACTCACTTGGGAGAAGGCGAATTGAATTGAGAGCCAAAGGCAGGAGTAGAGGGGGAAGGGTCACTGTGCTACCTTAGGCGAGAAGGAGCCTCGGCTGGCCTTGCTTTGCACTCTCTTCCTCCTCCATACGCAAACACGCAACCTTGTTCCTGACATGAAAATGATGTCATTCTTCTTTTTGACTTACCAACCGGACTACATTATTCCCCTGCAGCGTGAAGGCCAGCAGGAGGCTGCTTAAGGGACTCCAGGCCTGTGAATAAATGACGACCTAGGGGCTAGGGGTGGCAGCCTGGATACACTAAGGATACATTAAAGCTATTAGCTGGCAGAGGACTGAGAGCACAATTTCCAATCCCCAATAAGGACCAGGCTGCACTTAGATGCGGGTAGCGAGCCCTACAGCCATGGGTGGGTAGTGGCTGCATAGCACAGCACAGAAGCCTAGCGTAAGAGGGATTTCAAAATATTGAGAGCCATTGATGACTTTGGCAGATTATTATGCTAAAGCGAGCCTTTTCGAAGATGATTCTAAATCATGCTTGGTAAACCTGTGCTTCCCTGATTTTCATCTATGGTTAGTTTTTGCTTGGCAGAACCATTTCCCTTTAGGCTGATATTTTAATCGAGAGACTTCACAAAAATATGGATTGTCTTGAAAAAAATCTAGCAAGCCCAAAAGTGCAGGTGGGCATTCCAAACCTCAGAATGGGAGAATGGAGCCCCTACTTTCCTCTCTAACCCACCATATGCTCTCCAGTTTGCACCACTCCATCACTCCTTATTGCCTTCCTCCTGTGACATCTCAATTTAAACCTGAACTATAAGGTTGGGTTCTAGAGCTTTTGAACACAGTTCGTACATGAACCCTATTCAGTTCCTGCTTCTCAAAGGGTTAGCCTTGCATGGGAGTCTGCTGTAAACCTGGCCACATCTCTTGCGTGAGGCCACCACTCACAGATGTGAGAAAAGATGTGGCTCTGAAATATGTATACTTTGCTGCTACAACTTGGTCAGGGAGAGTGGTTCCTATTGTTCGAACATGATTTTTCCACCCAAACTCATGCATGAGTTTAATCTCCCAAAGTCTTATAGTCATAATATTAAGAAGACGGAAACTTAACCTGACTATGGTATTGGAGAGAGAGAGGTTGGAAACTGATTAAATTAGATTAGGTCATTAATAGTGAAGCACTCATAGCTGGATCCTAGTGGCCTTATGGTGAAGAGGAACACATAGTTACAGACAGACAGGTGTACTCTCTGCCCCTTGCCATGTGATGTTTTTTTAACCCCCTTAGGACTTGGCCAACAATAAAGTCATCACCATACCAGGACCCTAGACTTTGCACCTGAAGCATCATGATATAAATGAGACCTCTTTTCTTTGTCAATTGAGCTTGCCTCGGGTGTTTTTTAACAGTAATTAAAAGCCAGCTAATACAGTGGCCATGAGAACAAAGAAGTGTCTGGATGTGATTATAAATGCAGCAGGTTTAGGCAGTGTTAATGCCCACTAAAAATAGGCATTTCCAAGAATGTCACCAACTAAATTAAATGCCAGCTGAAGCAGTCTGTATACACACCAGAACCAGTGTGGCATATTCTGTGACACTCATTTCCTAGTGTGATAAGATGTGAAAAATAGCCCCTCACATACAGTCTAACCAAAGTCCACTCCCTTGGAGTGGGTACTTGTCTCCTCCCTGACACCTCCTGCTTATTTAAATCAATAAAGCTCTACCTCAACTATTTTTTCTTGGAAATGTTATTGAAAGACAAAAGAAAGGGCTCCAAATGACTTAAGGCAACCAAATTACACATCCTCTACCAGCGTTCTTCCTCCTCCTTCCCATCCTCCTCCAAGCCCTCCGATGCTTTTCTCACTCCTTGATTTTCATTTCTTTTCTACTGCTTCCCCGTCACTTAACCCAAATGGGGATGAAGTGCTAAGTGGTGCCTCCCTCCCTCCTCTCAGTGGCGCCACATTTGGGTGCTTCTAAACGGCACCTCCCAGCCTGCAACTGGCACAAGAGCCTTATGTTAGTAATCCTTTTGCTTAAAACTAAAGGGCAAAGTGTGTGTTTAAAAGATGCCCGAGAAGCCTGGGTGACTACCATGCCCTCAAAGAGACTATAACAGGCTGCAGCAAAAAGTGCCTGCTACAGGGTCAGAAAATGAATAATTCAAACTTCCCTTACATGCTGAATTAACCTTGACTTATTTCATGCTTCCCCGCCCCCATCACACAGACTTTTGCTTCTCTCTGGGCTGAAGTTGGTTGGAGTCATTCAACTGTGCATTTTAATCCCTCCTGAAAACTTCTTCTGCTCTATTTGGATCTCAGAACGTGAGAGCAATGGAATAAGCATGTGCTCACTGCCCTGCGGGAAGGGGAGTCATTGTGGAAAACCGCAGTGATGGGTGTTGGGGGCATCTGCCACACCCGTGTCAAGTGACCAGCGAGTGTCCTTCCATTAATACTGATAGCCAGGGGCTAGAGCAACTTGAGATTTAGGAAATGTTCCTCTTTCTACTTTTCACAATACTCCTTTTTCTTTAAAGAACTGTTTTATTCCCAACTTCGTTATGTTAACATCCACAGCAACAACCACCTTCTTCACCCAGGCAAAAACCAAGAATCCTCCTTTGGGACTCAGACTGTAGAACTTCCTCAAAGTTAGCTGCTATCCTAGAGCACAATCAGGGTGGTGGTGGTAGCGTCTTCCTCCCATGCCAGGCATGAAGCTGTACAGGGAAAACGAGGCTATGAAACACAGGAGCTCCACAAGCACCCAAGTTGCACACCAGGTCCTGCTCCTGATCAACGTGGCAAGAAGAGAGCAAGTGGCTCAGGAAGCGCGTGCAAGGCCAGCTGCAAGGACAGCGTGAACCTGCCAGTGCAGGAGGTGTGATTTCGCTACTTAGGCTATGGCATAAATACCGTGTGTCTGAAAGAAATTGTCACTGGAAGTAGATGATGTACTCCTAAGCAAAAGGAAAGGTGGACCTTGACTTAAGAAACTTGTTCTTGTCCGTATTTTAAGGCCAGTTTCCATAAGAACTCTGTTAGCACTGCCCAACAGAACTTTAAGCAATGTTGGCGATGTTCTGTCTGTGTATTATCTGATGTGATAGTCATGTGAACCCTGGCTGTGGTTACTATAACCGAGGATTTCTATTTAAACTTAGATAGTCCCTTGGGGCATGTCTAGTGGAGAGTAAGATATGACAAGGCACATCCTAGTCTCTGTTTCATTAGTTGACAATGAGGAAGAGGCAGAACAGACTTTGGATTAAACTGCCTATAGATGCCATGTCTGGGGAAAGTGCTTGTAAGGCAGAAGCCTTAAAACATGGCTATCAGGGCAGACATGTGGTTAGGGAGTTAAGCTGTTCCAAAACAGAGTGCCTAGGCTCATGTCCTGACTCTGCTTCCAATTCCAGCTTCTTGCTAACGCACACAGAGACTCAGACTGACGTCTGGGTTCCTGACTGTGGCTCGGCCCAGTTCCAGATGTTACAGGCATTTGGGAAGTAGACCGTCAGATGGAAGAACTCTGTCTCTCTGCCTTTCAAAATAGATGAAGATCAATTTCAGCAATGTTTTAAACATTGTTATCAGTGATATTAGAGCCATTTTATAGTTGAGGAATCTGAAGATGACAGACTTTGGTAAACTACCTCCAGTTACCAGCTGAACAGCTGCAGATAGGAGTCTGTGGATGCAACCCAATGGTCCTCCGTCGCAACCAAGTGGTGTCATTGCCACCAATACACCTGTTTCAATTTCAGAATAAAGTGCAGGGATAAGGGTAGGCCCAGGCAGCTGTGGCCTTTCCTACAAGGCTTTTCTAGGTCTAAACATAGGTTGAAAGTATTCAATGAAGGGACATCCAATGATCTTTCACTTCTTGGCATCAATGGTGTGGTTGGCATGTCTGAAATGACAAGTTCCAAGTCTCTCTGCCTGCTACTGAAGATGATTGAGATGTACAAGGAAGAGAAAGTTTCTATAAGCAAAACAAGCAAATAGACAAACACACATATACACAGCGAGGAACTGGGAGAAACTTCCGATGTGAAATATCCCAGGAGCTGGCAGAATTACTCTGCAAGTGAAATCACTCTGCTTGGATGCTGAGTAGAATTACCCAGGCTTCAGCAAGTCTGGCACCCCTGGCAAAGGCACTAACCAAGAAGGTGAAGAGAAGAAAGCTTTTCCCTGCTGAGAGTCATTCACCCAAGGAGTTTCCTAGAAGGTGATGTTGGTTGTAATTAGAGCCTCTTTCTGAGAGGGGGTTTGTCTCAATTCCCAGGCCTGCAAATGCAGCTGGTAGCTGGGATGCTGCTGCCGCCTGCATTCTCTCCAGAGACAGGCTCAGCTGCTCCAGCCGTCTAGAATCATCACTTGGTTCTGTTTCTCAGGGTAGGGTTGGGAGGGGGATGCAGCTGCAGTGAGTCCACATGGAAGAAGCTGACAATGATTGTCAGGCAAGCAGCTTTTCACAGCTTGTGTCTGCCCCGCCTAGGCAGGAGACTCCAGTTACTCCCTGGTCCCTTGCTGGCTGTTCACTTTCTACACCAATGGGCTCTGAGGTGACAAGTTCAATTCCCAGTTCTGTCAAACCTGCATTTTCTTCCCTGACCTACTTTTCCCACTCTGCAGTATTGGAACAATGCCTTGCTCTGTTCCCTGTTTAGACCCATCTTTTGCCTGAGCTGGTGCAGAAGCCCAGGTCTCTGCCAGGCGTTTTGCCTTGAATTGCTGACAAGTGTTGATGGGAAAAGAAAAAGAGAGAGGGGAAAAAAAATTCCTCACCTCGGAACAGAGTCCAACTCTCCCATAGATGCCCAGTCTCCAAAGAGAGTCACATCTCCTTGTCAGTAAGGAAAGAAACCAAAAACGTTAGGCTTCCCCATTCACTATCTCTCCTCTCACCCTGCACTTCCCAGCCTCCCAGGCATAGACAGGAGCAACTGAGGCAATGCCAAGAGCACTCCTGATCTCATAAGCATCAAAGAAGTTGCTGCTGCTGCATTTCCAGCTGCCAGCTGAGGCTCCATCCAAGAATACCGTCATCTCCCCTACACCCAAAAACTCCTGACTAAGCTGTGTCATCGAAGGAACAGACATTGCAAAGGTTTCTGCAGATCAGACACCCCCAAGATTTGTCATGCTCATGGTTCAGGTACAATCAAGAGAGTAGAACAGCCAAGCAGATAGTGACATGGCCCATAGGAGGACTCACTGTCATCTGTAAAACGACTATGTAATCTGCAAATAAACACAGCATAATCTGACTTGGGAAGAGGGGAATGGTAGAGAAAAGCAGCAAAATAATAGGCCACATGTATGGACTAGTTGCTGAATGCCATGACTGTTCTATGGTTTTACATGTACAAAGTGTCCATTGACCAATAGACCCTTTGGTACAGGTGTTCCTATCATTCTCATTTGGTAGGCAATCCAGGTTGGCAGGTACATGGCTAGTAACTGGTTAGACTGGGATGTGCACCCATGGGAGTCTGCAAAGCCTGCACCTGTTCATCCCAGCTTGGAATATGTGCCTCTGGCGGTGTGGACTCTCCCACCAGTGCACCCTCCTGCATGTGCTTCTCTTCCTTTCTCATTCCACAAGCCAATGCCAGCCTGAGGGGCTGCATCCTTCACTGCATTTCAGCAAACCAAGGTAGGGCCACACTGGTTCTGTGTGTTAGCTGGACCAGGAACAACGGGCTGCATTAGAATAGCCCTCCCACTTTAGATTCTCTCCGAGTTCTTTCTCATAAGAGGATCTGAAGCAGCATTTCTCCAATAGCCCTTTGTGGACAGCCGCTTATACTGGGCACATAAAGAAGTGAGCACACTCTTTTCCTAGTCCCCACCCCTAGTCTAGACTGCTTGTGGTCACTTCTGTTCAAGGTGGTGTAAGAAGGGCCCTAGGGCAAGATAAGAGGAGACAGTGTCACCGGGAACATGACATTAGTTGGCCCTCTGTTTGGTGGAGACACAGAGTTTAGAGCATGAAGCTGTCACCTACAACACATGAAGGATACAAGAAAAATCCTGGGAAAGGTTGATGGTATTGAGCTGCTACATCAGTCTTGGAACTGGTGCTTCCAGATTAATTAGATTGTAAAAAGGTCACTTGTACAGTTAACCAACCCCAATTGGGTTTTTCTCGTCCTTGTAAACAAAAATGCCTCCTGGATAGTGTTTCCTAAAAGCAGCTCTCCAGAGTATAGGGGGAAGACTCAGTCATGGTCTTCAATCACATGACTTCTCACTCCTCTTTTCTGAATTCTGCCCAGTAACATTGTGTACACTGCTTACGGCTGTCATAAAACCTACCATTCACTACATAAACATCTTAATTGTTTAATGTCTCTCCACACTAAATGGCTTGTCTGGTTTACCTACAGTACTAGCTCAGTGGTAGCAGGCATTCACATCTTAGTGGGCATCAAAATCACCAGCAGTGTTTATCTAGCAGATTCAGTAGATGGTCATTCTTCGTCCTCCTTCCTCTTCCTCTCCTCTCTGCTCTACTTCTTCAAATAAGACTGATGCACTTCATGTCTCCACTCATGGTGGAGGAGTTGTTTTCCAAATCAATCTTTCCAAATCCTTAGAATCACTGTTGTGTGCCACAGCTGAATGCCAGTTTGACTGTCTCCAAAGCAGCTTTGTTTTCTGCATTGTGTTTAATTGGGATGCTCTGATGGAATGACAATGTAAGGCTGTTTCTAAGCTTCCTGTTTTCATTTTGTGATATCACTATATTGGTTTTCAATCATCCAGACATTGAAATCCATACTTAATGGCAATTCTCTTAGGCTCCTTAAAAGCAAATGACACTATTTTTTTTAAAAAAGCAAATAAATGATATACATGAGGCATGCTAGGGCTTAAGAAATGCATGTGGAACAAACTGAAGAGAATGCTTGCCACAGAGGTTTTGGTATGTCCTTTTCTTTCCTTCCGGGTCTCTGCTATGGGTGGCAAGGGTCCAAGTACATGAGCCATCCTCTGATTATGCAAGAAAAATGTTCAAAGCGAGGGAGGAAGTCTTTGCTGTTCCCTCAACTGTTCTAGAATGCACTAGACCTAACTGCTCTTCATAATCCCATTACCACGAAGGAGGCTAATTGTGGATTATCTCCTTTCCAAAGGAGGTGACCAGGAATCCAAGCAGGAGCTTTAGGAAAAGCTCTCTTCAGTGCTTTTACAGTAGCATAAAGTAGGGAATATGAACATCCTTTTCTAGGGTGATCAGAGTATGTCCCGTTGTGAACAGACTCATGCCAATTTTGTCTGTTCAGAACCTAGGGCTTCTGCTATACTGTACGTCTTCTCAAGTTGTGAGTAACCCATTTTTTTGACAACTAATTTACTTGTCTGTTTGGAAGGTGGGGTAACAGAGAGAGAGGGAAAGCGAAAAAAAGGGAGAAGGAATCTTCATCCACTTGTTCACTTTTCAAGTGACCATAATAACTAGGGCTGGTCCAGGTTGAAGCCACGAGCCTGGGACTCCATCCAGGTCTCCCATAGGAGTGGCACAGGCCCAGGTACTCGGGCCATTCTCTGCTGCTTTCCCAGGAGCATTAGCAGGAAGCTGGCTCACAGAGCAGCTAGGACTTGAACTGATATTCTAGTATGGGATGCCAAGATCACAAGTGGTGGCTTCATATTCTGTGCCACAAAGATTACCCCAGTGAGCAATTTCAAAAGACTCATCAGTTTAAGCTTCTCACACTTATCTAGCCAAGAGATTGGGATGAGGCCAAAGATCTGCTACCCAGACTCACATGGAAATTTTAGCCTTAAACAGAATAAGGAGAGAAACTGAAGATGACTCAAAACACCAGCACTTTCCTGAAGAGGGTATCTATTCCTCCCTGCTACTTAAGTTTCTCTGGTTCTATTATTTTCTGATACTTGATCTTCAGCTTTGCCTTTTACTAAATCACTACTACAGATCCTTCAGTTAATTCCCTTTTTCCCCTTGTGAGTTTCCGGATTAATATCTGTACCATCCAACAATAGGACATCAAATGATAGACTTTTAAAACACCGAAACTCAGGGCTTGACACCTGCTACCCCCGCTGAGACATCAGAATATGTTTGTTATACATCCTTTACTGACTCTGGTATTAGTGAGAAAAATGTCCAAATAATTGACTCCTCCCCCTAAAATCTGGGTCACTTCTCTTTCTGGTCTGCCATGAAATTTTCAAGCAGACACACAAATGGCAGTTGCGGCAGCTGAGGGGCAAAGAGTGTTTAAAAGAAAAAAAAAAAAACAAACCTCTGTCTTAAAAGCCATGAATGAAATAAAGGAGACAGTATTCTTAGCACCTGACTCCCACGATTACTCTGGGTCAGCCATCAATATGTAGATAGAAAGAAAATAATTGGCATAAACTCCTTGAAATTTCTGCCTCCAGCTTCCCCAAGGAGGCCTTGGGGAAATTCAGATAGCATTTGAACAGCCAGGGTTTGGTAATGAGAACTGACATTCTAGTGTGTAGTACAAAAGACACTTTCCTCCTGAAACCAGGAAAAGTACTTTAATCAGCCAAAAAAGTTGCTACTATAAAAAGGGGTAGGGGATAGAATAATTCCTTGTTCATTGTTTCTTCACCATTGCTATGCCCAGCTTCTACTAAATGTACACACCCCTCTTGGCATCATCTATGCCTACCTCATTAATGCCATTTGCTCCTCGCTATGCCAGGAAACCCAGCTGATTCACAGGAAACCCTGAGCTGAAGGTTGCCTGGGTTTCAAGTTGCTTATGCACACAATTTGCACTCCATGTGTTAGGGCTCCCTCCATCCCTCAAATCACTCTGTGTGTCTGCAAAGTGGGAAATAGGTTTTGAATTGTCTTTGGTTCCTCCCCAACTAGTGGAACCGCAGGGTGCCTGCAGAATATTTATTAGCTGTAAACTCAAAACAACCAACACAAAGAAAGAGAAAAGGTTAAAGTCACAACTGAGACACCCAGAGTGAACAGCCTGATTGGAAAAAGTAAGCCGAGAAAACACTCAGACCTCTCTAGCACAAGCTAAGATAAAACAAGGCATATACTGTGCCCAAGGCAGAAAATTAAAAATTGAGCAGGTTTCATTCTGAGAGGCATATTACAAGGTAAGGCTCCATCTCTGCACACACAAGCTCTGTTGTCCTTGCCAGTGTCCAGCCTCAGCTCCTTGCATGCTGTGCTTTCCTTTGTCCCCCAGCTTGCAGTCAAAGCAACTACTCTGATAATAATCACATAGTTATTCGATTACCAGCATCAAAATATATAACGTGTTCAAGGTAGCAGCCATAAAAAGTAACCTCAGAGAGGCATTAGACCTTGAGAAGCTTGTGTGTATCTGCACGCTCTTTGTACAAATGGCCAAGTACATCCTTGATCACATTCTCACAATTCTAAAGGTAACCTAAGAGCAACATCACCATCCTGTATTGACTTAATGGTTCATACAGAGTAGAAAGACATGGCAGCCCTTGCCCTGAATTCATACTGGCTTCATAGTACCCTGGAAGAAATGGCAGAAGAGTGCTACCGCTACGCCGTGGTTCAACTCTACCTGTACTCATCCTTGCTTTATTTATTTTCTCAACCATATCTTCTCTGAGTACACTCCCTAGTAAACAGATTGCACAACATTTTTATAGGATAGATCAGTTTGAAAATGTCTTGAAACCCAAGCTCCTACCCAGGATTTGAAGAGATCCCCTCTGTACCTACCTTGGAGAGACCTTCCCTGGATTTGGTTCCCACTGCCTCACATCGGGGCTAACAGGAGTCAGTACTACTTTGGGGAGGGCAAGTAACTAATACCATAGTCACAGCAAAATTCTGGAAGGAATGAACTTGGAGCAAGACGAGAGATCAGCTTCTTGGCAAAATAGACTGTGTGTGAAGATACTAAAATGTGATGATGTAATGAATAAGAAAATCTAACAATAGCAGGGGAAAGTATCAAACGGTACTTCTATGCTGTGGTCTGAATGTGCTTCTCTAAAATTCCTATGTTGAAAACCTGTTCCCAATGCATCAGCAGTAAAACGTGACCTTTCAGGGATGAGTAAGTAACAAGGGCTTGGCCCTCATAGAAGGGATTAGCACCCTTACAAAAGAAGCCCAAGATAGTAGGAATATACCATCTATGAAACAGACAGTGAACCCCCACCAGACATGGAATCTGCTAATGCCTGGAATCTTGGACTTCCTAACTCCCAGAACTATGAGTGATAAGTTTCTGTTCTTTGAAAATTACCCAGTCTAAGGCATTTTTAATAGAAGCCAAAATGGACTAAGACACAGAGCATCCCTTCTCTTTTAAAAGCAAGCTAATGAAGGAACACAGTGGACCATCCTGCCAAGAGTGGTATAGAAACAACACAGGGAATTTATGATAAAAGGCCAAGGAAATGGGCAAGAAAAAAGGAGCTGAGACTACAAGGACACTACAGAGGGAGCCGTTAAAAACGCATCATGCCCCTGGCTTATCTCCTTTGCACACTGAGCTCCCAGAGGCTTCCAACAGAGCTCAGCGCAGCAAAGATTGACACAGTGAGTTTGGCTTGTCACGTTTCTAGAATGGCAGAGAAAAGTTGAAGAAAAGGCTCTCAAACACGGACTCAGTTAACTTCTAGTAGTCAATGTGATGCTAATTTTTATAGTTACTGCTTCCAGATATGGTCATCAGATTTTTTTTTTTTCCTGAGGACCTAAGGTGCTGTAGGTAACAGGGAGTTGGAAGATGTGGAAGCTGCTGATTAGCTGATACAGGTCTTTTGGTAAGAGGAAAAGCTTCACCTGAGATCAGATGATGGGTTGGTAAGTTAATTATCCATGAAAAGGAAAGATGATATACATGAGTATATGATGTATCCAGGACAATACATTATGGAGTGGTGAAAACTGGGGACCTTTGCTAGGCTCTACCTAGAAAGAAAATTTCCAAATGTTCTGCTGGATAAATGATTATGTTCATGGCTGAATGTGCCTTTCTCATGCTGCCAGTTTGCAATCCCAGCTATAAAAGGTGAAGATCTCCCTAGCTAATATCAAGCAATCATCTGCTACACACTCAGAACAAACTGGTAATCTCATCATTTTATTCCAAGTCAAAGAATAGCCTCTCATATTTGTCTGCTGGGTTTTTGCTGCCACAATCCCTGTTAACATTTCTACATTAGAAAATCAAGCCAATGCAACTGCCAAATGGGGAGGAAGCAATAAATGAATGGGGAAAAAATGCAAGGGCAGGGTGATTACTGTTTCTCTCAGACTGTTCAGATGTAATATCCCAGCTATCCATATAGAATCAGACATTGGCATCTGAAAATAACTTTCTCATGCTTGAAAAAGGAGAAGCATAAACACCTGCTGAGTACTAGGACTCTGACAACCCAGAGACTCAGAAAGTAGAATAGGGATAAGACTGTATACCACACCTTCCCTTTCAGCCATGATGACTCTCACTCCCAAGGCCACTTCGTTTGTGGATGCTCAGCTGGGTTTCATTATTGAAACCCAACATGACAGCGGAAGCAAGATAGGTGATAACACCAGTTAAACCCAGAAAACCACACAAGCTTCCACTGTGAACCTCATTTCTGCTCCCAAAACTCCTGAGCAAGGCTGTGCTTAGCCAATCTGGTAGACTGTTCTGCTCACCAGGGCTCTGATCTGGGAAGCATCCAGGGGAGAAATGGACATGAAAGCAGAAAGACAGACAACAAATTCAAAATTGAAACCAAACAACCAAATAAAGCCATTTCCATTGGGAGCTCCCAAACCTCCACTGGAGAGGAAATGAAACAGATTTTGATTTTTTTTTTTTTTTGAAAACAAGATTTTTTTTCCCCTGGATGTTTCTTCAAACTTACTCACATTATAGATAAAAAGAACTAAGGTTAAGAGTGGTTACAATGGGGCCTGGCGGCGTGGCCTAGCAGCTAAAGTCCTCGCCATGAATGCTCCGGGATCCCATATGGGCGCCGGTTCTAGTCCCGGCAGCTCCACTTCCCATCCAGCTCCCTGCTTGTGGCCTGAGAAAGCAGTGGAGGACGGCCCAAAGCCTTGGGACCCTGCACCCGCGTGGGAGACCCAGAAGAGGTTCCTGGTTCCCGGCTTCGGATTGGCGCAGTACCGGCCGTTGCGGCTCACTTGGGGAGTGAATCATCGGATGGAAGATCTTCCTCTCTGTCTCTCCTTTTCTCTGTACATCTGACTTAGTAATAAAAATAAATAAATCTTCCAAAAAAAAAAAAAAGAGTGGTTACAATGGGTTAAGCCACTGCTTGTGATGCTGGGATCCCTTATGGACTACTCTACTTCAGATCCAGCAACTTGCTAATGTGCCTGAAAAAGCCGTAGAAGGAGTGCTCAAGTCTTCAGGCCTCTGTACACATGTGGGAAACCCTGATGAAGCTCCTGGCTCTTAGCTCTGGCCCAGCCCCAGCTCTAAACATCGTAACCATTTGGTGGAGTAAACTAGGAGACAGAAGATCTCTTTCTCTCTCTCTCTCTCTCTCTCTCTCTCTCTCTCTCTCTCTCTGTGTAGCTTTGCTTTCAAATAAATACATTAAAATCTGAAATGAAAAGCATAGATACAAATGGAGGCCATATCTTCATCAGTGCTGGTGCAAACAAGTATATCTCACAGTTCTGGAATACAGGGGCAGCAAGAGCTAGGGCTCACTGGTAAGTCTAGCGTCTGATGAGGACCTGTTTCCTGGTGTGCAGACAATTGTTTTCTCTTTGTATCCTCACAAAGCATGATTGTGGAAGGAGAGGAATGATTGTGCACAATGGTGCAAAGAGAGGAATGAAGTTCTCTTAGTGCCTTGGATGTGGGCACTATCCCCATTCATGAAAGACCCATTTTTATGACCTAGTTACCTTCCAAAGGCCTCACTGCCTAAATCCACCCCAAAGGGGAGCAGGAGGCTTTCAATTCAGAAATTTCAGGGAGACACACTATGCAGTCCCCAACAGACCAAGGTTGTGCACTAATTATTACTTGAGTAGTTGAGGATGTTGAGCTATAACATGACTTACAACTCAGACTTCATTTTCAATTTGTTAAATAATTCTACATTTTTCCTGAGTCTATTTGTTCCTTGGCTTCTCCTTCTCCATTAGAAATAATTCTTACAATCCAAAACTCAGTATTTACTCATTTCATAAATATTTATTTAGCACCTAATGTGTACTGATCTCTTTCTTGGTGCTGTAGATACAGTGGAGACATGGAATAGTTAGTATAGAATAAGGCAGATAACCAAGGAAGGGGTTAATGTTCCAAAGGGAATATGTTTAGAATAATTTAACTGCTCAGGAATATAAAATTTCCAAGTAGGTATGTGGCGTAGTGAGTTAAGCTGCCACCCATTGATACCAATATCCCATATTGGAGTGCCATTCTAATACCAGCTGTCAGACTTCCAATTTTTCCACTCTGGTAATATTATTGGATAGCAGCAAAGGATGGTTCATGAATTTTGGCTCCTGCCACCCCAACAGGGATACGTGAATGGAGTTCTAGGCTCCTGGCTATGCATGCTCCAACTCCAGCCATTATAGCCATTTGGAGGGTAAGCCAACAGATGGAAAAATATCTCTCTATGTGTCTCTTCCTCTGTCACTCTGCCTTTCAAATACATAGAACGAATCTTTTTAAAAGATTATATCATTTATTAAACTCCTTTTGGTTAAGTTGATTCTTTTTCTTGTCACTGGCATTTCTTACATAAGAAATGCTTTCTCAGAAAACGGATGCAAAAACTTGTGGGTTCCAACCCAAATAATATAGCAGTGTTATTGTTATCATGGTATTAAAAGTAACAATGCTAAGGTAGGTTGAAGATATTGTTTGCACCACCCTCCTATATTAAAATCTAGCACCTGCTTTACCAGTTGTCTGAAGGGTGTTTGAAGGGTATTAGAAACAGATCAGTTAAAACAGATGAGAAATATTGGAAACAGAAAGGTAGAGGGTGAGATGGAGGAAGAGGGAGAAAAAGAACACAAGAGTAGAGCGCATGGTTAAAGAAAGCATCGTGACTGGCAAATGGGGTCAGTATTAACCTGGTACCAGACAGAGGCAAGAGAGACATCTGCACACGCTAACTATTCACTCTTGAAGTCATGCAAGTACTTGGGTGACTTGTTTTTCCTCTCCCATGTCCTAGACCTTGCACTCAAGAGTCCTTTGGTGAAACAGCAGTGCCACTGGTCCCCAACACTGACCTGGGACACATGTAATATCATCTGGGTGCAGAGGGACAAGAACTGCTGAGCTCCAGTTGCTTCTATTTCATGCTACTCTTTCCTAAAGTTGTTCTCTCATTCCAGGCCACACTGTGCTCTTTTCCTCTCTGTTCAGGGTTGTCAACCATTTAGAGATTGCTAATTATTTCACATGTATAATTTTTGTGTCTTCAATTGGCACATGAGCCATTTGAGGACAGGCAGCATGTCTAATCATCTAGAAGGCCAAGGAAGGTGATGGGCACAAAGTAGGTTCTAATTAAGCGACTGAATGAATAATTGATTGCTTGGTTAGTTGGGATGATACTGCTCAGCTGCAGAGCTAGAAACAGAAAATGAGCTTCAGCTTAATACTTGACCCCTGGGTCACCCAGTCATGCCTGCACCCCCTAAAATACAGGAAGTGCCCAGATCCTGTTTTCCCAAAGTCATTGTAACCATCACACACAACAGGTGCCATGAGAACAGCTTACTGTGTTATTACATTGGGGTTAGAAGTCCCACTGAAGAACTGCAGAAAAACCCAAATCCAAAGCAGTTCTTCCTGTGGAAAAAAAGAATGCAAAGAGATTTTGAAAAAAACAACAAAACAAAACACAAATGTCAAGAGGTTGGTGCTTCGCTCTAGTAGGCTAGACTTCAGCCTGAAGAGCTGGCATCCCATATGTGCACCAGTTCGAGTCCCAGCTGCTCCGCTTCCAGTATCGCTCCATGCCTGTGTCCTGGCAAAACAGCAAGTATTTGAGTCCCTGCACCCATGAGGGAGACCCATAAGAAGCTCCTGGCTCACGGCTTTGGGTAAACTCAGCTACAGCCATTGTAGCCATTTGAGGAGTGAAAAAGGGAATGGAAGATCTCTCTCTCTCTCTCTCTCTCTCTCTCTCTCTCTCTCTCTCTCTTTCTCTCATGTTCTCAAATAAAAAATTAATCTTAAATTTTTTTCAAGAAATTAGTTCAATAATTACTTCTCTTTCTTTCAATAAGGGAATGTCTAGATTGCTATATACCTCCACTAAAATGGGATGCGGCTAAAATCCAAAAGAAACAGATTTCTTTAGGCAATTCTGAATTTCAAATCCAGCGAGAATATTGTTAACTATTCAGCTATTAATCCCAATAGTACAAAGGAACTATAGTCTTTCATGTGTTGTAAATAATCCTGTCAGCACAAAGAAGGGGTATAAACGTTGCATGACACCTGTTTGAGGAAATAATGATTGTCTTACCCTTCTAACCCTCCTGGCCCATCTGCAAGGCAGATACAATTTGGCCTCCAGGAGACTAATAAACAATTGCAGATGTTTAGGACAATTGTCCTCAAACACCATGAACTCAATATACTTGGCCTCTGATCCTCTTTTTGAAAAAAAAGGAAAAAAAAGATTTACTTATTGTATTTGAGAGTCAGAGCTGAGAAAGAGTGAAGAAGAGACAGAGGGAAAATCATCTATTGGCTGGATCACTTCTTAAATGGCTGCAATGGCCAGAGCTCGGTTGGTCCAAAGCCAGGAGCTTTTTCCAGATCTCCCACTTAGTGCATGGACCCAAGGATTTGGGCCACACTTTGCTGCTTTCCTGGGAGCTGGATCAGAACTGGAGCAGCCAAAACTCAAACAGATGCTCATATGCGACACCAGCACCACAAGTGAAAGATTAACCTGACACACCACCATGCCACCCTCAACCCCATAATCCTATCTAGACTATTCCTGCAGTACTTCAAGAACCATCCTATCTAGACTTCTGTTTGGATGGACTCTCATTGCTGCTGATCCTTAGCTTGACCCTCTTCTGGCTTTCCAAGCCCTTGACTGCCGACTATGTGCTGCCATGCCATGTGGTTGCCATCTTGTCTGTGCCAAGCCTAGTGGCCCTGCGATTGCAGTGATGCAGACACTAGAAAGTCATACTAGTTAACAAAGAAAACAGTGTTCACTGAAGTCTCATCTGACCAGGACATGACTGGCCAAGGAAACTGGGCAAACTTCCCATCTCTACTGCAACTTCCTTCAACCAGTTTTTCCAGCAGCCTGATTGACCATCAATGGAATACACAGTTTCTATGCATTGTTGGGCCTCAGTGATCCATCCAGACATGGATGCCTGTGAAGCAGGTTGAGGGAGGGACAAAAGAAGGGACCTTCAGGCAGTTTGTGGGGAAGAGAGGTAAAGCACCTGAGAAAGACCAAACATGGAAAGAAAGAACCTGAAGAATGAGCCAGACTTAGCACTAGGCCAGGAAAATGGACACAGGCCATCAATCTGAGCCAAGCTCATGCAGACAGCTGATGGTTCCATCTCAGCTGCCCCGGGTTTTTCTACCACGTGAGAAAGACCAGAAGGTAGGAAATGACAGTGCGATTTCATTAAGCCCAGAGATACTCTGGGTCCCAGGCAACCCCTCTGTGAGATCCTCTCTTATTGAACAAAATGCCAAGCCAGAAGAGCTCTTCTCCTCTTTTGCTAAAGGCTGAAATGTGGTCAAAGCCTGTGAAGACTGGGGGAGTGAGGGGTGCTGGGACAGTGTAAACCTGGTTATCCAGAACAGAAACAGAACAGCAGTTCACTTCAGAAGATTAGACTGCTACATGGGCTCCTGTAAGACATCTCCTGGGACTATGGATACCTTTGGTAAAAGTGAAAAAATAAAATGGGAAACTTGCAAACTTCATGGAGTTGATGGCGATGCAAGCACCAAAGGCATACGAGCTTCTTCTTGCTGTCAAGCTTGGGAATCATGTGGCTACATCAGAGTCCCAAATGTTTGAGTATCCTTTAAAGGTACAATTGTATCTTATCCAGCAGGACCAGTCTTATTTCCCTGACACTGCCTTAACAATCAGAGGTTGGTAGTGTGGGCACCATCAAGAACTTGAGCTTCTGTTGTTACAGAGCAGCACACTGTCTCGCCAGCAGAGAAAATAAAGCAATTCTTAACCACTGTGCCATGCCCCTTTGCCCCATCATGAAGGCCACCTGTGCCATCAGCAACCTTCCCAGGCCCCAGCAGGGATTATTGGAAGCCTTTGCTCTCTACACATGAATCCAGTCTGAGCTGTGGTATGTGGTACATTCCAAGGTTGTCTTTCTTGGACTCTATGTACCTCCAGTCCAAGAGGATGACAAGTAAGCCTCACCATAATTATCATTTCAAGCTTTTAATCAATCCAAACATGCCTATGGGCTCCTCCCTCGTCCTGCAAGTTCATAGTTTGTTTCCTTCTGTGGTGAGGTTGGGCAAGTCCTGATGTTTGAGGTGGAGAGCCATGAATCATGAACTAGAGATCTCTGGGAACATCAGGTCTCTGCTGCTTCCCTCCCATGTCCTAAATAACCAAGTGAGATCCGGCTCCAGCCTGAATGGAACTCCTTACTCATGACTGGTACCCTTAGGAATGTGGCTGCGGGAAGAAGGACAGTTTCAAATGCAGGGGAATAGAGTTACTGATTTTTTTTCCTTTCTGTCCTGGTTTGCAAGAAAGCCCAAATGGCTGGGTGACTACACAAGTTGAGCAGGCATGGGCAGAGGCCCGAGTTGTACTGCTGAGTCATCTAAATCTGGTTTAGACCCGGTTTTCTCAGGGTAGAGAACAGAACAAAGCTCCCAGTGGAGCTATCAGATCACGACAGCATGGAAGGACTTTTTAATAGATGAAGGACTTTTTAATAGATGAAACTTAGAAAGAATTTGAATAGTTTATGTCGGGGAGGTAAATGGGTGAGTGAAACAGTTAGAGAATGAAAATATCCAGTTCCAGTGAGTCCAGAGGACATTTAACTGATCTTAGTATTTGTCAACCTGAATTTCTACATCCATTGTCACCTGCCTGAAATCAATACACTGAAGGCAAAGGCATTTGTTTGCAACTAAGGATGGACAAAGAATATCCCAAAAGTAAATGGGCAACTGGCGAGGGGAGGAAGAGAAGAATGGAACAGGGAGCCAGGGCATGGGGAGTTCTTTTCTTCGGGGGCAGGGACACCTGAAAGAAGCAGGTTAATCCCTTGGGAATCAGCTTCTAAATTCTGTGAATCTACAGAAAGCTTCAGATAATTCACATGTCATAAATAACTGCTAAATACCCAGGGCAGCATGTGTGTGTGTGTGTGTGTGTGTGTGTGTGTGTGTGTGTGTGTGTGTGTTAGGGGCTCATCTGTTCAAACAGAAACTTTCTGTTTTCCTTTCAGTCTTGCATTTTTTCAGGATGTGGGGGCTCGGTGATGCATGGAAGGCAGGGATAGGCTGAACACATGGTTTTCTTCACTTTGTAAGGAGGTCCTTTGAGATGTCTGTGTCAAGGCCTTCTCATTCTGAGTCACGTGAGTTGTTGAGAGAGGAACTCAATGTCAACTTACTTTTCACCAAATGTCTGTAAGCTGTGCACCCTAGTGCTTGCTGCCTTTGGAAGTGTGTTTACACATGCAGTAGCATCTGCATTAGGCTTCACCTTGCATGCACACAAATGTGGGATTGTGTACTGGTTCCTCTATGAGTGTGGGAGAAGCTGAGGAAAAGGGGCCTCTGGAACTCCTGTTGGCTACAGTAGAGTCTGCACAACTCAGTGACATGGAGTACCCAGGACCAGCTTCCTTCTATCCCCACCAGCTAGAACTGTGTGACCACGGACTAGTATTTCTTGTGGGCAGTCCTATTTCTGTGCCTCACAAAAAGGTACTTCCGGGCCTCACACATTCTCTTCATACCCCTGTCTGAAGAGAGGAATGTGATAATGAAAAATGACCACTATTGTCATCTTTAAAGGGGTAAAACACTGATTACAAAAATTCTCTGTCTTGTGTCCCATCCTGAGGCCAAGTCTTTGCCATGTAACTTTGCATTTTCTCCCATCAATAAGTAGGGTCTATTTCCCCAACCCTGAGATTTGGGTCAGCCTTGACTCATTTTGACCAAAAGGATGTGTTATAAGTGATGGTGTACAAGTCCTAAGACTGAACCCCCCCCAACAGGTGCTGAGCTCTCTTGAACCCTGTGATTACCATGCGTATAAGCTTGCAGTTCTGTAACACAGACACTCAAGGTCCAGTCCCTTTGTCATCCACCAGATAGCCACAACTGCCTGACAAATGAATGAAGCCTTCCTAGACCAAGCAATCAGCATGCCACCTAACCAAAGACATGTAAATGGGCAATCCAAGGTTAACTAAACTTGTCAGCAGGACTGCTCAGCTGACCCAGTAAATGCTTGTGTGTTAAGTCACTAAGTTTAGGGATAAACTGTGAGAACTAGTCAAGAACCGACATGGATACTTATTCACTGAAGGGAGTGGAGACTTGCACAGCAGACTGGTAACACTACCCTTGAGGCATTCCTGTGTTTATGTGTTCCATAGATACTGGCTGAACTCCTACCATGTGGCAGGTACTTTTCCATGCTCTGTGGATACAATGTCCCTGCTGTCTTAGAGTACACACCCTAATGAGTGAAGAAAAGGTCCAAATAAATATAAAAATGAAAAAATAAAAATAACCAGCTAGTATTGGGCACCAGAGAGACAGTTTCAAAGGGCACCTGTTAGGGAGTAACAGTGCAGAGGCTCTAGATTTGCTGGACAAGGAAGAGTCACTATAGGAATGTTCACACTGAGATCTGATTGTTGATTTAGGGCAAGGCATATAAAGATGTGGGGAACTGCACTTTTAAGTAGAGGGAGCTGAATGCTCCTGACAGATGGTACAGGGTACAAAGACCGTTCTATAACCATTCAGATACTGATTGCCCTCCCCTATTCTGATCCTAACTACATGTGAAATCCTCTTTTGGACTCCTTATTCCTGCAGGCTTCTGTTGTGGATAGCTGGGGTTCGTTCATTCCAATCCTATCCCTCCCCGGCTGTTCCTATAAATCTTTGATTTGACACTTGGTTATTCTTTAAACCATGCCTCTCCATAGGTCCAGAAATACAAGGTCCCATCAAGTTAAAGAATGTTTGAATTTGGGGGGAACTATGAGTTGCTTGAAGGCAAGGATGGCATCTATATTGTTCCTACATCATCCCAGCATCTGGCTGGCTCAGTATCAGTCACAGATTCTGACGACACTGAGTACATGAGGGAATGTTGAATCCTCCTGACTTGCCACCATCAGTGCTGCACACAGCTTCTCTTTAGAACCAGGCTGTCCCTACCCTATCTCCCTGAAGACAGATAAGAAGCAATTTGTTGCCATTTCCCAGATTGAAGGTCTGCTGTGTGGGGGTCCTGCCCTGCTCTTTGTGGAATAGGATGCTGCTCCAGAGGCCAGGACTCCTGAACCACCTCTACTGACTTCTCACCTGTTGGCCTGTGAGCCGTCTCCTGCTGGCCTCTGCCACCTTTGGAGTTGGGGTAAATCCCACTCCCTTCAGCTTTAAGATTTTGGGAAGTGTTTATTATTGTAGGATTTTTCAGCTGCTTTGGATTCAATTCACATATCTGCAAGGCCTGAATGGCCAGATAATAGGATAGGCATGTGTTAGCTTGATGTAAAACTTTGTTTGCCTAAAAATCAAAGATATAATACCTAGCACTGTTTGATTGGGGGGTGTGTGTGTGTGTGAAATTTTGACTTCTCAGAGGGCATTAGGTTTAGCCTGCAAAACTGTCCTCAGTGTTTGTGTGTGACTCAGTGTCAACATTTTCCTTTCTATCAGTTCTTTTGGTTCCCCTCTCTCTCTGGTTGCATTCAGCAACCAGTTCCAGTGAACCTAGCACAGCTTGCTATTCATCTGGGCTCAATACTGTTTTCTGGGACACAATAGGGTGGTCTCACCTGAGCAAAAGATCACTGTTTAATCATTATGGGTTTTTTTTCCCTGCAACTTTCAAAGTCTTCTTTAATTACTCTGAGCTTAACTCTATAACTATTCTGCTACCACTTTCTATTTTAAGGAACTCATATTAGCTTGCCCTCTGAAAGGAAATTATCACAGAAGCAAAATCAGATTGTTGCTGAAGTCAGGACACATATTAAATCTGATGCTGCACAGCTAAACGCCAGATTCTCCACTTCTGACAGACTTCTCCCAGCCGTGTGCAGACAGACACTTAATAAATGCTTCTGACGAAGGTCCCTCTGTCTTCAAAGGAAATTAGACTGTTCTGACAATATCTCCTCATCACTAAACTGCTGGTTATTATCCAGCAGCCTGTGATTCTCTAGGTGTTTGAAAATTGATTGCTTAATGTTTTGCATTCCTCAATGTCCACAGTTCAAGGGTGAGCAGCCACATGTATAATTTCCAGCGTAGGTCATGTGTTTGTCCTTTGTTGGTCTCTGGACAGTATACACACACACACACACACACAACACACACACATCTTTTTGTTTCAAAAATCATTCTGTCATTTAATTAGACATGCATTTTTTTTGTTTGTTTTGTAATAGTTCCTAGGCTCTTCATTTATTCCTTTGTATTTACTGATAATAAGCATGGATGGTGGAGCACTGGGCCAATCCCCGGGGATACGCTGGCATGTGAAACAGAGCTGAGTCATGTCCTTCTGGAACTTGAAATCCAGTGATGATATTTTCAGATTGTAAGTTAAGACTGTAAGCAAAATAAACAGGTACTGCCATGGAGAATCAATAGCAAGGTCTTTCATAATAGGAAACAATTTAAGCTGAGACCTGAAGAACACAAGGGGGAAGCAGGTAGTGGAGGTGGAAGAAAGAAGCAGTTAACAGCCCTGGGGAGAGTAGGAGCTTAGCCTGTTCTAGGACGTAAAGCAAAGCAAAAGAAAGTGTACTTTGGGAAGAGGAGAAAATAAGAGTGATAAGGGGCACGTCATCAAGTACCTTGCACACAAGAGTGAACATACATTTCCATTTTCCAAGAAAAACCCTGGCTTACCTTTGTCCCTGTGCAAGTGCGGATAGGGCCTCTGCTATCTGTCTTGGCATTTTACATCTTGTCAAGGAGAACTTCCCCTGGTGCTTTTCTGCTAGGTATATAAAGGATCTTTTTCTATTGTCTTCCATGTGTTTTGCAAATTGAACTTCCTAACTTGTTTTGACTTGGATAATTTTATCTGTAAATGGTTGTATTGGTTCATGATACTGGTCCTCTGTAAGCTGGTACCCTTCCCAGTTTTTATTGCATTCCAAGTAGTTATTTCTAATCTTATAAAACAACAGCTCTTCTTTAAACACCTTCAGCTTCCATTACCTAAATTTAGTTTCTTCTTTTGGTATGTGAATTATTTCCTTTGGGAGTATAAAAATCCCATAAATTCCTTTTTTATTTCTTTTATTCATGAGATTATTCTGAGTATTTCTATATTGCAATTTGAAATTTATTGAAATAAATTACAATAGGACCCCATTCTTTGTAGAACATTATCATCAAGAATGTAATATATCATGGATTAAATCATGTCCCCTCCCCCCAAACATAGTTATAACCAACCAAAGACTGATGTAGAGCCATTACAGTAAAATAGGAAAGATGTGCTCATCTTTTCCAAGTCACATCCTCACTTCACCATGGGCAAAGCAGAATAAAGATGCATGAAGGTGAGCGAGTAGGAACCAGAAGGTGGGAGGGACATTTCAGCACAGTGAGTCATGTGCCTAGTGAAATCTCTTGATTGGTTTCCAACCACTTGGCTATAGGACGTTCCCCATTCCCACCTCGGTTTGTAGCAAAGGAACATGGGATATGGCACAGAATGCCCACACAGACTCACATACTTTAGTTCTCTCCACTCATTACTCACTCATTCAACAAATAGCGATGAGCACCTACCATTGCACTATGCCCAGGTAGCACTGTGCCAAGTACAAAGCATCTTGGAAAAAACCATACTTCCCATACTTGGTTCTGAATCCTTCAAGAATATGGAAAAAAAAAACCACTACATTCTACTGTTTTCCTCCTTTGATAATTTTACTTCTTTTATTAGAATTTTAAATTTCTGGAGCCAACGTGGTGGCTCAACAAGCTAACCCTCTGGCCTTTGGTGCCAGCAAACCACATGGGTACCAGTTTGAGTCCAGACTGCTCCATTTCTGATCCAGTTCCATTTTTATTGCCTGGAAAAACAGAGGATAGTCTAAGTCCTTGGGATCCTATACCTATATGGTAGACCCAGTGGAAGCTTCTGACTCCCAGATTTGGATCAGCTCAGCTCTGGCTGTTACAGACATTTGGGGAGAGACCCAGTGGATAGAACACCTTCTTTCTCCATCTCTCCTTCTCTCTGTGAAATCTCTCTTTCAAATAAAAATAAATAAATCTTTAATGAACAGAATTTGAAATAGCTTCTATTTCAGAACACCTGTCTAGAGATTGCCTTTTATTGTAGAAATCTTGAAATTTTCAATTAATTACTCCTACTTTGGAAAGATTAAGTTGATAAGAATATCTCCCTCAGTTGACAGAGATGCACACACAGCACACCCAAAGAGCTACATGGGGAAAAAAAAAAAAACAAAGATCATGGTGAAGAAACAGAAACCAAGGAATGCCAAAGACTTTGAGCAGATGGCCAGAACCAGGAGAGGACATGGAGCAGACTTGTCCTCACCACCCTCAGAAGAACCCAATCCTACTGACACCTTCATTCCAGATATCCAGCCTCCAGGATTGTGATTCAGCACATGCATGTGGTTGAAGCTGCTCAGTTTATGAACATTTGCTGCTCCCCACACTAGGCAGCTGCAAGTGATTCATAATCAGTGTGCCTGAAGGGCAACCTCCACAGGTCTTCACACTCGCACATCTAGGGACTATCTTTTCCCACGCAGAAAGACAAAGCAGACTTCTAGGACAATGCTAGTCACCAGAGGACACCTTCAATATGGGCACAGGGATTTGTTCTCAATGCTTGAGAAGGATTTACTGCCAAGATTTGTAAAACACTTGCAGCAACATTCCATGCAGGAAGTGGGTATTCAACCTAGAGGCTGACAACCATGCAGCTTACATCAGAGTCCCTGGCTTCCATTCTCAAGCCTAGCTCCAGAGCCCAGCTATTTGCTAATACAGACTCCAAAAGGCAATGGTGGTGACTCGGCGGCTGAATCCTTGCCTCCATTTTGGGAAATCTGGATTCAGCTATTGACGCCCATTTTGGCCTGGCCAAGTCCAAACTGTTGTGGGCATTTGAGAAATGATGGGAAACAACTCCCTCTCTGCTTGTTGCTTTCTCCCTGTTTAACTTAATTTACATAAAATGTTGTCAAGCAGTAGTTGATGCTTCAGAAATCCCACCTTGGCTGAAGAGAAAAGAGAATAAATGAGACAGAATGCATCTGAAGAAAGTGAGAACAGAACTCATTTATTTAACACAGAAGCTTCCAAGACAATCTTCCAAAAAGAAAAGCATTTTCTTTGTGACATCCATCCCCAAAAGATATCCCTGGTGGAAGCAGAGAGGCAGTTCCCCAGCACAGCCACCCAAGTTGGCAACCACTTGTTTTGATAAGGTACACTCTTGGTGAGGCACCTGTGCCAATTCCTATGTTCACAAGCTACACATTTTATTTCTGTTTTTTTCCCTCAACTTACAAGATTCAACAGGAAAGTTTAGGCTTTTTTATTCCTTTCAAAAATTTGGAATGCCTCCTTTGGGTTTATGGCTAAGTTGATCATAAGAAGTTGCTCTGCTTAGTTTAGATACTGTCAGGGTCTGTATAGGAGAGTAAGAGAAATTCATCGACACCAAGAATGTAGGATCAGAGTGCTGAATTTATTATGTGTCTCACCTGTGCCTCACTCTCTGTGAGACAGACACTGTATTTATCCCTTTTTTTACAGATGAAGAAACTCAGGCACTGAGAGACTAAGTGTCTTGTCTAAGGCTACAATACTAGTAAGGGATGAACTAGGGTTTGAACCCATAGCTGGTCCAAGAACATTCTTGTGAGTACTAGACTGTGCTGTCTCCTGGGAACTGGATTGGAAGTGAAACAGAATCTCTCTCTCTCTCTTTCTTTCTCTCTCTCTCTCACACACACATCTTTTCCATCTCCCTCCACCTTTCATGTTTCCCGCTTCTCTGCTTCCTGCCCCCTGTCCCTGTCTGTCACTATTGCAAACTCTCCTTTAGTATGTTTCTCCTCTACTCCACCTTGGTGATTGCCTGAGTTGCTCCTGCTTTATGTTCTACGCAGCTTCCCTTTACTCCTAGCTTTTGCTGCTCTCTACCTTCAGCCTGCAGGTGGCCCATCATTGCTCTTTGTACCTCCATTGTACACCATCTTACTGCAGAGCCTCCGTAGACAGAAGCCTCCGTAGACAGAATTCCTATTGGGTCAGTTCTTTGGTGCTCTCCACCCTAGCCCAATCATTTGTGCCTATGTGTTGAGTCACAGGGACAGAACATGGTGAGCGGCTGCCGAGAGGGATGCCTCATAAACACAACATCACCTTTGTTTTTCTCAGAAAAACTATCTGCTGATCAATTCTGTCACAGATAAGCCTGCCAATCAAATCTGTGCCCTTTGCCTGGGCCAACAATGTCCCTGGTATAATAACTCTCATGCACGCTGTGTATCACTGTGTGATGCTGGTAGCTGATTGTGAGTGAATAAATGGGAATCTTGTCTGGCTCTTCCAAGAGAAGACAAATGGGCCTGAACTGCAAAGCATATCTGATCACAGGGCATCCCTGTCCTCAGAAGGAAGCAAGAGACAGAGAACCAAGCCACCACACACTGAAACACACTTTGAAAGACACACATCTGTGACTTCAACAAACGGGAGTCCTCCATCTATGCTGGGATAAGAGATTTTAAAAAGACCCTATTTTAGGCTGACGGAATGCTCAGCATTGGTCTACAAATAAAATCTAGATTTCTCTGGGAGATGACGGTAAGCTGCAAGGAGCCTAGGCTCACAGAGCCAAACTAGGGCACATGAAATCTCTTTATCAGGTTTCTGAAGTCACCGCTCCATGAACCAGGTTTCTGCAACACATATTGGCATTGGCTGGCTCACCTGAATATAAAAAGGTATTTAAAAAGTCTACAGAAAGATCTCTTCTTATTTAAACTGATTCTGTTCCAAGAAAGTACTTAAATGACACATTCCTGCTTCCACATAATCACTTAACAGATTTGAGCAGATTTGTTACAATGCTGGACAGGTGTTATGTCTGTTTATCCCAGCCTTCCACACCTTGCAAGATCACTTTGCTTTCTTTTGAGACATTTTGTTCCCATCTTTGATATACTGGATTGATTGAAAACAGGCCGTCCATATACTTCAAGAGAACAAAACACCCTTTTTCATTAAAAATAGATCGCACCAGGCACAAGATAGACATTTAAACAAAGGATATTCCAAATTGTCGGTCTGTATAGTTGATCCCTTTTCAATACCATCCGAAACACCTAACAAACTGTCCTTACCACTAAATCGGAATCTGTGGAACTAGCATAAGGCATTCATGATTAACCCTGTCAACTTTTTTTTCCTAAAAAAATAACCTTCATTGTTTATGCCATTGTAGTAAAGGATTCCCCTCCTGCATGCAGCAAGTCCAGAATGAAAGTGGGTTGTTGCCATAGCAACAAAATACAAGGCAGAGAACTCCTGAGAAGGAGGAGTCTCTATACCCAAGGCCACAGTAGTAAGAAAGCCTCGGGCCCCAGAACTGTGGCACAAAGAGAAGCAACCTTGCCCTGACTTCACAGTGCCAGATGGCCTGCTGTTGACATAGGGTTCCCCAACCCCCGGCAAATTAGTTGCATAATTATGAATCATTCATTCAGAAACTATTTCACTTCAGTGTAAACTGACATACTTATTAAGCAGTCTTTTTTCTCTTTGAATAGCCTGGTATTAGAATCTTTCTCCAAATACCTGGCAGGTTAGTACCTTGCACCTGTTGAACTGCTTGGTGGATCCCTTCTTAAATGCAGAGGTAGCAAAACAGACGTGCTCTCAAAGGCTCACTGGTTAGTGGGCTGGCAAGCATATTTAAAGGACACACAGCATTACACATCATCTTAAATACATCCTTCTGCAGGACATCATGGGAGTGAGGATACAAATGAGGAGAGAACAGCACCCTTGGGGAAACACACAAGAAGGAGAGAAAGGACACAGGTTGTGTGTCCACTTATATCCCAAAGGTCCAATTCAAGGAACTAGGGGTGCTTCTCTGTTCGTATCTACTGGCTTTGGGATGATCCTGGCAGAGAAGACAATGTAAGTAGAGGTCCCACATACAAGGAAAGTCTGATATACATAGCAAACACACATGCAGTCGGCAGGTGTTGAGCAAGATGCAGCCACAAAGCTGTCCACAGTGGGACCAGGACACAGAACTCCTTGTGCCTGAACAGGTGGGACAGTGGGGGCACCAACATGGCAGAGCTTGCTTTCTTGGGTAGATTCCCAGCAGCAGTGAGGCGAAATGCTTCCTGGATAAAATTAGAGTATGAGGATCCATTCCAAGGCTGAGTCTGAGTCCCAGTGGAGCAAGAGGGCTGGAAGGGTGAAGACAGATTCCAGAAACATCTGGTGAGTAGCCACATAGCTCCTTATGATGACTCACCTCTCCAAATCCCTCAAACCCAAATCTCCTTCCTCCTTTCATGACCCATTTCAACACTAAGAAAATCCTGGAGAAGCAAGGGTAAGATTTGCAGCCACGATAACTCCCTCAATAGAATACAACTTACATTTTTCCAGCCACTTACAGTGTTCAGAATGCCTTAAAGCGTTTTTGACCTCGTTGATGGACAGGCAAAAATATTTATTTCTTGAATTCAGTCTAGGGCACTGATTCCTGTCATTAATGGTCATGAGGGTCAGCGAGAGAAAGGAGATTTTCAGAAAGATTCTGAGCAATATATCAATGCCAACTCAGAGTGGCAGGCAAAACAAAATGGATAAGGCTTCATGTTGAGATAAGATCATTTCTCCCTGGCTCTTCTGGTTTCACAGTGAATGTTAATTTCTAGAGCATTCCTATAAAGGAGAAAAGTGGCAAAGGAGCTTGGCTCCATTTCAGTGTGGGGGATGGGGAGTGGCAGGGACATGAATGCATGGCGAGAGCTGACTTACCAGGGGCCAGGCTAGATGGAGGCAAGCCTAAGGGCAGAGCTTGGGCAGCCTGGCCTCTCCCAGTTTTATCATGTAAGCCTATCCTGATGGAATTATTGTACTTTACACAGCTTGTCCAGATATCATTTAAAAAGAGGAAGCAAAGACTTGGGTGATTTTCCAGATAATTTCCTTAAAAGAAAAAAAAAAAAAAACAACCTCTCTTTCCTCCAAATTGTTTATAATTGATGCAATACAGGAAGTCTCACTGCTTTTTAATGAGTTCCCAAACTCAAATTCTGCTATTTAATTTTTTTTGAAATCTGCATTTGCCTGAAATATCTCAGTAATTCAAGTGAAAAGGAGGTTCTGCCTAAATTATGAAAATAACCTCAATTTACTTCTTTGCGTAGCAGAGGGAGAAGTGGGCAGTGCCAGGGACTGGGTTGTAGGAATCACCCTCTTCCCTACAGCCTGGGGCACGCAGATTCCTTTTGATGATAGGACACGAGTGGAGGGACACCCTGGGCTCCCACTCAACATTGCCATGCTCCCTGCTTCCCAATCTAAGCGTCTGAGTGTTTCTCCTTTGTGCATTTGACCTGCCAGGACGGAAACAGACACCACTGGCTTTGTTTCACTTGCACGGAGGTGAACATGTAGACTATCCTGACGACTCATTTCAGTTCCTGGTAAAGGGTCAGCTTTGGACTCAGTTTATTTTTGTATGTATTTATATAACCAGCAATTGTGCTGGCAGCAATGAAGCAAGGAGAGGACTGCATTGGCTGCTGTGTTGGCTGAGCACATGTCCCAGTTCTTTGTTTGACTCTAGTCCCTGTTATCTGCCACGTTGCTTTTGTCTTTCCCTCGTTCAAGCCACTCTCCCCATTCGCTCCTTTCGTCTTCTCTCTCCAGGGACAGGGTCACACGCCTCTCGATGCTTTTAGTTCGGAGAAAACCTAGGATTACAAAGAGGTCCACATGCAGCAGCTCTGCTAAAAAGACAGAGCCCTATCCTGGAGCTATTTTGGAGTCTGTCTGTGTAGCAGGGTGCCTACGGGTTTGCCTCTTCATGGGGGCTCGCAGACAAAAGCTGCTGATCTGGACAACACACAGAGGCAGCTCCTTGGGGCAGACATGAGATCTGTCCCGACTTTCCAGCAGTCAGAAGAGCCAAGAGCAGAAGACACTGGCCAGGCCACCCTGGTACCCAGCCAGAGTGCAAGGAGTATCCTGCACACTCACAGCCCCACACTACTTGGCTCCTTACAGCAGACACCCCAGGTTGCATCTCCCAAAATGAAGTCAACTTTCATAGCTAAAATCACTGCATTCATACACCCTCAAAACTATGCTTTCCCAAAATGTAAAAAGCAGTCAGCAGACTCCATCCATCCAAACCATTGTCTCTAAGTGGTTAATTCAAGAGGAAAGAAAAGAATGGAGGAGACAGGGGGTGGGGGAAGGCAGGCAGAGGCGCTGGAGTCTTTGTTTCCCTCCCATCTGGCTGGAAGCCAGAGGCAAAGATCGAAGAGACCTATCCTTTGTGCACTGATCTGACAGGCATCCGGTTCTACCACTCGGCAAAATCAAAGTGAAATGCATTCACACATTCATGGCCACTGCTAGGAGGTTACTCAGAAAGCCAGGTCTGCCCATACTGAGTGGCTGCCAAGGTTGCCGGGCAGCATTTTCGCTTTCAAGGTCATGGCAAAATGAAGAGAGTTCCACTTTCTCCACCAGGGTCTGTCACTGTGTTCTCCTAGTCCTCCAAGTGCATGTGCTCTGTGGCTTTAAGGAGAAAGAGACATCTTTCTAGTCCCTCTATCAAGTCTGGTTAGGTTTTAGCATGTAACATTCCTGGCCATAAATAATTCAAAAGGCATGAAGATTTTCTTCATTCTCCATCTACCCTGCACACAACAACCACCCCCCCCCCACACACACACCCCTACCCCTGCTTTCTGACGTATAACACATGCTAATTTAATCAACTGGCAGTTGATTGTCCTAGTTGCTGACTCATGCCGACCTGGCCCCTATGGACTAGCAGGGCTGTGTTATCTCCTCCGGAAGTGAACGATGAAGAAGTACGGTCCTGAGCTGACCATCCCCTTTCTTCTGGCATCCATTGTTTCCTTCTTTGTCTGTCCCCTCCCCTGGAAAAAATTCTTTACAAATGCATTTCCTAATGCACACGCCAGCAGCTCACGTGGCAGCCACACCACCTGTAAGGATCCAAACTATGCAAGTGGTGCAGCCTACCAGGTGCTCCTACCCAGATACAACACATGAAAATGTCTCCCATGCTCCTAAATGTTGTTCTCTAGACACAGTCACTGCACGTGTCTGGAAGAAGGGAAGAGGGGGATCCGCAAAGACAGGTGGGAAGGAGAGTGAGGCAGAGTCAGCCCTTGTTATCTACGCCATAAAAGTACACACGTCAGGGAGACAGCATGCGTGCTGGAAAATCCAGCAGCTCCAGGAAGTTGATTAAAAAGTGTGAGTAGTCATCATTCAGCAAACCAGGGGACTTCTGGACCTTGGGCATCTATGAAAGAATTTTCCAGAAAACAAGTTGGGAGCAGAAGGGAAAAGCACAAGGGGAGGAGGTTGGGACATTTAAAACGGATCTTCCAAAATGAAAGGACCAAGAAGACATAAGATAGTACCCACAGGAAGTCTAGCTAACCCTGTGGTAGATTTCCTTTTCCTTCTGCTCTTTCTTCTGAGCTTTAAATATGTGTGTTATGAAGCAGCAGTCTCCATCTCTAACCCAGAGGGAATCTTTTAAACCCCTCCCCACATGATCATCCATCCAAAGGCTTGCTGAACACTAGGAAACAAAAGGTGATGTACCCTCTTGCCTCCAAATGCCTGCGAAAGCACTTAGCAGCATTCCCGGCCCCAGTTCACCCATCATTTTGTTTGCTTTCTCCTCCTAACCACCTTGGAAAGTACACAGAGCTGGGAGCATTAGTCCCATTCTGACAGAGACTGAGATCTATAAGAAGGCAGACAGGCAGAACTGACAGCATGTCCATCAGAGGCTCTGCTCCAGGCCAGTGGGCATCACATAGTACATCGAACAGCTTAGATACCAGGCTTATCATCTAGGAAGCAAATGGAACAGCAAAACCTGAAAACTTTTTTGAGAGAGTTGATATCCCTGGTCACCATACACTCCACCCTCTGCCCCAACACTCCGTGCCGACTGTCCCTACTATTCAGTTGGTTCAAAGAATCCCTGAGCTGTTCAATGTGTAATTGCATGTTTCCTGGCCCTTTGTCACTCTGGACTGTAAGTTCCTCCTGGCCAGGCACTCGGGCTGGGAAGCTTTGGTGTATCCCATAATGATAAGAAAAAAAGACTGGAGTTTTCTGCTTGCTTGTTAAAACACTTCAAGACTTCTAGGGTGAAAAATGCTGCCACAGTCACCATTCTTTTCAAATCTCTGCCTGCTTTGGTCATTCCCCCAGAATGATAGCTATGTCCACATTCCTTTGTGTGTGCACATGTGTGTCTTTAACTGCATTGCTCAATGTCCCTCTTTTAGGGGTTTCTTCCTAGAGGTTCCCTGCTGACAAACAGGATGTATACAGCAGCGAGAGCTCTCTTCCCTAAGAACTAAGAGCATACACAACCTACTTCCTTCAGGAAGCCCAGGAAGGAGAACAAACCAGAAGTCCTCCTGTCTCACAGCATCCTCAGTCATAGCACAAGCATTCCACACGTCTTTCTTCTGATTTATGGCCCTACAACTGGGGTCACTGGGGAGCTGAGAAAGTTAGCCCTGCTGGAGTAGGGGTTGGGGGGAGCTTTAGTGCCCGGCACATAGCAGCCTAACAGCACATGCTTCACTGCCAAGAATGGAAGGCGTGGTTCACTTTGTCCTTATTTGACCAGAAGGCTAGACATGGAATGCTGCCACTGTGCCTGGGCTGGAAACGCACAAGGAGGTCATAAAAAAAGCACATAGCCAGGAATGGCTTCTAGACTAACGGTTTGCACAGTAACTCCATACAGGAGTCATGGGGCAGAAATAAGCTTAAGAGAGGGTCGGGAGCACAGGCTCTTTAAGGCTGTAAGATGCGTCTTTCCCCAGAAATACTCAGCCTAGCCTCCAGGGACAGACTGTGTACCCTCCCCCACAGACTCTGCCACCTGCCAGAGCCATTTGCAAAGCAGCTTGTAAGAGCAGCTAAGTGAATGAGCCACTTGTCCGGTCTCCATGCAGGAGGCCAACAAGGACTTTGTGCACTGATGAGAGGAACGATAAAATGACATGAAATAGTTTATCTATTTTGAACATTCACAATATGAACCAAGGTTATACACAAAGCTGAGAAGCCAACACATAAGGCTAGCATTGGCCTACAAGGTTAGGTCCAGTGGAAAGACGGAAAAAGAATAGCTATTTCATGCCAGAAATCCTAAGGTGTTCCATGACTAGTGGATTGCCCTTCCCAGAAACAGCTTCATGAGTTGTTTTCTCCACTGAGGACAATGCAAGGGGGAGCCTCCTCCACCTGCTACCTGCCACCCCTAGGGGTCTGAAATAAAGTGCAACCATCCCCTTGCTATTCCTGAGGCACTGGTTCCAGGACACAGCAGATGCTCAAACCCAGACACTCAAGCCCCTTATATAAAATGGCATGTAACATACATTTTCCATATGCTGTAAATCATTTTTAGATTGCCTATAACATCTAACACTATGTGGTACTTGTGCTAACAACATATATGCTATGTAAATAGGTGTTGTATGATATTGCTTAGGGGAAAATAATAAAAAATATAGTGTATACATGTTTGAAACACAAGACATTTTTCCACTTTTTAATTTTTGCAATTTTAAAAACATTTTGCCACATCCACTTCAATACAGATGCCAAACATGTATTTATATATAATATATATGCACAAATTACTTTTTCTTGAAATCAGAGGTATTAATGACAATGAAATCAGAGGGATTCATAATAATGAGCATAACATGGCAAAGTATATTGTTGGGGCCAGTGCTGTGGCTTAGCATGTTAAGTTGCTGCCTGTGACATTGGCATCCGATACAGACACTGCCTCATGTCCTGGTTGCTCCACTTATAATCTAGCACATTGCTAACTCACCTGGAAAAGCAGAAGAAGTTGGCTCAAGTGCTTGAGGTCCTGTTGCTCAAGTGGGAAGCCTGGATGCTGGTCCAGGCTGTTACCTTCAGCCTGATTCAGCTCCAGTCATTGCGGCCATTTATGGAATGAACCAGCAGATGGAAGTATTTTTTTTCCTCTCTCTCTCCATCTTTCTCCCCTCCCCCTTTCTCTGTAACTCTCTCTCAAATACATAAACAAATCATTTTTTAAAAAGTGTTATTTACATGGCATGACCTTGTGAAGCTATATTTATAACTGAATATCCAATAATATGACATCCACAGTATTTTATACTTTTCCTATATATTAACTTCCATAAAAAGAAGAAATGTGATATTTTTGCTTTCTGCATTTGATTTATTTCACTTAGCATAACTGCGTTACATCCATTTTGTTACAAATGAGCAAATACATTCTTTTTTATCCAGCCCCTTTCTTATGGACCAAGACAGGGGAGGAAGATGGTTCAAGTCCTTGGGACCCTACACCCACATTGGATACCCGGAAAAAGTCCTGGCTCCTGGCTTCAGATCAGCTCAGCTCTGGCTCTGGCAGCCATTGAGAGAGCGAATCAGTGGGTAGAAGATCTCTTGCTCTGTCTCTCCTTCTCTCTGTAAATCTGCCTTTCAAGTAAAAATAAATGTGTCTTTAAAAAAGAAAGTAAGACCAAATTACATTCTTTTAAAAAAATGTATTTATTTGAAAGATAGATATAAGCAGGAAGGGGAGAGAGAGAGATCTTTTTCTCTCTAAATCCCTAAATGGCTGCAATGGTCAGAGCTGTACCAGGCCCAAACTGTCTTCCCAGTCTCCCACATGAATGCAGGGGCCCAAGCACTTGGGCCATCTTCTGCTGCTTTTCCAGGCACATTAGTGGTAAGCTGATTCAGCAGCAGAACAGGGAGTGTCAAATTGGTATCCATAAAGGGTACTGGCATCTCAGACAGAAGCTTAACATGCTATACAACACCACCAACCCATGATTTCATTCCTTTTTATGGATGAACAATACTCCAGAGGATATACATATACAATTTATTTTCTTTGTCCAGTCATCAGTTGATGGCTATCTAGGCAAATTGCATTTTTTTGCTATTGTGAATTGAGCTTCTATATACCTAGGAGTGAAGGCATCTCTTTTATACACTGATTTCACTTTTTTTTTTTACTATACACCCAGGACTGTGATAGCTGGGTCATACGGCAGACGAAAGAGTGCTCAGGATATCTAGCCACTAGATAAATGCAAATAAAAACCACCATGAGGCACCACCTCACTCCAGTCAGAGTTGCTATTATCCAAAAATTTAACAATCACAAATGCTGGTAAGATTGTGGGAGGAAAGAAACCCTAACATGCTGCTGCTGGTAATGTTGGGGAAAGAGCATGGAGATGCCTCAGAAAACTAAAAACTGTTCCCGAATGTTCTTGATCAGCAATTTGTTGAATCTTCTTGAAGATGCAGAGGGCTGACTGCCTAAGCTGAATGAAAGCAGGTTCCTTTGTGTACCCATGCATTGCGCTGCTCGGCTTTGCCTGGATGTCACACTGCTCCATGTCCAGTCCCCTCTATCTACACAGCAGACAGTGGGGCACACCAAAAAGCAGAAGCGCTGGGGGGGTCGACTTCTCCTGCAGACCTCTCTCCTTAGTGTGTGGGTGGGCGTCTGCCTCAGTTCTCTTCCCCTGTCTTCCCTCGGCATATGTCATATCCCAATTTCCACTTTCAAGGCCACCAGTCATAGTGGACACAGGCCACTCATATAACCTCCCTTCGTCTTGATTATCTCTTTCAAGGCCAAAGCAGCCATTTGTTGAGATGGTGGCAATTAGTCCTCCAACACACAGATTTGGGGAGGACAAAATTCAGGCCATAACAACACTGCTGAGGTACTTTTCTTTCTGCGGTTTAGTCTCTCTGTCTGTGTCATAAAGTTGGTGAACAAAGAGTCAGCTCAGACCCAAGGAAACGCAGGTTCAATTCCCACTGTGTTTGCCTACCACTGGTCCCACAATCTCTGGCTGAATAAGCCTGCAGCACCACAGGTAGCAGTAGCAGCAAAGAATGTGTTTTTTCTGTAAGTACTAATTTCCCAGTCAATTATTCCACTGAAGAAGCAGAAAGAGAGGGCAGCAAAAATAATTGTCAATGGCCTGCCCCTGGTTCCTGTCACCAGATTGCCCTATTTTAGTAGCCTGCCCCTTCTGCCTTGCCCCACCTTTTTCAGCACCACATCTGAAAGTCTATTTTGGTAACAGAATGGAGCTTTAAACATAAACTCAGACTCCACATTTGATAAATCCAAGTGGCAGGAACAGCTCCACATGGCAGGTTCATACCTGGCTCTCTCCAGTTGTAGCTTTTCTCCACCAGGGTAACACTGATTCCAGAGGCAGCCTTGTCACTATTGCCCCAGATGAAAGTCACTTCAAGGAGGGGCAGGGTCATTTCCTAATTTCCAAAGCATCTGGCTGTCCCACTGGAAACTTACCCTGCCCAGGAAAGTCCCTGACCCCTGTCCAGCCCCACACAGCCTACTCAAGGACAGAAAGACAGTAAATGCTGAAGAGGTAAATTTTCGCTTCTTAACTTATAGGAAAGTTAAATGGGTAAAAGTCAAAAGAGTTTTTACAATACATTTAGTGCTTTAAAAATTCCCATTTTCCAGGCTGTGGTCCACTGCCTAGATTTCCTGGTACCTAAGCAAGTGTTACAGTTCTGGGAGAAACACAGCCAACAGCTGGCAGGCATTCTGGGCCTTGTTAATGCTAAGTGTGTGTTAACTACACCAGTGTGCCAGAATGGGTACCATTTTTTTAAGCCATGTGGGAAGGGCCAGTGAGCCCCACTAAAAGACAACCCTAAGGCCTGCACTAGATGGATGGGGCAAGGGCAGGGGGAGGGGAGCTATAATGTGCCCTGGAGGAAGAGGGTTTGGGGAAGTGTGGGAGTGGGGGACACCAAGAGAGTACTTTACAGGTGTGGAATGACTTCTGGGAGCTTCCACAAATCAGGCCACTGCACTCAAAAGTGAACAGGGAGTTGAGGGTGGGTGACTTAGTTAGGTGATATCAGAGGGCATGTCTGGATTAGATCAATATACCCACCCATGTGGGAGCCCTGGGCTGGCTAGGTGGCATCAGCCCCCATCTGCCAGGGCACATAAAAGCTAAGGCTGGGGGCCCTGCCTGGTAGGCAGGCAGGGCTAGGCCACAGTATCCATCAGTGAGTGTTGGGGCCAAGAATGGGCTGTGCAGTGACACCAACAGACACGTGAGAGAACCAAGTCAGGGCAGATTCTATAGGGGATATGTGGTTTTACCACTGTGAGTCTGTAGTACTTGCCTGTTTGCATGAGAACTGGGTATTTGCATGTGTTCATCTAGGCTTGACCAAAGAACTAACCAACACTCGTGAAAATTGGGGTTAGAAGCAGGCTGGGCTGGCCCAGACTGCAGCTCCTGTGGGTGTACCCAAGAATAGGGTCTGGGGGTGGGCCAGGCCATAGCACTCCCCAGCACATGCAAAGGCCAGGACTGGGGGCAGACTATGCTGGGCAGGGGCCTAGCACCCACCGGCACAAATGAGATCCAGGTCTGGGAGGGGGCCTGGTAAGGAAACTTGGGAAACTCCTCTGACAGACCGCAGCTCCCACTGATCAGCATGAGACCTAGGGCTGGGGATGGGCCAGACCAGCCTGGGTTATAGCATCACCAGCATGCTCAAGAACCAGCCAGGGAGCAGTCCTGGAAGAGGAAATAAGGGAGCAACCATGCTAGGCTGTGCTTCCCACTTCGAGGCAGACCAGGCTAAACATGGATGCAGTACAACTGGACATACACATGGAGTAAGTCTGGGAGTGGGCCAGACTGAATAAGCCCTAGCACCTGCTGGCACTTAAATGAGCCAGAGTGGGCGCCAGATAGGCTGGGCTAGGTTGTAGTACCTTCCAGTCCACATGAGAGCCAGAATTAAGGCTGGGGGCAACACAGGTCAAGCTGAACTATAACACCTACGGCATGTATGTGTGCTGGGTCTGGGAGTGGGCTAGGCTAGGCCAGTCTACAGCACCCACTGGCAGGTGTGAGAGCAAAGATTGGGTACAGAGTGGGCCAGATTGTACCGCAAAACCTGCCAGTTCACATGTGGGCTGGGACTGAGGGCAGGCTAGGCAGAGTCAGGGTGCAGCACCTGTCAGTGAATGCTGAATTGAGGTTGGCCATGCCAGACTGGGCTGCAGCACGTACCAGCATGTATAAAACCCAGAGCTGGGGGCAAGCCTGGCAGGGGAACTAAAGGGACTGCCCTAGTAAGCCACTGCTCCCATGGGTGAGCATGACAGCTTGGACTAGGGTCAGACCAGGCTGGGCAGGGCTGCAACACCAGTAGGCTTTTGTGAACTGGTTTTGGAGGAGGACTGGGCTAGGCTAGGCTACCACATCCACTGGCACATGCAAGCAAGAGTCAGAAAAAGGTCAGCTGGGGTTTGCTGCAGCATCTGCTGGCAAGTGCCAGGACTGAGTGAAAGTCATGTCAGGATAGACTGCAGCACTCCCTGGCAAACACATGATCCGGGGCTAGGAGTGGGCCTACTTGGGGAACTGTGGACATTTCTCTGCTGGACTCAGCACCTGCTGGTAAGCATGAGAGCCAGGGCTGGAGGCGACCCGGGCTGGACAAGGCAACGACACCTATCAGCATATGTGTGTGCTGGGTCTGGGGGTGGGACAGACTAGCTAAGCTGCAGCATCCAGAGTATGTATGAGAACCGGATGAGAGGTAGGACAGGCTGAACTGGACTGCCACACATGCTAGCACATGCAGGAACCAGGGCTTAGGGCAGGCCTGTTATGGGTTCTTGGGATCAACCCAATTAGGCTGCAGATCCCACTGGATTTGTAGCAGGCTGGATTGGGCAAGGTCATAGCACCTGCCACTTTGCATGGGAGATGGGGCTGGGAATGGAACTGACCAGGTAACTGTATTCACAGGCATGTACATAGGCTGATGTGAGTGACAGAGTGAACCAAACTTCACACTGACCAGAACACATGAGAATCAGGTCTTGGGTGACCCCAGTTGAGGTTTCCTGGGGAACCGTCTAACTCTTGTCACAGGGAAAATAATAGGATATGTAGGTCAACCTGTAGTCCATATGTCAGGACTGGGTTTCCTCTGTTGCTGATGCCTGTATAGTGGACAACATGTCCAGATGCACATGGGGAATATGACAGCCAGCTCATCTAGGCCAGCAGAGTACATCAAGAGCCTCATCAGAGACTAGAAAGCAGAACAGATTGCACAATTCTTCTGGCCAAAATTTATAGCAAGTGTCTGGGTGTGTGGATACATCAAAGAGGACTTTGTCAATCAATAGACCTTGGATTTTCTCAACCCTGGAGTAATGAAATCAACAATATCTCAGAACTACGAAAACCACTCAAGTAACACCCTCAGAACATTCTTCCCCACATTGGGGTTTCTAAGAAGACATCTAATGATCACCCCCCATTCTGGGGTGCTGATACAGTTTGGCAGCAAGGAGCAGCATCCCCAATCCCCGTTCCACACAGACAGAAAAAAAGAAAAAATTGGAAACATTTGTCTCACCCTCCTTCCTCCGTACCTTATTCTACCCTCCCTTCATCAGTGGCTCACTTGAGCATACATCCTTCTCAACCATGTAAACAATGTTAAAAAATAAATACTAAAAATAAAAAATATTTACTTTAAGAATCAAATAAATAAATAAACCTCCCATTAAAGTGTCTGGGCCTACATGATTTGTGTGTGTTTTAGTTTTTGAAGGATTCCACTGAACCCAGCATGTAGAAGATATGATGAATTTGACATCTTAATCCAAATGCCTGTATAAATTCTAACAGTGCACATTGGCTAGGCTGTTAGAGCACCTTAATATAAATTAAGTCAGAGGCAGATATCAGTGCTGATATATATTCAAACAGACAAGGAAAATTAATTGGAAAAATGAGATGGGAAACGATCTCCCATTCATCTTCTTCCTAGCTCATAATTCAACCCTATGTTTCTAAAGATTTAAAAATATTAGAAGGAAGTCTTAATTGATCAAGACTTGGAGCCAAAGAGTCTAACCTCAATAAGTTAATACTATTTGTTGATTCACAGAGCATAGAACACAGCCTTAGACTGAGAAATAGATACACCAATTTCCATCATCCAGGATCACATAATCAGAATGAGGAGACACAGACACAAAACGAAAATTAATGACAGAAAGCAAGAAAAGCTGATCAGTTCCAACTGGGCAGGACGGACACTGTGCTATTGGGTTTCAGAGCAGAAGTGATCACCACAGTGAAGGGGTCTCAGAGGAGGTGATATTTGAGCTTGGATTGGGAACTTGGACCAGTCCTGCAAGCAGTGAGAGTTCTCCACAAGCTTTGGAGTGAGAGAATGATGTTACACGGAAACTGGCGTTGGAGCAGAGTACTCTGGCACAGGACACAAGATGCACTGGAATAGGTAGGAAACAAGCCTGGGAGATAGGCTTGCAAACCCCAGCTGTGACCATGGCTTTGGCCCAGGCATGAAGCAATTTGAACCTGGGCTGAGAGCTGTCTGAGATGGAAACTGTAAGTGACACTGCTGGGAAGAAGAATAAGCAAAGTGTGGAGTTGAGATGCCTGTGAACGACAGGGGCCCAGGACCTGGCCCTGATTACTCACCACTGGCACTGACCAGCTCTCTGAGCACAGCAGTTGCTCAAAGGGTTGCTCCCACATCTGACTGAGCAGCCCTTCCCTCCCCACTCTTGGATAGAGCAAAGTTTCCCAGAATTCTAGGCTCTCGGTGGAAGTCCCAGACCATCCCAAGAATGTAGCCCTGCCTTCTGAACAATGAAAGGAACATTTGAGGCAGGGGAGTTAATTACGAAAGACTAGTTGACAAACAAGTCCTAGGGCACCCCCTGACTTCTCTAATTCCTTTGGCATCAGTCCCAAAATGGAATTTCATCTTGACATGTGCTAACAGGTATCTATCATTTGTCTACAATTTAACTTGGATCATTCAGTTTAGATCACAGATTTTTGCCTCTTTCAGATTTTTGCAGTGATTTTTTTTTCTGGTACCTGGTCCCCTTAAGCATCTAATGTATCCATTCCCCCTTTTCCTAACAGCCCTTTTTAGCTCTCCCATGTCAACCCAGAGGTCACATGCCTAAGTTTAGCTAACCATGGCATTCTATTTCCCTGTCCTTGATAGCATATACTCCTGATTCAAATATCCCCCAAAGGTAGATGCTCATAAACATTTCATTCGTATGCAATAAGTTCCCTCTATTGTTTTAGTCTGTTTGCACTTGCTAAGTCCCTGATGCAGACTTTCTGTTTCATTGTGCTGTTGTGGAAAGAATTCTCAGAAATGAAGCAGAACATACTCATTTTAGGCGCCATTCTGGGGACCTAGAAACCTCAGGCAAAACTCCACCTCACTCTGGGCTTCTGGTTCTTCCTCAGTTACACAAGAAGGAGCTCAAGCCAATGCTAATGATCCTTCTAGCTTTGACACACAAATCTACAAAGCTCACTGCACTGCTAAAGCTCTAGCAAACTCAACTTGTGGCTCTAGCTTTATCAGATACCACATCATGGTCCATGAACACCACATGGTGGACTAGGTAAGTCACTTCCAATCAGATTGAGGAAGTAAATATGGGTCCAGACTTGTGAATATGCATTGATATGAGTTGATTTTCCCTGTATTATTACACTAATATAGCCCTTCATAAGCAGTCATAAGTCCATCATCATGCTAATTAAGTGTATCCTGACATTGTAGGTATGGACAATGGCATGGCAAAGGGTCCAGCATCCTATTGTCAAGATATATTTAACAGCTTCATTGGGAGTTCATCTTTAAATGGATATGATAATCTCTATTACATAGTTACTAATCATCCCCTTAAATAAAAAAGACACAAGACAAAATCAACACAGGAAGAAAAATACAAAATGTACAGCAACATGAATTTAAATAACATACTGCTGAATGACCAATGTGTTGCTGAAGAAAAGAAAAAGAAAATCAAAAGCCTTTTTGAAGCAAATGATGCTACCATACATAAATATTCTTTTTTAAAGATGTATTTATTTTTATTGGAAAGACAGATATACAGAGAGGAGGAGAGACAGACAGGAAGATCTTCCATCCAATGATTCACTCCCCAAGCGGCTGCAATGACCAGGGATGTACCAATCCAAAGTCAGGAGCCAAGAGCTTCTTCCGGGCCTCCTGTGCGAGTGCAGGATTCCAAGGCTTTGGGCCATCCTCAACTGCTTTCCCAGGCCACAAGCAGGGAGCTGGATGGGAAGCAGGGCTGCTCGGATTAGAGCCAGTGCCCATATGGGATCCTGGTGCATGCAAGGTGAGGACTTTAGCCACTAGGCCATCGTGCCGGACTCCTGTACATAAATATTCTGAAGGAGTTAGTGACATAGAGGTGACAACTGGTCATGCTGAGGGGAATAGGAGAAAAAGGAACCTTACAGATTTCAGCTTTGTGAACCACATTCTGCGAGGAAAACAACAGGGAAAGGCCATTGCATAGCAAAGAAAGAAACAGAAAAGGGAACAAAGTTTTCCTGAATCGCTGCTCAAGCTGGGCTCTTCATTTATACAAACACTTGGAAAAGCATAAGGGGCAGCACTCGGAAAGAAAGGGAAAGCATCATCTAGGAGAGATGCCTGTGGGTTTATGTTCTTGGCCTCATATAACAGAGCAATCTGCCCACTGTCCGAAGAATATTCAAAAGAGGAATCATGACATCACACTGCGAACAGGCCAGCAGCATCCAGATCTTGGTACACCCCGAGACTGAAGATCTCACTTTTCCTGTTAGAGATGGCAGCAGATCCATTTATACCTAAATCCAGAAATTTCCCGCTGCAAGCTCACTCCATTGGTTGTCTGCTTTAGGGCTCCTCCAACACTGCGGAAACTCCAGCCAACGAAAACTCAGAAACACTAACCCTAACCCTAACCCTTTGAACCATCCTTCAACCACCAAGAGCCAATGAGTTAATGCTCTAGTCCCTTTCTATACCCCGACAGCACATACCTCATTCACCTTCATCTTGGGTTCTCCTCCTCCTCTGTCTCAGCTTCCCGCTCCATCTCTCCCACTCCTTGGGATCACAGCTAATTTAACCCATATGCACTCAGTCTTTGATATAGACTGTGTTCACAGAAACCCAGATCAAGACAGAGACAAGCCAGCCTAGACAGTGACTGTCAGAAGCATGAGCGTGTGTTTCTTTTAAAGCCATGAAATGATAAACAAATGGAACAGATCTCAGCTTGTGTCTGTAATGACCAGCAGCTGCGCCATGTCCTATGGGCCAGAAGTGTGACAGTGAAAGGATTCAAAGACCTCAGCTATAAATTTCCCTTAACAGAGTGAACATGTAGTGCTAAGTTCTCAGAACTCTAAATTAAAAACACAAACAGTAGGCATGAGCCCCATCCACACTGCAGCGTACTCACACACCCTCTTAAGAGCTGACCCATTATAGGCACAGCCTGTGACAAAGTAAAGTACAACAGAATATTTAATCTCCCTGTTTGACTCATCACCATATTTTAAAAAACAAGTGATCTAGCAGATATGAAATTTCATCACAGTAGGAGCTGAGCCTAAATTTACAGTAAGCTCATTCAGTCATTTATGCTATTGGCTAGTGCCTGGAGACATCTGAGTTAGCAACTTCAGATCCATCATATTTAGGAGAAATCATTTTTTGTCTTAATCCACTCATTTGGATTTTCCAGTTGGTCCCCATGTTGCCTGCTTCCCAATTCCCTACCTCTCTTCCATGTTGAGTATCTAGTGGTTTTGCTGTTGACCAATGCCTGCATCAGCAACACCTATTTTCTCCAATAACAGGCTCTTATGTTTGGAAGAATGGTGGAAGAATGGTGACCCTGGGAAGGCTAAGCAGCTCTCTTCATTTTCCTATCCTAGCTGGGACTCTGAACCACTGATGCGAGTCATTAACTCCACCAAATTCTTAAGAAGACCAGAAGGGGATTTCCAAAGCCCAGAAAGGAATACAGCAGTCAAAGTCTGACACCACCATTCCCCAAGGACATCAGCACTTCTGGGTCACCTGGCTCGTTCCCTCTCCCTTGTCCATGGCTGACCACGTTGCCCAGGTTCTGTTGTCCCTCTAACACCTTTTTTGCTTTGGTGCCTCTCACTTCAAAGTGCTAGCTCCCAAAGCCTGATGCTTGCTGCTTTTTTTCCCTTTTGGAAATCAACTGTTAACCACATTTTGCCATAGGACTTTTTTTTTTATCATTCCAACTGGTTTTTTTTTATTAATTATTTTGCATTATGTGACAGTTTCATAGGCTCTGGGATTCCCCCCACCCCTCCCCATACCCCTCCCCCACGGTGGACCCCCCCCACCCCGTTGCAGCATTACAGTTCACATTCAATCAAGATTCTTCCCTTGCAAACAGATGCCATGCACATAGTCCAGCTGCTCATTGTCCAGATGGATTGAACAGCTTCTTGGGGAGACTATTTAGCTGCGATCAACCCCTAGTGGTTTTAATATTTCTCTAGTTATGAATCACTGCCAGTCTTGCCACTCCCAGCTCGATGCGGTCGTTGCAGAGTTCACTGGTTGACATTGTCCATCATAGAGTCTTCATTCGCCCAGTTTTCGCTGCCAACATATATCTGAGATGGTTGATTGACCCGTTCTGTCCTCTGTCTTTTCTTGGCTAGGGTTCTGAGTCCAGCTGGTCATCGCCACAATCAGCTTGTAGGTGCAATTCCTGGGCTGATTTGTTTTCGGACTTGAGTTGCTCTGGAACCCGTGGGTGTTGCAGACTGGGTTGGTTCTGCCTAGCACGTACTCGGCACTTGCGTCAACCAGTGGGGGCTGCAGCCTAGTCGGGGCGACCCACAATAACCCCCACTAGGCCCGCCCCCTATCCTGGTTTGCCTGTGTGTATAGCAGACTAGTCCAGTCTGTCCCACATCCCATTTACTCTTGTATTTGTCCCTGGGTTTTAAAGCTTAGTTCTAACTAACCAGCTCAGCCATCCAGCCCCCACAGATGTAGGACTACGTGTTAAATCTTCCTTACATATTTAATAATATAATTGTTTTAATGGTTTGATAAGGTAATCTTTACTCTCTATTCAGCAACTTTAAATATTTCCCCTATTTATCCACAGGGTTACCTAAGAATTTTTTCAAGCTAGTAGGGGAGGTCTATTAGTCTATTTCAGCGTTAACTGACACACTGACTTTAGCCCTACCCTGAATGAACTGCCTCTATTTCATTTAACCACAACAAACACATCCTTTGCCATCCTTAAAGGTCATCAGAGATCAACATTAAAGGGAATAAAGTGGAGCACGAAAGTGAACACGGACGCTTTGCATTCTGTACCCAGTGTTCATTCAAAGCCAAGGAATTCGATATTAGCCTTGAAGGCAGAGTGGTCTGAATGCCAGATTGATACCCACACTCAGATTCCCTTCCTTGCTTTTCCTCTACTCCACTGCAATGTTTTTAAATATCAGTGTGAATAGAAATTAGAATACAGGGCTGTAGCTTTTATGGGTGATATAAGGGCTTTTCAAGGGCAATTCTTAGTTGATATGAAATTCACGTTAGGTGTTGATTATAGAACCTAAAAATATCACTCCTAAGATGTGTCTCTTCTGTTTGGAAAGCTTTCTTCAACATGAATTCTGCCAACAGACTAGAATTTCTAAATGGCTGCAAATTTTTAAACAGCAACTTTTTTCTCCTCATTTTCTTTAGTTTTACTACCCTTGGAAAGGGAACACAGCCCCGCAGAAGTAGCATAGAATGGAAAGTCCTCCTCACCCTGAAGGCACTGCTGGGCAGCGTCTCTGGGGCACAGGTAGGGCGAGGGGCAGCAGCAGCAGCTAGGCTTTCTTTCCTAACCAGCAGAGTGACTTTGACTGCAAAACAGAGTATCACTCATTCCATCTTCGCAGTTTGGAAGTTCAGATCTCCTTGGGCCCGTCATATGTGTCCTGAATTTCCCAACTTTATATCAAGCCTTATTCACCTGTCACTGCTTATGCTCCTGCTCAGGTTCGTGGTAAATGGTCTGTTTCTGTCAATGACGTTTTCATCTTTTTCAAGGAAAGGCCCATTAGACAAACCCAATGGGACAAGTTCAGAGAGTTTGTCAGTTCCCGTAACTTTCAGGTTTAGCTGTGCAGTGGGGCACAGACCTGAAACAGACTTGTCAAGACAGACAGCATCTTATGGAGGAAGATTATCTCAATGGAAGAAACGTGTGGTGGTGAAAAACACCAGGATACCAGCACTGCAGCCTGGTGGGCTGAAAAGACAGTCTGTGACGGAATCAAAACATGTCAGAGTCTCACTTCCCACAGTGGGATGGGAAGAGAATGGTACAATAGTTTTGGGGGTGATTATTAAGAGGCTGGTATAAACAAGAAAGCTATGATTTCTACTTAATATTTATTTTTAGTTTCTTAACACATCAATAATTGCTAGTTACTGGTAAGAGAAATGATACTTCGTTTCTTATTTCATTGAGAAACCAGGGAGCTCTACATCTTGTTGCCAGACTGAGTAAGCTCCCCATTCACCTCCAGTCTCAACACCCCCAGCCTCCCCTTCTGTGATGGACAAACTGGACTGTAGTCAGAGGTCAACCCGAGCTCTCATTCATGACAATCTTCCCCATATTGTTTCACCAACCACTCAATCTTTCTCTTGGTCCTGAATTATCCATTTCCATTCCTCTCTACTTGATCATTCCTTTCAGTTTGCAAACATATTCTAGCAGTTCCCATTAAAAAGATAACCCATCTGCTCCACTTCCATCCAGCTTCCTGCTTGTTTCCTGAGAAACCAGTGGAGGATGACCCAAAGCCTTGGGACCCTGTACTGTGTGGGAGACCCAGAAGAGGCTCCTGACTCCTGGCTTTGGTTCAGCTCATCTCCGGTCGTTGCGGCCACTTGGAGATGCACCAACAAACAAATCTTTGTCTTTGTATCTCCTGTAAATCTACCTTTCCAAATAAGTAATCTTTAAAAAAAATACAAGCCATCTTAACTCCATGTCTTTCATTTTTCTGTTTGCCCTTTTAGTAAAGTGCTTTCAGCTTCCTTGTCTTCCCATTTTTTGGACAGCATCTGTGATACAGTCATTGGAATTACTGAGGTCACCAATAATTTCCACATAATAATATCCAATACTTAATTATACTTAATTTTCCCTAATTGGTTATTCTATATAATACTATTTTATGCTGATTTGATCATTGCCTATCTCCACCACCCTTCATAACAGAAGCAATTCTCATGGGAAAATATTAACTTTGCTCTTTTTCCCTTGTATCCCCAACTCCCAGAACAAGTAGCTTAAGCTCAACAGGGTGCTACAGAATGTCTGTAAAAGGAGAATGACTGTGAGCATTGACAAACCACCCAGAGAAGGTAGAGCCAAGGTTCTTCAGAAGTAGCAGCAGGAAAAAGTATCCATGAAAAGTAATATTAAGGAATGTCACAAAGGCTGTTCTAATAACATGTTCTTTCTGTTTCAAGGAAGATCAGACCTTCATGAGATAAGAAGAGCTAAAGGCCGGTAGATGGAAGAAGGTATGTTGAAGAGACTTCTTTCCAACCCATTCATAGAGTTCACTATTACCCTGATACCAACATCAGACAAAGACATTACCAAAAAACTATAGACTAATTTCTCTCATGAACATAGATGCAAAAATTTTGAACAAAATTTTCGTAAATCAAATGTAACAGTATTTTCGTAAATCAAATGTAACACCACAGGTGGCTGTTACAGCAGCCTAGTGGCTAAAGTCCTCACCTTGCATGCACCAGGATCCAATATGGGTACCACATCATATTCCAGCTGCTCTGCTTCCCATCCAGCTCCCTGCTTGTGGCCTGGGAAAGCAATTGAGGATGGCCCAAAGCCCTTGGAATCCTGCATGGGAGGCCCGGAAGAAGTTCCTGGCTCCTGGCTTCGGATCAGCTCAGCTCTGGCCATTGTGGCCACTTGGGGAGTGAACTAGCAATGGAAGATCTTTTTCTCCTTCTCTCTTTCTCTCTTTCTGCTGTAAATCTGCCTTTCCAATAAAAATGAACAAATCTTTAAAAAGAGACATCATAGCTTGTGATTTTGAAATAAAATGAACATATACCATTGTAATTTCTTTTGAAAAGAAAGAAGGAGGAAGGTGAATAGGGAACACAGTCACAGAGGGTAAGGTGGAAATATCATCATACTCCTCAATCTGTATTATGAAATTTGTTCACTTTATATAAATACATTGTTTTTTTAAGAGAGAAAATAATGCATCATAATCAAATAGTATTTGTGGCAAGGATCCAAAGTTGATTTGAGATATGAAAATCAATCATTGTTGTTCACCATACTAACAAAGCAAAAATCATCTGATCACTTAATGTATGCAGAAAAATCATTAGCAGAATCTATCAAGTATTCCCAACAAGATCTCTCATCTGAGTACAACATTTTTGTCCTTAGGTCATGAATAAGTCAAGAATATCTGCTGTCATCAGTCTGACTGAATAATAAATTAACGGTTTAGCCAGTGCTATAATGCAAGAAAAAGGAGAAAGGATCAATTAGAAACCAGGCTTAATAGCCCTTATTCTTTAATGATATGATTGTCTATGTACAAGTTGAGCAGAATCTGATCTGTGCGTTAAGTGGCTTTTAAATAACTATCAGCATTTTCGTGCTGGGTGATGTGGATTCTGGTGTGATAAGAACTTTGAATGTACTTCTGCTCCTCTTGAGAATGTTACACTACACCTTCTCAGACCCCTATGCATGAGTCTCTGACCTCAGCTGATGGAATCCCAACAACACACAACCTAAGAGACTGACAGACACTTTGAGAAGTTCCTTCTTTAAAGACCACACACACGGGCTATGACACGACTTCGACTATCAACCTTTGAGCAAACCTCCAAAACTCTGCAAGTCAACAGTGGCTCGGCCCTGTAGCATCCAGGAGTCTCTGCTATTCTTCCTCAGCCATGTATACTTTGACTTCAGTTAGACTTTTGCCTTCCAGAATGGCCTATTTCCAACACACCTGGAGTGGCCAGATTTTAAGAATTGGACTCTAACAAAATTGGCTCTCACTCTCTTTGAAAGTAATGTAAACTCGTCTGCTGTGAAATTTGTTCTTGTTATTCCACTTCCCTTTTCATACTTAAACCTTTTAAAATCGGGGCTAACACTGCTGAAAAGTAGATTAAGTAGCTGCTTGCAACACTGACATCATCTCTTGTACTGTTTTAAGTCACAGCTTTCTGTTTCTGCTCCAGCTTCTTGCTCATGCACATGGGAAGATGGAACATGGCCCAAGTACTTGGGCTCCTGCAAGCCTGTGAGGCACCAGGAAGGAGGAAGGAAGGCCTGACTCTTGGCTTTGGACTGGCTCAGAAACGAGTGTTGTAACTGAGTAATGAACTGATGAATGGAAGATTTCTTTTTTCTCTGTGTATGTGTCTTTTCCTGTCTCTCTCCTCTCTCTTTCTGACTCTCATGTGCGTGCTTCTTCCGCTTTTCAGATAAATAATTTTAGAAATTTATCTTTTGTTGCTTCTGACGCATGCAATGCTTTTGCATTTTTGTGGGGTGCAGCGTAATATTTCAGGACATATACAAAAAAGACACCTATCAAACCAGTCCACAAAAGAAAAGAAAAATAACTCAGAGTGTTCGAAGTAAAGTATAAATTAATTTTGAAATACTTGTGCCATTGTTCAATGGAGTTCAATGTGATTTGCTTTTCCAAGTACACTCAGAAATATGAGAGATTTATAACACAAAATGACAGAATACATCTAGTTATAGAGTATTCATGTGGCCAAGGAGGCCATATAAAATATGCCCAGTTAAATCCGACTTTCAGGTGATATACAAATACTGCTTTAACATAAGTATGTCTCAAATTATTGTAAAATACTATTACTTATGTATGTAATAGAATCTAATAATTATACAATAAAGGCATTACTAAAATTATCTAATAATACATCATACTTAATATTCAAATTTACAGTCTCATTTGCTAAATCTGGCAATTGCACACCCCTATAGGGCCAATCATTCTGTCACTTTTGCAGACTTGTCCCACCACTTGACAAAGGTTTTGCTGAGGCAGTTAAGACATAAAAGGGAGATAGGGAAATTTTTGAAAAATAAAAGCTAAATGACCCACTTACTTTTTATGAAGGAGGGCTGGTTTACTTCCAAACCTCTTCAAACCCTACCTCCACCTCTCACAGCTTCTCCTTGTGGTTCAGAAACAGAGAATTGTGCAGTGAAATCCCTTGCATTTCCTCTTCTTGATTTACCCTGATCTGAAAACCAGCAGTAGTCTTACCACTAGAAAGAAAACAGGTAATGGGTTACGACTGAATTCTTTGGGTGAAGTGTTGAGGAAGACCTCTCACAAGGTGTCAAACAGAGACCCAATAGATAAAAAAGAAGGCAGCCATGGAGGGTGTAAAGGGGGAAGAAGAGGGAGAAACAGACAGCAAGAGAGGGATGGAATTGCATGTGTGTGTGTGTACACACATTTGTGTCTGTGTACACACATTTGTGTCACAAAGACTGAAGATTTGGGGGCCAGGTGATACAATGTATGCAAAATGTTTAACGGAGATGGAGGATTCCATACTGACCTGGTTTTTTCACAAAAACAAAATAAACCAGGTTGTGAATAAAATAAAACCTTGACAACTGGGGCAAAAGGAAGACTAATCCATAAATCGTTCTCTCTGAAACAGGTTAAATGATGACTTGAAAGACATGCTAAGTGAGAAAGAAAGCACAAAGATTGAGAATAAGCACAGCTTGGAGTTATGATCCAATTAGCGCTATTGTGAAACTGATCACAATAATATCTGGTACTGTATGCAGTACTATCTTGACGTAAAGCAGTGTGCTAGACTGAATTGTGGGCCCTTGAGATTCGTATGTGAAGCTTAATGTTACTGTATGAGATTATGTGGGACTGACTACCCTGTAAGAGGAAGAAGGCCCTACACATTCCCACTACCACACAGAGAAGAAGCCATGTAAGCATATGTGAAGATCACATCCACGAACCAAGGCAACAGGCCTCACCAGAAGCTGGCTTTGCATGTGTCCCAATCTTTGACTCTCAGCATCCAGAGCTCTGGATGTTTGATGTTCAAGCTACACAGCCCATGGTATCTTGTGATAGTAGCCTGAGCTAAGACAGGAAGGAAAGAACTAAAATCTGGAGGTGCACCAACATATCCATTTTAAAAACCTCATTGTGTGAAATGGCTATAGTTAATTGACATTAAGTACAATATGGAGCAATAAAGAAAAACAAAGTCACTGAAAAGAATGGGCAAAACCGACCCTTCAATTAGTGAAATCAATAAACAACAACAAAACCTCTTTTCTAGTATGAGCCCAGGCCTGGGTTTCCAAAGTCCTAAATATAAGAAATTGATCCTCAGATACCAAGCACCTCATCTGGAGTACAGGCATTTAATTAACAAGGGCAAGTCCTCAGTACTACTTGAGAGATTTGGATGCTAAACTGGTAAATTCTTAGAACATCATGAATTTGTCCACCCTCTCTCTTTTTACTGAATTATGAAGAAAAAAATAGATGAAAATCTCTTGTTTAAGCTTCATTTATTTAAGGCATCACATTAGGGAATGGGAATATATGTGACTTAAAGCTATGGGAGACAAGGACATACAATTGCATAAGGATTGAGGTTCAAAAAGTTCAAGCAAGGCAAATCTGGATTTGAAGATATATCATGTGAATGACTGATGTAAGATGGAATGAACAAATACACATATTGACTAACGGATGTGTGAGTGAGTGAATGAATGAATGAATGAATGAGACTGTTACAGAGGTTCACAGGAGAGCTGAAGCCCTGGAACATGAGCCTCTGGCTGTTGGACTCATTTGATCGCAGGCATTGACTCTTTTCTGGTAAGTTGATGGCCACTATATGCAACTTCTCCACTGGGAATATCAGAAAAATGGACATCTTTTTTGCTTTTTGCTTTCCCAAGAGCCTAGAATTTCAGCTTTCTAACTGGAATTGTGACAATCCTATGGACTCTTGGTTAATTCTCTGAGCTCTGTCCTGTTCCCCTTTCATCACTGACTAATTTATTCAGTTATGTATTCAAAAATATTTATTAAGTGCTTACCATATGCCAGGTACTGCTCTACAATCCGAGGCTACATAATTAAGTAAACATGCTTCAGCTGCTACTGAGGAAGGACAGAAAATGAACCAACCAACAATAAGCAGGACATCAATCGTAAATCCTACAGAGAAAAGATGGAAATGAGGGATAGAGTGTGGTCCATTTGTAAGTTCAAGATGTTAAAAAGGTGATAAGCTGGGGACCATTGACTGGGATCCTGATCATTAAGCAAAGACCTGGAGGAACAGCACGAGTTGCCCACACAGTCATGAGGCAGGGGTTGGGAGGGGAGGAGGACACACGCCAGGCAGAGAGGGAGCTGAGCTCTGTGCTAGGAGGACATCTGGCATGGAGGAACAGTAAATGCACCACTGCATCAAAAGGAAGGGGGAAGCAGGGTAAAGCAACAGCGGGAAGCAGGGGAGGAGAGTCCTGAAGGATATTTTTCATCCTGATGAGGATTATGGCTTTTACTTTGAGTCATTACAGGGGTGATATTTTTATACTTTCTTTGGTTTTCGAGTGTTATGTATTTTTATTGGATACATAGAGAGGAGGAGATATAATGAGAAAGATCTTCCATACGCTGGTTCACTCCCACAGTGGCTGCAATGGTCAGAGCTGTGCCAATCTGAAGCCAGGAGTCTGGAGCTTCCTCCGGGTCTCCCACACAAGTGCAGGGTCCCAAGGCTTTGGGAAGTTTTCGACTGCTTTACCAGGCCACAAGCAGGGAGCTGGATGGGAAGTGGAACTGCCGGGACATGAACTGGCACCCATATAGGATACTGGCACATGCAAGGTGAGGACTTCAGCCACTAGGCTACCACACCAGGCTCATTTTTATACTTTCATCAGCTTGCTCCAACTTTAGTAGGATTTCTTTAAACAGGGTTGCTCTTGCTACTGGATTGAGACTATGGAAGGTGAAGCTGGCAAACACGGAAGCAGAGAAGCCAATCTGGATAATCTAAAGAAGAGAGGATGGTGACTTGGACGGAGTGTTAGTGGCAGATACAGTGAAAATATCACATTTTAAATATAATTGGGTAGTAGGGTCAATAACATTGGATGCTCATTTGGCTGTGGCTTTCCAATGAGGAGACTCTCCTTAGTATACCGCCTGGCACCAATGCTAACATTTCTACTACTTCTTGTGCTAACACTACTTCTTGTATTTTGTATTAATATATCTTATACTAAAGAATCACAATTAACTGACCAGTGCCATTTGAATTGGAACCCTCCTGGCACTGCCAGAACCTAACCAGTTCTTCTCCCATTTATTTGTGACTTGGGCTCTCAGTTACTCTATTTCTGCACCTCACACTGCTTCCCCACTCCATTTCCCACACAGTCCAGGGTCCATCCTATAACTCTCCTTTTCTACCTTTCCCATCTGCAATTAGGACAGAACAGGATGTAAACAATGGAGTTTCAAGGGGGAAATATTTTTAATGGATATAAGTAAGTCAAAGAGTCATAAAAATTATTCCAAAGCAGGATGACTGTGCAGGGGAAATACTGATGCACTACTCTTAGCATAGAATTGATTAGTACACACTGTTAGATATTGACACTTTGCATTTTTTAGATTTATACCCAATTTTATTCTTCAAGTTTTCGAAATGTTTTAGGTCAAAATGAGATTGATACCAAGAATAAATAGGCTATCTCAAGGCAGTGGATCTTGTAATCTCTTAGTCCTGGCTGTGGTTGTTTAAAGAACAAAGAAAGAAAAAAGGGTGAGAGGAAGATGGAGCAACAACAAAAACAAAAGAACAATCCTGTCCCATCAGCTATTTCGTGAAAACCAGTAGTGAATTACTACCACATTCTATACTATTTATCTAGCTTTCAAAAACAACCCCAAACATGAATCTCCTATGTATGGATTTATGATTTGAACAAGAATGTCTAAAAGTAACAACCGCAAAGAAATCCTCACAAAGAATGAGATTGAACATGTTAACTCTAAACAAACCATCCTGGGGGTACTAAAAAGGAAACAGCACAAAAACACTGCTGCAATAGATCCTGTGTTCCTCCTTTTTGGATTAATGATCAAGATTTCCAGACACTCAAAAATGCTGAGGGCTGTGTGTGCACATGTTGTTGTTTTAAAGGGTCTAATACTATAATTCTCACATGTGGAAATTTTCCACTGACTTCAGTTTTGCTAGTATGAACCACCAAATCCTCAAAGATTATGCCAGGACCATGTGGAGACCTACTTCCAACCTCCTGGTGGAATAAATTACAAGATACGATGAAGCAGTTATTTTCTGGGGACTTATTATGTTTTTTATTACTCCCACAAACAAATGCAAACCATCACAAATTAAATAGATTCCTCAAGGTCCTAAGGAGGATTCGTATGCAGTTCTTGTGTGCTCAGCGGTTGTGTTGCAAGAGAAATTAAAGGGTCAGCTTCAGGCAGAGCATTTATTTTAGTGATAGGATATGAATGGGAAGTCCAAAGTTTGAGGGCTTTACCCTGAAGAGATTCTGCTGGAGGAGAAGTGACATGGTGGGTGCTATAATTTGAGTATGGATTACATTGCCCCTACCATGGATTTGTGTGTTAAAAGTTTAGTTCTCAGCGTGGCAATGTGTGAGGTGATGGAACCTTTAAGAGCTGGGGCTTACTGGGAAGTAATGAGTCTTTGGGGTTGCTGCCCCTAGGACTCTGGTTATTTCTTGTATGATCAAGCTTTTAATAAAGAGCCAGACTGACCCCTTCCTGTTCTCTGGCTCTTTAGCTCACCGTGTGTTCTCTCCCATCACTCGTACTTCCACAGTGATGCCATCAGACACCATGTCATTTAGCCAGAGGGCTTGGCAGAATCAGTGTCATGCTCTTTACCATGAAGTCCTAGCTCAGGTGATTTGTCGTAGCATCAGAAACAGACTAGCACAGTGCATGAGTACCAGTTCAGCCCCTTTTTGGCTTACATGCCTCCCTCTGGGCATTTCCACATACCTAAAGGGGAGAGTTTTCCATAATGACAGATACCTTAAATGTAGCCACTTCCCTCTTCACCTTCATGATTAAAATTATCTTTAAAGCTACTGTTCCACAGGACACTCCTCTTCACCAATGTCCCTAGTGATGATATCTTCTCTGGCATTTTTCTTTTCCTGAATAAATGAAAATGGCCAGATTTGCTGTCAACTAGAGTAGCTGATACTGCATCTGTTAGTTTGAATTTGTGCAACTGGGGACTTGGAACTCAAAACTCAAACTGCACCTGGACAGCATCTCCACGCATGGCCAACTTATCTACTAGCAACAGCAGGCGTAGCACTTAGAGCCAACAAATGTTGTCTCACACAGTCCTGTCTCCACCTTTGCCTTCATTTGGTGACAAAGAAAAAAAAAGCAAGAATCCCTGATGACCAGTCCTTATAATGGATACAACTGAAAAGTCATAAATGTAGGGTGGCCAGTGAAAGCACCTGCCTTCATTTTTGCCAACATGTATCTAACTCTATTCCTGATCCTCACATTATATTAGCTGATCAGAAATACATGGTGGCGATCAACTTTGGGGGTGTCCATTCAACCACAGTTGGTGCCAACTCTAAGTTTGTGACAAAATGCAAATATGGGTGACAAATAACTTGTTCAGGTCTAAAGTCTAGCTAATGTGGTCCCAGAAATTAATGGGCTCCATATTCTTTCACACACCTCTGGCTAGAAATTATAACTGAAGTCAGAAGTTACAAGCCTCAGTGAGCAAATTAATTAGAAGCCTTGAGCATTTGGGAGAGAGTCAACACAGGTAGTTGAGCAGACAAATCTTTGGGTTAGAAATTATATCTTTTAAAGAAAGAAATTACATCTCAATGATAAGAAAATTATTGCTAAATTGGTACATAACTTCCATAATTTAGGTCAATCCATTGCTTCAACATCAATGCTAAGTCTAAGCCTGTTCCCTACTGCATTTAATAATATTTTAAAATTAATAATTTTCAATAGTCTCAGGGAATGTTGTCTCACAACTTTACAACTATAAATGTTTCATATGGAAAACTATATATGTAGAAATTTATTACTGCAGCTGGTAGTTCATAGGGGATAACAGCAAGTGTTGACTTACTATAATCTCTATTTGTCATAGTATGTTGAGATAAACCACCAATCTTGTGATAATTAACTCACTATTAATTCACAGCTCTAGGTCTAATCTATGTTAAAAGGGTTGTGTATTCTCTTAAAGAATATTGCCAGAGGCATTCCTGTTCATAAGATTTATTTTCTACATATAATTAAAGTTGTGAATAATGTATCTTTTAAACACAATGAGAACTTGTTTGCCACATTAGTAACAAGACTTTAGAGATGCTACCATTTCCAGTCCAGTTAATGATGTCTTCGCATTTATTTTCAAATCAAGTAGGTAAAGTGAAAATGAAAAGAAGATCACTCAAAGGGTAATTTTCATGAAAAAGTGATTAAGTTGGGCAAGTGGAATTATACACAAAAACAGCCTAGCCCAAACAGAGAAGCATGATAGGTGCTCAACAAATGCTCATCAAATCTGATTCACAACAGTTGAAGTCCCCTTGTATTCATCAGCTTCTCATTACTGAGAAATATCCCCTAGAGGAGCTTCTTCAGAAGGAACCACGTTCATTTCAGCCTAGAGGTTTGAAGCTTTAGTATAAGTTCAGGCAACCCCATTGCTTCAGGCATCTGGTGAGTTCAGAGGATGTCCATGGCCAATCACGTGCTAAGAGGGAGATGAAGACGCTAGAGCAAACTTGGCCTAATACCCATCCCTCTCCTGAGGATAACCTCCAGAAGATGTGCCCCACATGACCTAAAGACCACCAGATCTACTTTCTAGACATCACACCCCCACCCTTAATCTGCTCTTCATCTGCACAAGGCTTTTGGAACTAAGCACCCAAAACATGAGCCTCTGGGAACCACCAGAACTATTAGCCAAACCACAACAGTCTTTATACTAAAGACAATCTGTTGCTAGAGACAAAGAAAGCAGAGAAAAGTCAAGACACAGGAGTATGCTTTGCAAAACTATTTAGCCCTACCCTAGGCCTTAAGTCCCCTTTCCATTTCCAAGAGGAAGCTGTGAAAAGGCATGGTTCCCTAGGAGGGAGAAAACAGCGCTGTTCCTTCTCTAACTCATTTCACCTTCCTCAAACACATCTGGAACTTTTGTCAGGTGCTGCTGCCTGGGCTGGTTCAGGATGCTAGCGCTCCCCTCATGAACGCATTCTTCTATTGAGCCACGGGCTAACATTTCACAGGTATTCCCCACACCCCTGTTCCCAAATTTACATACCCAATGGGTAGGACTTCTGTGGGAGTATAGATGCTAACAGCTCTCTCCACATTAGCTAATTCAGGTCCTCCACTACCAGGGAGGGGCTCCTTGCCTAAGTGCACACTCTTCCCCAGATGGGATGCCTAGAGGGAGTGGCACTGCTGGGCAGCATTCACTCCAGCTCTCCACCAGCCTGGCACCTCACTTCAATGTCCGCACATGCTTGATCCTGCTTCAGCTTCCTTCCCTGAGCAGCAGTTTACTTTGGAGAAGCATCCTGAAGCAGTTCTTTGGTATTTCAGTCTCCTCATGAAACTACTGCCAAATGATTCATGCTGATCAACAAATACAGGTGGAGGCATAAAGACAACTGGAAACTCATTAGACTCCAGGAGTGGCCCTGGGTGGTTTGGCAGTGAGAAGTGAAACTATTCCTTAAAATCAGAACTTTGGCAGTCCTGGCGCGGTAGCCTAGTGGCTGGGTCCTCTCCTTGCATATACCAGAATCCTATATGGTGCCAGTTTTAATCCTGGAGGCCCCACTTCCCATCCAGCTCCCTGTTTGTGGCCTGTGAAAGCAGTCAAGGACATCCCAAAGCCTTGGGACCCTGCATCAATGTGGGAGACACAGAAGAAGCTTAGGGCTCCTGGCTTCTAATCGGCTTAGCTCTGGCCATTGTGGCTGCTTGGGGAGTGAATCAACGAACAGAAGACCTTCCTCTCTGTCTTTCCTTCTCTCTGTATATCTGACTTTCTAATTAAAAAAATATAATAAAGTCTTTTAAAAACAAGAATTTTTAAAAGTTAGACTTTTGGCAAAACTTGGAATTAGCATAAAGGGCTTCACTGAAGCCCTGACGGGCCACAGGACCCCAGAGAGATGAAAATCGATGGGCCCACAGACCCAATGAGAGGTTCTAGGTACCAGAATCCAGTGGGGGCTTTAAAAGGCAGAAATGCCCGGGACTGTCCTATTGATTCAGTTTCAACAGTACAGAAGTTCTTGAAGTGATTCATAAGCATCTTGGTTTCAGTTGTTACACTCATGAGCTCTAAAGAACTTTCATCCTCTGAAGTTCTCCTGTTCTGTGATAACCCCAGGTAAATCAAACAGGGTCTCTGCCGTTCAAAGTAAGAAAAGCAACTTTGGCCTTCATAGTAATGAAGGGGCTTATTTTTTAATTAATCACATAATACCACGGACTATACTCTCTTCCAAAAATCAAATAAATTATAGAGACACTGAAGATCCTGTGGATTTTCCCCTGCGGCAGAATGAAAGAACTTTTTTTGGTGTTATTTCCCTTTCCTCTGCCCCAAAATTTCCAAGAAGTTCATCCTATGGCCCCTCTGACTCTGGGAAGCCTGGCTCTGCCTGGGCTTCTTGGGGGCCATTTCCACAGGAGATTTCAACAGAACTCCTAGCTCTGTTGTTATCCAAGCCCTCTTTTGTTCCCTTCTGATTTTCTGAAGCTAGGGAGACATGCACAGAACTATTGGCTGGTCTTGTCTTTGGTGGCCTCACTTCCTTTAGCTTCTCACTAGAGGAGAGAGCACAGATGTAGTTCTCAAATGTATGTTCTGACCCACAGATTTAATGTGTAGAGCCCTCAACTACCTGAAAATTAATGGATTGAATTTTCTGTAATTATTTGCCATAGCGCACTGACTTTTTAAAATGTGATGGGTTCTCTTAATCCATGTCCTTTTAAATATTTTATTATAAAGGGTGTTTAGGTAAATTTAACAGCTAGTGTTAAAGCAGTTTGTGCAGTGTTTGGAAATATTCATGGTCATGCAAGGGTCCATGAGGACCCTTCATCTCTTCTTCAACAATTCCATTTAGGGATAGGAAAACAGGGGCTCATGATTGTATCTTTTGCTAAGAGCCTCCTTCTTAGGGAGTGACAGAAAGGAAGGCGAGACAGAGAGGAAGATATCTGATCTACAATTTGATTGCAACCAATGTCACTGGAATTGTGGTGACAGAGACAACTTTTGATTCTAGAGAACTGATAGATGCAAACTTTTAATATCCTTCCCAGAGATACACATTCATCTGTGCACATTTTTATAACGAGCATGTGATATTACATCAGGGTACATAATGTTTTTACGCTGTTTATGTCATCTAGTAATTTGCACTCAACACATATCCAATTCATTTTGAAAACAAGTATTTTTTTTAGCATTAAGTACATTAAGATAAGGACACACATTACAAAAGAACTTTTGCAAGGTGAACATCGTCCTTGTAACCAGCATCCAAATAAATAGAAACTTGCCAGCACCAAGAAATTCCTCCTTTTGTCCCCTCTATATTCCCAGCACCCTTTCCCTCCATCACTAACCTAACCCTCCTCGATCACTAACCTAACTCTGCTATCATATATTTGTTTTGTTGATTTTGAACTTTGTGTAAGTGGATTTATACAGCGCCTGTTCTTCTGTATCTATATCTTTGAACTGTATCAGTCGGAGATTTATCTATGTTTGCCCGTAGCAACAGTTTGTCCTTCATTGATTTAATAGAATACAAATTATTTATCCCTTCTACAGTTAATGAACATTTGGGCTTTTTTGGAACACATGCTATTATGAATATATCTGCTACTCAGACTTTCGTACGTATCTTTGGGATATATATGCAAGCCTTTGTGTTGAGTATATGTCTAGGAGTAGAACTGCTAAGTGATAAGATATGCATATATTCAAGCTTGGTAGACACTGCCAAATACCTTTCCAAAATTATTGCACCAATTTATATTCATAAATGTTTGAGAGTTCTAGTAGCTCAACATTCTTGCCAACACCTGGCATTTTTGTCAGTCTTTTTTCTTCCCACTTTAATCATTCTGATAGATATGTAGAAGCATTTTACTAAGCTCTTAACAAATTTTTCTTGACTATCAGTAAGGTAGAACACCTTAAAAGTGTTGCAAGGTATCATTAAAGTTACTAAAATAAGTTTATATATCCTCTCTTGTGATGATTCATTCATACTTTTAAATTGTTTTAAAGTGTCAGTAATTAAGACAATATGGTATTGCCATATGGGATAGTCAACTAAATCAATGGAAAACAATAGAAGTCCCATAATGGTTTAGCCATTTGATTTGTATAAGACTTGAAACCAATGACAGTGGGAAGAAAATGCCTTTACAGTTTATTTTGCTAGGTAAAAACTATATTCATGTGAGGAAAAAATACCCCACTTCAGATGATTCTGAAAAATATATTCTCAATAGATTGCAGACCTCAATGTGAAAAGTAAAAAATAAAATTTTCAAGGAAAGTCAAGAGTAATATCCTGATGACCACTGAGAGAAAAAAAAAATGTTTCTCTCATATATATAGTGAAACAGAGATAAAATACAGTTCAATCATGCATCACAGAACATTTGAGTCAATAAGAAACCACATATACAACACTGGTCTCATAATCGACAGAACGGGAGAAAATCTTGGCACACTATGCAAAATCCTAAATTTACAAAGACCTTCAGAAACTCAATGACGGCAAACCAAGCAACCCTGTGAAGAAATGGGCAAAGGAAATGAGCAGGCATTTTTTTTAAATAAACAAATTCAAATGGCTAATAGAAATGTGAAAAAAGTGCTCAGGCTCCCTAGCAAATGCAAATAAAAGCCATATTGATACTCTACTAAACTGCAGTGAGATTGGCCTACATGCACAACTCCAACAACACCTGCTAGCATGGATGTGGGGAGAAAGTTACTCTCCTTCAGCATCGGTGGGACTGTAGCCTAAAGCAGGCACTATGGAAATCAACATGAAGAGCTTGATCTAACATATGACCAGCTATCCTTCTCCCAGGAATATATCCAAAAGAAGCGAAATCTGC